>NC_137330.1:101671296-102318862 GCF_965287045.1 Carcharhinus amblyrhynchos
TGTATGACAGATCCTCAAGCGTGTTCGACAATCCTACTGAACCTTCGTCTTTTCCAAACTCCACAAAAGGCAATCATTTGGAAACCTGAGTTGGTGTTGTATGGGTCTCCCTCGCACACTGTCAAAAATGTTAATTTTTATGCTAAGTTGGTTTTTCAAAAGGGACTTCCAATTCCACCTTCAGGAACAACAAGCTACTGGTAAAATTCTGCCCGTTGTTCCTCAAGCTTTAGTTCTGAAGAGAAACTCAAGTATGCTTTAGCTTTTATTCCTGAACGGAAACGTGTTTTTCTCAAGGGACCAATAAGGGGTTTCAGAGCCAGGGCAACCTAATGATGTTATCATAAGACAACGATATGTGTTAATGACTACAGAGAGGAGGTCAGTGAGTGAGACAGGTCAGAGACAGCACAGTATCTATGGAGGTGGGGGAAGGAACGGAGGAATTTAAGCTGCAATCTGATAGGAGATTTAATTACATTGGTCTCTTCTTATTACACTAGACAGAAAATCCTGAGTAGAGAAAGGTTTGCTCATTCCAGTATAGAATCTTGTATTGAGTAGGTGCCGCCCTTAATTTCCAATATATATTGCTGGCAGATAAGGTACACACTCATAAACCCACACTTGTAGTTTCTTTCTCTGCTGCATGCGATTAATAATGTTATCTTACGCAGCGTGACAAAGGTATTAATTATATCATGTGAGCTGATTTTATATTGTACCTTTTATTTTGTCTTTTCATTTTTCAGACAAGATTTCAATTCATTCAAAATCCTTCCACTTGAATAGAATTGGAATTGAACTCTTTGTACATCGCAGCAGCATCAATGCCGAAATTGGAAGTAAAATGGATTTTTATTCTAACAGTAAAGATAATTGTGTGATATATATTTTACTTTACAGGAAAGATGATGGCCATATTCTCCCAAGCCGCTGCCAGTGGGTTTGATGGCAGACATGGGGGAAAGAATATGACGGGAGGCCCATAGTCAAAGAGTCATAGTTACAGGACAAAGAGATCCAGAGTTACAGCTCATAGTTCCTTGAAAGTGGAGTCACAAGTGGACAGAGTGATGAAGAAGGCATTCAACATGCTTGGTTTCATTGGTCAGAACATTGAATACAGGAGTTGGGACTTCTTGTTGAAGTTGTACAAGACATTGGTAAGGCCATCCTTGGAATACCATGTACAATTCTGGTCACCCTATTATAGAAAAGAATACTATTAAACTAGAAAGAGTGCAGAAGAGACTTACTAGGATGTTACCGGGGCTTGATTGTTTGAGTTATAAGGAGAGCCTGAATAGACTGGGACTTTTTTCTAGAGAGCATATAAGGGTGATCTTATAAAGGTCTATAAAATAATAGGAGCATAGATCAGCCAGATAGTCAATATCTTTTCCCAAAAGTAGGGGAATCTAAAGCTAGAGGGCATAGATTTAAGGTGAGAGTGGAGAGGTACACAAAGGTCCAGAGGGGTAATTTTTTCACACAGAGGGTTGTGAGGGTCTGGAACAAGCTGCCAGAAAAAGTAGTAGATATGGGTACAATTTTGTCTTTTAAAAAGCGTTTAGACAGTTACATGGGTAAGATGAGTATAGAGGGATACAGGCCAAATGTGGGCAATTGGGACTAGCTTCAGGGTTTAGAAAAAAGGGTGGCATGGACAAGTTGGGTCGAAGGTCCTGTTTCCATGCTGTAAACCTCTTTGACTCTATGACTCTGTGTTTGGGTCATTGTCTGTGTGGAGTTTGCACATTCTCCCCATGTCTGCATGGGTTTGCTCTGGGCGCTCCAGTTTCCTTCCACAGTCCAAAAATGTGCAGGTCAGATGGATTGGCCATGCTAAGTTGCCCCGGTGTGTCAGGGGGACTAGCTGGGTAAATCCATGGGGTTGGCAGGATAGGACCTGGGTGGGATTATGGTCGGTGCTGGCTCGCTGGGCTGAATGGCCTCCTTCTGCACTGTAGGGATTCTATGATTCTATGCATATCCTTGTCCTGCCCGCCATAGTTCCTGTGGTGGGCAAGATGGGAACATTTAGTCCTCAGAGTGGGAAAATTTCTCTCAGTATATCCTCCGTCACCGGAAGTGTGATGGAAAACCCCATTGCCAATTTCCCACTTAAAAAACAATATATTATTATAATAATTGCCTTTACAATAAAATGGCAATTAACCAACATTACCATTGTTCAAATTAGGATTCAATGCCAGCCATATTCAAATAACATCACGGCCCACCCTGGACCTATTTCAACTACTTCAGTCCCATCTATTTAACAATCCAAACAGCCTCTTAATCCCACCCACTAGGCAATCCCACCTTCCACCACATTGATCAAATCCCATCTTCTACTATATTCTATTAGCTGGAGGCTTGTAATGACTAAAGAGAGATAAGACAGCATTCTACCAGCTCATTTCCTTTATAATGGTGGAGCAGGCTCGATGGGCTGAATTCCCTATTCCTGCTCCTAGTTCTTATGTTGCTATAAGTTTTATATTTATTGTTTACAACCAAGCAAAGTTAATAATAACTTTCCTAACATTACATCCTGTTGATTTTGATTAGGGTTTTGGGCTGGTTGGATAGCAGTTTTAACCCAGCGACCTTATCATTAACTGCTTCAACGGTTTTTATGTTGGAAAAGCTGATTTGAAATGCTCAGGGATCGTGGGAATAATTGAGTTTGCCCATTACTCCGCTCCACTGGACTTTAAGGAGGCACACTCTTCATTGCGAGAATTTAAGGACTGGCAAGCTGTCATGTCTCATTTCTTAAACAGCAATGTCGCTCAGTTGTCATGGTAATATTTTTGTGATAACTCTGTCTACACTTCCCGCTGTCTCGGGAAAGAAGTCAGCATAATCAAGGACCGCACATACCTCGGACATACTCTCTTCCATCTCCTTCCATCGGGAAATGGTGCAAAAGTCTGAGGTCACGTACCAACCGACTCAAGAACAGCTTCTTCCCTGCAGCCATCAGACTTTTGAATGGACCTACCTCACATTAAGTCGATCTTCCTCTAAACCCTAGTTAAGACTGTAGCATTACATTATGCACTCTCTCATTTCCTTCTCTATGAATTGTATGCTTTATCTGTATTTCTCTGTAGGCAGCATGGTAGCGCAGTGGTTAGCACTGCTGCTTCACAGCGCCAGGGACCTGGGTTCGATTCCTGGCTTGGGTCACTGTCTGTGTGGAGTTTGCACGTTCTCTCTGTGTCTGTGTGGGTTTCCTCTAGGTGCTCCAGTTTCCTCCACATTCTGAAAAATGTGCTGGTTAGGTGCATTGACCTGGACTGTAGCAACTAGGGGATTTCATGGTAATTTCATTGCAGTGTTAACATTAGCCCTACCTGTGGCTAATAAATAACTTTATAGTGAGCAAGCAACAATACTTTTCACTGTATGCTAATTTATGTGACAAAATTAAATCAAAAATCATTCCGGTTTCCTCTCACAGTCTGAAAGATGTGCTGGTTAGGTGCATTGGCCATGTTAAAATTCTCCCTCTGTGTACCCAATACAGGTACTGGAGTGCCGTGGCTAGGGGATTTTCACAGTAACTTCATTGCAACGCTAATGTAAGCCTACTTGCAATAAAAATAAATAAACTTAAACTTCAAGCCTTTACTGGGGCTTGTAAATGTGACTCCAAACTAAGAATTCTCCTAACTGAGTTAAGCTGACACCATTGCATATAGGTTTTTAGTGGCTTTAGTTCATTGGACTAATGTTTTTTAAATCTTGATGGCAAATGGAGTTTAATGTGGATAAGTGTGAGGTTATCCACTTCGGCAGAAAAAATAGAAAGACAAATTATTACCTAAATGGAAAGCTGATTCAAAATGCATCTGGGTGGAAGGATCTTGGTGTCATAAGAACATAAGAACATAAGAAATAGGAGCAGGAGTAGGCCATCTAGCCCTTCGAGCCTGCCCCGCCATTCAATAAGATCATGGCTGATCTGTCGTGGCTCAGTTCCACATTCCCGCCCTCTCCCCATAACCCTAATCCCCTTGACTATCAAAAACCCATCAACCCGCGTCTTAAAAATATTTAGCGAGGTAGCCTCCACCACTTCAACGGGCAGAGAATTCCAGAGATTCACCACCCTTTGAGTGAAGAAGTTCCTCCTCAACTCCGTTCTAAACCGCCCCCCCTTTATCCTGAGGCTGTGCCCCCTAGTCCTACTGTCCTTTCTGAGCGGGAAGAGCCTCTCCACCTCTATCCTATCCATCCCAAACAACATCTTATACGTCTCAATGAGATCTCCCCTCATTCTTCTAAACTCTAACGAGTACAAGCCTAGTTTATTCAGCCTCTCCTCATAGCTCAACCCCCTCAACTCCGGCATCAGCCTAGTAAACCTCCTCTGCACTCCCTCCAAGGCCAAAATATCCTTGCGCAAGTGCGGCGACCAAAACTGCACACAGTTCATGTCTCTGTTCATGAATCGCAGAAAGTTGGTATGTTGGCATCTATTGCAAAGGGACTAGAGTGTAAAAGTAGAGAAGTGTTATTGCAATTGTATCTGGAATATTGTGTCCAGTTTTAGACTCCTTAAATTTTTCTCTCACCAGTAAAGAGTACTTGCCCTGCTGAATGACATGTCAGATGAATAGACAGGAGTTAAATCTGCTGCAAATGTAGCAGGAGAAGCCCAAAGTAAAATATTTCAAAGCACTTTCCCATCTTAAATAAGGGGTCAGCACAGTGGCACAGTGGTTAGCACTACTGCCTCACAGTGCCAGGGACCTGGGTTTGATTCCCAGCTCGGGTCATTATCTATGTTGCATATGCACATTTTCCCCCTGTCTGTGTGGGTTTCCTCCGGGTGCTCCAGCTTCCTCCCACATACCAAAGATGTGCTGGTTATCTTATCTGGCGGCCATGCTAAGTCACTCCTTAGTGTCGGGGGATCAGTAGAGTCCTGCGTGGCATTGTTGTCGGTGCAACCTCAATGGGCTGAATGGCCTCCTTCTGCACTGTAGGGATTCTATGATTCTAAGTCAGGAAAAGACTACTGAAGGCGAACACTGATTATTGCAATCACTCTCACTAACAATAACCGATTCAAAAACCAGGAAACACGAGGAAATGTCAAACTTGTACTATTAATTCTTTCATTAAAAACATTTTCAAACTTGAAAGAGAAAAATGCTGGCCGATATTAACAACGTGAATAGTGACAGGATACACATCAATATTTTAATGACATTTGAAGGGCAGAGAATTGAAAAGTGGGTTGCCACATCGCATGGAAAGAAGTAAAACTGGGGGAGAAAAGAAGTTGTCATCGGGCAGTTTTTCATTAAATTATAACTAGTTTATTAGAGTATTTTGACCAAGATTTTGACCAAACAGGAGGTCCACTATATTGCATCAAGAGATGTGGATCTTCTCAAATCTGATTTAAAGGGTGAAACCCTGTGTCTTTAATATAATGTGAATTGGGGAGGCTGTGAATAGTGATATCACAGGGCTAGTAATCCAGAGACCCAGGGTATAGATCTGGGGATCCAGGTTCGACTCCTACCATGGCAGATCGTGAAATTTGTATTCAATAAAAATATCAACATTTAAAAGTCTAATGATTACCCTGAAACCAATGCCGATTGTTGTGAAAACCCATCTGGTTCACTAATATCCTTTAGGGAAGGAAATCTGTCATCCTTACCTGGTTTGGACTCAGATCTACAGCAATCTGGTTGAATCTTCAATGCCCTCTGAAAGGAGAATTAGGGACGCGCAGTAAATGCAGACCCACCTAGCGATGCTCAGGTCCTGTGAACTGAATTAAAAATAATATAACATTAATACATATAGTGTACATGTGCAGCCTTTGTACAAGGGCCAAAATAATATGTGGCAACTCTAAACAGTGCCTTGTACCGTAAATTGATTAGCACCACATTCACAAATATTCCCTCCCGCCACCAGCAAAGCTCAGTAGCAGCAGTGTGTACTAACTACAAAATGCACTGCAATAATTCACCAAAGATCCTTAGACAGGACCTTCCAAACCCACAGCCACTTCCATCTAGAAGGACAAGGGTAGGAGATGCATGGGATCACCACCACCTGCAAGTTCCCCTCCAAGTCACTCACTATCCTGACTTGGAAATATGTTGCTTTGCAGTCACTGGGTCAAAACCTTAGATTTCCCTCCCTAACGACATTGAGGGTCAACCCACAGCACATGGACTGCAGCATTTCAAGAAGGCAGTTCACCACCACCTTCTCAAGGGCAGCTAGGGAAGGACAATAAATGCTGGCCAGCCCATGTCCCATGAATGAATAGGAAAAGGATATTCCAGGAGGAAGAACCATTGCAATCAAATTGGCCAATGTTTCTCTTCATGAATTTATAGATAGCACAGTTGTTCTATCCTTGATTCTGACCCTGCTTCTTAGACTTAAAGAAATACTCATTTGCTGAAAACAGCTGTAATCATAGCCGTCTGCTGTTCCCAAGTATTTCAATTGTCTTGCATTAAACAATGACACACTTGCATGAAGGTAAATGAATTTAAAGATAAGCTGGTGTTGTTACAATTCTGATCCTCACCTTTTGTTGTTGGCAAACTCATTCTATATCCTTGGCAGTTTCAAGCAGTAGCATATTAGTCCTAAAGCTTGTGAAGAACTGCAGACAAATTAAATAATTTTGGAAATGTTAATTTGCGGAGAAAAAATATTTTTATTCAGAAAAATGAAATGTCAATTAGTGTATTGTACATTCATTTAAAATAACGCATTGTTGTGTTTTCCTGCTTTAGGTGGTAAATTCAATAAAGAACTGTTGAGGTGTTTTGCTTGCTGGGAGAAAATAAAATCCAACGATCTTCCATCTCTCAAAATCCCGTTCAACATTTCAATGAGGAGCTTTCTTGCAGCTGCTCCTCCAATCAGAGGCCATTCTTTCCCGCTTTTGTTTCTGATAGGTGAACTAGTGAGCCTATCAACAGCTAATGAGGGAGGGAGACAGTCTCTGATTGGAAGAGCAGCTGACACCGGCATTGGTGAGTTTGCTGAACCCAGGAATGTGAAGTAACAGAGACTGAGGTCAGGGAGCCAGGTACATCTGAGTCAAAGCCCAAGTTCAAGTCAGGGCGATGAGGTTGAGATTGAGTCATGTCCAGCCCAGGAGAGAGAGAGAGAGATACCTCACTGTCAACCATAAAATAGAGGCTATTTGGCCCGCTGAGCCTGCACTAACTTTCCGAAAGAGCAATATAGCTAGATCCACCCTTCTCCCCCATGTCCATAACCTCAGGATTTACCATGGCCAATCCACCTAACCTGCTCGCCTTTGGACTGTGGGAAGCCTAAATATTACTCCCGGCATGGTAATTTCAAGCACCTCTCTGAGTCTTCATTCTGGTCTCTGGACTGTGAAAACATTGAAGTGGTTTCTGCCACAACTGCAGACAGTTTGATGCCTGTTTGGAATCTGGCTTATGCTCTTAGACTTTATTCAGCAGGACATCAGTATTGTGTGTGCCTCTGTGCACTGAGGAATGTAAAGAATCACAAGGTGGGCTTGAATACTTCAACGCTGGGAGCTGCTTATTGAAAATGTGCATTCATTCACAATCAGGACTAAGATTGGGGCCCACACTGGTTGGAACTAATAGTACCAAGTCTCACAACACCAGGTTAAAGTCCAACAGATTTATTTGGTAGCAAAAGCCACTCGCTTCCGGAGTGCTGCCCTTCGTCAGGTCATAGCTCAGGGGTCACATGACCCATACTCTTAAAGGGGTAGTCCTCACCCCAACATACCAAAGACTATACACAGACATCACAATCAGGATCACAATCAATTTATCTTCTTGAAGATTACATAGATCCAAAGAAAGGAGAAGCAGGTAGGAGGCCATTCGGCCCTTCAAGCCTACTCCACTACTCATCTTGACCATGGCTGATCATTAAATTCAATATCCTGATTTTCCCATCCCCGCCCCCCCCATATTCCTTTATCCCTTCAGCCACGAGAGCTATCGCTAATTTCTTCTTGAAATCAGACAATGTTTTGGCCTCAACCACATCCTGCGATAGTGAATTCCACACATTCACTAGCCTTTGGGTGAAGAAATTTCTCTTCACCTCAGTCCTGAAAGGTTTACCCATTTTCCTCAAACTATGACCCCTACTTCTGGACTCCCCCTCCATCTGTCTGAATCTACCCTGTTTAACCCTGTTAGAATTTTAGAAGTTTCTGTGAGATCCCCTCTCACTCTTCTCAGCTCTAAGTTTGCTCCTCTGCCCCCTGAGTGTGATAAATATGCAATGTGTGCCTCCTCCTCCACAGCTGCCCACGAGCGAAAAGATTGGACAAAACCAAGCCAGCTTTAGTTCCTTGGTTAAATAAATGATTCACTGATTTTTAATCTCGAAAACTAGGAAGACCCAATTAAGCTGCTTTCTACGCTGACTGAAATGAAACAAAACGTCCCCTTGGTAAAGGTCAGTGACTCCCTTTCATTAATCAGACATTCTCATTCAGAAGCAGAACTAGTGTGTGCACAAATCAAAGATAATAGAGATAAAATACTTCTTGTCTCGTAACTCCTGTCAAGGGGGAAATCAGTTTGTCACTCCTGGCTTTTTACTTTGAAATCTGGGAGCTTCTTCTTTGTCCAACCTTCCCAATTGGACCAGGTGATGGCCTAGTGGCATAATCAGTCACCAAATTATTAATTCAGAAGCTCAACTAATGTTCTGGGGACACGGGTTCGAGTCCCGCCATAGCAGATGGTGGAATTTGAATTCAGTAAAAAAAATCTGGAATTAAGAATCCACTGATGACTATGAAACTATTGTTGATTATTGGAAAAACCCATCTGATTCACTAATGTCCTTTAGGGAAGGAAATCTGCCGTTCTTACCTGGTTTGGCCTACATGTGGCTACAGAGCCACAGCAATGTGGTTGACTTTCAACTGCCCTCAGGCAACTGGGGATGGGCAATAAATGCTGGCCAGCCAGCGATGCCCATGTCCCACAATTGAATAAAAAACAGGTAGAAAGGTGCAGAGTAGTGCGTTCCTGAGGCATTGTGTCATGGGCTGTATAGTCTGAGTGAAGCAAGCCATGCCTCCCCCCTCCTTTTATAACAGCACTAGCTGCCATAAAACTCATCAGTTCAATGATCCAATCACCTTGAGGAGTCAGGGAAAAGGTAACATTGCCAGACAAGTGAGTGGGATTGGGAGGATGCGGTGTCAACTTGTTGGGTGGGGGCTCATTGTTTGGAAGGTTGGGTGATGAGTGGCATGGGAGGGAGGGAGGGAGTTGGGTGGTGAGTGGGGTGGATGGGGTGGAGCACTCGGTGGAGGTGTGGGAATTTGATGGTTATGGGGGTAGGGGGAGGGGTTCAAGTGGTCTTGTTGAGTTGGAAGGGCCTGGCATTGAGTAGCCAATGGGGAGGGAGAATGTGGAGGCCAGCTGGTGTGGGTGGTGGGATTGAGTAGTCAGTGGGGTGGGTCAGGAGGTCAAGGGGGAATGGTTGTTGGGAATGCTGGGTCTTTTGGAAGGGTCGGTCTTCCTGTGGGAGTCAGAGATATGTTGGGGGGGTGTCCCATGAGAGGTTAGGGAAGTAGCTGGGGGGTGTCCCACAGGGGCTCAAAGGTGTGGGGTTCTCCCATGGGTGGGGTGAGGCTCAATACTACAGTTACCCAGGAATTAAAAAAGACTTTAATTCTTCCAGTTTTGTCTGGGTGACTATTGCTGTCAGACAGTAAGGATCACCCAAAGTTTGCAATTTATATGGTATGTTTCGGATAATTCCCAACGGAGGGAATCTTCCCAGGTAATTGTGGGCAATCCTCAACTGGGGACTTCCAGCTGGGGGCCACAGGCTTAGGGCAGGAGGGTGTTTCCTTAGTAAATCTTTTGGACCCTCCAGTTAAGGTGCCCTGGAACCTATAAGATTGAAGATATCTGCAGAAGTAAGGAATAGAGAACATTGAGGGATTGATTCTTGTCATATTTCAATGAATGGGTTTAGTCTGAAACGTAACTTTTACCCTTACCAATCAGAAACTGCCAGAGCAGGACTGGTGTTCCTGACTATCAAACAGTTTTGCGGTTTCTGGCCAGTTTTCGGTTTATATATATATTTTTAAAAACAGTAGTATTTTGCTGGAGTGGGCCTGGGGTGGGATTGTGGCCAGTGTAAACACGATAGGCCATTTGACCTCTTTCTGTACTGTAGGGATTCTATAAATCCCAAATCCTGCCACCCTTGGCTACCACCTGGTTCACCTCGAGTTTGTACCAGCCTTGCACAGGCTGTCTTCTTGAACTGCTGCAGTCCCTGTGCTGTTGGTGCACCCAAAGGCAGGGAGTTCCAGGATTTTAACCCAACAGCAATGAAAGAAAGGCAATATATTTCCAAGTCAAGATGGTGTGTGGCTTGGAGGGGAATTTCTAGGTGGTGGTTTTCCCAGGTATCCGTTGCTCTTGTCTTTCTAGATGGTATGTGTTGTGGGTTTGGAAGGTTTTACTGAATAAATCTTGTTGAGTTGCTGCAGAGTATCTTGTAGATGGTACACACGCTGCCACTGTTTGTCAGAGGTGGAGAGAGGGAAGGCTGAAGGTGGTGGATGGGGTGCCAATTAAATGGCCTGCTTTGTCCTGGATGGTGTCAAGCTTCTTGAGTGTTGTTGGAGCTGCACCCACCCAGGCAAATGGGGAGTATTACATCACATTCCTGATTTGCATTTTATAGATGGTGGACAGACTTTGGGGAGTCAGGAGGTGAGTTGCTGACCACAGGATTCCTAGCCTCCGATCTGCTCTTTAACCACAGTATTTACATGGTGTGGCCAGTTCAGGCTCTGGTCAATGGTAATCCCTGGGATGTTGATGGGAAGGACTCTGCGACAGTAATGCCATTGAATGTCGTGGGGAGATGCTTGAAGGGGATTATTTGTGTGGCGTGTATGTTACTTGCCAATTATCAGCACAGGCTTGAATGTTGTACAGAACTTGCTGCATATGGACATGGACTGCTTCAGTAACTGAGGAGTTGCATGGGGTACTGAACAGTGTGCAACCATCAGAGAACATCCCCACTTCAGAGCCAATGATGGAGGGAAGGTCATTGATGAAGTAGTTGAAGATTGTTGGGCCTAGGACACTACCCTGACAATGCCCTGGGACTGAGATAATAGAGCTTCCACAACCACAACCATTATCCTTCGTGCCCTTTGTCCATTTTTGGACCAAGACTATAATGAAGTCTTAATGAGAAGCTAACTGGCCCTGATGGAACCTAAGCTGAGTGCCAATGAGCAGATTATTGCTGAGCAAGTGCTGCTTGTTTGCACTGTTGATGACGACTCTATGTAATCGGGGACCTGAAGGGGGAAGGAGGTCATGGCAAGCCCCCAGAGAGGGCAAACCTTGGTTAGCTATGTGACCTTTCCACCAATGGAGAGCGATCAGCTTAAAAGAAAGCGCCGGCTTTAAACTCAGTTATTGGATTTGAAATCAGTAGGAGTATGACCAGTATCACTACACTCTGTAGGTACAGTCTTTTTGTTTGTAAATAAATAGTTCGTTTATGAACTGGTGGTTGCTTGGATTTGCTGTTATTACAGGCGGTAATTGGCCTGGTTGGATTTGTGCTACTATTTGAGTACAATTTATAATCTGGTCAATTTTTTACATTGCCAGGTAGATGCCAGTGTTGTAGCTGTATTGGAACAGCTTGGCTAGTGGCACGGCAACCTCCGAAGCACAAGTCTTCCATTGCCGGAATAATGTCAGGGCTTATTGCCTTTGCAGCATCCAGTGTCTTCACTATTTCTTGATATCATGTGGACTAAATCAAATTGGCTGAAGACTAACATCTATGATACTAGGGACCACAGGAGGAGGCTAAAACCAGGGGGCAGCATGCTCCACAGTTTGGGCATAAGCAGATTCCTTTGTTAAAATTCTTTCATGGGATGTGGGTGTCATTGGTTCAGCCAGCACTTATTGCCCATCCTTCAATGCCCATGAGAAGTTGGTGGTGTGCCATCTTCTCGAATCGCTGCAGGCCATGTGATATAGATACATCCACAGTGCAGTTAGAAAGGGAATTCCAGAACTTGGCTATTGTCCAACTCCACTTGTACAGTGCAGACTATTTTCCTATGTTCCAAACCAGTGTAGGTTTAAAGGGTGTCCAGAATAGCAGTGCCATTGCCCTTTTTACCCCAGTAGTGATCTACGCTCAAGCCTGCATATGTAATTGTCTGGGACATTTGCCAGGTGTTACATGTGTTTGCTGGACATGTTGGAGCAGGAGAAGTATAAGAAGGAGGAAAGAGTGGGTGGGAGAGTCAAGGCCATGTGCCCTATCCTCGTTTATTTTTATCCAATACAGTACAGCACACACATTGCAAACTTAACTCATGTGTATAAGGTGACTGTAACTTCCCACAAAGAGAATTCCTCCTGCCTTTAGCTTTTCAGTCCAGGGTTTCAATCAGGATTGCACCATATTTTATATTAACCCTTCCTGTAACCATCAGGAAATATCACTGAAGTCAGACAGTGCACGGTCCTTTGATGCATCCACATGAATGATAGCACATGTACTTAGCTACATGGAGAGCCAGGCTCAATTTGTGGAAGTATGTGCAGCATTCCTAAAGTGCAAGGTGCCATTGACTGCATGCATACCCATCAGTATTCATGTACCTGTGGGCAACAAGAAGCTATTTATTAATAGAAAGGTATTCATAACTATGCAAATGGTCCATGAACTCTGACAGTAAACACTGCAGGTGATTGTTGGTTTTCCGGGAGGCCTTCATGCTATTCAATGTCCCATTATTGTTTCTGGAGGAGGAACTGACTTGAAAGCATTGCCTCCAGGGATGCCTTGGTCATGCGCTCTTGATATTGCCAATAAATCCTGAGTAAAACCCAAATCTCCCCAGCTTAGAACGAGGTGTATTTAATTAGCTGAGCTGTTACGAGAGTAAAGCTTTGCCAGTTTCAGGTATGTTTCCAGTATCTGTGACAGGCACGCTGGCACAGCGGTTAGCACTGCCGCCTCACAGCGCCAGGGACCCAGGTTCAATTCCCGGCTTGGGTCACTGCCTGCGCGGAGTTTGCACATTCTCTCTATGTCTGCGTGGTTTTCCTCTGGGTGCTCTGGTTTCCTCCACAGTCCAAAAATGTATGGGTTAGGTTAATTGGCCATGGTAAGTTGCCCCTTAGTATCAGGAGGACTAGCAGGGTAAATATGTGGAGCTACAGGGATAGGGATGAGTGGGATTGTGGTCGGTGTAGACTCAATGGGCTGAATAGCCTCTTTCTGCACTGTAGGGATTCTATGATCTCACCTTTCGCACCATGAATCAGACTGAGGGGCTAGATATGTCATCATAGGAAGAGGAATCAGTTGTTTGGCAATTATTTTGAATAGCAAGAATGATGGAGCCATCAGGATTCTGAGGAGGATGATGAAGCAGCCGCTACACATTGGGAATGAGATAAAGTTGCAGAAGTACCAGGTACACACCTCCAGCATTTGCTCTTCTGGATCCCATAAGAAACTTGTCGATTGCTTCTATTTTATTTGTCTTGCATGATGCAACAATAATGAAATTGTTGACTAAAATCATAGCAACCAAAAACTAACGCTCAATCTACAACAGAGCCAGAAATAAGGTGAAGAAAACCCCATGGGTGGCATGGTGGCACAGCAGTTAGCATTGCTGTCTCACAGTGCGGGACTTGGTTCAATGTCAACCTTGGGTCACTGTCTGTGTGGAGTTTGCACATTCTCCCAGTGACTGCATGGGTTTCCTCCAGGAGTTCCGGTTTCCTCCTACAGTCCAAAGATATGCAGCTAAGGTGGATTGGCCATGCTAAATTGTCTCTTAGTGCCCAAGGTAGATTAGGTGGATTAGCAATGGCAAATGCCCCAGGGTTGCGGGGATAGGATGGGGGAGTGAGCCTGGATGCGATGTTCTTTGGAAGAGTCATAGAAACATAGAAACTAGAAGCAGGAGTAGCCATTCGGCCCCTCAAGCCTGCTCTGCTATTCAACATGATCATGGCTGATGAATCCCCCTTTCCCCATTTCTCTTGATCCCTTTAACCCTAAGAGCAATATCCAATTTCTTTTTGAAATCACACAACATTTCTGACAACATAAAGCACACAATGTAGAGTAGAGAGGACCAGCTATTATTTTGCAACCCTGTAACCGTAAGATGGAACTTTTCAGGATCTTAGCAGAGTATTGGTTCTGGTCAGAGAACTGGTATGGGACTCTCAAGCTCCAGTTTTCTTTCTCGATCTTGTCCCTTTAACTGTGAAAAAAAGAGTGGGCAGTATTTGCCCCTTTTCTCTGGTGCAGTGAGGAGATTTGGAGCCGAGAACCAACTCCACTGAGATTGGGGTGCCCCATCTGTGCCAAGCTGTGCCAGGCAGCGGTGCCAGGGCACTGCTTGGCTATGAGTCTCTCCCTCAGGGCTCTAGTAACTTTTGAACCCCTCCATAGATTAACATCCAGGTGAACCTGTTGTGAACCTTGCCGACGTGATGTCAAATTGACGAGCTATGAGAATCTAATGAGGGGAAGGGTGTGTATAATTATAGTGACATTTATTTAAATTAATGTAAATCAGGTTTTCGTCCATTATAGGCGTGAACCTAATTCCATTGCAACGAGGGGTGGTGAAAATCAGATATCACGAAGTTCCTGATTTCTGGGTTTCACCAGAAGGTGATCTTGTGGACAGAGAGGGTGGGCTCAAGATCCCGCCCATAGTCGTTTTCATATTAGCCTGTTTTAGTTCTGATTCTGTAGAAACAGCAACTGAGAACCATTTAGATGACTAAATCAGTGCCTTTATGCTATAGCGGAATTGAAGAAAGAATTTTGAACGAGAAACCTCCCAAAAGTGAGGATTCTTGTCTCTGCAATCATCAACAAATCCCCCAGATCACAATGGCCTCCTCACTGGGTAGAGGGTCCCTGGCTGTGAGGTGCATTAAAAGAACACAGTCAATGTTGGCACCACAGTCTAATCAAGAAGTAGGAGGTCCACTGGTGCTTCGGTCTGCCTGGTTGTCCTCGTATGACCCATCGCGTGTATGGGTGTGGTATGACCCATACACGCGATGGGCCATACGAGGACTGCTCTTGGATGTTTTGAGAGTTGCCGAGTGCTTCACGTCATTAGTGTGTGCTTAAACTGGACCAGATGCTGGGCAACATGACAGCTCAGTGACTATCACTGCTAGCTGTGCAGATACATGGATTTGGGCCAGTGTCTGTGGGAGTTTGCGCATTCTCCCCGTGCTTGCGTGCTTCCTCCCACACCGCAAAGATGTGCTCTTAGGCTGATTGGTGTAACAAATTGTCCCTAAATTAGTCTCCCCTCAATCTGGTTTCCAACATGGAATGCCATAAGCATAGACAAGGGTCATGGGTGGAGAGGGGACTCACAATGTTGAAACGGCGGCGCGGGCTCGTTGGGCCGAAGGGCCTGTTTCCTGTGCTGTGTTATTCTTTGTTCTTTGAAGTGAGGTGAAACTTATGGAATAACCGTTAACAAACAGTCCATTTTACAACACAGATACACAGCAAAATGAAGTCTATTTACTCAGCCCGTAGTGAACAGAATCTATTTCAGCATAGTCTCGACACACATTAACAAACAAACATCACCTGAACAACAGCTGCATTACGCAATAAAAGCAGAATTATATTTTCCAATAGCATGCGGTGAGTGGAGAATAGTTACGTAATACAAATTATGTGTAGGCATGATTGACCCAAACATCTCCATTCTTGCCTAGGTTGTGCATTATACGCAGCTCTGGATGAATTCTCTTGACAAAGGGAGAGTACGCTGCCAGCTAACAGCAAGGCCAATATTGCAGTGTGTTTATAGGTACAGGAATTTGAAATGTGAGATAGTTTGTTGGATAAAGTTCAGGAAAGGAAAGAATGAACGCACAGTTCTAAGTTCAAGTTTGCTGTATTAATAGCTGTTTTCCCCAGCGTGTGTTAGCTTTTCAACTTGTTAGCAGCTGATTCAGTCTCCAACATGTACCCCATTATGCTAATACGGTGTAATAAACTGTAGGATAATGCTCCGCTCTTATGTTTTATTTCTCATGAAAGCCTTCACGCTCGCCCTTGTATTCCCCCAGTGATACAGCTCCCATCATTATTCTGTCACATCCAAGGAGCATAGACTTGATTCTACAGGTATCTGACCCCCCAAGTCCCCTTGCCAGTAGTCACCAGATCCAACTGAATTCAGATAAGAAACCTCACAACACGAGGTTAAAGTCCAACAGGTTTATTTGGATTCACGAGCTTTCAGGAGTGCTGCTGCTTCCTCAGGTGAATTATATCACGATTTATGCCTCTGTCAAAGCTACTCCAAGATCAGCCTTCGAGCTTCTTTTACCAATACCCACTGTCTCCTTGAGCCCATGACCCCTGCCACCATCACCCTCACTGGGAACAACAAGTCTTATTGGGCTCTTTGTCACCAAGGTAAAGTCAATCGATCCAGCCTTTGCTGCCTACCCTTTCACTTTGTACCTCGGGACAAAATCTCCCACAACTCTTTAATGTGGCAGCTCTTTCAGTGCGCTAAGTGTCAATGGATTGTGATGCGGGGCGTGCCAAAGAGACTGGTGCAGATCACTTCATTATTAAAACCATAATGACACCGTAAATTTTTTGGGAGAACGCTACCCAAAAATGAGGGCAATGCATTTGATGTACGCTACTTGGTAAGGGTGGCTTAGTGGCACATTGCTTCCTCACAGCAACATGGACCCAGGTTCAATTCCAGTCTCGGGTCTGTGTGGGTTTTGCACATTCCCTCCACTTTTGGGTGGGTTTCCTCTTGGTGCTCTGTTAAATAACTCCTTCAAGCTGGTGTCCCTTCACCAATATTAGATTTATTTACTTTGTAAGTACCACTCAGTCAGATACTCCCTCATACAGAGTGTAAACCTGAAGTGCCTGTCACCCTGACATTCTCATTTTATACACATGCAGAGCTCCCAATTGGACAAGCAATACTGCTTAATCTGAGAGCTTGTGTTCTAAGAGATGGAGTTGGCACTTTCTCCCTGTATCTGCGTTAGTTTCCTCTGGGTGCTCCAGTTTCCTCCCACAGTCCTGAGATAACAAAGAACAAAAATCAACACAGCACGGGAAACAGGCTCTTCAGCCCAACGAGCCCGCGCCGCCATTTTAACATTATGAGTGCCCTCCTCTACCTATGACCTTTGTCTATGCCTACTGGGGAAAATTGAGGGAAGACTAATTTAGGGACAATTTGTTACACCAATCAGCCTAACAGCACGTTCTTTGGGGTGTGGGAGGAAACCGGAGCACCCAGAGAAAACCCACACAATCACGGGGAGAATGTGCAAACTCCCGCAGACACCGACCCAAATCCATGTATCTGCACAGCAAACAGTGATAGTCACTGAGCTGTCAAGTTGCCCATCAGAGGTGCAGGTTAGGTGGATTGGCCATGCTGAATTGCCCCTTAGTGTCCCAAGGTGTGTAGGTTAGGGGGATAAATGTGTGATGTTACTTGGATAAGGTCTGGATAAGATGCTCTGTTGGAGAGTTGGTGCAGACTCGATGGGCCAAATGGCCTGCTTCTGCACTGTAGGGATTCAGTGATTCTGTGTCCAAGACACTCAGCTCTCTCTTCCACCTCCTCCTACCCCATACTCTTCTAAAGCTTATCTCATCCAGGAATCCAAACTCCTTCTCCCTTGGCCCATTGCCACTAATCTCCTGCTCTCCTGCGTTCATACTGCATGATTCTGTCAATGACATTAAATTTTGCAACAATTAACAAGATTAGAGAGGAGAAGAGGAATCATTTTTTTCACTTGTTGGGTGGCAGAGACCAGGATCTCACTGCCTGAAAAGATGACAGAGAAAGAAACCATTATCATATTTTAAGAAATATTTGGATGTTTATTTGAAGAGCTGTGAGCTGTGGAGCCATCAGTCTCGAGCAGAAAGGTAGGATTTAGTTCTGTCGCTCTGCATCAGCCAACGCAGGCACAACAGGTCAAGGGGCCTACTTTTGTGTTGTAAATGTTCTGTCATGTCCATGAAAAGCAAGCCATTCAGCCAAATAGATCTTGGTGTTCAACCTCTGGCGAACCTATTCAACATATCTTTCCAAACCTTTCCTTCACATTTAGCTCTCTAACTATCCAAAGACGTGCTGGTTAGGTGCATTAGCAATGCTAAATTCTCCCTCAGCGTACCCAAACAGGTGCCAGAGTGTGGCAACTGGGGGATTTTCACAGTAACTTCATTGCAGTGTTAATGTAAGCCTATTAGTGACACTAATAAATAAACTTTAATTTCCCCTCGAATGCAACTGCTGTATTCGTCCAAATTCTTCCCACTCTTCTCTGCCCTCAGGCATTGACCCCCAACTTTCAAACCCACCATCATCACCCCTCCTCAAAAGCCTCCTTGTCCGTCTGTCCAAGCAAACTATGTTAGGAATGGGTTAACAGACCTTCCAATTAAATGCTAATTTGATGTCAATTATTCAATAGAAGTCACTGATCTACAAAGGGACTACAGATGGCTCTGGGTCTTGGTGGAGAATTGTACGTGGAGTTGGATCAAAGAAATAAAGCTAGTTTATGAAGAAGCAGAACTCGTGTCTCCTTTACTGAACTGCAACCAAGAGGCTCAAACAAACTATTCACACATCTCTAACCTTTCATTCTTGTTAGATTTGCACCTATCTCACTCACTCCTCTCTATTTGAATACTTTCGCCCTGATTTCTGCCTCTCCTCCGTAGAATCATAGAACAATAGAATCCCTACAGTGCAGAAAGAGGCCATTCGGCCCACAATCTCACCCAGGCCCTATCCCCGTAACCCCCCAACATAGTTATCCTGCTAATCTCTCTCACATTAAGGGGCAAATTTGCATGGCCAATCCACCTAACCCGCACATCTTTGGACTATGGGAGGAAACCGGAGTACCCGGCGGAAACCCACACAGACACGGGGAGACTGTGCACACAATCACCCAAGGCCAGAATTGAACGCGGGTCCCTGGCACTGTGAGGCAGCAATGCTAACCACTGTGCTACAGTGACAATCTAATTAAAATCACAAACAATACTCTCTGTGGACAGTGCATTATTTCTCCTCACTTTTTTTTGACCTCTCTCAATGTTGCTATTCTCCTCCTGCTCCCACTCAGGATGAATGTCTCTACCTTCGCCCCCTCCCCCACCCTCACACTTTGAGACTGTGATGAAAATTCACAGAGGTATCCTGAAAGTGGTCTGTACAGCAATCCTATAAAACTCTTGGGGAAACTGCAAATTAAAGTTGATATACATGAGCAGCATTCTAATATTGCATAATGAGGACCAAGGAGCTTTCATAGCTACCAGGTGCACCTCCAATGTGAGCAGACTGTAGTACACTGTGATGGCACGGTGGCCTCACAGCATCAGGGACCGAGTGTGATGTTGCCCTTGGGCGTCTTTGTGGAGTTTGTATGTTCTCCCCATATCTGCGTGGGCTTCCTCTGGGTGCTCCAGTTTCCTCCCAAGATCCAAAGATGTGCAGGTTAGGCGGATTGGCCATGCTGAATTGCTCCTTAGGGCAATTCAGCATAGCTAATCATGTTGAATGTGTAGATTAGGGGTTTAGTGGGGTAAATGTGTAGGGTTACGGGGATAAAGTAAGATGCTGTTTTGGAGAGTCGAAGCAGATTTGATGGGCCAAATGGCCTCCCTCTGCACTGTAGGGATTCCATGGAAGCTTTTCTAGGTCGCACAGGAAGCTATTTTGCTCTGCCAAGATAACTGAAAAAAAGAGTTCTGTTTATCCACTCCTACCTTACTCCGCAACTTAAGGTCAAACAAAGTGAGTGAAGCTTGTACAACCTAAAAGCATTACATCGAATGAGATTTTCCCATGAGATTAAAAATTTGCTCCTTATTTGTGCTCAACATGTGATTGCTAATGGCATCTTCGAATCAGGGAATCCTTGCTACGAGGTTGTGTCATTCAGGCTGAAATAGTTTTTAAAGAGCTAACTTTACACCCTGTCCGATCATGTGTGCTCTGTTTCCTTGGCAGGTTTGGCGTGGTGGTTTGCCAGGGCTTCTCATTGCCAGGGGCAGGACGAGGAGGTAGATTCCAAGTCCAGCTCAGCCAGAACTGAAGTTGAAACCATGCTGTTAGTCAACACCGCACACCGAGGCAACCACCCAGCCTCAACTTTGCATTGTAAAGATATAAATTATTGTCTATTCCTACATAGGAAGGCTGAGAATAAAAGAAAAAGAGAACTCAAATGTATGAAAGGAACTACAAGCACATACACTGAATTACATAGAAACAGACATAGAAACTAGGAGCAGGAGTAGGCCATTGGGCCCTTCTAGCCTGCTCCTTCATTCATTGTGATCATGGCTGGTCATCAAATTTAACATCCTGATCCTGCCTTCCACCCATATCCCTTTAGCCCCAAGAACTAGGTCTGATCCCTTCAGGAGTTCCCCTGTGGTAATTTTGGAAGGTGGGTCTTGGAGAAATGGTGTGTTTGGTTATTTGTGCCAACACTCTGCAGGTGAATCCTCAAAGAAATCTCAATCATTTAAATTCAAAAACATCACTAGCCCATCATTCGCAAACAACTCCCTGTAACACTTTTAGGGTAAGAGCTAAAGTCCTAAGGTTGGAATGAACGGATATAGAAAGATGGCTGAACACATGGGCCAAGTTTTCAACTCTTGGTTGGGAATTCGGCAGCCGGTTCAGTTCCAGGTTACAACCTCTCTGCACAGCCGCAATGAAACAGCGGAATTTTTAATTGGAAAGGGGCAGTTTGACCCAGGGCTAGAACAAAGAACAAAGAACAACACAGCACAGGAAACAGGCCCTTTGGCCCAACGAGCCCGCACCTGGAGACAGGACATAGTTACCAAGAGTCCATTGAAAGGACGAACAGCAGCCAAGACTGGGCCTACCATGCACTATGGCCCTGGGGGAAATGCAAGATCGAGCCAGCACTGCTGGAGCATACTGACATGGACTATACTGATGTCTCACTGGGAATTCACACTGAGGCTCTGGCCGAGTTGTGGGCACGGGGTGGGGAGGTGGTAGTATTCTTTTCCTGGTACCTGGCAGTAAAAATCCCCAGCAGGCAACTGAACGAACATGGTTGAAGGTGACAGAAGAAGTGTACTGATGTGGTTTCACCAGCGGGACCTGGGTCCAGCACCACAAGAGCATCAATGGCCCCATAAGATCTAGGAAGATGAGTATTGGACACCACCTGGGTGATAAGCCTCGAACTACATATACAACAGCATGTACACAAGTTCGATAGATACTGCTCACTTAACATTGCCAGAGCAAATGCCCAACCACTTCAGTCAGCTCCTCTCACATTGGGGTCAAACAAGAAGGGGGCACAACAGAGGAGAACAATAGCTCAAGTACTCAAGATAAAGGGGGGGAGGTTTAGAACGGAGTTGAGGAGGAACTTCTTCACTCAAAGGGTGGTGAATCTCTGGAATTCTCTGCCCATTGAGGTGGTGGAGGCTGCCTCGCTAAATATTTTTAAGATGCGGGTTGATGGGTTTTTGATAAGCGAGGGGATTAAGGGTTATGGGGAGAGGGCGGGAATGTGGAACTGAGCCACGACAGATCAGCCATGATCTTATTGAATGGCGGGGCAGGCTCGAGGGGCTAGATGGCCTACTCCTGCTCCTATTTCTTATGTTCTTATGTTCTTATGTTCAATGTCATGTTAAAGAAGCTACAAGAAGGATGCCTAGTCATATACCATTCTTCTCTCATCCTACAGGGAAAGTACTGGCACAATAGCCACAAGATGGCGCAGACAGAGAGAGTGCCAACCCTTCACCAACTCATGGTCATAGAGGAGATGATTCTGGGTAAATCTCCAGATGCCATTGTGGCAGGCCACAGATGATGACAAGCTGGAAGCTGAAAAGTTTAGAGTCATTTGACAGTTCTATTCTCGGCTCAAGGGCATGGAGGAGACTCTTGCCCATTGCACATGTTTGATTTTTAACTGCTGTCACCTATGGGGTTGGGGGTGCTCTTACAGTTCTAAGCAACACTTTTTTCTTGTTTCTCTTACAGGCCCTGCATATCCTTTTAATTGACATAAAGAGGTCACTGTGAGTGGTACATCATCATCTACGATATATATTAGCGCTAAGATATGACATGATGATGCACCACTGACACCAATCAGTCATATGTTTGATTCTTGAGAGTGAGATTGGAAGCATACCTAGGAATGATATACCCTGCTTAGAGGTATTAGTAATAAACAAGTGTTAAGTAGGTCCCATAATATGTCTATAGTCTAAGAACCAAATCTCATATCTAGAGATCTGAGACAAAAAGATTACTCGTAGGACATGGTGACAGCAGTGGAGACATCAAAGTGAAAGGCACTGGTGTTATCAAAGGAACAACAGAATGAAAAAAACCTTTAAAAGCAACTTGGAAATGGTGGCAGTTGATGGAGGCTGACAGGGGAGAGGTAATGATGACTGCCCATGAGCAATCTTTCCCTTATTCTGTCCAATCGAGTGCCTCAATGTCCCAACAGGAGGCCAGCAATGGGAGTTACAGAAACACAATTTTCTCCAGTTCCAGGCAGTGTCAGGTCTTCATGTAAAAAAGCTAAAGCTCCAAGATAGTTAATTTCTTTGTGCAATTGGTGTGATAGTAGTTGACATTCTCGGGGCGACCAGTGCAGGACTCCACCATTAGTTCTAGAGGAAGGAGTAATGGTGGAGGGATTGAATGGAATGGAAAACATTCCAACTTTCATGAGACCAGAGATAATCTTACATTGAATCAATTGGTCAAGTATGTGAAGCAGGTCAATCTTCGAGCATTTAATAAGGTTTTAATTTGTGGTGCTTCCAAGCTTCATTTCACTCGGCACATTGGGTAAAATCACAGACAGTGACCTCATCCATCTGAAAGCCTGCCAAACAAACCAAAAGAGTGGGATGTCTCTTGTAGAACTCGAAACATATTGTATGACATTAGATGTAATTCTGAGATTTGACAACACATACTAAACAATCCTGATTATGCCAATTTAAGATTGTTGTTCGTGCCCAGAGTGAGGCTCAATCATGCTGAAGCCAGATATATTTACACGCAGGACCTTGTGTTTTGCAGACAAAAGGAACATGTCCACACATTGCATCTTTTTCAATGAAACAAATGCTTAGGGAACAGACACTTCATGGCTCATTCCTCAGGGCAATACCTTGACTGATCAGAACTGACCTGTTTCAATTTGAACAAAGCTGTGAAACTAACTGTTCCATGCTCCATGGTGAAACCTCCACCTATCAGAGTCCATTTGCTAACCAATCAACAGTCTCTTTTCATGCAGTATGATTGTTATTCACCTGTTATGAGTTCTTGCAAGCTACGCTGATGGTTGCAAGATGAAAAGCTTTGATAGCATGTCTCTTTTTTCAACAATACTCAAGTTCCGTACTATCAAATGACTATTAGTTTCATGTAATTGTTAAAAGGTAGGACAGCATATTTTATGTTTAAAGTTTATTTATTAGTGTCACAAGTAAACTTATATTAACACTGAAATGAAGTTACTGTGAAAATCCTCTAGTCGTCACATTCTGGGGCCTGTTCAGGTACACTGAGGGAGAATTTAGCATGGCCAATGCACCTAACAAGCACATCTTTCGGACTCTGGGAGGAAACCGGAGCACCCGGAGGAAACTCACGCAGACACAGGGAGAACTTGCAGACTTCGCACAGACAGTGACCCAAGCCAGGAATCAAACACGGGTCCGCGATGCTGTGCGGCAGCAATGCTAACCACTGTGTCACCAATTATGGGGAGAGGTGTACTATAAAAGGTTAACAAATGTGATAGGCTATTAGATGATGTAGACGATGATGTACCTGAGAGAGACAGGATAGAATTATGCCTTAGAGGCTCATGCCTCTTCTGTAACCTGTTCAGAAGTAATATTGATAAGCAAGTGTTCAGCAGACACTGGCGTATATTTACAGTTTGTCTAAGAACTTAAATCCCATGCCTATATTCCAAGAAAGAAGGACCAATCTCAAAATAGTCTTCACTGAAAAATGTTTCAACATTTTGTTGGCTAAATCATAGAATCCCTGTGATGCAGAAAGAGGCCATCAAGTCTGCACCAACAACAATCCCACCAAGACCACATCCCGGTAACCCCACCTAGTTACCCTGCTAGTCCTCCTGATACTAAGCGCCAATTTTAGCATGGCCAATCCACCTAACCTGCATGTCTTTGGACTGTGGGAGGAAACCAGAGCACCCGGATGAAACCCACGCAGACACAGGGAAAACGTGTAAACTCCATGCAGACAGTCACCCAAGGCCAGAATTGAACCTTGGTCCTTGGCGCATGCTAACCACTGTGCCACGTGTTGCCCAAGAAACAAAATACAAGAAATAAAATTACATATAGTTATCCTTCAACGTAGGGAAGGAAGTCTGACAGTTAAAGTCTGTGGAATTTTCTGGACGGTTTTCCATCCGGGAGCTCGTTCTTTTTACTCCACTTTGCTCAGAGACTGCTGTTTTGAAGTTGAGATTTAGCCAATGAAAGCCAAAAGTCACATTGATAGAATTGAGGAAACATTGGTGGCCGAGGACACAGAGAGAACGCGCTCAGGACGCTGCGTTATCTGTCTCACCCCAGCCCTCTGAACCCAAACTAACATCCAAATTATTGAAACCTGAAGCTTTATGGTTTGCTTTTACTTCCCACAGCGCTGGAATGAAACAAACGAGCTATTATCTCAACTTGAAATAAGTAAAGCCTCATTTAGGTTTGTGCTCTTTATCAAACCTGGCTGATGATTAACTAAACCAGCGGTGAATAACAGCATCACCTCAAAGTACTGCAAGGTGTTCTTTGCCAGTGACGCAATCAAAACTTTGAACAGGATGCAGCCGTATGTAATTGGGATGCCTGTGTTACTAGTTTACCAATCCAGTCCAACTTTGCCCAAACAATTCTTCCAAGATCAGGCAGTTTTGCCCAACTTGTAACAGCTCATAGCTGCTGTGTCACTCGTATTTACAGCATTTCTTTTCATAATCAGGTGCCAAGACTGCAGGCACGTTATTCAGCAGCTAATCAGATAAACCATTTACAATTAAAAGTTATGCTTTAACTCCCTTGCGATTAAATCTTCACTACTTTTCAACAAAGGACAAAGACTGCAAATAGGAGCAACAGTCAAATGTGGTAGCAGGATATCAACGATGTGCAAACATGCTTGAGTTCTGCTCAGCAAGTAATTAAGGGTGATCATTTTTTGAAGAGGTGTGTTGGGGGGAAGGGGGTTGGGAGGAAGCATTTTCAATGCGGTCCAGATAGTTTTGCACGATTTACAGGAAATGAAAAGCATACCAGATGCATTGCAATTACAAAGGGTGTTTCTTGTGAGTTCATTTTGATAAGAATCTTCTAAGAACATAAGAAATAGGAGCAGGAGTAGGCCATCTACCCCTTCGAGTCTGCCCCTCCATTCAATAAGATCATGGCTGATCTGAAGTGGATCAGTTCCACTTTCCCGCTCCCTCCCCATAACCCTTAATTCCCTTGTCTGTCAAAAACCTATCTACCCGTGACTTAAATATATTTAGTGAGGTAGCCTCCACCACTTCAACGGGCAGAGAATTCCAGAGATTCACCACCCTTTGAGTGAAGAAGTTTCTCCTCAACTCCGTTCTAAACTGCCCCCCCCCCCTTATCTTGAGGCTGTGCCCTCTAGTCCTACTGTTCTTTCTGAGCAGGAAGAATCTCTCTACCTCGACCCTATCCATCCCTTTCATTATCTTATATGTCTCTATAAGATCCCCCCTCATCCTTCTAAACTCCAACGAGTACAGACCTAGTCTATTTAGTCTCTCTTCGTAGCCCAACCCCCTCATCTCCGGTATCAGCCTAGTGAACCTCCTCTGCACTCCCTCCAAGGCCAAAATATCCCAGCGCAAGTGCGGCGACCAAAACTGCACACAGTACTCCAGCTGCGGCCTCACCAGTACCCTGTACAGTTACAGCAAGACCTCCCTGCTTTTATATTCTATCCCCCTCGCTATAAAGGCCAGCATTCCATTCGCCTTCTTGATCACCTCCTGCACCTGCAGGCTGGGTTTTTGAGACTCTTGCGCAAGGACCCCCAGATCCCTCTGCACCATAGCATGCTGCAGCTTTTTGCCTTTTAAATAGTAATCCCTCCTACTATTATTTCTGGCAAAGTGGATAACCTCACACTTGCTAACATTGTACTCCATCTGCCAGGTCCTCGCCCACTCGCTCAGCCTATCCAGACCCCTCTGCAGACTTTCCACACCCACCGCACAATTTGCTTTTCCACTCATCTTTGTGTCATCAGCAAATTTCATCACCCTACACTCAGCACCCTCCTCCAGATCATCTATATAAATGGTAAATAGTTGAGGCCCCAGCACCGATCCCTGCGGCACTCCAGTAGTCACCAACTGCCAATCAGAATAGCACCCATTGATACCAACTCTCTGCCTCCTATTAGACAACCAATCCTCTATCCACGCTAACACCTTACCCCCAACTCCATGCCCCCTAACCTTCTGAAGCAACCTTTTGTACGGCACCTTATCAAACGCCTTTTGAAAATCGAGAAACACCACATCCACTGGTTCCCCTCTGTCTACTGCACGAGTCACATCCTCATAGAAACCCAATAAATTCGTCAAACACGACTTCCCCTTAACGACTCCGTGCTGTGTCTGCTCTATCAAACCATTCTTTTCTAAGTGCCTCGCTATTTCTTCTTTGATGACGGATTCAAGCATTTTTCCAACTACAAACGTTAAACTAACCGGTCTATAATTCCCTGCCTTTTGCCTGCTACCTTTTTTAAACAGCGGCGGAACATTCGCCGTTTTCCAATCTTCCAGCACTTCCCCGGAATCCAGCGAAGTTTGGTAAATAATCACTAAGGCATCTACTATCACCTCTGCCATTTCCTTCAGAACCCTGGGATGCATTCCATCTGGTCCTGGGGACTTGTCCACCATCAGTCCCATTAGTCTATCAAGCACTACCTCTCTAGTGACAGTAATCTCATTCAGGCCCTCAACTCCTGCCATCCTTCTATCTTTAATATCTGGCAAACTATTTGCGACCTCCTCCGTGAAGGCCGAGGCAAAAAACTTACTTAAGGCCTCCGCCATTTCCTCATCTCCCACCACTAAATCCCCCCTCTCATCCTCTAAGGGTCCAACATTCACTCTAGCCAGCCTCCGCTTCTTTATATATTTGTAAAAACTCTTCTTGTCCTTTTTTATATTTAGTGCTAGTTTAGCTTCATTGTCTATCCTTCCTTTCTTTATCAACTTGTCAGTCATTCTTTGCTGATTTTTAAACCTCTCCCAATCTTCTACTCGCCCACTACTTTTAGCCACTCTAAACGCATCACGCATCTAAACACTGTAAACGTTCTGAAACAAATCATTGTGTTTCAGGTGCCATCCTTGTGCCCCAACAAGAAAGCAGTCATCATGTAGAATGAATATCTCTTTAAGTGATAATAACCTATGAGCGTTCAATTTAAGTCAGCAGGCATTTGTCACACCAAATTGCTGACTCACTTACGATGAGTATTGGAACTACTGATAAAAGGGGTAGAATTGAAATCGCATAGAGGGAGTTTCAAGAGAAGTCAGATTAACAAGCAGAGCTTGAAGGCAAGTATGTTTCTTGAACATGCATGAAATATTGCTTTGATGGCTAGGTCAGCAGAGATTGCCAATTCCTAATTGCCCTTGAGTAGGTGGTGGTGAATTGCTTTCTTGAACCGCTGCAGTCCATCTCGTGTAGGAACACCTCACAGTGTTGTTCGGGAAAGAGTTCCAGGATTTTGACCCAGCAACAGTGAAGCGACGGTGGTGTGTGGGTTGGAGGGGAAGTAAGGAGAACTCATATGGGTGGTTATGTTGCCCTGCGCTTGCTACCCTTATCCTTCGTGGTGGTAGAGCTCACAGGTTTGGAAGATGCTGTTGAAGCAGGATTGCTGCCATGGCATCTTGTAGATGGTACTCACTGATGGCACCGTGTGCCTGTGTTAGGATTGCTGACTCTGGTGCTGGACATATTCTGGGAAATGTCAATGGAAGTGACATCACAGAGAGCTCCCGGAAGTGACATCACAGAAAAGTTCTGGAAGTGATATCACGGAAAGCCACAGGTCCAAAGATGTGCAGGTTAGGTCGATTGGCCATGCTAAAATTGCCCCTGAGATGTGTAGGTTAGAGGGATTAGTGGGTAAAATATGTAGGGATACGGGGATAGGGCCTGGGTGGGTTTGTGCTCGGTGCAGACTCGATGGGCCGAAGGGCCTCTTTCTGCACTGTAGGGTTCGATGATTCTGTAGGAGTCTGGCCAGTGAATGAAAGTAGCTCCTGAGGAAGAGGCATTAATTTAAAGCTCAAGATAGCCTCGCCAAACAGGCACCCCACTACGTTCTGCAAGTTTCAGATGGTCAGTTTTCACACCAAGAAGCCTACAAATAGAGCTTGATGGCAGCAGTGTTCCTGTTAAACTGATCCTGTGTGTGGCTGCATGAGCACTGTTTCATGTTAAATACAGAACATAAGCACCTCCACAAAAATATTCAAAAATATTAAAGAAATTGGACAAGCACAACAACAATCAAACTTGGGGCAAACAGGCTGTGGTGCCTGGCCTTATCACAAATCTCTGCCAGGAAAATCTTATTATCTTTCCCTGTACAGCTTCCAGTAACCCCTTTAAGCATGACTGTGACTGTTGACACTGCCAGCAACACACTGAGGGTGCACGCCCCGTACATGCAATGTTAGATACCTGCATTAAAAATCGTACAGAGCAAACAAACATAAAACAGAGCTTCTAGCACACCTCTCCCACCACCCCACCAGCTTCCTCGCTCCCACATCCCCTCATTCCCTCTATTCCCACATCCCCTTGCTGCCTCGCTCCCACATCCCCTCACTTCCTCACTCCCACATCCCCTCACTTCCCCACTCCCACCTCCTCATTTCCCCCCCCACACCTCACCTTGCTTACCCAAACTGCCTCCTCGCTTCCCCCTCAACCCCCTTCCTCACTTCCATTCCCCAACGCCCCTCCTCGTATATCCCCCTCATACCCTCCTCATTTCCCCCACCCCTTCACCATTGATGTTGCATGACAACACTGCACACGTGCGCAGGATGGATACCAAAAACAAGGAAACAGTTTCAATCTCCCAGAGTGAAGACGAGGCGTATGATACTGAAACATTAATTCTATTTTCTCTCTCCGTAGATGCTGCCAGATCTGTGAGTCTTCCAGCATCTTCTGTTTTTGTTTCAGATTCCTACCACCTGCGATATTTTATTTTTAATATCTGCAATGCTTTCTTTGACCACGGAGTGAGTGATACAGATTGCGATGGACATTTGGCCTTTCTGGGATGGTTGGCAGCTCTAGCTGCTGGGAAATTGAACATTGAAGGTGGTGGATGGGGTGCCAATTAAATGGGCGGCTTTGTCCTGAATGGTGTCAAATGTCTTGAGTGTTGTCAGAGCTGCACCCATCCAGGCAAGTATTCCTGACTTGTGCCTAGTGGATGGTAGACAAGTTCTGGAGAACCAGGAGGTGAGTTACTCACTGCAGGATTCCTAGTCTCTGACCTGCTCTTGTAGCTATGGTATTTGTATGGCTAGTCCAGTTCAGTTCCTGGTCAATGTGGGAGGTAACTCACACAGACACGGGGAGAAGGTGCAGACTCCACACAGATAGTGATCCAAATCAGGAATCGAACCCTGGTGCTATGAGGCAGCAGTGTGCCACTGTGCTGCAATGTGGAGATGCCGGCGTTGGACTGGGGTAAACACAGTAAGAATCTCACAACACCAGGTTAGACTCCAACAAGTTTATTTGGTAGCACAAGCCACTAGTTTTCGGAGCGCTGTTCCTTCATCAGGTGAGTGGGATTTCAGTTCACAAACAGGACGTATAAAGAAACAAACTCAATTTACAAAATAATGATTGGAATGCGAGTCTTTACAGGTAATCAAGTCTTAAAGGTAAGACAATGTGAATGGAGAGAGGGTTAAGCACAGGTTAAAGAGGTGTGTATTGTCTCCAGCCAGGATAGTTAGTGAGATTTTGCAAGCCCAGGCAAGTTGTTGGGGTTACAGATAGTGGGACATGAACACAAGACCCCGGTTAAGGCCGACCTCATGTGTGCAGAGCTTGACTATCAGTCTCTGCTCAGCGCCTCTGCGTTGTTGTGTGTTGTGAAGGCCACCTTTCACAACACATGAAAGCGCAGAATCGCTGAGCAGAGACTGATAGCCAAGTTCCGCACACGAGGACGGCCTCAACCGGGATCGTGGGTTCATGTCACAGATCTGTAACCCCCAGTACTTGCCTGGGCTTGCAAAATCTCACTAACTGTCCTGTCTGGAGACAATACACACCTCTTTAACCTGTGCTTAACACCCTCTGCACTCACATTGTCTGTACCTTTAGGGCTTGATTACCTGTAAAAACTCGCATTTCAACCATTATTTTGTAAATTGAGATAGCGTCTTTATATGCCCTGGTTGTGAACCGAAATCCCACTCAACTGATGAAGGGGCAGTGCTCCGAAAGCTAGTGGCTTGTGCTACCAAATAAACTTGTTGGACTTCAGTCTGATGTTGTGAGATTTCTTACTGTGTTTACCCCAGTCCAACGCCGGCATCTCCACATTGCAGCACAGTAGCACAGTGGCACAGTGGTGAGCACTGCTGCCTCTTGTGCTACCAAATAAACCTGTTGGACTTTAACCTGGTGTTGTGAGGCTTCCCACTGTGCTGTCCCCCCCCCCCCAAATCCCGTGAACCCTGTGGCACTGAGACAACTGAGACAACTTAGCACCTGTAATGTTTAAGATGATCGTTTTGGTTTCGATAAGTGCAGAAAGCCTACAGAATATAGCAGAGACCGTTTGCAGACCTCCAATACATAAAAATGCAAGGAGGAAATGTTCGATGGTTGCCAATTTTCTTGGTAGTTAAGCATTCATGGTCTGGGCCTGACTTCTCCCTCTCTGGTTTAAAAATAAAATCAATTCAAAGCTGAACCACCCCTCCCCCCTGACCACCTATCCCTGACTTTGATTTCTGAAACTGCGGCTGGTCAAGAACGGTATCAGGTTACCTAGGCAACAGCTCGAATGTTACTGAAGGGAGATAAAAATATCTTTAGTTACAGCACTGGGGGCCTGCTGCATTATTAATAATAAGACTTGGATCTCGTTTGACGAGTAATTCTAAGCAGAGGACTGACACAAATAAAACACAGTGCAATCATTCAAGACTCAGAGCCCTGGATGAAATATAATTGTAGAAATGTCACCCAGAATATAAAAAGAAGGAGCAGCTCTGACTTCTCGAAAGCAGCCTTGCCTCGATAGGGAAGATTCATAATCAGAGACGGCACGAAGCATCAGCTTTCAAAGATGTTGATTTGTCCGTCACAGTGGGATGTTATTTCATCTCCAGCTGTCATGGTTATTTTCTTTTGACAAAGGAAGACATCAAAGTTAAGCTTTGATGCCGGGATAACCAAATGCCAAGCTTAATTAATAAAAATATGGCAAGGAGAGCTGAACTAGACTGAAAGAGAAATCGCGTAAATCACTTGCCTTGGTATTATTTTGAGGATCCTGCAATTAGGCTGTTATCGTTTTTGATCAGAATTCCATAACAATCGGTGCTTCTAATGCACAAATTTTATCCCAGGTTAGACTTCTGCATAAAGTCTACCTCTTTCTTTCTTTCTTAATTAATGTCGTAATTTGGCAAATGACCAAATTGACAAAACATCAAAGGTGACTTGTTTTCTCTGACTCCCTCAGTCCATTTCGCCTGTGCGTTTGTTCCTTGCTGGCAACGGATATCCCTCATCAAGATGCATCACCGAGATCATCAGTTGAGGGAAGACATCTGTCTCCAGAATCTAACTAGCACCAGACCCATTGATAACACCCTGGCCTGAATTAGACTATCCTAAAATATGGCTGGGTGATAGATGGCATACAAAGAGATTTCTTTTTCAGTCTTTCATTGGCCATTTCTTACACTGTAACTCACAGACTGGAACAATAACATAAAACTTTATGTTTCCTCCCACAGTCTGAGATGTGCGGGCAAGGTGGCTTGGCCATGCTAAGTTGCTCCTTAGCGTCAGGGGTACTGGCAGGGAGATACTTGGGGTTACGGGGATAGGGCCTGGGTGGGGTTATTTGTCAGTGCAGGCTCAATGGGTGGAAGGGTCTCCTTCTGCACTGCAGGGATTCTAGGATTCTATGACTTGTGATTTCCCCTGTCCTGAGTTTTGTTACCAAATCAAGTCGATCTCCACGGGCGGAATTTTACGAGAATGACTCCAGGTTTCCAGCTAGTGTGAAAATAGGAGAGTTCCTGATCCGTTTTTCTGGGCGAGTTTTCACTCCCAATCTTATGGATTGAGATGGACGGGGCGGGCCAGTAAAATCCCAGCCCAGGTGTCCAGCAGCAGTGATGTCATCAAGCAGGGTCGCTGCCAATCACATTGAAGAATTCTCAGGGACAGCAAACCAGGTAACAAAATGTCCCGATTATTCTTCACTTTCTTATTGATCATTTTTATACATTCATGTGTGCACTCCCCAAAGGTCCTTGGCCCATTGTCTACTAATGTTTTATCCTGAGCTATTTTTCTTAGTTTTTTTTGTCAGAGGTGTTTTTTGCCATTGTTTTCCTTTCTCAGAGTAGAGAGGGGAAGTTGGGTCCCCATCATCACCCTTCCACCTGATTAAGTTCCCCTCTGCCACTGTGCTCGCCACAGGAAGGGTGCAAGATTGTGCCCTATGTGTGTATGTGTATACATGAGACCATTAGCGAGAAGCACTGATCTCAGCAATCTGCTAGTGGAATTCTGTGAATGTTAGAGATACTGACAGTCCATGCTGTTCTCTGACTTTCTCAGGAATCAAAACACACACCTCCCACTTTTCACAGTGTTATTTATTCCTTTTGCACAATGGTCAAAACAGCTGTTCCTGCAGGGCAGAGAGGAGGAGCTTTTCATTAGCAGCTCTCAATTTTTTGGTGGCCCAATGCTGAGAGTGGGACATGGAAACGTTTTGGGGCAGAGTAAATCATGTGAGAATTATAGAATCCCTAAAGTGCAGAAGGAGGGCATTCAGCCCATTGAGCCTATGCTGACAACAGTCCCCTATCTCTGTAACCCCACATATTTACCCTGCTAATCTCCCTGACACTAAGGGGGAATTTAGCATAGCCAATCAACCTAACCCACACATCTTTGGACTGTGGGTGGACACTGGAGCACCTGAAGGAAACCCATGCAACACCAGGAGAACGTGCAGACCCAACACCGACAATGACCCAAGACCAGAATTGAACGTGGATCCCTGGCACTGCGAGGCAACAATGTCGACCACTGTGCCACCGTGCTGTCCTGTTCTTTATTGCACAATATAAGGCTACAACATTTTACACTTTACAACAGACACTTTGTCCTGGAGCATAATGCAACTCCTGGACTCTTTGCCAGGATTATTTTGGATTATCTCAAAAAGGACAGTGGTCTGAAAACATGTGATATGTTGGCAGAAGAACGGGATTACTTTCAACAGGAGTTGATAAAAAAATCTTTCAAACTTTGCTCATTAATTCCCTTGTGGCAAATGTGTTTTCTTATCAATAAAGATATTTCACTATATTTTTGTAACAAGAATAGAATGAAAGCAATCCTAAAACACCGGACTAACACATAAATAAGCAACAAACCATCCTGTTTAAATGATTCTATTTTTCTTTTGAAGCAATCAGATTCATCCTCAATAACTTTCAAAGTAATCAACAGTTAACAGTAATCCTTCAAGCAATTGTTGCATTGAGAATTGACTCTGTATCAGATGTGTCGGCTGGCTGTTCAATATAGTTTGGACATTTAGGGAAGTTTCCATGCGTGCACAAGAAGTTCCCAATCGTGTATTTGTGGTACGTTCTCTGTTGTATCAACATGACTTTGTGATTCTGGGAATAATTTCCACGCGCTCATCATCCTCCTTCCTCCATCATATATAATTGCATAGAGAAATGAGGTTGTCATTGCTTTGTGCTGACACGGTCACAGTCACTGCCCATCAAGAATGGATGGCCATATATGAAACTCTTTGAAATGGTTCTATGAGTTGGAGTTTGGTGTCCGTCTTTCCTTTGAGTATTTCTCAGCCATCATACAGTTGCCAAAGCAAAGTAACCTTGTTCATGACTGCCACTCGATTCTGGGAGCATGACATAAATACTGACGCATTTGGAAACTGACCCCTCTGCACTTTCTGTTCACACGCCAGCCAGAGCTCCACATTACCAATGTCGCTCTTTTTCCCTCTAATTATGCTGGATACTTGATGACGGAGAGTGGAAAGTAGAATGCATTTTCTGGGAATCACAACCTGAATAGAGTAGCAGTGCCAAAACTTTACTGGGAAATCAGTAGCACGGTAACTGCTAACTGTGATTTAATATTGGTGTCAGGCACTGCCACCAGTTGGCAGTTAGTTATATTTGAACCCGTCCCAATTGGGTTATTCTGTTATTCATAGAATTTGCAGGCATTCGTGCCAATATGACTTGCAGTCATCTGGCCAGCCACATCAAAGAGGGCACACTTCAAGACTGTTTCAGAATCTTTCTCCACATTCTTCTTTGTTTCTTTCCAGTTTCCATTTCATTTGGAATGCATTCTAACTATTCTGTGTGTAGCTGCCTGTGTTTTGGTATATACTTGATATCAGAACAATGTGTTTTCCATTGGGAGCCATCACTCAACTACCCCCACGTTTAGATTTCTTAAAAAAAGACAAAAAAATTGATGCCAGGTACATCAGATCACTCTGAAAGAGGACTACATCTTGCCGCCATTACTCACCCACCCCCATTTACAGGCACCTACCTGACAAAGATTATACAAAATTGCTGTACTGCCGATAAGTCAGCAAGTAGTGAAGTTCTAATGGCAGTATCCTAACTACCACTTGCACTCACCTCCTCATCTTATCCAGAAGCCTGTATCACATACCCTATCAAATCCTACTCATCGTCATGCCTTTCATTGATAACCTACATTCACCATAAGATCGTAACGTAGGAGCAGAAGTAGGCCATTCGGCCTATTGAGTCTGTTCTGCTACTCAATGAGATCATGACTCCATGTCAACTGCACTTTTCCACCTTATCTCGATAAACCTTAATTCCCTTACTGATTAAAAGTCTATCTCAGTCTTAAAGGTACTGAATGACCCATCTCTACAGCCCGCTAAGCTCTTTTGCACCTGATCTTCCACGTAACTCAAATCCCCATTCCATGATGATCATGTCAGTGGACGAAATTGTTCCCTATTTACTTTATCTCCTCATAGTCTCCTTGTAATGATGAATTATGATTATAGATATCCCCTTAATCTTCTCTTGTCCCTCCACATGAAGTGACTCATCCCTGATGCCATTCCAGTGAATCTCCAGATTAACCATTCACCAGAGCCTTGGCAACCAGGAATATGTCCAACCAGAGCTGGCAACCCTAAATTTGAATGAAACTTTTCATAGAATCCCTACAGGGCAGAAGGAGGGCATTCATCCCATCAAACCTGCACCGACAACAATCCCACCCAACCCCAATCCACACAACCCAACGTGTTTACCCTGCTAAACCCCCTGACACTAAGGGGCAATTTAGCATGGCCAATCTAACTAGAAGAATATAGAATCCGTACAGTACAGGAGGAGATCATTCAGCCCATCGAGCCTGCACCAATCACAATCCCATGCAGGCCCTACCCCATAACCCCACATATATATTCTGCTAATGCCCCTGACACGAGGGTCAATTTAGCATGGCCAATCAACCTAACCAGCACATCTTTGGACTGTGGGAGGAAACTGGAGCACCTGATGGAAATCCACGCAGACATAAGAACATAAGAAATAGGAGCAGGAGTAGGCCATCTAGCCCCTCGAGCCTGCCCCGCCATTCAATAAGATCATGGCTGATCTGTCGTGGCTCAGTTCCACATTCCCGCCCTCTCCCCATAACCCTTAATCCCCTCGCTTATCAAAAACCCATCAACCCGCTTCTTAAAAATATTTAGCGAGGTAGCCTCCACCACTTCAACGGGCAGAGAATTCCAGAGATTCACCACCCTTTGAGTGAAGAAGTTCCTCCTCAGCTCCGTTCTAAACCGCCCCCCCTTTAACTTGAGGCTGTGCCCCCTAGTCCTACTGTCCTTTCTGAGTGGGAAGAGTCTCTCCACCTCTATCCTTTCCATCCCATTCACCATCTTATACACCTCAATGAGATGTCCCCTCATTCTTCTAAACTCTAACGAGTACAAGCCTAGTTTATTCAGCCTCTCCTCATAGCTCAACCCCCTCAACTCCGGTATCAGCCTAGTAAACCTCCTCTGCACTCCCTCCAAGGCCAAAATATCCTTGCATAAGTGCGGCGACCAAAACTGCACACAGTACTCCAGCTGCAGCCTCACCAATGCCCTATACAGCTGCAGCAAGACCTCCCTACTTTTATATTCAATCCCCCTCGCTATGAAGGCCAGCATCCCATTCGCCTTCCTGACCACCTGCTGCACCTGCAGGCTGGGTTTTTGCAACTCATGCACAAGGACCCCGAGGTCCCTCTGCACCGTCACCTGCTGCAGTTTTTCGCCACGTAAGTAATAGTCCTTCCTACCATTATTCCTACCAAAGTGGACCACCTCGCACTTGCCAACATTAAATTCCATTTGCCAGTTCCTGGCCCATTCGCCCAGCCTATCTAGATCCTTCTGTAGACTCTCCACACTCTCCGTGCAATTTGCCGTTCCCCCAATCTTGGTGTCATCAGCAAATTTCAACACCATACACTCGGTTCCCTCCTCCAGATCATCTATATAAATGGTAAATAGCTGAGGCCCCAGGACCGACCCCTGGGGCACTCCACTAGTCACCATCCGCCAATCCGAATAGCACCCGTTGACCCCCACTCTCTGCCTCCTATTTGACAACCAATCCTCTATCCACGCTAACACCCTACCCCCAACTCCATGCCCCTTTACCTTCTGCAATAACCTCTTGTGAGGTACCTTGTCAAACGCCTTCTGAAAATCAAGAAAGGCCACATCCACCGGCTCGCCTCTATCCACCGCCCTAGACACATCCTCATAGAACTCCAATAAATTTGTCAGACACGACTTCTCCTTAACGAAACCGTGCTGCGTCTGCTCTATCAAGCAATTCCCCTCAAGATGCCTCGCTATTTCCTCCTTGATGACAGATTCTAACATTTTACCTACAACAGACGTTAAACTAACAGGCCTATAATTCCCTGCCTTTTGCCTGCCACCTTTCTTAAACAACGGCGTAACATTAGCCGTTTTCCAATGTTCCGACACTTCCCCGGAATCCAGCGACGTCTGGAAAATAACCACCAAGGCATCCACTATCACCTCCGCCATTTCTTTCAAAACCCTCGGGTGCATTCCATCCGGTCCTGGGGACTTGTCCACAATCAGTCCCTCCAGTCTGTCGAGCACCGCCTCTCTAGTAACAATAATGTCATTGAGACCCTCCAGTCCTACCACCTTTCCATCGCTAACACCCGGCAAATTATTCACGTCCTCCTCCGTGAAGACCGAAACAAAAAAGTTATTCAAGACCTCAGCCATTTCCCCATCCCCTACCACTAAGTCCCCCCTCTCATCCTCTAAGGGTCCAACATTCACCCTAGCCAGCCTCTTCCTTTTTATATATTTATAAAAACTCTTGCTATCCTTTTTTATATTAAGCGCTAGCCCAGCTTCATAGTTTCTCCTACCCTTCTTTGTCAATCTTTGTTGACATTTAAACCTCTCCCAATCCTCTTCTCGCCCACTACTCTTAGCTACTCTAAACGCCTCCGCTTTTAATTTAACACTTTCCTTCACCTCCTTCATTATCCATGGCTTATTACCTCTCCTCCTACGGTCCTTTTTAACCATCGGAATAAATTTCTGCTGAGCACCAAGAAAGACCTCCTTAAAGATCCTCCACTGCTCCTCAGCAGACCTGCCTTCCAATGCGCTCCCCCAGTCAACATTCGCCAATTCTTCTCTCATCCTACCGTACTCCCCTTTGTTCAAACAAAGGACGCGTGTCCGGGAACCCACTCTCTCCTCCTCCATCTGCATCAGAAACTCCACCATACAATGATCACTCTCCCCATCCTTCACCACAAGGTCCCTAATTCTACCCGCCTCATTACATAACACCAGATCCAAGATAGCTCGCTCCCTCATCGGCTCCAACACACACTGTTCAAGGAAACTATCCCGGCAGCATTCCAAGAACTCCTCCTCGAGCCCACCGCGTCCAACATGGGTCGACCAATCAATATGTAGATTGAAATCCCCTATAACTACGGCCGTCCCATTCCTGCACGCCACACTTATTTGCGTGTTAACAGCCTGCCCCACCTCCAGATCATTATTCGGGGGCCTATAGACAACACCCACCAGCGTCTACCTCCCTTTGCTGTTCCTAATCTCCACCCACAACGATTCCACTTTCTGCTCTTTGGTCCCTATATCATCCCTTGCTACCACCCGGATGCTATCCTTAATCAGCAGAGCTATGCCCCCCACATTTTCCTCCCGCCTATCCTTCCTAAACACTTGATACCCCTGGACATTCAGCTCCCAGCCCCTGTCACCTTGCAGCCACGTCTCTGTAATGGCCACCAGATCGTATCCATTTGTGCTGATCTGCGCCACCAGCTCATCCACTTTATTCCGAATGCTTCGTGCATTTAGATAAAGTGCCTTCATCCCAGCCTTCACCTGGACCCTATTTGCCGGAACGCCACCAACCATACTCACGCCCCCACTCCCTTTATTATTGGGACATCCTCGGCCTCTTCCCTTACCTGTACCCTCTCCTTAACTTTAGACCCCGTAATGTCACCTACCCTCGCTCCCTCCCCCCCCAAAATTGTTTAAAGCCCTGTCTACAGTCCTATTTACACAATTCGCCAGGACTCTGGTCCCAGCACGTTTCAGGCCAACCCCATCCCACCTGAACAGGTCCCACCTACCCCAATACTGATGCCAATGTCCCATAAATTCAAACCCATTCCTCCCACGCCAATCCCTGAGCCACCCATTCACTTCCTTAATCCTATCAACCCTACGCCCGTCTGCACTCGGTTCAGGCAGTAGCCCAGAGATAACCACCTTGTCGGTTCTACTTTTTAATTCCATTCCCAGCTTTTCATACTCCCTCCCCGGATCCTCAGTTCGCATTTTGCCTACGTCGTTGGCACCCACATGTACCACAATGACCGGATTCTCACCCTCCCACTCCAGGTTCCTCTGCAGCCCAGATGCGACATCCCGGACCCGAGCACCAGGCAGACAACGCACCCTTCTGTGCACTTTGTCATTGTGACAAAGGACAGTGTCAGTACCCTTCACCCCACTAATCCCCAATTACAACTACGTTCCTTTTCCCCTTCTCTTTGCCTATGTCCTGCTGCATCACTGTACCGTGTGCAGTTTGCTCACCAACCTCACCTGCCTCGTCCTCGTCCACACTGGAAGCAAGAACCTCAAACCTGTTATGCAGGCGGCGGAGCGGGGGCTGAGGCCTCCGCTCCCTACCCCCCTTCCTCCTCTCCCCACCCTCCTTCCTCCGCTCCCCACCCTCCTTCCTCCGCTCCCCACCCTCCTTCCTCCGCTCCCCACCCTCCTTCCTCCGCTCCCCACCCTCCTTCCTCCGCTCAGCAGCCCCCTCTTGTTCCTGACCTTGTTCCAGTCTAGGGGGGGTGGATGTCACTTGCACCCCATTGACAATGGCACCCTCTCTCCCCCTGATGAGCCTCAGTGTCTGTAGGTCAGAGGCCAGCTCATCTACCTTGAGCTGGAGCTCCTCCAGCAACCTGCACTTACTGCAGACATGGTCACTGGGAAGGACCCTGGGGTCCACCAGTTCCCACATCATACAGAAACAACACATCACATGCCCCTCCATTATTCACTGTAGTAGTATTGAAAATTTCCACACGAACTTACCTGGCCCTTTTTCTCCCCAGCCCTTTTGCTCCTAAGCCCTAATAGCTCACTCTGCTTCCCTCTCACTCCGCTGCCCGCTCTGACGCTGCCTGCTTTCTACACCAGGCCTCCTTTTAAACCTGGCGTTGATTTAAAGCCTGCTCCCCCACAACTCCCTGCTATCCACTCCCTTAGAATTCTTAAAGCGGTAGATACAAAAAGCCCGCAAAAATGCTTTATACAGTTCTACAAGGTAAGTTCTTACTACGAAAGTGCTTTAAACTTATTTAAACAGGTTTTTAATAGGTAATTTCTTATCTGCCTCTCTGCTCCTTCACTCGTCTGCTCCAGCAAACAATGGAAGGCTTCACCGTGTGAGCACCTGATAATTAAAGCCTGCTCCCCCACAACTCCCTGCTATCCACTCCCTTAGAATTCTTAAAGACATGCGGAGAATGTGCAGACTCCGCACAGACAGTGATCCAAGGCTGGAACTGAACCTGGGTCCCTAGCGCTGTGAGGCAGCAGTGCTAACCATTGTGCCACCGTGCCACTCCTAACCGGCACATGTGGGAAAAAACCAGAGGTCTCAGAGAAAACCCATGCAGACCCAGAGAGAACGTGCAAAATTCACCCAGTGACCCGAGACCAGAATTGAACGCATGTCCCTGGCGCTGTGAGGCAGCAGTTCTAACCACTGTGCCATCATGCCACCATCAAAAATTTGATTAATAATGGAAAAAGAGTTAGAACATAAGAAATAGGAGCAGGAGTAGGCCATCTGGCCCTTTGAGCCTGCCCCGCCATTCAATAAGATCATGGCTGATCTGTCGTGGCTCAGTTCCACATTCCCGCCCTCTCCCCATAACCCTTAATCCCCTCTCTTATCAAAAACCCATCAACCCGCGTCTTAAAAATATTTAGCGAGGTAGCCTCCACCACTTCAACGGGCAGAGAATTCCAGAGATTCACCACCCTTTGAGTGAAGAAGTTCTTCCTCAACTCCATTCTAAACCACGCCCCCTTTATCTTGAGGCTGTGCCCCCTAGTCCTACTGTCCTTTCTGAGCGGGAACAGTCTCTCCACCTCTATCCTATCCATCCCATTCATCATCTTATACGTCTCAATGAGATCTCCCCTCATTCTTCTAAACTCTAACGAGTACAAGCCTAGTTTATTCAGCCTCTCCTCATAGCTCAACCCCCTCAACTCCAGCATCAGCCCAGTAAACCTCCTCTGCACTCCCTCCAAGGCCAAAATATCCTTGCGTAAGTACGGCGACCAAAACTGCACACAGTACTCCAGCTGCGGCCTCACCAATGCCCTATACAGCCGCAGCAAGACCTCCTTACTTTTATATTCAATCCCCCTCGCTATGAAGGCCAGCATCCTATTAGCCTTCCTGACCACCTGCTACACCTGCAAGCTGGGTTTTTGCGACTCATGCACAAGGACCCCGAGGTCCCTCTGCACCGTCGCCTGCTGCAGTTTTTCTCCACGTAAGTAATAGTCCTTCCTACCATTATTCCTACCAAAGTGGACCACCTCGCACTTGCCAACATTAAATTCCATTTGCCAGTTCCTGGCCCATTCGCCCAGCCTATCTAGATCCTTCTGCAGACTCTCCACACCCTCCGCGCAATTTGCCGTTCCACCAATCTTGGTGTCATCAGCAAATTTCAACACCATACACTCGGTTCCCTCCTCCAGATCATCTATATAAATGGTAAATAGCTGAGGCCCCAGCACCAACCCCTGAGGCACTCCACTAGTCACCAACCGCCAATCCGAATAGCACCCATTGACCCCCACTCTCTGCCTCCTATTTGACAACTAGTCCTCTATCCACGCTAACACCCTACCCCCAACTCCATGTCCCCTGACCTTCTGCAATAACCTCTTGTGAGGTACTTGTCAAACGCCTTCTGAAAATCAAGAAAGCCCCTCTATCCACCGCCCTAGACACATCCTCATAGAACTCCAGTAAAGTTGCCAGACACGACTTCCCCTTAACGAAACTGTGCTGCGTCTGCTCTATCAAGCAATTGCCCTCAAGATGCCTCGCTACTTCCTCCTTGATGACGGATTCTAACATTTTACCTACAACAGACGTTAAACTAACCGGCCTATAATTCCCCGCATTTTGCCTGGCACCCTTCTTCAACAACGGCGTAACATTAGCCGCTTTCTAATCTTCCGGCACTTCCCCGGAATCCAGCGACGTCTGGAAAATAACCACCAAGGCATCCACCATCACCTCCGCCATTTCTTTCAGAACCCTTGGATGCATTCCATCTGGTCCTGGGGACTTGTCCACAATCAGCCCCTCCAGTCTGTCGAGCACCGCCTCTCTAGTAACAGTAATGTCATTTGATAACTGTTCACCATTAATAAAGATTAGCAAAGAGCAAGCCTGAACTCCAGTAGCCGTGGGACTGCACACGGGCTCCTTTTATTAGCAATTATGATTTGCCTGTGCAAGTGCAGTCCTACAAACTTTATTTCCATAGGGAGCTCTGTGTCCTGCTACCCTGAACACTTTATATCCTGGTAACCTCTGCCTGATATCTCTTGATGATTATTTCCGTATCATTGTGAAACCAGTGCACATTGAGTGGTATCTAAAATCCACCAGAATTGATCTTCACTTCTTCACAATCTTCATATATTCCATCACATCTTGTCTGCACATATCTCCAGGCCATTATGATGGCTAACATTGCCCTCTCTAAGTATTTCAGGTTATTTTAGGCACATAAAATTTGGTTATCTGGGATCAAATTAGTTTGGTAGTTACAGAGAGCTGACAGAATTCAAACAGGCCATTCAAATCAGCTGGCATTTATGCAGCATATTAACTTCCTCCAGCCCTCATCATCTAACCCTGACCCCTTTGCATTGAAACACAATCTTCTCTCTGGCTGCATCAAAGGCATGATGTGGGTATGCCGGCGTTGGACTGGCGTAAACACAGTAAAAAGTCTGACAACACCAGGTTTTAGTCCAACCTATTTATTTGATAATATACTCGCAAGCTTTCGGGTTAGCCCCTTCGTCAGGTGAATGGAGAGTTCTGGCCTCAGACAGAGCATATAAAGCACAGACAGTTTAGAGATTACTGATTAGAATGCGAATCCTTACACCTAACCTGCTGTTCAAGACCTGAAGTGGCTGATAATGTGAGTGGAAGGAGCACTGATCACAGTTTAAAGAGATGTGTATTGTCTCCAGACAGTACAGTAAGTGAGGTTTTGCAAACCCAGGCAAGTCACGGGGGTTACAGATAGTGCGACATGAACCCAAGATCCCTGTTGAGACCGTCCTCATGTGTGCGGAACTTGGCTATCAGTCTCTGTTCAGCGACTCTGCGCTGTCGTGTGTCGTGAAGGCCGCCTTGGAGAATGCTTACCTGAAGGTCAGAGGCTGAATGCCCGTGACCACTGAAGTGTTCGCCAACAGGAAGGGAACAGTCTTGCCTGGTGACTGTCGAGCGATGTTCATTCATCCGTTGTCGTAGCGTCTGCATGGTCTCCCCAATGTACCATGCTTCGGGACATCCTTTCTTGCAACGTATCAGGTAGACAATGTTGGCCGAGTTGCAGGAGTATTTACCATGTAAATACTCTTGGGTTTGCAAAACCTCACTTACTGTACTGTCTGGAGACAATACACATCTCTTTAACCTGTGATCAGTGCTCCTTCCACTCACATTATCAGCCACTTCAGGTCTTGAACAGCAGGTTAGGTGTAAGGATTCGCATTCTAATCAGTAATCTGTAAACTGTCTGTGCTTTATATGCTCTGTCTGAGGCCAGAACTCTCCATTCACCTGACGAAGGGGCTAACCCGAAAGCTTGCGAGTATATTATCAAATAAATAGGTTGGACTAAAACCTGGTGTTGTCAGACTTTTTACTGTGCATCAAAGGCGACAGAAGTCCCCAAGTTAAGGACCCCCCTGGAGGACCCCCATCATTAGAACAAAAGTGCTTATGAAATTAGTGAGTCTGTCTGAAGCTTTTCAAGAGAGATAGTCAGCTCCCAACAGGCAGGTCGCTAGTTTAAATATTATAACGAGGCCACATGCCTCATATTTCTACACCTTTTTGAATTTTAACTCTGGACGATCTGGTTGCTTGAGTCTCAACAGCCCCAGGGATGTAAGGACTTTTGATTTGATTTGATTTATTATTGTCACATGTATACAGTGAAAAGTATTGTTTCTTGTGTGCTATACGGAGCATATCAAGCATAGAGAAGGAAGCAAGTGAGTGCAGAATGCAGTGTTACAGTCATAGCTAGGATGTAGAGAAAGACCAACTTAATGCAAGCTAAGTCCATTCAAAAGTCTGATGGCAGCAGAGAAGAAACTGTTCTTGAATCGGTTAGTATGTGATCACAGACTTTTGTATCTGCTTCCCAATGGAGGAGAGTATGTTGGGGTGCGTGGGGTCCTTGATTATGCTGGATCCAGCTGAATCAAGGAGATTTAAGTGGATTTCCACTTGTTGGACCTGCATCATGATCAGTCAGCAGCCTCTCACCCTTAGGTCTCCAATCTCTCCCCAAGTACAGCTCCTAGGGGATTTTCACAGTAACTTTGTTGCGGTGTGAATGTCAGCCTACTTGTGATTAATAAATAAAAGCTTTACACTTTAAACTTTTCTCCACCTGCCTCTGTCTGACTGAAAGCCGAGCTTGCAGGCTGGGAGCAGAAAAACTGGTTTCGATTCCACAGTACAGTTGCAAATTCAAATGGTCAGGTTTCCTGTGCCCCCAACCATACCTCAATTCCATCACTACCCCCCGCCCCCACACCCCCCCCCCCCCCCCCCCCCACCCCGGCCTGCACGCCCCCAAAGCAGGTGGGTCAAAAACATAAAATTCCCTCTCAACTTCAGTGCGGCAACCATGAATCATTTATTATTTTCTGTCACTCCAGGAGCTTAATAACCACTGTAAATGATGTTGCAAGAGCACTATTGTGCTTGTTTTAGTGTTATATAAAGCTGTTTCATACTTAACACCCAAAGCATCTTTAGCACATAATGTTGTGACACTTCCAAAGCCAGAGGGAAGGCACATGATGAAACTAAGAGCTAAGATAATCTGCATGAGGACTGTTAATGATCTCCGGATCAAACTAACAAAAATGTAGATAGATAACAACCGAAAATATTTCTGGTATTTAGAGAGCTGGACTCATGTTACCATTACATTTAATTACATTAAAGGCTATATGTGAAGTTAGGGGTTAGAGAGAGACAGGAAGAGTGGGACATTTGGGTCTGCTCAGTTAAACATCTCTCTTCATGGAAGGAGAAAGGAGCTTTGAGGGCCACAGGAGGACAGCAGTGGTAGGAAGAGGAGGCAGGTGCCGAAGTTAAAAGTTAAAAGTTAATTTAGTAGTGTCACAAGTAGGCTTACGTTAACACCACAATGAGGTAACTGCGAAAATCCCCTAGTCGCCACACTCTGGCACCTGTTCAGGTACACTGAGGGAGGATTTAGCATGGCCAATGCACCTAACCAGCATGTCTTTCGGACTATGGGAGAAAACCAGAGCACCCGGAGGAAACCCATGCAGACACAGGGAGAACGTGCAGACTGCACACAGTCACCCAAGCCAGGAATCAAACCCACTTGAAATGTAATTTTTTTTTGCATTAAGGGTCCTCCTCAGAAATCCAAGAATCCAGTTTGCTTTGGGTGTTGCCTCCTAAGTGTGGAATATCCATGGAAGATTGTGTTCAAGATGAGACCTCAGTACATATGTGTAAGCCTACCTGTCGGAGCATTTGGTTACAAAACTCAAAGTTGTCCATCGGTGGATCCATTTTGCGGGTGAGACACATGATATGGCACTTTTGGCATTGATTGTCATCTCCCATTGGTCCTGGCATTCTTGCAATTCCAGAAGATCACCTTGCACTGAATTGATATTAACGTGAGATTTTCGTGAAGCATAAATCTTTGGAGAAATGCCTTTTCCTTACATGCACAGTGCATGTTGTCCACTATGGCCTGCCATAGACATGTGACCTCTGACAGCATTATTTTGTGGGTAAAGGGTCAAGACAGAAGCACATTACCCACCACATGGAACAGTAAATCTAAATATCAGCAGTTTTAGAGACTTCAGGACTCAGAACAATGTGGTTAACCCTTAACTGCCCTATGAAATGTTCAGTTCAAGGGCAATTAGGGATGGGCAGCTCCCACACCTCATAAAAGAAAACAGAGAAAAATATTGCTGTCTGAGCAAGAATTCCAGAGTTTCACTGACACGACAGCATCATTAACAATGTTATCTTGCATTATATATTAACTTAAATGTAATTACATATTCTTGAAGTGCTTCTTAGGGTAAATCAAATAAGGTTGGGAGAGCAGTGAAAAAAGGCAAGTGAAGATTTTGCTGAGCAGGTTTGGTTTTGAAAAGATTGCCCATGGCAAAGAGAAATGTAATGAGGCAGAGTAGGGAGCTGGAGGAAGTGGATTTCAGAATGATGAGGACAACGGGACTTACGATGAAGTGGAGAATTTGAGGAACACCAAGAGGAAGATGTAGGATAGGATAAGGTCACAGAGATACAATGGCGTGAACCCACAGACAGATCTGAAGGTTGTATTACACCTGAACTTGCTAGATGTGTTAATGCTGGCAAAATATAGAGATTGTCTGGATGTAGGATTTGAACTTAATCTCAGGATCAAATGGGACACAAAAGCTATGCATCCTTATATCAAACTTGGGGATGTACTAATCTTAGAATCATAGAACCCTACAATGCAGAAAGAGGCCCTTCGGCCCATCAAGTCTGCACCGAACACAATCCCACCCAGGCCCTACCCCCATATCCCTACATATTTACCCACTAATCCCTCTAACCTACGCTTCCCCGGACACTAAGGGGCAATTTCTTAGTATAGCCAATCAACCTAACCCGTACATCTTTGGACTGTGGGAGGAAACCAGAGTACCCAGAGGAAACCCACGCAGACACGTGGAGAACGTGCAAACTCCACACAGACAGTGGCCCAAGCTGGGAATTGAACCCAGGACCCTGGAGCTGTGAAGCAGCAGTGCTAACCACTGTGCTACCGTGCCGCCCTTATGTGCCATGCCATACTAATTTCTATATTAGATATTGTCCCACACAGTTCACTTGCACATTAATATTAATTAGTTTTCTATGAAGCTACTGGATACACGATCTTCAGCCAGAAGTGCTGAGTGGATGATCCATCTCAGCCTCCTCCGGACGTCCCCAGCATCACAGATTCCAGTCTCCAACCAATTTGGTTCAGTCCATGTAACATCAAGAATTGAAGACACTGGATACTGCAAAGGCAATGGGGTCCTGACAACATTCCAGCAATAATACTGAAGACGTGTGATCCAGAACTAGTCACTCCCCTAGCTACGCTGTTCTAGGACATCTACAACACTGGGATCTACCTGGCAATGTGGGAAATTGCTCAGGTATGTCTCGTACACAAAAGATAGAACAAATCGAACCAGGTCAAAAAGCTACTCTCAGTCAGCAGTTAAGTAATGGAAAAGGTAATCGATAGTGCGATCAAGTGGTACTTGCTCAGCAATAACCTACTCACTGATGCTCAGTTTGGGTTCCACCTGGACACTCGGGCCCTGACATTATGACCTCAGTTCAAACATAAACAAAAAAGCTCAAATCCTGAGGTGAGGTGAGAGTGATTGCCCTTGACAAAGGCAACATTTGAATGAATGTGGCATCAATTAGCCCTAGCAATGAGAATCAGGGGGAAAACGGTTTTCTAGTTGGAAGATGAAGCCAGTTGTGAATGTTGGAAGTCAATCATTCCAGTTCCAGCACATCACGACAGGAGTTCCTCAGGCTAGCGGCGCGGGCTCGTTGGGCCAAAGGGCCTGTTTCCTGTGCTGTGTTGTTCTTTGTAGACCCCAACCATCTTCATCACTGACCTTCCCTCCATCATAAGGTCAGAAGCGGGAATGTTTGCCAATGGGTACACAATGTCCAGCACCATTCGAGACTCTTCAGATACTGAAGTAGTCCATGTCCATATGCAGCAAGACCAATTTTCAGGCTTTGGCTGACAAGTGGCAAGTAACATTTAAGCCACGCAAGTGCTAGGCAATGACCATCTCCAACAAGGGAGGATTTAACCATTGCCCTTGACATTCAAAGGCATTAGTATCACTGAATGCCCCACTATCAACATCTTAGAGGTTACTGTTGACCAGAAACTGAACTGGACTACTCATATAAATCAAAAGAGAAAATGCTGGAATTTCAGCCAGTCTGGCAGCATCTGTAAGGAGAGAAAGGAGCTGATGTTTCAAGTCCAAATGACCCTTTGTCAAAGCTGTGATTTTCCAGCATTTTCTCTTTTGGTTTCAGATTCCAGCATCCGCAGTAATTTGCTTTCAATCTGTGACACTGTAAGTACTGTGGCTTCGAGAGAAGGACAGGGGCGAGGAATTCTGCAGAGAGTAACTTACCTCCTGACTCCCTAAATCTTGTTCACCATCTTCTAGGCACAATTCAGGAGTGTGATGGAATACTTGCCTGGAAAAGTGCATCTCCAACAACACTAAAGACACTCAAAATCATGCAGAACAAAAAGTAAAAGCTTAAGGTGTCAGAGGCAACATATATCGCAAAGATTGAAGATTGGCTGGCCAACAGGAAACAGAGTTGACATAAACGGGTCTTTTTTCGGTTGGCAGGATGTGATAAATGGTGTGCCAGAAGGATCAATGCAAGAGCCTCAACTTTCTGCAATTTATATAAACAACTTGGATGAAGGGACAAATGATACAGTAGGAAAATTTGCTGACAACACAAACATAGATAGGAAAGTAAATTGTGAAGAGAACATAAGGAGGCTACAAAGTGACATTTATAGGTTAAGTGAATGAGTAAAATGCTGCAAATGGGGTATAATGTAGGTAAGTGTGAAATTGTCCATTTTGTCATGAAGAATAGAAAGGAAGCTTATTTTCCAAATGGAGAAAGGTTGCAGAGCTCTGAATGGCAGAGGAATCTGGGTGTCCTTGTGCATGAATCACAAAAGACTAGTATATAGCAAGTAATTAGGAAGGCTAATAGATTGTTATCATTTATTGGGAGGGAATTGAATACAAAAGATAGAAGAGTGATGCTTCAATTGTACCGAGTATTAGTGAGACCACATCTGGAGTATTGGACACAGTCTTGGTCTCCTCATTTAAGGGAAGATGTAAAATGCATGAGAAGCAGTTCAGCGAAGGTTTACTAAATTATACCAGGAATGGACCGGTTGTCTTATGAGGAAAGGTTAGATTTGTCACATGTATTTGGATACAGTGAAAAATATTGTTTCTTGTATGCTATACAGACAAAGCATATCTTTCATAGAGTACCTAGGGGAGAAGGAACATATTGTTCCAGTCACAGCTAGAGTATAGCGAAAGATCAGCTTAACATATATGTCCATTCAAAAGTCTAATGGCAGCAGGAAAGAAGCTGTTCTTGAGTCAGTTGGTATGTGATCTCAGATCTATAATTTTTCCTGATGGAAGAAGGTGAAAGAGGATATGTCAGGGTGAGTAGGGTCCTTGATTATTCTGGCTGTTTTTTCGAGGCAGCGGGAAATGTTGACTGACTCAATGGATGGAAGGCTGGTTTGCGTGAAGGATTGGGCTACATTCATAACTGTCTATAGTTTCTTGTGGTCTTGGTCAGAGCAGGAGCCATACCAAGCTGTGATACATCTGAAAATGTCCTGATGTCTTTACACAGAATCGGCCTAGTTCTGGTGTTGGCGTATTTTGAAAATTGACTGCTGACAACCTACGTTTTCCAGTTTGACCTCTTCACAGCTTTTATGTCCATGAAGATTTTGTTGTTTTATTCTTAATAAAATTCCAGCTCTCGGGGATTCCAATCCTGCACACTGCTAATGGTCCAAGGGGGAGCAGGAGTGTTTATTTGAGGCTAAACATAGTGCAAAATTAAACTAGCCATCCCCATCCCCACAACGCACCCCTTCCCCACCCTGTGGTCAGTCAGCATACCGCACCCAGAGCAGCCATCATACCACCCAACTGACATCTGAACCCTCAAATCACCATCTGATACCCACCTCCACCACACCTCAACCTCCCACCACCATTCTGATATCAGGACCTTACAGAATCAGAACTCACCCTCCCACCTGCTCACCTCAACTGTAACCTCGTGCTGTCATCGTCTTCGCTTGACAAGCCCCTACCCTGCCAACCATAGAGGGAGAGATATAAAGGAGCCATGCAGTTCCAAACTGCAGGACATTCAGGAAATCCATTCTTCTGGGTTATCTGACTTCAAGTCGTGTTTCCCTCCATTCCCCGCACCGCCCCCCCAAACAGTACAAAATTGCTCCATGCTTAAATCTGGGGTCTGCATGCGTAAACTCAAAAGTTTTAAGAACATAAGAACATAAGAAATAGGAGCAGGAGTAGGCCATCTGGCCCTTCGAGCCTGCCCCGCCATTCAATAAGATCATGGCTGATCTGTTGTGGCTCAGTTCCACCTTCCCGCCCTCTCCCCATAACCCTTAATCCCCTCTCTTATCAAGAACCCATCAACCCGCTTCTTAAAAATATTTAGCGAGGCAGCCTCCACCACTTCAACGGGCAGAGAATTCCAGAGATTCACCACCCTTTGAGTGAAGAAGTTCCTCCTCAACTCCGTTCTAAACCGCCCCCCCTTTATCTTGAGACTGTGCCCCCTAGTCCTACTGTCTTTTTTGAGCGGGAAGAGTCTCTCCACCTCTATCCTATCCATCCCATTCATCATCTTATACGTCTCAATGAGATCTCCCCTCATTCTTCTAAACTCTAACGAGTACAAGCCTAGTTTATTCAGCCTCTCCTCATAGCTCAACCCCCTCAACTCCGGTATCAGCCTAGTAAACCTCCTCTGCACTCTCTCCAAGGCCAAAATATCCTTGCGCAGGTGCGGCGCCCAAAACTGCACACAGTACTCCAGCTGCGGCCTCACCAATGCCCTACACAGCCGCAGCAAGACCTCCCTACTTTTATATTCAATCCCCCTCACTATGAAGGCCAGCATCCCATTCGCCTTCCTGACCATTTGCATTCCCTAGAATGTTCCTGAAGAGCAAGGATTCAAACTTGAGATGAATTTCTCTTTTTCCAATTACTGAGAAACGCACAAAGCAAAAGGCTGATCATTCGAAGCTGTGCCATGTGATGCGATTCCAAACAGCGAGGTTTCTCTTTTAACAGGCAATTATATTTCCTGCCAGAAATCCCTTCGGCTCCACAGGGTCAAGTCACAAGAGTTAACGAGAGCTGTCCTTTGTTTTTCTTTTTTTAGTTCCTGTAGCTGGTACTCAATACAAGAATTTTTGCATAATTTTCTTTAAATTAAGCTATCAGTTTAAGTATCTGAAAATCTACAACTCATTTACAATTCAGAACTTTAATTTATTCACAGAAACCAACAGAAAGAGCGGGCATGTTTATTAGTGCCTAAGGAATTCCAATCTTCTTGGATTTTTCCATTCAAGCTTCACTTTTCATCATTTGATTTGATTTATTATTGTTACATGTATTGGTATACAGTGAAAAGTACCATCTAATTTCTAAAACAATACATTTACAGGTGGCACAGTAGCACAGTAGTTAGCACTGCTGCCTTACAACACCAGGGACCTGGATTCGATTCATGGCTTGAGCCACTGTCTGTGTGGAGTTTTCACATTCTCTCTCTGCCTGCATGGGTTTCCTCCGGGTGCTCTGGTTTCCTCCCACAGTCCAAAGAGGTGCAAGTTAGGTGGATTGGCTATACTAAATTGCCCCTTAGGGTCCTAGCACGCACAGGTTGGAGGGATTAGCAGGTTAAATATGTGGGGTTATAGGGCTAGATCCTGTGTGGGTGCAGAGTCAATGGGCTGAATGGCCTCATTCTGCACTGTAGGAATTCTATGATTTGCATTGGGATGAGAGGAGTTTTTAAACAAACGTGCAGAGGATGTGACAACCTACAAGGAAATCTCAGCTATCATAGTGTGATTAAGCAGGGGCCAGAAGCTCCAGTTAAGCGCGAGGTCAAATTGCAGCAAACGTCATCATCAATATTCACCCTGTCTTTGTTGATGCTGGTTAGAAAGTAGCATTAGCAGAGACCTAGGAGCAATTTTCCAGTCTAGACATTCATTTGGGGATATTATGTTGCAACGTAATTGTGGCAACCTTCATTTGGAGCAGCATAGTGGTTAGCACTGCTGCCTCACAACACCAGGGATGTAGAAACTAGAAGCAGGAGGAGGCCATTCTGCCTGTTGAACATAGAACATAGAACATAGAACATTACAGCGCAGAACAGGCCCTTCGGCCCACGAAGTTGCGCCGACCAGTTTTTTAAAAAAAAACACTGACCCACTAATCTAAACCAATCCCTTTTCGTCCATAAACCTATCCATAGATCTCTTAAACGCCCCCAAACTAGGCGCATTTACAACCGCAGCAGGCAGGGCATTCCAATCCCTCACCACCCTCTGGGTAGAGAAGCTACCCCTGACATCCGTCCTATAACTACCACCCCTTAATTTAAAGCCATGCCCCCTCGTGCTAGCATTCTCCATCCGAGGAAAAAGGCTATCACTATCCACCCTATCTAAACCTCTAATCATCTTATATGTTTCAATAAGATCCCCTCTTAGCCTCCTTCTTTCCAGCGAAAACAACCCCAAATCCCTCAGTCTCTCCTCATATGACCACCCCTCCATACCAGGCAACATCCTGGTAAACCTCCTCTGCACCCTCTCCAAAGCCTCAACGTCCTTCCTGTAATGTGGGGACCAGAACTGCACACAGTACTCCAAGTGCAGCCGCACCAGAGTTGTGTACAGTTGCAACATGACGCTGCGACTCCTAAATTCAATCCCCCTACCAATAAACGCCAAGACACCGTATGCCTTCTTAACTACCTTATCTACTTGATTCCCAACCTTCAGGGATCTATGTACACTTGAGTCTCTCAGTTGCTATAAAATAAAGGAGAAACAGGTTCTGCTTCTTTATAAAATACCTTTATTTCTTTGATCCAACTCCACACACAATTCTCCACCAACAGATAGTGCCAGCTGTGGCCCCTTTATATATCAGTGACTTCTATTGAATAATTGACATGAAATTACGACTTAATTGGAAGGCCTATTAACTCATTCCTAACATGACCGTTTGAGCTTGCTCCACCGTTCATTATGATCAGGGCTTATTATCATATTCATTATGGCTGATTATCAAATTCAATATCCTGGGACCTGGGTTCGATTCCAGCCTTGGGTGACTCTGGAGTATGGAGTTTGCACATTTCCCCGTGTCTACGTGGCTCTCCTCTGGATGCTCCGGTTTCCTCCCACAGGTGCAGGTTAGGTGGATTGGTCATGCTAAATTGCCCCGTAGTGTGCCAAGATGTGTAGGTTAGGGGGCATTAGTAGGGTAAATGCATGGGGTTATAGGGTAGGTCCAGGGGTGGGCCTGGGTAGGATGATTGGCCATGCTAAATTGACCCTAGTTTCGGGGGGATTAACGGGGTAAATATGTGGTGTTACGGGAATTGGGTGGGATTGTGGTTGGTGGAGTGTTGATGGGCCAAATGGCTTGTTTCTGTACTGTAGGGATTCTATGCTCTCTTGGAGCGACGGGGCAGACTATGGCCCAGCAGGGATTCTATGATTCTATGACAACTGGCTCTGTTGCATTCAGTTAATGGGAGGTTGAGGACATGGGAACTCCTACCGCTAGGAGTCAATGCCTCTGGCCCTATCCCTTATGTACTTGGCTCAGCCCCTTTACCAGGCCACTGAGAATCAGTGCATCCAGACCCCAGACTAATTTGCAGTGCTTCCAATCGGTAAGTGCCAGAAGGAGCCACAGATTTGCATCCTTCATTTACTTAAAATAGATAAATCAGCACAGACAGAATCGAATTAATTTACCAGCTGCCTCTGGGCTTTCGTGTAATGCAGGAGAGGAACAGATGTGATGGTGAGACAGTTCCTCATTTGAACGTATAAAGCTCCATAGCTGGGATTATAGTGGACATGTCTTCAGGATTTATTTCACAAATAAACATTATCTTTCTGCCATTCAACCCCATGAAAGAAATCCAACATGTAAAGTTGTGTTAAAGTCCAAATTTTATTTGGATCTTTAAAATATTTGTCACCCTGTTCACTAGCCAAAGATCCTTGAAGGCAGCAGAGCATGTAAACAGGATAATTAAGAAGACATATGGGACACTTGTTTTAATCAGCCATGGCATAGAGCATAGTTTAAAGTTTACTTATTAGTGTCATAAGTAGGCTTATATTAACATTACAATGAAGTTACTGTGAAAATCTCCTAGTTGTCACACTCTGGTGCCTGCTTGGGTACACTGAGGGAGAATTTAGCATGGTCAATGCATCTAACCAGCATGTCTTTGGGAGGAAACTGGAGCACCTGGAGGAAACCCACGGAGACACGGGGAGAACATGCAGACTCCGCACAGACAGTGACCCGAGCTAGGAATCGAACCCAGGTCTCTGGCGCTGTGAGGCAGCAGCGCTAACTACTGTACCACTGTACCACTCAAGGTATTGTTGGAGCTGTACAGAATGTTGGTTAGGCCACATCTGGGGTACAGTGTGCAGCTCTGGTAACCTCACTATAGGAAAAATGTGATTGCACCAGAAGATGTTGCCTGGGACGAAACATTTGAGCCATAAGGAGAGATTGGATAGGCTTGGATTGTTTTCTATAGAGCAGAGAAGACTGAGGGGGGGACATCTGGTTTATAAGATTTTGAGAGGTATGGACAGGGTGAGCAGGGAACAACTGTTCCCCTTTGTTGAGGGGTCAATCACGAGGGGGAATGAGGTTTAGGGACAGGAGAATGAGGGTAAGGTTTTTAGGGTAAGGGGCAGGAGATTCAGAGGGATTTGAGAAAATAAGTTTTAACTGGAATGCATTATCTGGAGGGCAGTGGAGGCTGGAAATCTTACAACCTTTAAAAAGTATCCGGATGAACATCTGAAATATCATAACATTCAAAGATATGGGATTCGTACTGGAAAATGGGATTACTGTGACTTTAGTGGTAGTTATTGTCAGTGCAGACCCGATGGGGCAAAGGACCTTTTCTGTACTGTATGACTCCGAAACTCTATGACTATGAAGAAATGTAAGGTTGAAGAATGACGCAGAGGTAAAGTGGGGCATTTAGACTTCAATCCAATAGGAGCCACTATCTATGTGTAAGGTTAGAAGTGTTGGTGTGGGCAGCAGAGGTTTGGATGATGTTTTGATATTTCTGGAGAGCGGATGTCCAGACACCAGCCTGGAAGATGATTTCACAGAGGTATAAACATGGTTTTCAATGACAGCGGGAAAGAACGAGGAGCAGAGAAAGGCAATGATGTTGGGTAGAGACAAACACTTGTGGAAGTGAGTGGGATATTAGGCTGGAAGCTTAGCTTCGGTTCATGTTGAGTGTTACAGTTGCATGCATTCCGATTCCGAGCCAACCAGGGAATGGGTAGATTCAACAACAAGAGTTGGTGAGCCTAGGAAAAAGGAAAAATACTTCAATAGTCAGCGATTGAGTGAGAGGTAGGCCAAAGGGCCAGGAGATCAGCGTTAGGGGAGAGGTGATCTTGAAGAAGTCAGGTTGGGAGAAGAGTTGAAGAGTGAAGGGAATGGCATTTGTGAAGTTGAGAAGCAATCGGCAGACAGTTTACGGGAGAAGGAAGCCATGGCACTCCTAACAGCTGCTTAGATATTCACCATCTTTGAAAGAATCCATAGAATCATAGAATCCCTACAATGCAGAAGGAGGCTAGTTGGCCCATCAAGTCTGCACTGACCACAATCCACTCAGGCCCTATCCCCGTAACCCAGGTACGTATTCTGCTAGTCCCCCTGACAATATGGGGCAATTTAGCACAGCCAATAAACCTAACCTGCACATCTTTGGAATGTGGGAGGAAACCAGAGCGCTTGGAGGAAACCCATGCAACACAGGGAAAATGTGTTAACTCCACCCGAGGCCAGAATTGAACCTGGGTCCCTGGCAGTGTGATGCAGCCCGTCCACTTCTCCCTCGGGATATTGGAGGTGAGGGGGGAAACGAGTTTCGAGGAGACACTTCATCATTAATGCAAGGAGTATTTATTGGGCTAAGCTGGTTCCAGTTTGAGATACAGAATGGCAGTAAGTGCTTGCAATGGATCAAATACGAGAAGGATCTAGATAGAAGGATCTAGATAGGCTGGGCGAATGGGCCAGGAAATGGCAAATGGAATTTAATGTTGGCAAGTGTGAGGTGGTCCACTTTGGTAGGAAGAATGGTAGGAAGGACTATTACTTACGTGGCGAAAAACTGCAGCAGGCGACGGTGCAGAGGGACCTCGGGGTCCTTGTGCATGAGTCGCAAAAACCCAGCCTGCAGGTGCAGCAGGTGGTCAGGAAGGCGAATGGGATGCTGGCCTTCGTAGCGAGGGGGATTGAATATAAAAGTAGGGAGGTCTTGCTGCAGCTGTATAGGGCATTGGTGAGGCCGCAGCTGGAGTACTGTGTGCAGTTTTGGGCGCCGCACCTGCGCAAGGATATTTTGGCCTTGGAGGGAGTGCAGAGGAGGTTTACTAGGCTGATACCGGAGTTGAGGGGGTTGAGCTATGAGGAGAGGCTGAATAAACTAGGCTTGTACTCGTTAGAGTTTAGAAGAATGAGGGGAGATCTCATTGAGACGTATAAGATGATGAATGGGATGGATAGGATAGAGGTGGAGAGACTCTTCCCGCTCAAAAAAGACAGTAGGACTAGGGGGCACAGCCTCAAGATAAAGGGGGGGCGGTTTAGAACGGAGTTGAGGAGGAACTTCTTCACTCAAAGGGTGGTGAATATCTGGAATTCTCTGCCCGTTGAAGTGGTGGAGGCTGCCTCGCTAAATATTTTTAAGAAGCGGGTTGATGGGTTTTTGATAAGAGAGGGGATTAAGGGTTATGGGGAGAGGGCGGGAAAGTGGAACTGAGCCACGACAGATCAGCCATGATCTTATTGAATGGCGGGGCAGGCTCGAAGGGCCAGATGGCCTACTCCTGCTCCTATTTCTTATGTTCTTATGTTCTTATGTTCTTAAATACAAGCTCAAGGAGACTATGACCTCAAAAATAAACAAAATACTGCGGATGCTAGAATCCAAAACAAGAACAGTGGATACTGGAAAAACTCAGCACATCTGCCAGCATTTACCAAGACAGAAACAGAGTTAACGTTTTGAGACAAACTCTTCGTCAGAACTGAAAGGAGGGAGAATGTCGAAACTGCAACAAAATGCAGGAATTTTGAGAACAAATGGCAGGTGGACTGATGTGAGGGTGTTTTGCATTGAGGCAATACATACGTGGAATATTTTTAAAAATGAAAGAGGAGTTAAGATGGAGGAGAATGGTCCAAATCTAAAGTTGCCAAACTCAATATTAAGCCCCAGTGGCCACAAAGTGTTGCTCCACCAGCTTCTACTGGGCTTCGCAGAGGCATTGCAGCAGGACGTGTGGGCATAAAATGGCAAGCAACAGGACTGACTGACTCTTGCGGGTTGAGTGAAGGTGTTTCACAAGATAGCCACCCAGTCTGTGCTTAATCTCCCCAGTGTAGAGGAGACCACCTTGGGAGCAGCGAATACAGTAAACCAAATTGAAGGAGGTGCAAGTGAAATACACCTGAAAAGAGTACTGAGGGTCTTGAATGGTGAGGAGGGAGGATGTAGAGGAGCAGATGTTGCAGCTTCTGTGACTGCAAGGGAAGGTGCCGTGGGAAGACCCTGAACTGTTCTAGAAAATAAATCCTGTTATTTTTCCAAAATGAGCATTGGTCGTATCTGCCTCCAGCATTGCTGCAAACTGCATTCCTGCATAAGTTCGGATTTTCCTCCCTCACACCTAATAACTGCAGCTTGAAAGCCTCCCCCCGTCCGTACATCCACACTAATCCTCCCTTAGGCCGAATTTTAACTCTGCATAAGTGGGTGGATTTTGAATAGGATAAAATCAGGCTCCTGCCCATTGACTGCTTTAAGGCTTGTGCGGAGTGTTTTTGGAGTTGACAGCTCATTTGAAACAGTATCAACTCTGTAGAATCTGCTGGTTAACAGTTGCAGGCTCTCTTGGATTGCTTGAGCAACACTGTAAAGTAAAAGTGCAGCTTATTTTAATTATTTCAGTTCTGGGACCCTGGAAGCTTGCTTTGATGGACAGGTGATGGATTCCACCTGGGTTTACAAAATCCTACTAACTCTCCTGGTTTGAGACAATTTCCACCTCTTTAACCTGTGATTATCCCTCTCTCCATTTGCACTGTCTGTACCTGTAATGACTTGATTACCTGCAAAGACTCGCAGTCCAACCATTATCTTGCAATTGAGTCTTTATCTATATATTCCGTGTTTCTGAACTCAACTCTCCACTCATCTGATGAAGGAGCAGCGCTCTGAAAACTCATGACACCAAATAAACCGGTTGGACTTTAACCTGATGTTGTGAGACTTCTTACGGATTCCAGTATGTAAGAATCCCAAATGAAATGATGATCACTCGAAGAACAAAGATAGAGCTTGGAAGGTATTTATTTCCATGCAGGGGTTAAATACTACAGCGTGAAATGTTTTAGTCCAAGGCTATGCAGACAGAAATTTAGGATTGGATTCTATATTGTGGATGTGCTGGGAATGACTGAGGGAATGTTCGGGTACCGCAAGGGCTATCCAGAAATCAGTGTAGCGTTCCTGTCAGTGATCTTTTAAATCAGCCACTGTATGAATGAATTGATTTGGAATTTAACTTTCAGACTTGTTTGCTGTGGGCGTAGGCTGACATTGCACTGGGGTACTTAACATTTCAAAAGTGTGTTTGCCGGTGGTATTTTATCTCAGCCACTGTGTCTGACTTCCAGGTCTCTGGATCAATTAGACTGAGTAGGAGTAATGATGACCTGTATCTGTCTTAGCTCCACTATTTATAGAGCCCCTGTGAGGATCAGAAAGAAGCCTATGGGCAAAGCCTTAAGCTGCAGTTTTGGAGCCTCAGCAGGCTCAGGTTGTACCCTGCTTCAGCAGCCATCTCTGGAAAAGCTGCTATGAGCTCCCATGGTCCACAGATAGATCCTGTTCCCTGCAAACAGGGCAATTTAGCATGGCCAATCTGCGTAGCCTGCACATCTTTGGACTGTGGGAGGAAACCAAAGTACCTAGAGGAAACCCACACAGACACAGGGAGAACATGCAAATGCCACATAGACAGTCACCCAAGGCCGGAATCGAACACGAGTCCCAGGCGCTGTGAGGCAGCAGTGCTAACAACTGTGCCACCGTAACAGGATGGATGTGGTGGAATGGAGCCAAATTCCTGAAGCCCTGTAAATTTCTGGATTTTTATTCCTCAAGGTCTTTCAGACTAATGCGCTCTTGCAAGTTCCACGACCACTGGGAAGAAAATAAAGTATACAAGAAGAATATAAAGGATGTATAAGGGGAAAACAGCAGGCACTGGAGTAGAAATGCAGCAATTGAAGAGCTAGTGACCATACAGGCACAAGAGAATGAGTGTGTTGTAATTGTTATGTTTCAATGAAATGACTTTGAGTGATATCAAAGCACTTCCAAGTGATCATGGCCTTGCAATTCAAAACCGATTGTCAAACTCACACAGATAGCCCATAATAATAGCTTGTGTGGGCAGTGAGAAAAATAATTTCATCCACAAAATTATATAGAGTCTGCAGAACAGAAATAGACTGCAGCATCAGAAAATGCTGACATAGCTCCAGATGAATTGTCAACTCAAAGACAACCCAGAAAGAAAGAAGTCATTGAATCCAACTGATCTACATTTCAAACAAACCTCCTCTTATTTTAATTTTTTTTTATTTGTTCGTGGGATATGGATATCGCAGGCTGGCCAGCATTTATTGCCAACCCTAGTTGCCTGAGGGCAGTTGAGATCCAACCACATTGCTGTGGCTCTGGAGTCACATGTAGGTCAGACCAGGTAAGGATGGCAGATTTCTTTCCCTAAAGGACAGTAGAGAAGCAAATGGGTTTTTCTGACAATGGTTTCGTGGTCATCAGTAGATTCTTAATCCCAGATATTTTTAATTGAATTCAAATTCCACCACCTGCCATGGTGGGATTCGAACTCGAATCCCCAGAACATTAGTTGAGTTTCTGGATTAATAGTCTAGTGATAATACCATGAGGCCATCTCCTCCTCTTATTTTAATTACCTCTTCTCCCCACCCACCCTACGTCTTTCCCCACCATATATGCATCAAAGATAAAAGCAAAATACTGCGGATGCTGGAAACTGAAGCAAAAACAGAAAATGCTGGAAATTCTCAGCAGTTCTGACAGCATCTGTGGAGAGAGAATAGTGTCAAGAAACATATTAGGGTATCTGCTTCAACGGTTCCATATGACAGGAGTCCCATGTTTTTAGCACGACGCAAAGTTGGAATTCCATTTTTTTTTATCTGACTCTTCAGTTACTATTATAGAGTCACAGATTCATAGAATACCTGCAGGACAGAAGGAGGCCATTCGGCCCATTGAGCCCAGGATAGGGGTGTACAGAACTAGGGTTCGTAGTTTGAGGATAAGGGGTAAACCTTTTAGAACTGAGATGAGGAGAAATTTCTTCACCAGATGGTGGTGAATGTGTGGAATTCACTACCACAGGATGTAGTCGATGCCAAAATGTTAACTGATTTCAAGAAGAAATTAGATCTAGCTCTTGGGGCTAAAGGAATCAAAGGATATGGGGGAAGGGGGAATCAGCATATTGAATTTGATGATCGGCCATGATCAAAATGATTGGCAGGGCTGGCTTGAAGAGCCAAATGGCCTACTCCTGCTTCTAGTTTCTATGTTTCTATGAGCCTTCACCAACAAGAGTCCCACCCAGACATTATCCTTGTAACCCCATGTATTTATCCTGCTACACTAAGGAGTAATTTAACATGGTCAATCCACCTAATTCATATCTATTCACACTTGTTCTAGATTCAACCAGTTTCACCACATCTACTCTATCCAACCCCATAATCAACTTACTTAAATAAACAGCTAGTGTATGGTACTGGTGAATTACAGGGAGTCCAAGTTGCTGTGGCAACATGCACTACTACATGCATTTGTTGTCTGAATAGAAACGGTTGAGGCTCCAACTCTTACTTCTTGCCACAGTGTACGGGAAGGATTTGAAGTTGATACCTAATGATGAATGGACCTTCCTTAGCCATCGAATCCTTGGGTGTAACTGAAGCCCAGAACTTCTAGCTCAGAGGCAGAAGTGCTACCTGCTGCATAACAAGGCTCACAGTCGGGTTAAGAATATTTAGGAATGAGGGAGTAAGGATTTAAAAGGAGCTGTCTTCAGGAGTCAGCTATGCCTCAGAAGGTACTGATAATTTGGCAATCCTGTGACTGTAGGGAAGCGTCCGAGACCCAACCATCTTCAGCTGCTTCAATAATCTTCCTTCTGGTGGTTGGAAGCTGAATAAAGAATTTTTTCCAAATCTTCTGTCAGATTTACCCCTCTCAGCAACCTGTGGGGCAAAATGGCTGAGGCTCGATGCAAATTCTCCAGCTTTGATCATTCATCCATTTCTTTTTTGCAGAGTCTAAACCATATGGGCAATGGAAAAATGAGGTGGAAGTATGCCCACAAGCCCTGGACTTACTCTCTTCCATCTTCTTCCATCAGGAAAAAGATACAAAAGTCTGAGATCATGTACCAACTGACTCAAGAACAGCTTCTTCCCTGCGGCTATCAGACTTTCGAAAGGACCTGCCTTATATTAAGTTGATCTTTCTCTATACCCTAGCAATGACCGTAACACTACATTCTGCACTCTCTCCTTTCTTTCTTCCCTATGTACTCTATGAATGGTATGTTTTGTCTGTATACCTGTCAAAAAACATTCTTTTCTCTTTTGCAACAGTAATAAATCAAATCAGATCATTATTGCAGTGAAAGCAGGTTATTGGTCTGATGTTACATCAGCAATCTTACTTCAAAACTGTTAACCGACTCACACTCAATGGTGCCAGCTCTCCCTGGAAAGATACAGATGCTTCCAAAGCTGAGACTGAGCAGCTGCAAAGTCAAACTGGTCAATTGAATTGGCTGGGCACACCGACAAGGCCAGACCCAAGTTTTCATGTCGTCTGAGAGTAAGAATTGATATTGTGAAACAAACGGTGGAGGAAAAAAGGAAATTTTCACCCCAAATGGACAAATAGGAGCCATCAGATGTCTGATTGCTATACCAAAGGGAACACTTCCGGGAAAAGTTATTGGAAGTCTTTGAACATGAGCATTTCATGAGATGTGTCTTCAGACTGTACAGTTTATTCCTTTTTTAAATTTGGTCTGTCAATATGCATTTTTTGCATCACTTTCCACATCTAAGCATACCCAGCTGACTTTAATTGGGTGCAGTGTTTTAAATTTGTGCCTAAAGAGGACACAAAACTGTACATTACTTTATTTTTTTTGTGGACACGAAACTTCCCTTTTTCTGAGACGTCACATGACACCAGGTTATAGTATTGAAATCACAAGCTTTCAGATCACTGCTCATTCGTCAGATAAAGTGGAGAGAGGTGCGTAGGCCCAGAATATATAGGCAGAGTGATGTTAGCCCAACACTAACAGGTCAAGAGTGTCAACAGAGAGAGCGCTCCGAAAAGTTTGTGATTTCAAATAAACCTGTTGGACTATAACTTGCTGTTGTGTGGCCTCTCACCTTGTCCACCCCAGTCCAACTCCAGCATCTCCACACCTATGTGCATACATGTCTGTAAACCCCAATGACTGCCTGACGGCCAAATGTTTTTATTCTTTTCTCGGGTTTAGTGGGGAACATTGTTCTTTCCTTGACTCGAAAATCTTTTTTGATTGGCTCCTTATTAAATGGTTAAATATGTTCTGATTTTCTTATATATATACATTCGTGGGACGTGGGCGTCGCTGGCTGACCAGCATTTATTACCCATCCCTAAATGCCATTAGGGAGAAAATTCCAGGGTTTTGAGCCAGTGATTATGAAGGAATGGTAATATATCCTGCTCTATAATTTTCTTTGTTCTTTACATGAATAGGATGGGAATAGAGGGATACGGTTTCCGAAAGGGTAGGGGGTTTTAGTTCAGTTGGGCTGCGTGGTCTGTGCACACTTGGAGGGCTGAAGGGCCTGTTCCTGTGCTGTAATTTTCTTTGTCCTTTGTTCTTCTTATTTCCAAGTCAGGATGATCAGTGGCTTGGAGGGGAACTTGCAGGTGGTGGTCTTCCCCTTTATCTGCTGCCCTTGTTCTTCTAGATGGAAGTGGTTATAGATTTGGAAGGTGCTGTCTAAGGATCCTAGTTGCAGTGAGTCTTGTAGATAAGAACATAAGAACATAAAAAATAGGAGCAGGAGTAGGCCATCTAGCCCTTCGAGCCTGCCCCACCATTCAATAAGATCATGGCTGATCTGAAGTGGATCAGTTCCACTTTCCCGCCTTCTCCCCATAACCCTTAATTCCCTTATCTATCAGAAATCTATCTACCCGTGACTTAAGTATATTCAACGAGGTAGCCTCCACCACTTCAATGGGCAGAGAATTCCAGAGATTCATCACCCTTTGAGTGAAGAAGTTCCTCCTCAACTCTGTTCTAAACTGCACCCCCCCCTCCTTATTTTGAGGCTGTGCCCTCTAGTTCTGGTTTCCTTTCTAAGTGGAAAGAATCTTTCTACCTCTACCCTATCTAGCCCCTTCATTATCTTGTAAGTCTCTATAAGATCCCCCCTCAGCCTTCTAAACTCCAACGAGTACAGACCCAGTCTATTTAATCTGTCTTCATAAGCTAACCCCCTCATCTCCGGTATCAGTTTGGTGAATCTTCTCTGTACTCCCTCCAAGGCTAATATATCCTTTTGCAAATAAGGGGACCAAAACTGCATACAGTACTCCAGCTGCGGCCTCACCAGTACCCCGTACAGTTGCAGCAAGACCTCCCTGCTTTTATATTCTATCCCCCTCGCTATAAAGGCCAACATTCCATTTGCCTTCTTGATCACCTGCTGCACCTGCAGACTGGGTTTTTGCGATTTGTGCACAAGGACCCCCCCAGTCCCTCTGCACCGCAGCATGCTGCAGCTTTTCACCATTTAAATAATATTCCTTCCTACTATTATTTCTACCAAAGTGGATAACCTCACGTTTGCTCACATTATACTCCATCTGCCAGGTCCTCGCCCACTCACTCATCCTACCCAGATCTCTCTGCAGACTTTCCGGGTCCTCCACACTATTCGCTTTTCCACTCATCTTCGTGTCATCAGCAAATTTTGTTACCCTACACTCAGCCCCCTCCCCCAGATCGTCTGTGTATATGGTAAACAATTGAGGCCCCAGCACTGATAGATAGTACACACTGCTGCTACTGAGTGTCTGTGGTGGAGGGATTGAATGTTTGAAGATGTGGTGCCCATCAAGCGGGCTGCTTCATCCCGGATGGTGTCAAGGATTTGGAAAAGGCATATTTTATGAAAAAGAAACTGAAACCTTTGTTGTTACCAGCTGAGGAGTTTGAATAGAGGGGAACCAGTTCACCAGTTCAACTAGTGAACTGGTTCCCCTCTATTGCAGTTCTGCAGTCGAACTCTCAGAACGACTGCAGAGTTCTGTGTCGTTTTGAGAAGTACCGGGTTTGTAAGGCAGATGGTGGACTGGCGTTACTTGTCAGAAAAGTATGTTATCAGTGGGCATGCCAGGCTGATCAATACTCAACTGCCCTCAAACAGGCACACCTACCGAGGGACAGAAAAATCATGCCAGGCAAATGATGAAGAGAATTGAAAGTCAGACTAGGGGATTTTCACAGTAACTTCATTGAACTGTGAATGTAAATCTACTTGTGACTAATAAATAAACTCTTTTGAAAGACTCCTATTCAAAAAAGGAAGCTTATATTAACTGTGATACTTACACAAGTTATTTATTTTAGAAACAAATGGAACGAAAGGAGAACTCATGCTTACATGGTATTTTTCATGACTTTAGAGCAAAAGATGGCTTTGCAGAGAATGAAATAATTTTGCATTGTGTTCGCTGCTGTATTTTAGGATTTTGGTTGTTTACAGTGTAGGAGATCGACACAATATACTAATAACAGTCCTTTGGTTTAAAATAAGACTTAAATCTGACTGTGATGCATTAGACCATAAGATATAGGAGCAGAATTAGGCCATTCAGCCCATCGAGTCTATTCCACCATTCAATCATGGCTGATTAATTTGTCAACCCCATTTTTCTCATAACGTTTGATCCCTTTAGTAATCAAGAACACATTTATCTCTGTCTTAAACGCACTCAATGATCTAGTCTCCACAGCCTTCTGTGGCAATGAATTCCACAGATTCACAACCCTCTGGCTGAGGAAATTCCTTCTCGTTTCAGTTCTAAAGAGTTGTCTCTTCACTCTGAAGCTGTGCCTCAGATCATAGTTACTCTTACTAATGGAAAGACCTTCCCCATATCCACTTTAACCTGGTCTTTCAGTATTCTGTAAGCTTCAATGAGATCCACCCTCATCTTTCTAAACTCAATTGATTACAGACCCAGAGTCCTCAAATGCTCAAACTGTTTTTGACACTCTGGAATCTGCCACCCGACACCCGACTGCCCAGTGCAATCAGTATTTGAGTCACAGAACAGAAGGAGGCCATTCAGCGCATGTTGCCCATGCTAACTTGTGCCCTTTCTAATCCCACCTTCCTGCACCCAGCCCATAGCCCTGTAACTTACAGCACTTAAGGTGCAAATCCAGGTATGATTTAGGATCTCTGCCTCCACCACCACCTCAGACAGTGAATTCCAGACACCTATCACCCTCTGCGTAAAAATGTTCTTCGCCATTCTTTCTACACCTCCTGCCACTTATCATCGATCTGTGTCCGCTGGTTCTGGAATTCTCCACCAAGAGAAACAATTTTGTCCTGTTCCTTCCCCTCATGCTTGCATGAGAATGCATCCAATGTGGGGCACAATGGCTCTGTCGAGGAGTTCAGTGTTTGTGAGACATACTGTCAGGCAAATAAACAAACCATTGAGAAGAATTTGTGTGGATGTTTCCTTTATCCTTATCGCATTTATTTCTCTAGTGCAACACACACTTCTTAACACAGTAACCTTGATTAAAAAAGGGAACAGTGCATTATTCATCACTTCAGTTAATAATTAAGTGGTCATCAGCTTCTACTTTATATGCTATAACATGACTGGCTCTTAAAATATTTGCTATCACCTCTGCTGGTAAATTCCTGAGCAAACACCACTCGCAGCCTGGGCCAACAATGCAATAAAGTTTGTTGTCAGAACATTTCAGGGATTCTGCATTCAAAATAAAAGCTACGGTAAATTTGTCACACTTGTTAGCTTATCAATCCAACCAATGATCCAGCATTTACCCTCCCCAAAATGAAAGCATGTGATGTAGGCAGCACTTTCTGAGCTATGGCAAGAAATTGTAATTGTATCAATGAGCATTCAATGAAAGAAATGAAGATTTATATTTCTGCACAGTAGTAAAAAAAAGTCTTTGATTTCCAAACCATTAAGTTTGAAGAAAAGTCCGATTTTTTCATGAGGAGGAATTAATCTCAGGCAATCCCTTGAGATTAACAGTGACTTGTCAAGGATATGCAGGTTAGGAGAATTGGCCACACTCAATTGCCCCTTAGTGTTCGGGAGATTAACAGGGCAAATACGTGGGTTATGGGGATTAGGGCCTGGGTAGGATTATTGTCAGTGGGCTGATGGCCTCTTTCTGCACTGTCGGGTTTCTACAATTCCATTCTGATTCCACGGGTTCTGAAATGCAAAGTCCAGGACATGATCTGCAGATTCTGCCTCACGTGGGGCAGATAGTGCTTCAATAGTCAGGTCAATGAATTGTTTGGCAGTTTGACCTTCTCTCTGACACCTCAACTTAGTCTCTGCATGTTCCCAACAAAGGCTCTCACTGTATTTGATGCTTTGCCAAATGAACCTACTCCATTTTCATCAGCCGCAAGCTTGGGACTCCCATGAATCAGTGGGGACATTTGACAACCACAGGGATACTTTGAGGATATCCCAAAAACATTTCATACTGTTGTCCTCGGAGACTCATTATGTGACCGAGTTCTGAGTTCTAAGTAGAACTAAAGGGCAATTTAGCATGGCCAATCCACCTAATTTTTTTATTAATTCATGGGACATGGGCATCACTGGCTGGCCAGCATTTATTGTCCATCCCTAGTTGCCCTAGTTGCCCAAGGGCCGTTTCTGTGGCTCTGGAGTCACGTGTAGGCCAGACAAGTAAGAACAGCAGATTTCCTTCCCCAAGAGACATTAGTGAACCAGGTGGGGTTTTCCAATTTTTTTTCTCTCAATGGTTTGATGGTCATCAGTAGATTCTTAATTCCAGAAATTTTTTATTAAATTCAAATTCCACCATCTGCCATGGTAGGATTCAAACCCAGGTCCCCGGAACATAAACTGAGTTTCTGGATTAATAGTCTAGAGATAATAACACTTAGCCATCGACCCCCCCCACCCCCATCTTTGTTTTGGGAGTTTGGTGTCAGGCATACGAACAACATGTCCTGTCCAGCGGGACTGGTTTTGAGTGATTAGCACATCAATTCTGGTTATATTGACTTGGAAGAAGATCACTGCTGCCCAATAAACCATGACCTTAGTCTCAGGTTTGAGATCCTTGTCCTCAAGTACTCTTTTCTTCAGTCAGCCAAAGGCTGAACTGTAAAACTGGAGGTGATGATGAATTTTGTCATCCACAGTGGCAGTGATTTTTGTTTATGGTTGATAGTGAAGCTGGTTGAACAGTTTCCCATCCACTCTGTAAATGATGTCCATGCCTTTGGGTGGAGATGAGGTGCAGTATGGTAGTGAGGGATGGATAATGTATGACATGGCCTTGTTTGACCCCAATCCTCACTGAGATAGGGAATGTCATCATTCCATTGCATATCATCATGGAATCAGTGGAAGACAGTGATAAGGACAGCCAAGTGTGAAAAGGATGTTTCATAATCTTGACATTTGGCAGAGTGAAGATTTTCAATAAAGGCCATGAAAGGCAGACAGTGCTGTTCCTTGCATTTCTCTTGGATTTGTCTCACAGTGAAGATGATGTCTGTAGTGCCTCTCGATGGGCAGAAACATCAATGTGACCCTGGAAGGACATTTCAGCCAATGGCAGAGGTGATTGAGGAGACTCTTGTAATTGTCTTCTATGTGATAGATTGTGTGGAGTTTGCATGTTCTCCCCATGTCTACATGGATGGGCCTGGATAAGATCCAACTTCGGTGCAGACTGGATGGGCCAAATGGCCCCCTTCTGCACTGTAGGGATTCTATGGATTAGAGTCATACAGCACAGAAACAGGCCCTTTGGCCAACCATATCAATGCCAACTATCAAATACCAATTTATACTAATCCCATTTAGCAGCACTTGAGCCAATAGCCCACAAAGCCATGGTAATTTAAGTGCTCATCCAGTTGCTTTTTAAATGTTGGGGATACTATCTCCACCATCCTCACTTGCGGCGTATTCGGTATTTCCACCACTCTCTGGGTGAAAAGATTTTTCATCAGATCCCCTCTAACCCATTTACCCCTCACCTTGAACCTATGCCCTCTGGTCTTAGGCTAAGAATTCCATGGATTCTATGATAGACAGCAGAGAGACTCCTCTGTAATTATCAAAATCATACAGATCCCCTCTATTGAATATAACACAGGAGGAGGAATGAATATTGAGAATGTTTCTTAGGATCAGTTTCCATTCAACAATAAAACCATAAGATATAGGAGCAGAATTAGGCTATTCGGCCCATCGAGTCTGCTCCACCATTCAATCATGGCTGATGTGATTCTTATGCCTTCTCCTTATAACACTTGATCCCTTATTTATCAAGAACCTATCTATCTCTGTCTTAAAGACACTCAATGACCTGACCACCATAGTCCTCTGTGGCAATGAGTTCCACAGATTCACCACCCTCTGACTGAATAAGTTCCTCCTCATCTCAATTTTAAAGGAGCTTCTGAGGTTCTAGTCTCTTCCACAAGTGGAAACATCCCCTCCATGTCCAATCTACCTAGGCCTCTCAGTATTCTCCAAATTTTGGTGGCATTCAAGGTTCTTCCATCAGTTTTACCAGCTGATACCAGAGAAAATGAAGGAAATCTGAACGCAATAAGTCTGAACTAATTGAAAGGTCGTGGATTGTAACCAGTATCAACAAACTAATATTGAGTCAAGGATGTGGTCTCAATTAAGCCAATTAAAAATAATGAATGGCACTAAAGATTGAAAGATCGAAACCAAGGTATTATAGATTGGTTAGCTGAACATCTGTTGTTAAGAAAACACTCATGTCAATTATGTTGGATGAGGCAATCCAGTGTCACAGTCGATGGTGTCCTGCCTCTGAGCCTGAAGCTGTGGGTTCGAATCCCAGCTCTGGACTTGGTGGCCAAGGAAGGTGTATTGAAAATGCAGCCAAACAAGTTGAGTGTCAACAAGGTAAGTAGTAAGAGTGGGAGAGACTTCTGCTGGAATCTTACCGCCCTGCCCACCATGGGAATGGGAAGGTCCGTTGACCTCAGGTGGGACTCGGGACAAGCGAGGTCGTAGAATCCCCTCAGTACTGGTCAGCCATGCTTCATGCATTGTAACATCCCTCAAGCCATAAACATCTGGCAACAGGCTAGTGACCTGTTCAAGGTAAAAATGTGCCATGGGAACAGATGAAAGTCAGCCTTGTGCACCACTAGGTGTGGGAAGTGAAACAACAATAATTTTGGATAGAGTGACCGAACACCTTGAAAATGTTCAGCTGGTCAGAGAGAGCAGCATGAATTTTTAAAGGGTAAGTCATGCCTAATCCACATGAATGAATCTTTTTAAAGAGATGATTAAGTGGACAGGTGAAATATTTATGGATGTTTATATTGACTTCCACAAGACATTATTAAATGTCTTATCGGGGGCTCTTTGCTAAAATTTGAAACTCAAGAGAAAACTGAAGAAAATATTTGGGTTGATTAGGGGACCGGTTAAATGACAAGAGATGAAGAGTAAGGATAATGGACAGGGATTCTAATTGGCAGAATGTGACTGCGGCGATTCAACAGGGATCTATGTTGATGCCTCACACTATGTATTAACAAATTAGATGACATATTCAAGTTTGCTGGTGATACTGCCCAGCGTTGATGGAAATATAAAATTAGAAAGTGATAAAGTTTTTAGGAAGGCAGTGGTCCAGTGGTATTGTCATTGGACTAGTAATCCAAGGTTTCTGGTAACCAGTGTTTGAATCCCACCATGGCAGATGGTGAAATTGGAATTCAATAAAAATCTGGAATTAAAAGTCTGTTTTTGACAATGAAACCATTGACCATTGTCGTAAAAACCCATCTGGTTCACTAATGTCCTTTAGGGAAGGAAATATGCCATCCTCACCTGGTCTGGCCTACATTTGACTCCAGATCCAAAGCAATGTGGTTGACTCTAAAATGTCCTCAGGTATTGGCCACATGAACGATTGATTTCAATAAACGGAAGTCGATAATTGGCACCAAAAAAGGATAGATCAGAGAATTTTCCAAATGGTACAAGGCTAGTTGCACTGGAGTTCCAAAAGGATTCAGAGTATACAGATCTTCAAACTGCCACAGATAGGTACAAAAAAATCAAAAAGACTAACAGAATGGAAACTTACAGTAGAAAAGGACATAATTCGGCTCAACTTGCCTTTATGCCTAGAGTACATGATTTGCTAGGCTTGGCCAGAGTAAATTGTCCTTGAACTAAGCCATCTAAAAGTCAAACACATTGCTGTGGATTTGTTGTCACATGTAGCAGATTTCCTTCCCTAAAGGACAAGGTTTTTACTATCTTGATTTTACAACAACCGACATGGTCATTATTAGATTTTTAATTGTACATTTTGATTGTATTCAAAGTTCACCATCTGCCATGGTGGGATTCACATCTGGGTGCCCCGGCACATTACCCCGGGTCTCTCGATGACTAGTCCGGTGACAATACCACTACACCACTGCCTCTATTCAACAAATAAGAGTTGATGCTGGACCCATTGTTAATGTTAAATCTGAGTTTGCTAGGCATATAATTGTGAGAAAATAATAGTAAAAGGATGGTAAAAGAAGTAGTTGGCCGATCGAGAGACCAAAGAAGTGGTTGAAGCATGGAGGCGGAGGTATGGTTAAGGTACTAAATGAATATTTTTCAATTGTCTTTATCAGGGAAGAAGATGATGATGCCTCGGTCATGGTGAAAGAGGAAGTTAGTTCAGACACTTTATTGGTTTTAAATTTTCACAGTAACTTCATTGCAATATTAATGTGAGCCTGCTTGTGTTAAATAAATAAAGAACAAAAAACAGTACAGCACAGGAACAGGCCCTTTGGCCCACCACGTCTGTGCCAACACAGATGCCTCTCTAATCTAATATTTTCTCGCCTCTATGTGGTCTATATCCCTCTATTCCCTAACTCTTCATGTATCTACCCAGATGCCTTTTGAACGTTGTTATAAAACCTCCCCGTTGTTATAAAACCACCTACTCCCACAGTGCGTTCCAGATATTCACCACCATCTCTGTGAAAAATTTGGCCCTCACATCTCTTTTAAACTTTCCCCTCTTACTCCCAACATATGTCCCCGAGTAATTGACCCTTTGACCCTGGGAAAAAGACTCTGACTATCCACTCTACCCAAACGTCTCATAATCTTGTAAACCTCTATCAAGCCCCATCTCATCCTCCAATGTGCCGATGAAAACAATCCAAATTTGTTCAGCCTTTATTTATAGTCCATATCCTCTAAACCAGGCAACATCCTGGTAAATCTCTTCTGCATCCTTTCCGTTGTGTGGCAACCAGAATTGTACACAATACTCCAAATGCAGCCTAACCAAGTCTTATACGGCTGTAACATGATTTTCCAATTCCTATACTCAACTCCTGACCAATGAAGGCCAGCATGCCAAGCGCCTTCTTGACCACCTTGTCCACCTGAGGACCTTCAAGGAACTGTGGATTTGCATGCCTAGATCCCTCTGTATGCTAATAATTCTAAGGACTGTACCATTTACTGTACACCTCCCTTTTGCAGCAGAACTTCTGAATCACATCACGTCACATTTGTCCGGGTTTCTCCAAGTAATTTATATATATTACAAACAACAGAGGCCCCAGCACTAATCCTTGTGGAATACCGCTTGTCACAGGCCTCTAGTTAGAAAAGTACTTTTCCAATGCTTTCAATGACCAGGTCAGTTTTGCATCCATCTTACTAGTTTACTTCAGATCCCATATGACTTCACCTTCTGTATCAGCCTGCCATGAGGAACCTTTCGAAGGTTTTACTAAAATCCGTGTATCCAACATTCACTGCCCTGCACTATTCAGTTTTCCTTGTCACTCCCTCAAAGAATTCAATCAAGTTTGTGAGATACAACCTTCCCTTCACAAAATAATGCTGCCTATCACTAATAAGTAGATTCTCTTCCAGATGTGAGTACATCCTGTTCCTAAGAATCTTCTCTAATGATTTGTCCACCACTGCTTTAAGGTTCACGGGTCTATAATTTCCCACAATGTCTCTTCTGCCCTTCATAAATGGAGGAACAATGTACTAAACCTCTGGTAGCTTGCCTATGACCAAAGAGAATACAAAGATTTTGGCCAAGGCCTCAGCAATTTCTTCCCTCACCCCTCTCAGTTTTCTAGAATAGACCCTTTCTGGCCCTGGGGACTTGTCCACCTTCATGTTTTTCAAAATCTCCCTTTTTATCTCAACACGTCCTAGAATATCAACATCCTTCTTTCTATACTCACTATCCACAACAACCTTCTCCTTTGTGAATACTGATGCAAAGTACTCGTTAAGGACCTCACCTACCTCATCTGACTCCACACACAAATTCCTTCCATCGTCCTTGAGTGGATCTACCCTTTCCTTTGCTACCCTCTTCCTCCTTATAGAAGCATAAAAAGCCTTGGGATTCTCTTTAATCCTGCCTGCCAAGGACATTTCATTGCCCCTTTTTGCCATGTCCCTGTTTAAGCTCTTTCCTGCTATCTTTGTATTCCTCAAGCGCCTTATCCATTTTCAATTATCTGAAATATATGTGTGCTTCCTTCTTCTGTTTCACTAAGCTCACAATCTCTCTCGTTATCCAGGGTTTCCAATCTTACCATCTTTATCTTTCATTTTTTCTTGTCCTGAATTGTTAACAAAACTTTAAACTTTAACTTTAAATTGATGAGGACGGAGTATTAAATTTGATAAGGCACCAGGGTTGGATGAGATGAATGCATGGGTACTGAGGGAATTAAGTGAATGTAGAAATTGCAGAGGCCATAATTTTCGAACTTCCTTAGATAAAGGGAGATTGTCAGAGAATTGCAATTGTCACATCTTTGTTCAAAAAGGATATGAAAGATAAGCCTGGCAACTACAGGCCAGTCAGTTTAACCTTGGTGATGTGAAGCTTCTAGACACTCTTACATTCAGGACAAAACTACCAGTCACTTGGGAAAACGTGGGTTAATTAAAGAAAGACAGAATGGATTTGTTAAGGGCAGATTGTGTTCAACAAACTGCCTTGCGATTTTTGGTGAGAAAACAGAGGGTCTTTGATGGGGTAGGTGTACATGGTCTTCCAAGACATTTGATAAAGTACTGCATAACAGATACGTGAGCAAAGTCAGAGCTCAAAGTATAAAAGGCACAATAGCAACCATAGAACCCTATAATGCAGAAGAAGGCCATTCAGCTTATTGAGTCTGCACCAATTCTCTGAAAGTGCAGCTTACCCACACTCATCCCCCTGCCCCATCCCAGCTACCCTGCACATTTACCATGGCTAATCCAACTAATTTACACATCTTTGGGCACTAGGGGCAATTTAGCATGGCCAATTCACACATCTTTGGATATGACATTGGCTGAGTGACAGGAACCAGAGTGGTGGTGAATGGTTGAATTTCAGCCTGGAGGAATTCCCCAGGGGTCAGTGTTAGAATGCCTGCTTTTCCTCATATGCACAGGGTATCATTTCAAAATTTGCAGACTTGAAACTTAGAAGCATTGTGACCTGTGAGGAGGATAATGTTCAACTCAAAAGGGCATTGACAGGTTGGTGGAATGAACATAAGAACATAAGAACATAAGAAATAGGAGCAGGAGTAGGCCATCTAGCCCTTCGAGCCTGCCCCGCCATTCAATAAGATCATGGCTGATCTGTTGTGGCTCAGTTCCACTTTCCCGCCCTCTCCCCATAACCCTTAATCCCCTCTCTTATCAAGAACCCATCAACCCGCTTCTTAAAAATATTTAGCGAGGCAGCCTCCACCACTTCAACGGGCAGAGAATTCCAGAGATTCACCAAATGAAATATAATGCAGAGAATTGTGAACTGATTCATTTTGATAGGAAGAAAATAGAGAGACAATATAAAAAAAATACAATTCGAAAGGCAGTTGCAAGAGTAGAGGGACCTGAGTGTATATGTGCACCAATCATTGAAGATGTGAGATAAAAGCTTTGAGAAAGGGTTGCTTGGACTCGAAACATCAGCTCTTTTCTCTCCTTACAGAAGCTGCCAGATCTCAGATTTTCCAACATTTTCTCGTTTGATTGAAGATGTGAGGACAGGTTGAAAGATTATTTATTAAAGCACATGGCATCCTGTCAAGGAGGTTATGTTAAACCCCAATAAAACAGACCAGCGAGCCTTACATCAGTGGTAGGGAAACAATTCAAGAAACTTCTTTCTATCTCCACTTGGAGAGGCAAATCTTGATCAAGGATAGTCAGCATGGCTTTGTAAGAAGGAGGTCATGCCTAAAAAAATTGATTGAACTTTTTGGGGAGGTGACTAATTGAGCAGACAAGGATAGTGCAGTCCATGTAGTTCATATAGATCACAGCAAAGCTTCAACTGAATATTGCATCCAATTTTGGGGTATTACACTTCAGGAAGGATGTGAAGGCATTAGAAAGAGTACAAAAAGATTCATGAAAATGGCTGAAGGATTTCTATTTCGTAGGCAGATTGGAGGAGCTCAGACTGTTCTCCTCGAAGAAGGAAAGATTGAGAAGAGAGGAGGAAATTGAAGGGGCTCTGACCCAAATTTTCAATTCCTCTCTGGCCATGGGTGAGGTGCCAGATAAATAGAGAACAGCTAATGTGGTTCCACTATTTAAGAAGGGTTGTAGATATAAACCAGGGAACTACAGACCAGTGAGTCTCATGTTAGTGTTAGGGAAACAATTCGAGAAACTCCTGAAGGAGAACATCTATCTCCACTTGGAGAGGCAAATCTTGATCAGGGATAGTCAGCATGGCTTCGTCAGAGGGAGGTCTTATCTAACAAATTTGACTGAACTTTTTGGGGAAATGGCCAAGTGACCAGACAAGGGTAGTGCAGTCAATGCAGTTTATATGGATTTCAGCAAAGCTTTTGACAAGATTCCACATGGGAAACTTGTAAAGAAGGTAAATGGGATACAGGGCAATTTGATAAAAGTGGATTCAAAATTGGCTCAGTTGTAGAAGACAGAAGGTGATGACAGAAGGCTGCTTTAGTGACTGGAAGCCAGTGTCCAGTGGTGTACCACATGGATCTGTGTTGGGCACCCTATTATTCGTCATTTATATAAATGACACTGAGGACTATAAGCGGGGAGGGTTAGTAAGTTTGCGGATGACAGTGAGGTAGAGTTGGGCTACAAGAAGATAGAGACGGAATTGTCAAAAGATGAGTGGCAGAAAGAATTTAACTCTGAAAAGTGTGAGATGATACACTCTGAAAGGAGTAATTTGACAAGAAAATATTCAGTGAATGTTGGACATTAGGAAGTTCTATGGAACAAAAGGACCACAGAGATGTGTTCACATATGTGTTTGTCCACAGATCTCTGAAAGCAGAAGGGTATCTTAGTAGGGGGGTGAAAAAGGCATAGATTACAAAAGCAGGGAAGTCATGTTGAAGTTGTGTAGAACTTTGGTGAGGCCACAGCTAGAGGACTGTGCGCAGTTCTGGTTGCCACATTATCAGAAGGATGTGATTGCACTGGAGAGGATGCAGAGGAGACTCACCAGGATGTTGCCTGGGATGGAAAATTTAAGTTATGAAGAGAGGTTGTGTAAGCTTGGTTTGTTTTTGTTGGAGCAGAGAAGACTGAGGGGCAACCTGATCGAGGTGTATAAGATTATGAGCGACATGGACAGAGTGGATAGGAACAGTTGTTCCCCTTAGTTGAAGGATCAATCACAAGGGGAGATAGGTTCAAGGTGAGGGGCAGAAGGTTAAGGGGGGATGTGAAGGAAAATCTTTTTACCCAAAGGGTCTGGAATACACTGCCTAGGAGAGTGTTGAGGTGGGTTGCTTCATATCCTTTAAACAGTACCTGGATGAACACTTGGCACATCATAACGTTCAGGGCTATGGGCCAAGCGCTGGCAAATGGGATTAGGTGGGAGTTCAGGTAGGTATCTGTATCTAATGTACCTGGGCAGAGTTGATGGGCTGAAGGGCCTCTTCTGCACTGTATGATTCTATGATTCTATAGTAGAAGTACTCAAAATCACAAGGGCACTATACAGAGCAGATAGGGAGAAATTGCTTCCATCGATAGTGAGAGCAAGAACCAGAAGGCACAAATTTAAGGTAATTGGCAAACAAAGCAACAGTAACATGAAAATCTGAAAAGGAGAAGGCATAGAGGGCTGTGTGGAAAAGGTGGCAGAGAGGGTGAATTGCTCTTGCAGAGAGTAAGCTTGGTCACAACGGGCCAAATGGCCTCCTTCTGTGCTGTAATCATTCTATGATTATATGATAGGTCTCTATAAACCAAAGTTGCTAAGGTATATGGACAAAGGCAGATATTTGATGTTCAGTCACGGACAAGCCTTGTTCATATTAAATGACAAAACTGGCTAAACAGCCCAGTCTTGCTCCAATATTCCTCAAATGGATTTTCTGCTTATTGTCACAATGCAGTTGTGGAACCTTGCAATGTGCAAATTGGCTGCATATTTCCTATATGATAAGTTGGACTGAATGGCCTGTTTCTGTGCTGTACATCTTTATGACTCTATAACAGTCACCAACTATAATGCAAGAAGGGATATCCTGAAGTTGTGAAAGGTAAATGAACATTTTTATTTTATTAATATTTATTAGCAATAGGTACCTGAGCACTTGCTCAGAAAATCATGTCCTGTCAACATGTGCGATTCAAGGGAATAACATCTGTGTGTGACTGGTTGAAATTTGTCAGTTTAATATTTGTATTTATTCATTCATGGGACATGGGCATCGCTGGCTGGCCAGTATTTATTGCCTATCCCCAGTTGCCTTTGAACTGAGTGGCTCGCTAGGGCATTTCAGAGGGCAGTTGAGAGTCAACCACATTGCTATAGGTCTGGAATCACATGTAGACCAGGTAAGGATGGCAGATTTCCTTCCTTGAAGGACGTTAGTGGAGCAGATGGGTTTTTCCAACAATGGCTTCTTGGTCATCAGTAGGTTCTTAATGCCAGATATTTTTTATTGAATTCAAATTTCACCATCTGACGTGACAGGATTTGAACTCAGGTTCCCAGAACATTAGCTGAGTTTCTGGATTAATAGACTAGTAATAATACCACTGGGCCATCGCATCCCCGTGTGACTAATAATAGATGAGCAAATAACCCAATGAGTCACATCCTGCCCTTTGGTATGCAGATTGAGAAAACATCTTATGTCCAAGGGAAAATAATGTTTTCCTTAAGTGGTGTAGCCCTGGGAGTGAAGGAGCCTCCAGGACATTTTCAATCACTCAGCTATTTTCTTTTCCACGTCTTAATATCTTTTATAGATTGTGGTGTCAATCAACCGTCTTCCTTCTTGTTATTGTTTTCATCTCTTGACATTCAATGGCATTGCCATCACTGAATTCCCCCGCTATCCCCACTAAACTTTTATAGAACAGTTGGAAGTTTTTTCCCAGGTCAGAAATGACAAACACAAGGAATCACAAGTTCAAGGTAAGGGGGGCAATGTTCAATATATGCATGCATGGGGTGTTTTTTTTACACAGATGGTGATGGGGGCCTCGAATGCACTACCAAGCAAGGTGGTTGAGGCAGACACGCTAGGATCATTTAAGACTTGTCTAGATAGCCACATGAACAGACTGGGAATAGAGGGATACAAACGGATGATCTAGATAGGAACACATGATCGGTGCAGGCTTGGAGGGCCGAAGGGCCTGTTCCTGTGCTGTATTGTTCTTTGTTCTATCAACATCCTGGCAATTACCATTGACCAGAAACTGAACTGGACTAGCTGTATAAATACCGTGGCTACCAGAGCAGGTCAAAGGCGAGGGATCCTGCAGCTAGTAACTCCCTTCTGATTCCCCAAAGCCTCTCAAGGCACAAGTCAGGAGTTTAATGGAAGATCTCTACTTGCCTGGATGAGAGCAGCTCCAACAAAATTCAAGAAGCTCAACACCATTCAAGACAAAGCAATCTGCTTGATTGCTACACTTTCACAGACATTCACTCCATCCACCACCAGTGAACAGTGGTAGCCATGTCTACCATCTACAAGATGCACTGCAGAAACTCACCATGCTCCTCAGAGAGCACATTACAAACTACAACCGCTACCATCGGGAACAGATGTTCCTAACTAATGTGTCATGGCGCCAAACCTTTTGAAGGCCAACGTTTCCAGTTGGCAACATTGTGGGACCTGCCTCCAGGCCTTCTTTTGACCATGTGTCAATAAACATGTTGGTAAAAGCCAACAGTGGACCTGGTGAGCCACTCACTGCTTTTCCCATCTGAGTTGACACGTAATCAAAATTCTGCCCATGGTCATCAAAAGGAAAAGAGGAATTCACAGGGCTCTGGATGGATCATAAACTGAAGCTTGCAGAGATGCCTCGGGACACATTTTAGTTGCTTGTTGGACAAGAACATCTATCTATTTCAAATCACTCTGTAGTAATACTCTTACCATTTCCCACATCCTCAATGCTGGCTAATGTAAAAACAAAAGGTGGGAGTGCCTGTCAGTGGAGCAAAATCTGAGAGTTCCTCCCTGGATGAAGAGATTCTGCTCAGAGAGGCAGGCCCAGGCGTCACAGTAACACTGTTGGTAAGATGCTGCTCACAGTATTGCCTTTATTTATGAACCTTCACATTGAGAAACGCAGACATTCAAAAAACTGAAAGCAATCGAGATCTTTAATGGGAAATATTTTTAAATTGTGGGCATTTTCAATAGAAAAATCATTATATTTGACATTTGAATGATGATGAGGGTTTCATTACGAACTTCTTAAACTAAAGAAAATTGTATTAAATGGCTTGACGTGTTTTTTGGAGGTTTTAGAGATGAAAGGCTTTTGCAAGAGGGCTGCTAATTTGGAGAAAATAGGAGGTGTTTCTCAACATCTTTTATATTACATAGGCGAACCACGATATATAACAGGTTAGGAACCATTGATCTAGAAAGTCAAGAGCAGCTGGTACTGAAGAACACCACCAGCTCCAAGCCATTCACCTTCCTGACTTGGAAATATATTGCCGTTCCTTCACTGTCACTGGGTCAAAATCCTGGAATTCCCTCCCTAACAGTACTGTGGGTGTACCCACACCACATGGACTGCAGCAGTTCAAGAAAGCATCACTTTCTCAAAAGCAATTAGTGATGGGCAATAAATGTTGGCTGAGCCAGCAATACCCACATCCCATAAATTATTTTTTTAAAAATTCTGCTCCTTAGGATCAAAACAAGCACAAGATATTAGAGCCTGAACTAGTGTTAATTCATCTACTGACATTCTCTATTCTACCCCCTGTCCCTCTCTTATATTCTCTCTCAAAGTACTTTCCCAGTTGGGTTTAAATTGGTTTAATAACCACTTGTAGTAAACCATTCCATGTCCTAATAATTCCCTGTGTGAAAACAATTCTCTTGTCCTTTGTAATGATAATCCTCCATGTCTGCTCCCTTGTTACTGATCAGCATCTCAGTGCATCCAATCTTCCACACTCTAATTGAAAGGTTTTTGTGATTTTGCAAAGCTCTAACTCTTTTCTGTTCAGCAGCAATCTCAATGTTTTGAGCCTATCTCCATAAAACTTTTGCCGGTAGCAAAGTCTTTGGCATTCTTTCCATAATGAGGAGACCGGAACTGCGTCTAATCAATTTAATGTAAAAAAAATTCAATTACATTTGATTTGTGCCTTATATGTGTAGATAAAGCTTTCTTCAGAAAAATCAGATGTGTTTTTTGATATAAGTAAAAGAGTAATGTGGATACAAAGCTAAACCTATGAATATATATGAGACAGTGTATCATCCAAGTATTTTTTAAACTACATCAGTATTTGGATTATTCTGTATAACTAATAACAAGATTTATCAAGGATAAAAATGGACAATTAAGGTTTGCCCATTTGTATACAGAAAGAGTTGACAGATTGGCTACAAATTCAGAGCAGTGTTTGTTATGTGGAAACCTGATAGGTGCAATACTTGCAAATCACCTTGATACTTGTTAATTGGAGTAATATTGCTGAATTGTGTGGATCTATTTAAATTGTATAGAACTGTTAATCACAGCAAACTGATTGAAATCAGCCTAGGTTAATTGAAATGATCTGGAGGTGCCGGTGTTGGACTGGGGTAAACACAATAAGAAGTCTTACAACAGCAGGTTAAAGTTCAACAGGTTTAAACCTGGCATTGTATAAAACTTCTTACTTGGTTAATACAGGTGATCACAGCGGGGTGGGAAGAAGTCGTTCAAATGGTGTCTATCTTCATGGCCTAATGAATATTAATCTCTTTGAGGGAATCTGACACTAACCCTGACACCAGTTATCTGAATCCATTAATACGTCAACTCATGAGTGGAAAAGACTGTCTTCTTCATTGGAAGAAGTCTCACAACACCAGGTTTAAGTCCAACCAATTTATTTGATAGTAAACTCACAAGCTTTCAGGGTTTGCCCCTTCGTCAGGTGAATGGAGAGTTCTGGCCTCAGACAGAGCATATAAAGCACAGACAGTTTACAGATTACTGATTAGAATGCGAATCTTTACACATAACCTGCTATTCAAGTCTTAAAGATGCCGACAATGTGAGCGGAAAGAGCACTATGCACAGGTTAAAGAGATGTGTATTGTCTCCAGTCAGTACAGTAAGTGAGGTTTTGCAAACCCAGGCAAGTCATGGGGGTTACAGATAGTGTGACATGAACTCCAACGCCAGCATCTCTACATCCTGCTGTGGTCCCCATGCAGGCCTCCACTTTCAGATACTGACCAATACTGCAGTCAGGGTTGGGGAATGCAGGGGTCCTCTATCTCCAGTGACTGACACCATTATCCACAAGGACACTATTGTGCTGTGGTACTCTCAGTAAGAAGTCTGACAACACCAGGTTTGTCATCAGGACTACTGTGGTACTCAGACAGAACTCCACTTTCACAAATAAGCATTGTGACTGGGCATGGGGTGTGAGGGGAGGGTGGGGATGTCAAACACAAGAGGGGGGCAAAGGGGAGAGAAGGTAGTGCATGGGCTGTGAGTGTGTGTTTGAGGACACCAAACGTGTTTTATGAAAATGAAGAATGAGTTTGCATTTGGCCTAACTTGGGACCTTTTAAAGAGACAAGCCTTTTGATATTGCTTTGATCATTCTCAAGTTGTTACTGGTGGCATTCGTATCTTAATCGCATCTTACGTTACTTGAGCTATCAATTGCTCATGATCACCTCATCAAATGGATGGTACAAAGTGTCTATTTGATAGGCTATTCACTTTCAAACCTGCCTAATGAAAGCGACCTTTGATAGTTAAAATGGCTAAGATCGGTTTATGGATTTGAGCAAAAATTGTAAGCTTTATTTACTGTAGTCTATATAGTAGACTATACTGCTAAGCACTAAATAATGGAGTGTATATGTTAACTCCAAAGTAGCCACAATTGTTATTTGTTCACTAAAGGAACTCTAAGACACACCCAGGGGATTTACTGACTGAATGTATTAGTTTACTGTTTGGAAGTATTATTGATTTACCTGTCAACTCTTGAACTTGCGTTTGACAAGGTGCGTATATCAATTGTGACAGCCCTCTCCAGCCTGTCAGAAAAATGTAAATGGAATCAGTCTCGCTGGCCCAAGCACAGCCTGTGTCTCAGTTACTTTGAAATGCATTCCTGGTATGGTGGTAGAATCTTACAGATGTCCATAGAAAACAATAGTAAAATCCAAGACAATAGTAAAATCTCTCTTGACTCTTTTTTCCAATAGCACACTTAATTATTTTTTGATTCGTTTTATATTTGTCACATGTATTGGGGTACAGTGAAATTATTGTTTCTTGTGCAGTATACAGACATTACATACCATTCATAGAGTACATAGAGGAGAAGGAAAGGAGAGGGTACAGAATATCCTGTTAACATAGCAAAATGTCACAAGAATGTCACAGGACTTCACGGACACCATGGAAACAAGGAAGGAGATTGGACAAGTGACAAAGAGGATAAATTTAACCCCAAAATCAGTTAGATTGGGATGGGGTCAATGAGACTTGTATTTCTAAAACAATCTAAAACCTATTTCCAACCCACTTCTGGTTTAATGGTGGCGGGACATATTCAGGCAGTTGACCTGCTCCCATGGCCTTCATGGCCAACCCAAGGAGTTACCTGCTCAAATCAGCAGGCATCTCCTTGGGCAGGCCATGACTCTAACATGGTTGCCACCTGCCTTTGCCGCTGCTACTGCCAGGCAGACTGCTCCCACTTCCTGGAAGCACTCTCTCAGGATCTTGAGCTTGCCTCCTCCCATTTCCTGGGAACACTCTGCCTGGAATGCCAAACTTGTCTCCTGATCAATTGGGTGATTTACACTTAAAAATTGGATTGCATGAGCGATGTAGCTCAGGAAGGTGTAACGGTCCAGAATTCATCCAGGTGTCAGTTTCCTGGCCCCCCCACATTGAAAATCCAGTCCCTACCATGTTAGCAGTTTGAATCCTAAGGAAAAACGGAAGAAATCAGGCTTGCTGGCTTGTAAAGGAATTGTCTAAGAGGTGACCCTGTAGAAATATCCCAAGATTGCCAAGCATCTGGGAAAAAGGGAGCCACGGGGAAGAACTTTTCACGCAGCGAGGGGTTAGGATCTGGGATGTACTGCCTAAGAAGGTGGTACAGACAGGTTCAATTGAGGCATTCTGGAGGGAACTGGAAAGTGATTTGAAAAGGAAGAATGTGAAGGGTCGTGGGAAGAAGGTAGGGAAGTGGCACTCACTGAATTGCCCCTTCAGAGAGCCAGCACAGGCCAGGACAGGCTGAAAGGCCTCCTTCAGCCTTTATTTACTGTAGTCTATATAATAGTCTATACTGCTAAGTACTCAGTAACTATCCTGCGGGTCGGAGAATAATTATTTAAAATTAAACAAGCTGAGTAGAGTGAGGACAAGGTTAAAAGTAATCTTAGTACTGACATCAGGAAATTTGACATCCAACAAGGAATCAGTGAATTAATTAAACTTCCAGAAAAAAGTAATGAAAGAAAACAGGCTGGGATTGGTGAATATGGTAGCGTAATGGTTATGGTAAGTAGATTGGTAATTTGGTATCTTGAGTTAATACTTTAGAAAGATATGAGTTTGGATCCTGTCTTGGCAGGTGGGAAATTTAAATGAGCTTAACCTGGAGATTTAAGAAGCTGCTTGAATCAGTAATGATGGTCATGAAACTGTCATGAAAAATTCATCAGTATTACATCATTTCCAGGAGGCAAATCTGCTGTCTGACCTTTTTTTTAATTCATTCATGGGATGGGGGTGTCGATGGTTGGGCCAGCATTTATTGCCCTTGGAGGGCAGCTAAGAGTCAATCACATGATTCTGGGACTGGAGTCACGTGTAGGTCAGACCAGGTAAGGATGGCAGATTTCCTCTCCTAAAGGACATTAGTGAACCAAATGGAGTTTTACAACAATTGACAATAGTTTTGTAGTCATTGTTAGATTTTCATTCCAGATTTCTACTGAATTCAAATTTCACCATCTACCGTGGTGGAATTTGAACTCGGGTACAGGGCATTATCCTGGGTCTCTGGATTTCTAGTCCAGTGACAATACCACTATGCCACTGTCTCCCCTGTGGGCTGCGGTTGGATCACAGCTGCCCATTGAAATGGCACAGTAAGTCAGTCAGTTGTCCAGGAATGGACAATAAATGCTGCCCTTGATAGTGAGGCCCAGGTCTCATTAATGAAGGACTGAAAAAAAATTAAGAAATAATTGGATGTTGCAGTGGAGAATAAAATGGATGGGCCGAATGGACTTTATGTTGTGATCTTATAAAGGTCACACTGCATTTGCTGTTCAAAAGCTGGATTTTCTCAAAAGCCAGGTAGTCCTTCCGGCCGATCGAACGTGTGTCCTAAGCCTGAAAGGGTGGACACTGGCACCCTGGACAGTGTCAGTCGCTGGAACAGCCACCCAAGTAAGAACAGCAGCCCATCACCCTGAGGTGCCAGGCCAGTCAGAAAGCCAGCAGAACAGCAGTGCCATTGGAGGAAGTGGGCACTGTTGAAGCTACGGGGAGAAGGAAAGGTGCCGACATGTCGATGCACCTTCAAATACCACTACTTTGTCAGGGCCATTGAAAAGGTCAGCATTTCAGTGGTGGCATCAGAGGGCACCGTCGCTCCTAGGCCTCTGTGGGCTAAAGATTACTCATTAAGGAGGGTCCCCATGCCAGGGACCTGAAGGTTTGAGACCTGGCAGCTTCACTAGGTAAGGCTCCTGCTCTGACCAAGGACGCAAAAAACTACACAGAGTTATGAACGTAGCCCAATCCATCACACAAACCAGCCTCCCATCCATTGACTCTGTCTACAGTCCCTGTTTCCCTAGAATGCAGCCAGCATAATCAAGCACCCCTTGCAATCTGGGCATACTCTCTTCCACCTTCCTCCATCGGGAAAAAGATACAGAAGTCTGAGATCACTTTACCAGCCGACTCAAGAATTTCTTCCCTGCTGCCATCAGACTTTTGAAAGGCCCAAATATATATTAAACTGATCTTTCTCCTCACCCTATCTGCAAATACAACAGTATATTCTGCACCCTCTCCTTTCCTTCTCCCCTATGTATTCTATGAATGGTGTGTTTTGTCTGAATAGCGCGCAAGAAACAATATCTTTCGTTGTATCCCAATGTATGTGGGAATTCAAATCAAATCGCCCCATGAAGGCATCTGTCATAACACTGACAAAATGCCAGTGCGGGGGGAAAGTAACCGGTAACTGGCCGATTAGTTGTATTAATTGGCCTCCCAGCTCCTGTTGGTTTGCGTCACAACCATTCCAGCCTTTGACAAAGGTAGCAGGAAGGCGCCAGGTTCCTTTTCCTGAAGATTTCCACCACCACTTAACATGGCTTTCCAGCACATCTCCAGAAGGCTGCTAAAGTCTGCAGTTTGACCCATGTGCTAAAAACTCTGACCCTTTTCTCCTTTAGATTTTATTTGCTCTGGCCACCTCAGCTAAATAGAACATTGCAACACTTCCCTCATTAGGTTTTAACTTTATAGTGAAAAGTAAAAACCTTCAATGATCAGCAATGCAAATGTGCTTTGATGCAAAATCAGAGCAGAGTGCATTCCATTGAGAATTTAATTTAAAATTAAAATTAATGCTAACCAACTTTCCCATAAGCTAAGGAAAGCAACTAATATATTTTTAATATGTTGATGTGTTAGAACTGTGATGCTGTGCACATCTGTGCCCTCCTGAATATAGTGTATTTGCGGACAACTGACAACTGCATAAATATTTGAGCAACAGTTTGGAGGTTCAAAGCCCTTTGCCAAAGTTCTCATGGTAATGGCACAGTGGTTAGCAACGCTGCCTCGCAGCACCAGGCACCCAGGTTCAATTCTGGCCTCGGGTCACTGTCTATGCGGAGTTTGCACATTCCACCTGTGAATGCGTGACTTTCCTCTGGGTGCTCCGGTTTCCTTCCGGGTTAGGTTGATTGACCATGCTAAATTGCCCCTTAGCGTCAGGGGGATTTGCAGAGTAAATATGTGGGGTAATGGGGATAGAGCCTGGGTGGGATTGTGGTCAGTGCAGGCTGAATGGCTTCCCTCTAGACAAAGAGAAGGGGAAAAGGAATGTAGTAGTGATTGGGGATAGTGTGGTTAAGGGTATTGACACTGTCCTTTGTCACAATGACAAAGTGCACAGAAGGGTGTGTTGTCTGCCTGGTGCTCGGGTCCGGGATGTCGCACCTGGGCTACAGAGGAACCTGGAGTGGGAGGGTGAGAACCCGGTCGTTGTGGTACATGTGGGTGCCAACGACGTAGGCAAAATGCAAACTAAGGATCTGGGGAGGGAGTATGAAAAGCTGGGAATGGAATTAAGAAGTAGAACCGACAAGGTGGTTATCTCTGGGCTACTGCCTGAACCGAGTGCAGACGGGCATAGGGTTGATAGGATTAAGGAAGTGAATGGGTGGCTCAGGGATTGGTGTGGGAGGAATGGGTTTGAACTTATGGGGCATTGGCACCAGTATTGGGGTAGGTGGGACCTGTTCGGGCGGGATGGGGTTGGTCTGAACCGTGCTGGGACCAGAGTCCTGGCGAATCGTGTAGATAGGACTGTAGATAGGGCTTTAAACTAATTGGGAGGGGGAGGGAGCGAGGGTAGGTGACATTACGGGGTCTAAAGTTAAGGATAGGGTACAGGTGAGGGAAGAGGCCGAGGATGTCCCAATAATAGAGGGAGTAGGGGGCGTGAGTAAGGGTGGTGGCGTTCCGGCAAATAGGGTCCAGGTGAAGGCTGGGATGAAGGCACTTTATCTGAATGCACGAAGCATTCGGAATAAAGTGGATGAGCTGATGGCGCAGATCGACACAAATGATTATGATCTGGTGGCCATTACAGAGACGTGGCTGCAAGGTGACAGGGACTGGGAGCTGAATGTACAGGGCTATCAAGTGTTTAGGAAGGATAGGCGGGAGGAAAAAGGGGGGGGCGTAGCTCTGCTGATTAAGGATAGCATCAAGGTGGTAGCAAGGGATGATATCGGAGCCAAAGAGCAGAAAGTGGAATCGTTGTGGGTGGAGATTAGGAACAGCAAAGGGAGGAAGACGCTGGTGGGTGTCGTCTATAGGCCCCCGAATAATGATCTGGAGGTGGGGCGGGCTGTTAACGCGCAAATAAGTGCGGCATGCAGGAACGGAACGGCCATAATTATGGGAGATTTCAATCTGCATATTGATTGGTGGACCCATGTTGGACACGGTGGGCTCGAGGAGGAGTTCTTGGAATGCTGCCGGGATAGTTTCCTGGAACAGTGTGTGTTGGAGCCGACGAGGGAGTGAGCTATCTTGGATCTGGTGTTATGTAATGAAGCGGGTAGAATTAGAGACCTTGTGGTGAAGGGTCCTCTTGGGGAGAGTGATCATTGTATGGTGGAGTTTCTGGTGCAGATGGAGAAGGAGAAAGTGGGTTCCCGGACACGCGTCCTTTGTTTGAACAGAGGGGAGTATGGTAGGATGAGAGAAGAATTGGCGAATGTTGACTGGGGGAGCGCGTTGGAAGGTAGGTCTGCTGAGGAGCAGTGGAGGATCTTTAAGGAGATCTTTCTTGGTGCTCAGCAGAAATTTATTCCGATGGTTAAAAAGGATCGTAGGAGGAGAGGTAATAAGCCGTGGATAACGAAGGAGGTGAAGGAAAGTGTTAAATTAAAAGCGGAGGCGTTTAGAGTAGCTAAGAGTAGTGGGCGAGAAGAGGATTGGGAGAGGTTTAAATATCAACAAAGAATGACAAAGAAGTTGATAAAGAAGGGTAGGAGAAACTATGAGGCTGGGCTAGCGCTTAATATAAAAAAGGATAGTAAGAGTTTTTATAAATATATAAAAAGGAAGAGGCTGGCTAGGGTGAACGTTGGACCCTTAGAGGATGAGAAGGGGGACTTAGTGGTAGGGGATGGGAAAATGGCTGAGGCCTTGAATAACTTTTTTGGTTCGGTCTTCACGGAGGAGGACGTGAATAATTTGCTGGGTGTTAGCGATGGAAAGATGGTAGGAGTGGAGGGCCTGAATGACATTATTGTTGCTAGAAAGGTGGTGCTCAAAAGACTGGAGGGACCAGATGGGATGCATCCGAGGGTTCTGAAAGAAATGGCGGAGGTGATAGTGGATGCCTTGGTGATTATTTTCCAAACATCGCTGGATTCCAGGGAAGTGCTGGAAGATTGGAAAACGGCTAATGTTACGCCGTTGTTTAAGAAGGGTGGCAGGCAAAAGGCAGGGAATTATAGGCCGGTTAGTTTAACGTCTGTTGTAGGTAAAATGTTAGAATCCGTGATCAAGGAGAAAATAGCGAGGCATCTTGAGGAGAATTGTTTGATAGAGCAGACGCAGCACGGTTTCGTTAAGGGGAAGTCATGTCTGATGAATTTATTGGAGTTCTATGAGGATGTGTCTAGGGCGGTGGATAGAGGAGAGCCGGTGGATGTGGTGTTTCTTGATTTTCAGAAGGCGTTTGATAAGGTGCCGCACAAGAGGTTATTGCAGAAGGTAAGGGGACATGGAGTTGGGGGTAGGGTGTTAGCGTGGATAGAGGATTGGCTGTCAAATAGGAGGCAGAGAGTGGGGGTCAATGGGTGCTAATCGGATTGGTGGCTGGTGACTAGTGGAGTGCCCCAGGGATCGGTGCTGGGGCCTCAGCTATTTACCATTTATATAGATGATCTGGAGGAGGGAAACGAGTGTAGAGTGTCGAAATTTGCTGATGACACCAAGATTGGTGGAACGGCAAATTGTGCGGAGGGTGTGGAGAGTCTGCAGAAGGATCTAGATAGGCTGGGCGAATGGGCCAGGAACTGGCAAATGGAATTTAATGTTGGCAAGTGCAAGGTGGTCCACTTTGGTAGAAGAATGGTAGGAAGGACTATTACTTACGTGGCGAAAAACTGCAGCAGGCGACGGTGCAGAGGGACCTTGGGGTCCTTGTGCATGAATTGCAAAAACCCAGCTTGCAGGTGCAGCAGGTGGTCAGGAAGGCTAATGGGATGCTGGCCTTCATAGCGAAGGGGATTGAATATAAAAGTAGGGAGGTCTTGCTGCAGCTGTATAGGGCATTGGTGAGGCCCCAGCTAGAGTACTGTGTGCAGTTTTGGTCGCCACACTTACGCAAGGATATTTTGGCCTTGGAGGGAGTGCAGAGGAGGTTTACTAGGTTGGTACCGGAGTTGAGGGGGTTGAGCTATGTGGAGAGGCTGAATAAACTAGGCTTGTACTCATTAGAATTTAGAAGAATGAGGGGAGATCTCATTGAGACGTATAAGATGATGAATGGGATGGATAGGACAGAGGTGGAGAGGCTCTTCCCGCTCAGAAAGGACAGTAGGACTAGAGGGCACAGCCTCAAGATAAAGGGGGGGCGGCTAAGAACAGAGTTGAGGAGGAACTTCTTCACTCAAAGGGTGGTGAATCTCTGGAATTCTCTGCCCGTTGAAGTGGTGGAGGCTGCCTCGCTAAATATATTTAAGACGCGGGTTGATAGGTTTTTGATAGGCAAGGGGATTAAGGGTTATGGGGAGAGGGCGGGAATGTGGAACTGATCCAGTTCAGATCAGCCATGATCTTATTGAATGGCGGGGCAGGCTCGAGGGGCTGGATGGCCTACTCCTGCTCCTATTTCTTATGTTCTTATTAACTGCTTAGAAACTGCAGAGCCACCCCACTCTTTTCACCCCCAATTATCCCCACCTTATCACCCTCCCTGGCTATTAAAATCCACAGACCCAATCCCAGCAGCAAAGTAGGGATTTCAGTGACTGAGACACACCGGTGCTAACCACGTGTTGATATGTGACTGCTGGGGTTACATTTTATTCATTTGTGGGACATAGGTGTCGCTTGCTGGGCCAGCAGTTATTGCCCACCTCTCGTTGCCCTTGTTCAGAGGGCTTTTGAGAGTCAACCACGTTACTTGGAATGGTGGCCAATAAGGCAACAGTGCAAATCTGGAGTGTGTCTCACAGCTCTCTGAATACTGACCCACAGTTGAAGTCAAGCTTCTGACCAGCAAAGTGGGGACTCCCCATCGCCACACGTATGGCATCTGGACCACTGTAAAAGGGAGGGTACGGAGGTTGCACACTGTAGAATGGTGATCAGGAAATCCCAGGAATGTAGATCGTGCTGGGAATCAAAGAAACTTGAGGGAAAAATGTGACTGCTCCCATTTTCAGGCATGGGCATGGTGATCTTTGATTAACTCTCGCTCTCCCCACCCCCCTACCCCACCCCCAGGTCCCATGGAGGCAGACAACATACACTCCTTTCTGCCTCCTCATTTGATTGATGCTGGCAGGCAACTCAAAGGTACTGCACTTTCATTATAAGGAAGCTGCTTCTGTCAGTATAGGAACTGACTCAGAGGAAAAGCTCCCCAAGTGAAGCCTCGACAGGAGACAGGGTATCCAGGATTCCCATTGTGGTGTCGGGTGCCCTCAAGGAGCCTCTGAGAAGGGAATGAGGGTAGATGGGGAGCTCAATTCCCAGAGTTTGGTCCCAAGGACCTGGCAGTCACATCACATGAAGATCGATTAACTCACGTCAGTGGTTAACATCAGGGAATACATCTTCACTTGACCATCCTATCCACCGCATCACAAACCTCTCCCACTGCATTTCATAGGAATCATAGAATCCCTACAGTGCAAAACGAGGCCATTCGGCCCATCAAGGCTGCACCAACCACAATCCCATCCAGGCCATTTCCCCATAATCCCATCTATTTACCCTCCTAGTACCCCTGAGCTCTAAAGGGTAATTTATCATGGGCAACACGCCTAACCCGCACATTTTTGGAGTGTGGCAGGTAACCGGAGCACCCAGAGGAAACCCACACAGGCACAAGGAGAACATGCAGGCTCCACATAGTGACCCAAGGCCGGAATTGAACCCAGGTCCCTGGAGCTGTGAGGCAGCAGTGCTAACCACTGCTGCCCATAGCATCTCAAGCCCCATTGATTAGGATTCAGGCAGACCGGAATATGAGGGGGACAAACTTGGACTCCTAAATCACCTAAGGCCACTGCGTCATGGGGCCGGCTGTGAGAGGGACCATTGCCACTTGTGTCAATTTCCAGATATATTCCAGGCATGTCCCGCCCCTCAGTTTCTGCCTCATCCCCTCGTCTTACTGCCTGGCATTAAGTATAAGTAGCAGCTGGAGTGGCTGTGCGTCTGTTGATTTCCATCTTACTCCTCTTCTCTCACTGCAACCCTCTCCTTCTGCATTTCTGCCTTCAGATAAACAAGTACCTGGTCAACAATTGCAGACTCATGTGAAAGAGTGATAGGGCCCAAGGAAGAAGCATCATTCACCAGCGTAAGCTCAGACACTGGCACTGCATCTGTCTGAGACAGAGGTGCAGTGTTGGAATCATTATCTGGGCACAATTGGCTGAAGCCAGGCCAAGGGAAAGGATGGCATGTGTGCCAATTCACAAGAGGGCAAAGTCGCAGACAAATTCATCTGCTTTGGACTCAGATGGGAAAACTGCAGAACGCTGATGGTCATCCACAAGGAGGTGTAGCTCTGCCAGAACGGCCTGGTCTCATTGTCACTAAACATGGAGGAGTTGGGCTCCAAACTGGCACAGAGCATCACTTGAAGCCCATCTTTTCCAACAAGAAGTGGTGGCCAATTAATTCCATGGCAGGCCCAACCCAGACTGCTGACGTCCGTGTAGTGCAGTAGAAGCTGGGCCCTCAAGGGTGTTCCCCCCCCTCCCACCCGAGTTAGCGGCCTTTCAGCCCAATGCTGCAGCCTCCAAGGTAGCACTGCATAGGAATTGGAGCACCAGGCCTCCGGCAAAGGCACCCATTAGCCAATCACTAAAGACTAGCACAAGGATGAATAATTTGGATTTTATTGCATTATTGGAGTCTTTTATTTTGGGGTTTTAGCCAAGGCAATGCTGTGATTGCATGTATTAGTCAAATTTGTCAGGCAGTAGTCAGTCGTGCCAGTGGTTAACCCACTTGACCTTTGATGTTGATTCCATTGCAATGGCGCACATGATATTGTGCAGATAACCAAATTAGCTTGCAAATGACATTTCACAAAGCCGGAGTCAGGTAACACAATGGAACCTAAGAAGAATTCATGGAATCAGGAAATAAGTTAGTGGAGGCTCAGAAAAACTAGTTCCTTTCTTGGAATAGTGATTCCAAAGTGTATTGTGCCTGGCGAAATTTCAAGCCAAATGAATGCCTTTGTCATTTAATAACATGCACTTGCGTGATCGAAATTTTCATTGGTGTTTTACATAAGAACATAAGAAATAGGAGCAGGAGTAGGCCATCTGGCCCTTCGAGCCTGCCCCGCCATTCAATAAGATCATGGCTGATCTGTCGTGGCTCAGTTCCACATTCCTGCCCTCTCCCCATAACTCTTAATCCCCTCGCTTATCAAAAACTCATCAACCCGCGTCTTAAAAATATTGAGCGAGGCAGCCTCCACCACTTCAACGGGCAGAGAATTCCAGAGATTCACCACCCTTTGAGTGAAGAAGTTCCTCCTCAACTCTGTTCTAAACCGCCCCCCCTTTATCTTGAGGCTGTGCCCCCTAGTCCTACTATCCTTTCTGAGCGGGAAGAGTCTCTCCACCTCTATCCTATCCATCCCATTCATCATCTTATATGTCTCAATGAGATCTCCCCTCATTCTTCTAAACTCTAACGAGTACAAGCCTAGTTTATTCAGCCTCTCCTCATAGCTCAACCCCCTCAACTCCGGCATCAGCCTAGTAAACCTCCTCTGCACTCCCTCCAAGGCCAAAATATCCTTGCGTAAGTACGGCGCCCAAAACTGCACGCAGTACTCCAGCTGCAGCCTCACCAATGCCCTATACAGCCGCAGCAAGACCTCCCTACTTTTATATTCAATCCCCTTCGCTATGAAGGCCAGCATCCCATTCGCCTTCCTGACCACCTGCTGCACCTGCAAGCTGGGTTTTTGCGACTCATGCACAAGGACCCCGAGGTCCCTCTGCACCGTCGCCTGCTGCATTATAACATCTTTATTAATGTAAAACAGCTTATCCCTGTCTCGCCATGAACAATGCCAATGGCGAGCTGTTATGATATCCTACATACAATAACGGCGGCACAGTGGTTAGTGCTGCTTCCTCATAGCGCTAGGGGCCTGGATTCCATTCCTAACTTGATTCACTGTCTGTTCGTAGTCTGTGTGTTCTCCCCACGTCTGTGTAGGTTTCCTGTAGGTGCTCTGATTTCCTCCCCAAAAGAGGTGCTGATTAGATGCATTGGCCAAGCTAAATTCTCCCTCGATGTACCCGTACGGGGGCCGGAGTGGGACTACTGGGAGATTTTCACAGTAACTTCATTGCAGTGTTAATACAGCCAGTTTGTGACACTAATAAATAAACTTTAACCTATAAACATTAGCATGATACCTTTGATTTAAAATCAAATTGCTAAACTTGTATTCAATTCCAAAATTCCTCTTCTGAAAATTGCAATGGTTCTTGTGCTTAGACAAACTAATTGAAATCTCGGGCAGATGCTTTTTGAATGATAAAATTCTATTAATAAAGGTGAAATAGCAGCTCGTTGTGATGCACATACATGACAGGCCTTGACATCAAAGCAGCATTAGATCGACTAAGGCATCACTGAGCCCCAGCAAAACTGGAGTCAACGGGAACTGAGGGAAAACTCTCTGCTTGTTGAAGTCATACCAGGCACAAAAGAAGATGATTCTAGTGATTAGAGGTCAATCATCTCAGCACATCACTGCAGGAGTTCATCAGCATCCTAGGCCCAACCATCAATGCTTCATCAATGACCTTCTTTCCATTAAAAGGTCAGAGGGCTGATGGTTACACAATATTCAGCACCACTCTTGACTCCACAGGTACTGAAGCAGTCCATGTCAAAATGCAACAAGACCTGTACAATTTCCAAACTTGGACAGGCAATTGGCAAGTGACATTCACACTGCACAAATGTCCAGTAAGAACCATCTCCATTAAGAGAGAACCGAACCATCGCCCTTTAATGTTCAATAGCATTACCGTCCCTGAATGCTGAACTATCAACATACTGGGGGGATCCAGTGCCAGAAACTGAACTGCACCAACCATATAAGTACAGTTGCTATAAGAGCAGGTTAGAGGCTAAGGAACCCTGTGATGAGTAGCTCTCCTCCTGACTCACCAAAGCCTGTCAGGAGTGTGCTGGAATATCTCCACTTGCCTGAATGAATGCAAATCCATCAACACTCAAGAAGCTTGATACCAACCAGAACAAAGCAGCCTGCTTAATCGGCACCCCTTCCCCAAATATCCATTCCCTCCACTTTGTGTTTCATCTACAAAATGCATTGCAGGAACTCACCAAGGCTCCATTTTCCAAACTCACAACTACTACCTTCTAGAAGGACAGAGTTAACATATAAATTCAAACATCTTCACCAGGAGATTCCCCTCCAAGTCACTCACCATCCAGACTTGGAAATAGTTCACTGTTCCTTCACTGTTGTTGGGTCAAAATCATGGAATTTCTTCCCTAACAGCACTGTGGGTGTACTTACACCCACATGGATTGCAGCAAGAAGGCAGCTCACTACCACCTTCTGAAGAGCAATTAGTGATGACGGTGGCATAGTAGCACAATGGTTAGCACTGCTGCTTCACAGCGCCAGGGACCTTCTGGATTCGATTCCTGGCTTAGGTCACTGTCTATGTGGAGGTCGCAAGTTCTCCCCGTGTCTGCGTGGATTTCCTCCAGGTTCTTCCCATGTTCGGAAAGATGCGCTGGTTAAGTGCAGTGACCCGACCAGGCACCAGAGTATGACGACTAGGGGAATTTCACAGTAATTTCATTGCAGTGTTAATGTAAGCCTTACCTGTGACTAATGAATAAACTTTAGAAAACCAATAAATGCTGGTCTAGCCAGTGACACCCACATCCTGTACAAAATTTTAAAAAAGGTACTTAAGACTTTTCAAGCAATGAGCAGTTTAAATCTGTCTGGAACTCCCCAGCTGCATTTTACAAGAAAGAGCAAACTATATTGATGGAGAGTGGTTCCAGGGCACAAACAGCACATATTTCAGTGACTGCAAGCTCAAAGGTTCCCCAGTGTACAGATGGGGAGGCGTGCGAGAATATGTGATTCATATCGCCTGAAATACTGAATGGACAGGAGAATGGTGTGTAAAGGTTACTATAGGTTGTCTGAAGATGATTTAACCTGAGGATCTCGGAAAAGGGGCAAGGTTGAGTCTTTATGGATAACCTCAGCCAATTCAGGAATTGAACCCATGCTGTTATCATTGTTCTGTACCATGAAGCAGCTGTCCAGCCAACTGAGCTAAACTAACACCCATGTAAAGGGTACACATTTAGGGAAAGTACTGAGCTAAGGCCTGGAGGCACAAAGTGAGGCATTTAATGTTGGTGTTGAAGTGGTAGCGGTGATGTTCCTTGTTGAAAGGAGAGCGAATGCCTCTTGTAGCTTGTATAACAATACCAATCTTAGAAACCCTGCCTCGAAATGATGTAGCAACGGAATCATATTATTGCCACATGGTTACGTGAACCTGTGTCAACCAAATAGAAATAAAGTCAGGAGAAATCTAAGAACATAAGAACATAAGAACATAAGAAGCAGGAGCAGGAGTAGGCCATCTAGCCCTTTGAGCCTGCCCCGCCATTCAATAAGATCATGGCTGATCTGAAGTGGATCAGTTCCACTTTCCTGCTTTCTCCCCATAACCCTTAATTCCCTTGCCGATCAGAAATCTATCTACCTGTGACTTAAATATATTCAACAAGGTAGTCTCCACCACTTCAATGGGCAGAGAATTCCAGAGATTCACCACCCTTTGCATGAAGAAGTTCCTCCTCAACTCTGTTCTAAACTGTCCCTCCTCCTTATTTTGAGGCTGTGCCCTCTAGTTCTGTTTTCCTTTCTAAGTGGAAAGAATCTCTCTACCTCTACCCTATCTAGCCCCTTCATTATCTTGTAAGTCTCTATAAGATCCCCCCCTCAGCCTTCTAAACTCTAACAAGTACGGGCCCATAACCAACTGACTCATTCTCAACTATTTACTTCCTTGTCAGATCAAAATCTACCCCTTTGAATTCTTAACTGATGCAACTTCATTCTTTACTGCCCTACTTTGGCCACATTCATTCTCTCACAGTGTCTTTCCTTGTTATGATTGACGATGGCCCTTTGCAGCAGACAGTGTGAGGGGATGGGGGGATGTTGTATTTCATGGTGCTCCGTGAACATTTGAAAGACTTATTTAAGATCTCACTGCGATGCTTGATCCTCATTCTGCTCCTAGCCTGACCAGTGACCTGACACGAACTATGTTAGAAGTCTCACAACAGCAGGTTGAAGTCCAACAGGTTTATTGTAGCAAACGCCACTAGCTTTTTGAACTGGCTGCTCCAACACTGGCATCTCCTCGTCATGGACTGTGTTTGCAAAGTGCAGCCTTGGCGATCAGTGACTAGTGGTGTGCCTCATGGATTAGTGTTGGGACCGCAATTGTTTACTGTTTACATAGATGATTTGGAGCTGGGGACCAAGTATACCATGTTAAAATTCGCAGATGATACTAAGATGAGTGGCAGAGCAAAGCATGCAGAGGGTGCTGAAAGTCTGCAAAGAGATATAAATAGTCTAAGTGAGTGGGCGAGGGCCTGGCAGATGGAGTACAATGTTGGTAAATGTGAGGCCATCCATTTTGGTAGGAATAACAGCAATAATGGACTATTAATTAAATGGTAAAACAATTGCAGCATGCTGCTGTGCAGAGGGACCTGGATGTCCTTGTGCAAGAATCACAAGGAGTTGGTTTGCAGTTGTAGCAGGTAATTAAGGAGGCAAATGGAATTTTGTCCTTCATTGCTAGAGGGATGGAGTTTAAAAACAGCTATGTGAAGTTGCAGTTGTATAAAATGCTGATGAGGCCATACTGCGTGCAATTTTGGCCTCCTTACTTGAGAAAGGATATTCTGGCACTGGAGGGGGTGCAGAGGAGATTCACTAGGTTAATTCCGGAGTTGAGTGGATTGGCTTATGAGGAGAGACTGAGTAGACTGGAGCTATACTCATTGGAATTCAGAAGAATGAGGGGAGACCTTATAGAAAAATATAAGATTATGAAGGGAATAGATAAGATAGAAGCAGGGAAGTTGTTTCCACTGGTAAGTGAAGCTGGAACTAGGGGGCATGGCTTTGAAATAATAGATTTAGGACTGAGTTCAGGAGGAACTTGTTCACACAAAATGTTGTGAATCTGTGGAATTCCTTGCCCAATGAAGCAGTTGAGGCTACCTCATGTTCTTAAGGCAAGGGTAATGAATTTTTAAACAGTAAAGGAATTAAGGGTTATGGTGAGCAGGTAAGTGGAGCTGAGTCCACAAAAAGATCAGCCATGATCTTATTGAATGGCAGAGCAGGCTCAAGGGGCCAGATGGCCTCCTCCTGCTCCTAGCTCTTATGTTCTTATGACTTAGAAACTAGAAGCAGGAGTAGCCCACTCGGCCCTTCGAGCCTGCTCTGCCATTCACTTTGGTCATGGCTGATCATCAAATTCAATATCCTGATTCTCCCCCTCCTCCCATATCCTTTGATCCCTTTAGCCCCAAGAGCTGTATCTAATTTCTTCTTGAAATCAGATGGCATTTTGGTCTCAGTTACTTTCTGAGGTAGTGAATTCCACACATTCACCAGCCTCTGGGTGAAGAACTGTCTCCTCACCTCAGTTCTAAAAGGTTTACCCCTTATCCTCACACAATCACCCCTAGTTCTGGACTCCTCCACCATTGGGAACATTCTTTCTGAATTTACCCTGTCTAACCCTGTTAAAATTTTATGGGATTTTATGACTTCTCAGGAGCCATGATTCCATTTCTCCTCCTCTTTCAGGTAAGTTTGGTATAAACGGTTGTCTTAAAGTGAAGGAAACATGGCAGCTCCTGGAGATATAGCTATTTGCCCACCTAAGTCTGGGTTAGTGGACTCACAATCATCATAGATTTCCTGTTGTACAGAAGGAGGCCATTCGGCCCATCGCACCTGCACTGACAACAATCCCACCTCGAGGCTATCCCCATAAGCCAACATACTTACCTTGCAAATCCCCCTGACATTAAGGGACAATTTACCATGGCCAATCCACCTAACCTGAACATCTGTGGGAGGAAACCAAAGCACCAGGAGGAAACCCAGGCAGACATGGGGAGAATGTGCAAACCCCACACAGACAGTCACCTGTGGACAGAATTGAACCTGGGTCCCTGGAGCTGTGAGGCAGCAGTGCTAATGACTGTGCCACTGTGCCGCTACAACCCCTTTTAGCATACAGAGACCACAGCATTTCCCAAGCACAAGGTCCATGACCTGGAGTGGCTGAGCTGTGTCTTTCCCATGTTGCACACAGTGCTCTAGCTGGTAACATGAATGAAAGTGATGACCCAGTGCAGTCTGCGGAAGCCAATGCTTCAGAATAGTGTTGATCTACCCCACGTTGCTATTCTTGGTCAGTCGGGGCAGTTGCTGGCTGTGCTTAAAAAAAAAGGCATCCGCGATCTCCTTGGCACATCAGTTGACAGCAACTTGGCTGCAGCCGCAGATGTTCCCAGGCTGCAAGAAGCCAGACACAAAATCTGAAGCTCGCACTGATTCTGACAACCAGCGGCGGGTTGTGCCCACAGCTGATTCTGAAGGAGACAACACAGCAATGTCACAGCCTCCCCGCTCAGCCTGAATACCCCCAAGCAGATATATTCAAGCAGCTGTGCCTGGCATTGTCGTCTTTGACACTGATCGGACCAGATGGTAAGCCTTTGTGCCACTTGGTAATGTGAGCAGATCTTTCACTGATTCCCCCTCTGCTAATTGCAGAGTTAGCAGAGCACCGAATCCAACCTCCACCATGTCCAAAAAAGGTGCAAGTTTCAGCTGAAGTTTAAGGAAGCTCGACCGTCAGTGAGCAGTAAACAGGCTGCAGCAACGTCACTTTAATGTAATGCTGTGCAGATCAGCTGACAGGCTATCGGAGTATACCGAGGCAGCACCTCACAGAATCACAGGACAATTACAGCACTGAAGGAGGCCATTTGGCCCATCACCTCTGCACCAGCTCGCCAAATAACTTAGAGACATTTTCCCCTACCTTTTTCCATGCCCTTGCACGTTGCTTCTATTCAAATAATCATCTAATGCCCTCTTGAATGAACCTGCTTCCACTCCACGTCCAGGCAATACATTCTAGACTCCAACCGCTTGCTGTGTGAAAAAGGTTTTTTCTCTCATCACATCTACTTCTTCTGCAAATCACTTTATACCTGTGCCCTCTTGTTTTTGATTCTTTTACAAGTGGGAACAGTTTCTCCTTAATTACTCAGTCCATCTACATCATGACTTTGAATATCTTGATCAAATCTCCTCCCAGCCATCTTCTCTCCATGGAGAACAGTGCCAACCTCTCCAATCGAACCTCATGACTGAAGTTTCTCATCCCTGGAACGATTTTTGTAAATCTCTTCTGCACTCTTTCCAATGCATCTACATCCACATTATAGTGGCACTCAGTACTGTATACAATATTTCAGCTGAGGCCTATAACTAATGTTCAGCATAACCTCCTTACTTTTGAACTCAATGCCCCTATTAATAAAGTCCAGGATACTATTTTTAAAATCGTATCTAATCAAAATCCAACCAAAGTCCAATTAAAGTCCCCACAAGAGAGATATTGTAGATCCAAGCTGACAAGATAAGCTCCCCATTTCGCGTCTTGGGCTCAATCTACATTATCCAAGCAGATAAAATTAAGCATTGCACCCCTCCAGTGCTTGATCTCATTTGCATCTCAGCCAAAAGGCCAAGATGATGTTTTAAAAAATTGCTTCAAATGAAGGTTCAGTGTAATTTCATTGACTTCTTCTCAAGCATAGGGTCAAAAACTACACTTGATCTTAGCCAAAAGGCCAACAAGCGAGAAGTCCAGGATACTACATGTTTTATTAAATGTTCTCTCTACCTGTCTTGCTACCTCCAATGATTTCTGCACATATACACCCAGGTCCCTCTGCTCCTGCACTCCTTTTAAAATTTTACTTCTTATTTTATAATGTCTGTCCATGTTCTTCCTGCCAAAGTACATCATCTCACACTTCTCCACTTTGAACTTCATCTGCCACCTGTCTGCCCACTCCACCAAGCTGAAATTCTACACTGTCCTTGAAATCCTTTTGAAGTTCCACAGTTAACAATATTTCCAATATTTGTGTCATCCGCAAACTTTGCAACTGTCCCCTTCACACCAAGGTCTGGATCATTCATAAACATCAGGAAACGCAAGGGTTCCAATACCTTGGGGAACACCAATAATCAGAAGTGAAGCGAACTCTCTCACCATTAAACGCTGTGTGAACAGTACTGAGGAGAGGTGGAGGAACGAGTTGATTTTCACTCCTGAAATTTCTGCTCTCTATAACTCAGATTGGATACTTAATAGGCATTAGTGACCCCCACCACTATCATCTTTCCCCACTCTCCCCCACAACAACTATCTGGATTTTGCCAATAACAGTCACATTGGACAAGCACACTGGCCATACTAATCCAGGCATCAGTCACCTTTTATTAACCATCCACTGTCTGATGTTACAGTACTAACCAGTCAAAAGCTGAGGACAGCTGTGAACCTGCCAACCATCAGTTCTATGCACCGTTACTGCAGGTATCTGCTTGCTGTCAATGGCAAATCTCTATCCAACTGACCATGTTACAATCTGACATGATTGATCAAGGTCATTCACAGGCAGTTTCGCTGAGATCTGGGGATCTGCTGATCTCTCCAGCTCCTTACATCAACAATTGAAATATCCTTACTGTATTTTTGATTTGATTTATTATTTTCACATGTATTGGGATAGTGAAAAGTATTGTTTCTTGCGCTATAAAGACAAACATACCATTCATAGGGCAGAAGGAAGTGAGAGTGTAGAACATAATGTTACAGTCATGGCTAGGGTGTAGAGAAAGGTCAACTTAATGTGAGTTGTCCATTCAGAAGTTTGAGGGCAGCAGGAAAGAAGCTGTTCTTGAGTCGGTTGACCTCTGACTTTTGTATCTTCTTCCCGATGGAAGGTGGAAGAGAGAATGTCCAGAGTGCGTGGAGTCCTTAATTATGCCGGCTGCTTTGCCAAGGCAGCAGGAAGTGTAGACAGAGTCAATGGATGGGAGGCTGGTTTGAGTGATGGATTGGGCTACATTCACAACCCTTTGTTGTATCTTGCAGTCTTGGGCAGAGCAGGAGTCATACCAAGCTGTGATACAACTAGAAAGAATGCTTTCTATGGTGCATCTGTAAAAGTTGGTGAGGGTAGTAGCGACATGTTGAATTTCCTTAGCCGCCTGAGAAAATTTTAATTGCTCTCAGAACTACATCTCCTTCAAGTGTTTAAAATCAAAGGCTGCTGATTATTTTTCCAAAAATATGAGTATGTCAATAAATGTTTCAGAAAGACGGGAAAGATGTCGAGAAAAAATTAACCCTGCATTAAGAAGTATAAGAAGTAATTTGCGAATTCTGTCTCAGGTTGGTAACAAGTGTCTTTCCCATGGATCATCCTTTGCTGCTATAAAGAAATGGAGATAAAACAGGCACAAATGCAGCCAAATTATGCTGCATTTTCATTTAAATATTTTGGCATTAAAATCTCAGGCCATGGCAAGGCTCCTGAGGGAAATATTTGCGAGCACCTCAGGTCATTTCGAAATGCAGTGGTGCAGAATCACAAGGAAAGAGTGAATTTGGCACAGGGCTTGCTCTGCTAGTTCAATGTCCCCTTTGAGCCAGTATCATACCCATTCTCCCACACCCAGGACCGGAGAATTGGCAGTGCCATGATCTCTGTAAGGGAGATCCCAAATGGCACAGCAGTTTCAGAAAATGCAGTAAAATCTGAATAGGTCTGACAGGATCTGTGGAGAGAGAATAGACCAACGTTTGGTGTCTGGACGACCCTTAGTCAGAGCCTTCATCAGCTCTGATGAAGAATCATCCAGACACCAAACGTTGGTCGATTCTCTCTCCACAGATCCTGTCAGACCTGCCAAGATTTTCCAGCATTTTCTGTTTTTTTTGTCTTAGGTTCCAACATCCTCAGTATTTTCCCTTTATCATGTTTCAGCCGTGCACCCATCATGTGGACAAATTGAGGCCAAGGAAGTTCACAGAATCAGACAATGAAGGATGCTTGTAGTGGACGTGCCCTTTGACTGAGCAGTATGTTTTGTTTATACATGGGCAATACCCATCACTTTCCAGATTTAATGAGAGGGAAAAACACACTGGGCGGCGCAAGTGATCTAATTGCTCAGATAAGTGGCTTTCTACTGTATCGACCAAGCTGCATGGAAGGAAAACATTGTGGCTCTTCCTTGGTATTCAAAAAGATCTAAAGTTAATTATTAATGTACATATTAATTAGTGCTTGAGGCAGTGTATTCTTTATTAGGAACATTGCTGTGGTTTGAAAAATTGAGTCAGAAGCAAAGTGTATTTTGTGAAGGATAAACATATTTATGGAGCCCCAACTGTCGCTTTGAAGTAACGTAGACAGTTACTCAACTGTCGTAAATGATTAGTCATTATTTCAACACTTTGTTTTGAGAATAATTCAGTAAAGCTTTGTCCCGAAAGGATTGCGCCAAATTAATGCATACATGCATGTGATTAACTAATAACTTTGAAATGTACCTGCTGGTGGCTGGCAATGAGGAAGACTGTCTGCTAAGTCCTGATATGCTAGTAAGCCCCACAGTCTTTGCTTCATTCCCAGGTGACAGCAGCAGTAAAGAGCAGTCATCTAACAGCGCTGAAATGAGGCCACACTCTCACCGAGCTGCCTACAGTGCTTTGATCTGACAAAGGGAACAGATGAGTCCCTAGGTGGTATTGTATACCACACTAATAGAAAATTAATGAAAGTGGCACTATTCCCAGTCTCCGTTGAGAAACTGGCTCTTGATCCATTACGGGAAGGAGAGTAATTTATACTTAATCTTTCTCTCGTCAAGATTAATCATTTTTTCCCCCTTTATCAGGTTCTCCTATCACGGCCAGTTTAGAAACAATTGGTCTGTTTTCATGTACTAGGTGAAAGAAATTTTAGTATTAATTTGTTCAGTCATAAATCTTACTTCACTTCCCATCTATTAGCCCCAGTGATCACCCTTCCTGTCTCAGTCAGGACCTGGGCTTCTCAGTCTCTGTCAGTGAAAGTAGCTGCTATGGTTTGAAGCTCTGCAGGACAGGACACCATACGCCTTACTCCTCTTTCTCTCCCGTGACGGAACTTCAAGATTTAAGGTCAGGAGCTACCAAAGCTACCCATCCATACTTGAAACATGATATCCTCTAATGAAAATGAGAAGTCAGAAATGAGGGAAATATGCCAATTAAGCTTCAATGTACACGCTTTGTGTGGGGCAGGAAGCGGACAGGTTTGGTTTTGAATATTTAGCATACCTCACAATATTTCTACACACTTCACAAAAGGTATAGTAATCAAGCCACTTCCACTGATACCGAGAAGCCCAGACCCTGACTGAGACGGGGCTAATAGATGGGAAATAAAGTAAGATTTATGACTGAACAAATTAATAGTAAAATTTCTTTCACCCAGTAAGGCATGGTAATCCTTCTCAATGAACGGTATGCTTTGTTTTTGTAGCGCACAAGAAACAATATTTTTCACTGTTTACTAATGCATGTGACAATAATAAATCAAATCAAAATACAGAAAACCATCTGAGCTTTTGAGTGTGTGGGTATCTGTGGAAATATGTTCAAGGAACATGCTGTTGTGGTTATAGTAAAAACAGGATGGTTTTCTTCCAAGCATGTTGACAGGTCTAGTCACGCAAAAAGCTCTCCCATTCCACTTTGTTTCAAACAATTGGAAATAGTAGCTAAATTAATGAGTCTGTATTATCCCGAACCTTTGGAAGGATTTCCAGGGAATTATAGCATTGTGGTAATGTCACAGAAGCCTGGACAAATGCTTTGAAGACATGAGTTCAAACCCCATCACGGGAGTTTAGGGAACTCAAATGATGGATTTGACTTCATTATCTTCAGGCACGTCCTGTTTCACCACCAGGGCCACTAGAAATGAGTATGGTATATCGCAGTGTCATCAGCAGGGAGTGATCTGGTAGTTCTCACTATCAGCTCCACATTGCATGAAGTCTCATGGCATCAGGTCAAAGTAAACTCTTGATGATTGCACCCACTACCCTCCCTCAGCTGATGAAAAGTAAAAGTAACGTAAATTTTATTTATTAGTCACAAGTAGGCTTTCACTCACACTGCAATGAAGTTATGTAAAAATCCCCTAGTCGCCACACTCTGGTGTTTGTTTGAGTAAACTGAGGGAGAATTGAGCATGGCCAATGCACCTAACCAGCACATCTGAGGAAACCCACACATACATGGGGAGAATGTGCAAACTCCATGCAGATAGTTACCCAAGGCCATAATTGTACCCAGGCCCCTGGAGCTGTGAGGGAGCAGTGTGAACCACTGGGCCGCTGTGTCATCTTGAAAGATGCTATATAAATGTGAATCTTTCCTTCCTATTTACTTTATCCACATTCTTGTAGACAGGCTGATTCAATCTAATTCTATACTTACACCCTATCCTTTTTAATTTTTTTTATTGATTCATAGGACATTGGCATCGCTGGCTGGCCAGCATTTATTGCCCATCCCTAGTTGCCCAAGGGCAGTTTAGAGTTACATTGCTAAGATTCTGGAGTCCCATGTAAGCCAAACCAGGTAAGGATGGCAGATTTCCTTCCTTAAAGGACATTAGTGAACCAGATGGGCTTTTCCAACAATTGACAATGGTTTCATGGTCATCAGTAGATTCTTAATTCCAGATTTTTTTTATCGAATTCAAATTCCACCATCTGCTGTGGCGGGATTTGAACATGGGTCGCCAGAGTATTAGCTGAGTTTCTGGATTAATGGTCTAGTGATAACACCACAAGGCCATTTCCTCCCCAGTACCGATGCCATTGCTGTCGCTCCATTTAAAGCACATTTCAACAACCTCAGCCATGTGCTTATTTTTGTTGTTAGGGCTGAAATTCCAATAGTTAACAAACTGAAGCTTCACTTTAGCAGACAGTGGGCAAGCAAATGGGTTCATCCTAATCCACTTCCAGTACAAGTGGCAGAAAACATCAGCCAGCTCTGAGGGTTACATACACAACTGCAAAGGGAAGTTGGCTAAAGAGTTGAAGCTGCTATATTTGAAGTTACCCTGTCATTCAGAGAGCAAGCTTCAAACAGTGAAATGTTGCTTTGAAAAGTGTCACGAATCCATGAGGAATAGAAGACAAGGAACAATATAGAAAGAGCATTGGAAGATTAAAAAAAAGACAAATAAATTTCATCAAGAATAAAGACATCAAAGAGAAAGGAGATGAACAATGACTGCGGAAAAGTGTGAGGTAATTCACTTTGGCAGGAATAACGGATGTGTAGAGTATAGGGCTAACGGGAGGACTCTGAATAGTGTGGATGAACAGAGGGATCTAGGTGTATGTGTACATAGATCCCTGAAAGTTGGGAATCAAGTAGATAGGGTTGTTAGGAAGGCATACGGTGTCTTGGCGTTTATTGGTAAGGGGATTGAATTTAGGAGCCGCAGCGTCATGTTGCAACTGTACAAAACTCTGGTATTGTGTGCAGTTCTGGTCCCCACATTATAGGAAGGATGTGGAGGCTTTGGAGAGGGTGCAGAGGAGGTTTACCAGGATGTTGCCTGGTATGGAGGAGAGGTCCTATGAGGAGAGACTGAGGGATTTGAGGTTGTTTTCGTTAGAAAGAAGGCGGCTACGAGGGGACCTTATTGAAACATATAAGATGATTAGAGGTTTAGATAGGGTGGACAGTGGTAGCCTTTTTCCTCGGATGGAGAAAGCTAGTACGAGGGGGCATAGCTTTAAATTAAGGGGTGGCAGTTATAGGACGGATGTCAGGGGTAGGTTCTTTACCCAGAGGGTGGTGAGGGATTGGAATGCCCTGCCTGCTGCAGTTGTAAATGTGCCCAGTTTGGGGGCGTTTAAGAGATCCGTGGATAGGTTTATAGATGGAAAGGGTTTGGTTTAGGTTAGAGGGTCATTGTTTTTTAACTGGTCGGCGCAACATCGTGGGCCGAAGGGCCTGTTCTGCGCAGTAGTGTTCTATGTTCTATGTAAGGGATCCTATTTTGGCTTTGTTACAGCTTTTCCTTGGATCTTAAATTAAATCTTTGTCCTTTTTCTTTATTTGAACAACCCCCTCCCCCTTTATTTTGTCCTGTCCTAGTATATAAGAAGTACAATGAAATTCAGAATACAACTGTGCTGGCTCCATATGGGGATAACAAAATAAATTGACCAAAACAAGGAAGCAATTACCAAAATCTTCTAGGTAAAATAAGTTATCGATGCTCCCAAAAAAGCTAAAAGCTCAAAACCAACCTGAATCGAAGCTTCTGGTTAGTGAGAAAGAAAGACTTTGTGTACACAAGAACATCTTCCACAACTCAAGATGTGCCAAAAGACTTTACAGCATTGAAGTGTTTTTCTGAAGTGTAGTCTGTTGTAATTACTGTTGTAATGTAGGAAACGTAACAGCTAATTTGCTCATGGCTTGAGTTATTCCAATGTGTGGCCAAATTCCCCTCGAATTCAAGTTTCAAGTTTGCTGACGACACGACTGTAGTCGGTCGGATCGCAAACAGTGACAAGACAGAGTACAGGAATGAGATAGAGAATCTGGTGAACTGGTGCGGCAACAATAATCCTTCCCTCAATGTCAACAAAATAAAGAAGATTATCATCAACTTCAGGAAGTGTAAAAGAGAACATGCCCCTGTCTACATCAATGGGTTTGAAGTAGAAAGGATAGAGAACTTCATGTTTTTAGGCATTGAGATCACCAACAACCTGTCCTGTTCCCCCCATGCCAAACACGACAGTTAAGAAAGCCACCAATGCCTCTACTTTCTCAGAAGACTAAGGAAATTTGCCATGTCAGCTCCAGCTTTCACCAACTTTTATAGGTGCACCATAGAAAACATTCTTTCTGCTTGTACCACAGTTTGGTATGGCTCCTGCCCTGTGCAAGACCACAAGGAACTACAAAGGTTGTGAATGTAGCCCAATCCATCATGCAAACCAGCTTCCCATCCATTGACTCTGTCTACAGTTCCCACTGCCTCGGCAAAGCAGTCAGCATAATTAAGGACCCCACGCGCCCTGGACATTCTCTCTTCCACCTTCTTCCTTCAGGAAAAAGATACAAAAATCTGAGGTCACTTAGCAACAGACTCAAGAACAGCTTCTTCTCTGCTGCTGTCAGACTTTTGAATGGACCTACCTTGCATTAAGTTGATCTTTCTCTACACCCTAGCTATGACTGTAACACCACATTCTGCACTGCCTCCTTTCCTTCTCTATGAACAGTATGCTTTGTCTGTAAAGCGCACAAGAAACAATACTGTGACGATAATAAATCAAATCAAATGTGCGGCCTCAGTGTATTGTGTTGTCTCACACACAGCAATGTAATAATGGCCAATTAATCCATTTTTAGTAGTTTTGATTTGATTTATTATTGTGACATTTATTGGGTTACAGTGAAAAGTATTGTTTCTTGCACATTACCCAGATAAAGCATGCTGTCCATAATGTACATAGGGGAGAAGGAAAGGAGAGGGTGCAGAATATAGTGTTACAGTGATAGCTGAGGTGTAGAGAAAGATCAACTTAATATCAGGTATTGGTAAAGGCTAAGTATTGGCTTGGACACCTAGGATAAGTGTCCAGCTCTTCTTTAAAATAATGCAATAGGTCATTTTAGATCTACCCGAGAGCAGCTTCAGTTTAACATCTTTAACTGTACAGCATTCCCTCAGGACTGCATTGGAATGCCAACACAGGATTTTATGCTCGATCTTGAACTTAAACCCACCATCCTTTTGAACCAGAAATTGCTGTATGATATGGGCTAGCGTCGTAAGTCCATGACGTCAAGTGGTCCACTCTGGGGTGCCTTCTCTCAAAGCTGAAGGGTTGATGCTGCTGATGAGAAAGGAAAGCATTTGTTTACTACGCTCACATTAACTTCTATAAATGGTAATGGAAAACTCCTGGACTGAGACACAATGACATTTACACATGTGAAATGAATCTTTAATTTCATTGGCTGATAAAATATATATTGAATTCCTTTAAAATGACTTCTGAAAACAGCTGTAACATTAATGGTCTGCTGTTGTGAAAACGTAGCACAATCATCTGAAACCCCTTCATAGAAAAAAAACATAGAAACTTAGAAAAACTACAGCACAAACAAGCCCTTTGTCCCACAAGTTGCGCCAAACATATCTCTATCTACTAGCCTTACCTATAACCCTCTATCTTACTAAGTCCCATGTACTCATCCAGAAGTCTCTTAAAAGACCTTATCGAATCCACCTCCACCACCACCACCCGCAGCTGATTCCACGCACCCACCGCCCTCTGACTGAAAAACTTACCCCTGACATCTCCTCTGTACCTACTCCCCAGCACCTTAAACCTGTGACCTCTTGCGGCAGCCATTTCAGCCCTGGGAAAAAGCCTCTGAGAATCCACCTGATCAATACTTCTCACCATCTTATACACCTCTATCAGGTCGCCTCCCATCCTTCATCTCTCCAAGGACAAAAGACCTTCCTCTGCTGCTCTACAGAAGCATTTCCCTGTTTTAAATTGGACCTGAGAATATTGGTCCATTGTAATCAGACATTGAAAGCTGTGGTAGTCTGCTGTGTAAAAGTTAATGCATGCATTTTCTTATCAATGAAGCTGTACCATATTATCAATAATGAAACAAACAGCGGAGTGACTTAATAAACGAGCAACAACTTAATCAGTCATCACATCGGCACTTCTTCATTGATTTAAGGTAGCAATTAAATGTCCCTATTAAGTTTCAACACCGTCAGCAATTTGAGATTGTCTTTTTGTCAGATTTCTTCAGTTGTACTTTGAGCAGCTGCTGCACATAAAGAATGAATGCTCAACAGCAGTCAAATGTGCAGAGTACGAGCTGTGGCAGTTTGGAGGGCCCCTGTAGTTGGATCTGTCAGCAAGCCCTGTGTTGTGTTACTATGTACAGCCCAGCGTACTTATACTGTTCCATCATTGTTACAGCAAGGTTTCTGCTTCTTTCCCCGACCTCACTTCCCCGTAAGCATTTCCAAGGATACATTGAAAAGGAGCTGGAGTGGGGAGTTGTGCGAGATGCCTGTTCTTTGACTCACCTGTGTCCTCAAAATGCATTCTGCTGCTCTTTCATATTGCCTGCTGACCAGAACTCTGACCTTCCTTAGTTTGTCTCCAGAGTTGGATCACAGGGCTTTTGCAGGGTATGGCCATTGCAGGTTAGGCCAGCATATATTCCCCATCTCTCATTGCCCTTGAGAAGGTGACAGTGAGCTGCCTTCTTGAACCGCTGCAGTACATGTGGGGTAAGTATATTCACATTGCTGTTTGGGAGGGAGTTCTAGGATTTGAACCTTATTCCTTATTCCTTCTTAGTTCTTGGACAGATGTGTCTAAGATGTGCTTGCATCTGGCGAGCTCTCTCCAGCAGTCACATTAAATTCTGATCATTTTCAGCTATGACCTCTTCCACTGACTCTCCACATCCGTAGACCAGTAGATCACCCACCCTGGTTCCAGTTTGGGGGGATCGCTGACTATCTCATGCTATCTGTGTTGTGATCTTCTGGAGCCTTGGAAAAGCCAAATGACAAGCGCAACCGTCTGTATCCCTGGAACAGTGTTGCAAATGCCTTTAGAAAACTATTTCTTTCATCCAGCTTCACTTGCTTTTAACCATCCTTTGCATCAAGAGTAGTAAATATCATTGCCTTGGCATGTGGTGGCAAAATTCCTGCAATGGTTGGTGTGTGGTAGTGAGATCTCTTCAGTGCTTTATTTAGATTCTTTGGGCTTAAGTATACTCTGTTTTCCAGATTGTTTCACTGCTACTGTGCCGGGGAAATTATAATAAAAAGTCTGACAACACTAGGTTTAAGTCCAACCGATTTATTTGATAGTAGACTCACAAGCTTACTATCACAAACTAGTAAGCTTACTATCTTACAAGCTTACTATCACAAACTCACAAGCTTACTATCAAAGCTTGTGCATTTACTATCAAATAAATCGGTTGGACTTAAACCTGGTGTTGTCAGACTTTTTACTGTGTTTACCCCAGTCCAACGCCGGCATCTCCACATCATGACTACTACCGGGGAAATTATAACAGGGAACAAAGAAATGGCAGGAAAATTAACACATACTTTGGTTCTGTCTTCACAGAAGAGGGTGCAAATTACCTCCCAGAAATGTTAGGGAACAAGGATCTAGTGAGAGGGTGAAAATGAAGGAAATCAGTATTAGTAAGAAAATGGTGCTGGGGAAATAAGTGGAGCTAAAGACTGACTAGTCACCATAGCCTCACAACCTACATCCCAGAGTGTTAAAGGTAGTGTCCCTGGAACTATTGGATGCATTGGTGGTCATCTTTTAAAATTTTATGGACTCTGGAGCAGTTCCTACAGGTTAGAGGATGGCAAATCTAATCTCACTAATTAAAAAGGGAGGGAGAGAAAAGGGGAGAATTATAGACCAGTTAACCTCACATCAGTGGTGGGGAAGATGCTGGAGTCTGTTGTAAAAGATGTGATAACAGAACATTTGGAAAACATTACCAGGAGTGGATAAAACCAACAAGGGTTTATGAAAGGCAAATTATGCTTAATGAATTTAGTGGTTTCTTCTGAGGATATAACTAATAGAATCAATAATGGAGAGCCAGTGGATGTGATGTATTTGAACTTTCAGAAATATTTTGATAAGTCCCACATAAGAGGTTAGTGGGCAAAATTAAAGCACATGGTATAGGGGCTAATGTATTGGCATGGGTCAAGAGTTGGTTGACAGGAAATAGAGAGTGAGATTAAATAGGCCCTTTTCCTAGTGTCAGCCTGTGACTGGTGGAATACCATAGGGATCAGTGCTTGGGCCCCATCTGTTCATGGTGTATGTAGACTTGCTGTTACTGCGGGATTTATTTTGCCTAAGACAATGCCATATTTAATGAAAGTAGCTTTTAGTTGCTTGAATTGTGTGAGAAGTGTTACTGCAATGATTCCAATCATTGGGAGCCAGAGCCTAAATGTTCAAGACAACTTGCATGGTCAGGCACAGCCTCTTACAGCATGGCCACTCCATCACTTGCAAGGAGACTGATCCATGGGCACTACACTCTATATATATCCTGTGTTGCTCTTTCTTCCCTTTGCAGCCCTCCTGAGCTGAGCTCCAGCCTCTGCTTCCTCCTCACTACTCTGTCCAATGTCAGCAGGAGCTTCTCCCATTTCCACCCCTTCAGCTGGCACTTCATTCACCAGTGCTTCCTCTGTCAATCTCTACTGTCCAATGATGCCTCTTAGGGCTCCCGGCTTCATTGTTGACAGCAGCAAGTCTCTAGGATAATAATTCTGTGTCACTAATTGAGAAGCCGAGCATTATTTTGATCTGATTTTATTCACCATTTCTCAAATATGTTGACCAGTACCTCCATGATCCCCCATGGCTGTGTTCACAACAGCGATGCCATAGAGGTTTACAGCATGGAAACAGGTCCTTCGACCCAACTTGTCTATGCCGCCCCTTTGTCTTTAACAGTAAGCTAGTCCCAATTGCCCATGTTTGGCCTATATCCTTCTATACTCATCTTACCCATGTAACTGTCTAAATGCTTTTTAAAAGAGAAAATTGTACCCACCTCTAGTAAATACCTCTGGCAACTTGTTCCAGACACTCACCACCCTCTGTGTGAAAAAATTGCCCCTCTGGACCTTTTCCTATCTCTCCCCTCTAGCCTTAAAACTATGCCCTGTAGTTTTAGACTCCCCTACCTTTGGAAAAAGGTATTGACTATCTAGCTGATCAATGCCCCTCATTATTTTATAGACCTTTGTAAGATCACATCTCAGCCTCCTACACGCCAGAGAAAAAAGTCCCAGAAGAAGTATCCAGCCTCTTCTTATAACTCAAACCTCAAGTCCCAGTAGCATCCTAGTAAATCTTTTCTGCACTCTTTCTAGTTTAATAATCCTGATGAAGGAGCAGCGCTCTGAAAGCTTGTGCTGCCAAACAAACCTGTTGGACTTTAACCTAGTGTTGTGAGATTACTTACTGCATCTACCCCAGTCCAACTCCACATCATGATTTAATAACATCCTTTCTATAATAGGGTGACAAGAACCGTACACAATATTCCAAGTGTGGCCTTACCAATGAGTTGTACAACTTCAGTAAGACATCCAACTCTTGTATTCAATGTTCTGACCAATCAAACCAAGCATACTGAATGCCTTCTTCACTACTCTGTCCACCTGTGACACCACTTTCAAGGAGCTATGAACCTGTACTCCTAGATCTCTTTGTTCTGTAACACTCCCCAACGTCCTTACATTAACTGAGTAAGGCCTGCCCTGGTTCGATCTACCAAAATATATCACTTTGCATTTATATAAATTAAACTCCATCTACCATTCATCAGTCCACTGGCCCAATTGATCAAGATCCTGCTGCAATCCTCAATAACCTTTTTCATTGCCCACTATGCCATCAATCTTGGTTCATCTGCAAACTTACTAACCATGCCTACTAAACTCTCATCCAAATCATTAATATAAATGACAAATAACATTGGACCCAGCACTGATCCCTGAGGCACACTGCTGGTCACAGGCTTCCAATTTGAAAAACAACCCTCTATAACCACTCTCTGGCTTCTGTCAAAGATGAACATCTTGCCAAGACCATCCCCGCACCCCCACTTCTTGCCTTCAAACAACCGCGCAAACTCAAACAGACCATTGTTCGCAGCAAACTACCCAGCCTTCAGGAGAACAATGACCACAACAGCACACAGCCCTGCGTCAGCAAACTTTGTAAGACGTGCTGGATCATCGATAAGGATGCCATCATCTCACATAAGAACACCATCCACCAGGTACACAGTACATACTCTTGCAACTCCGTCAACATTGTCTACGTGATACGCTGCAGGAAAGGATGTCCCGAGGCTTGGTACATTGGGGAGACCATGCAGACGTTACAACAATGGATGAATGATCACCACTGAACAATCACGAGGCAAGACAGTTCTCTTCCTGTTGGGGAACACTTTAGCAGTCATGGGCATTCGGCCTCTGATCTTCAGGTAAGCGCTCTCCAAGGTGGCCTTTACAACACATGACAGCACAGAGTCGCTGAGCAGAAACTGATAGCCAAGTTCCGCACAGATGAGCATGGCCTCAGCCGGGACCTTGGGTTCATGTCACACTATCTGTAACCTCCACAACTTGCCTGGACTCGTAAAATCTGACTAACTGTCCTGGCTGGAAACAATAGACATCGCTTTAACCTGCGCTTAAAGGCCTTTCCACTCACATTGTCTATACCTTTAAGAATTGATTAGCTGTAAAGACTCACATTCCAATCATTATGCATGTAAATTGAGTTTGTGTCTTTGTGCCATTTTTACGACCAGAACTCCTAGCCACCTGACGAAGGGACAGGCTGTCCCAAAAGCTTGTGGCGTTTGCTACAAATAAACCTGTTTGGACTTTAAACTGGTATTGTGGGATTTCTTTGTGTTCTGTCAAAGAAGCCAATTTTGTATCCATTTGGCTACCTCACCCTGGATCCTGTGTGATTTAACCTTATGCAACATCCTACCATGCGGTAACTTGTCAAAGGCCTTGCTAAAGTCCATGTAGACAACACCAACTGCACTGCCCTCATTTACTTTCTTGGTTACCCCTTCAAAAAACTCAATCAAATTTGTGAGGCATGATTTTCCACTCACAGAGCCATGCTGACTGTCTCTAATCAGTCTTTGCGTCTCTAAATGCCTGTGGATTCTGTCTCTCAAAATACCTTCCAACAACTTACCCACCACAGATGTGAGGCTCACCGGCCTATAGTTCCCAGGCTTTTCCCTGATGCCCTTTTTAAACAAAGGCACAAATTTGCCACTCTCCAATCTTCAAGCACCTCACTCGTTACTATCGATGACCCAAATATCCCTGCCAGAGGGCCCACAATTTCCTCCCTGAGATGTCCAAGACACTGGCCGGTATTCACGACTCAATTGGGCGAGGCTCATTAAATCCCACCCAAGTCAACAGAGAATTCCATTCTGTGCGCCTCACACCACGCCCAACTTCTCCCCCACCCCCTGCCACCCCCACCACCTCCCGATTCTTGGGCAGGCGAGGCAGTAAAATTCCAACCATTGTGGCTGTCATTTGGCTGTCATTTGAAAAGCTATAGCCGCTCCTTTGAGTTTATCAATGAGCTGAACAAGCAATCAACTGGAGGTATGAGAGTTCCCGCCCTTCCTTTGAAAACCGCTTTGCGTTCCAGACATGTTGGAATCCGGTGACACTCTCCAGGAATAGGATTTTCCATGCACACTGGCGGTCATTCTTACCTTCAACAACAATTGAAAATCCAGTCCCTAGATTTTGTTTGATAAGGTGGCACAGGGAACGGCATGGTGGCACAGTGGTTAGCACAGCTGCCTCACAGTGCCAGGGACCCGGGTTTGATTCCCGCCTTGGGTCATTGCCTGTGTGGAGTTTGCACATTCTCCCCGTGTCTGCATGGATTTCCTCCTGTGTTTCAGTTTCCTCCCACAGTCCAAAGATGCACGTGTTAGGTGGATTGGCCATGCTAAATTGTCCCTTAGTGTCAGGGGGACTAGCTAGGGTAAATAGGATTATGGGGATAAGGTCTGGGTGAGATTGTGGTCAGTGCAGACTTGATGGGCTGAATGGCCTCCTTCTGCACTGTATGATTCTATGATATACCAGTTGGAACCTAGCTAGTGCACCGTATACAGTTCTGGTTACCATTTTCAGCAAGGATATAACTGCTGCATAAGGTACAGAAAGAATTTGTGACAACATTGTCTGTAACGAAGAACCTTAGTTATGAGGGATGATTGGATAAGCTGGCATTGTTTTCTTTGGAACAGAGGAGGCTGAGGGGAGGTTTAATTGAAATGAGTAAAATTCTGGAGGTCTAGATAGTGTGGAGAAGAAGGGCTTTTTCCATTGGCAGAGTAATCAATAATCAGGAGCATAGATTTAATGCAATTGAAAGAAGTATTGGAGGGCAACTAAGGGAAGTGGGGATCTGAAACTTGCTTATGTAAAATGAGGTAGAGATGGAAACTCTCATTGCATTTAGAAACACAGATATGGAGTCACGGTGCCGAAACCTATTGGGCTATGGATCAAGAGCTGGGTGGTGGGATGGTACCAAATAGTTATTTTCTGCCCAGCACAGAAATGATGGACTGAATGACCTCCTGTGCATGTACATTTTTATATGTTTCTCTGTTAGGAAGAGGTGTTTACTGAAGCCTCAATCAACAGCTTCTGATAGGACTTAGCATATTGACAGAAACCTTGGTATGGCCGGCGTGATTTGCCCAATTATTTGATATAATGATATGCTGCAATAATAATATCCTGGCCGATCTCCTGTTATATTTTATCCCACTTGTTCTCAATTTCTTTTACCCTCTGTAATAACTCCACGGAGGCAAAAGTCCCATCACCAAGTTACTTTATTTACACCATACACCTGTATACAGGCAGCTCTCCAGTTGCTCCCTGCTGAAATGCAGACTGGGAGTCTGACACACCTACTTTTAATAGGGAGTATAAGGCTCCCTGATTTAATGCATCAATTAAGACTCATCAGATAGTTCATACTCTAACAAGCCAACCTCATTAGCCTGGCTGAAGTCATCACACCCCCACAGGGAGTGTAATTAAAAAAAAAATCCTTTTCCTTTAACAATCTCGCAGTGCCGTCGCTGTGTATCAGTCCCCTGTCAAGCTGGAGCAATTGAATTTTCTGATGCTGGGAATTGCACACAGGATAACTCTCATTTGCAGCATCCAAAAGGTGGATTCTTCACCCACGAATAAGCATTTCCAGGTGTTCGAATGGGAATGGCCCCTTTCTAATAGCCTCTAAAAGCTGCCACAATGTTTGATTCCACTCTCCCTCCTTTGTCCATTGATTATCCTCCCCTACTGACAGGTATAGTTCAGGGAGCTTGTTACAAATAATTAATTAGGTTGACCACTAAGATTGCTCAGCATGACTTCAGTGAGCACAGAGCTTCATGTACTCTTGTGGCTTTTGATGCTCTCCATTTATTGATAAAGGTTGAGGCGATATTTTGTTCTTCACAGACATTAACTCAAATGTTCCTACAGTGTAAGCAAAGTGTGTAGCTATATGTCTGTCACTTGTCCTTTAGTTCTGTTTTAAGTTTAAGTTTATTTATTGGTGTTACAAGTAAGCTTACATTGCAATGAAGTTACTGTGAAAATCGCTTGGTTGCCACACTCTGGTGCCTGTTCGGATACATTGAGGGAGAATTTTAGTGCAGCCAATGCACTCAACCAGCACGTCTTTCGAAATGTGGGAGGAAACCAGAGCACCCAGAGGAAACCTATAGAGACACACAGAGGATGTGCAGACTCCTCACAGACACATGACCCAAGCCAGGAATCGAACCTGGGCCCCTGGAGCTGCGAGGCAGCAGTGCTAATCACTGTGGCACCGTGCCACCCATTGCTTTCGCTGTGCACTGACCTTTGTTCCCCCATTAACACATTCCGTTATCATACCTGCATGCCACTATCCACACCTTCTTTCTTTTTAATCCTACCAGCAGGTGGTCAGGAAGGCGAATGGGATGCTGGCCTTCATAGCGAGGGGGATTGAATATAAAAGTAGGGAGGTCTTGCTGCAGCTGTATAGGGCATTGGTGAGGCCGCAGCTGGAGTACTGTGTGCAGTTTTGGGCGCCGCACCTGCGCAAGGATATTTTGGCCTTGGAGGGAGTGCAGAGGAGGTTTACTAGGCTGATACCGGAGTTGAGGGGGTTGAGCTATGAGGAGAGGCTGAATAAACTAGGCTTGTACTCGTTAGAGTTTAGAAGAATGAGGGGAGATCTCATTGAGACGTATAAGATGATGAATGGGATGGATAGGATAGAGGTGGAAAGACTCTTCCCGCTCAAAAAAGACAGTAGGACTAGGGGGCACAGCCTCAAGATAAAGGGGGGGCGGTTCAGAACGGAGTTGAGGAGGAACTTCTTCACTCAAAGGGTGGTGAATCTCTGGAATTCTCTGCCCGTTGAAGTGGTGGAGGCTGCCTCGCTAAATATTTTTAAGAAGCGGGTTGATGGGTTTTTGATAAGAGAAGGGATTAAGGGTTATGGGGAGAGGGCGGGAAAGTGGAACTGAGCCACGACAGATCAGCCATGATCTTATTGAATGGCGGGGCAGGCTCGAAGGGCCAGATGGCCTACTCCTGCTCCTATTTCTTATGTTCTTATGTTCTTAACTCTTGTGAAAATGTCAATCTCTCCTAATCTTCCGCCTATCCCTGACCTTCTATTTAGCTCCCTTTCCAAGTATATAATCAATCATCACATTTCCACCCCTCTTCAATTCTGAAGAATCATATGGACTCCAAACATTGGCCGGAATTCTTCAGCTATTCATGCCATTAGGATTCTCTGCTCCCACCGGCAGCGCACCCCTGCTGGGGTTTCCCGCTGGCATGGGGTGACGTTAATGGGAATTACCATTGACAGCCACAGGACCAGAGAATCCCGCCGCTAGCAAAAACACACTACCTCCCACTGGCGAGAAACACTTGGCTGGGAGTCAGGACCATCTCGCCCCACATCTGTTTCTCTCTCCACAAATGCTGCCAGATCTATCGAGTTCATCCAGCATTTCATTTCAGATTTGCAACCTCTGCAATATTTTGCTTTTGCTACAGCCTCGGATATTCCAGGATGAAAACAGAAGGTTGCTGCAGTATGAAGGCATGTCTGTTTGAGAGTCTGGATTTGTCACACAATTCTGGTCCTAAATATTGGTTGTAAACCTTAGCACTCAAAGTGCAGATTCGATATAATTTTCACTGGCTGCCCCACACACAGCGGCACGTTGCAGGATGGTTCAGGGACAGATGGAGTGGGCATACTGGAAGTCCAAGGGGAGGAGATCCAAGAGAGAAGGGATGTCTTGTATCTGAAGATGGAAGAACACCCTCCTCTCGCTCCTGTTCCTTCTCTCCTGCAGCAGCTATTGCTGCTCTGGCAGGTGTCAGGCACTCCTCACACTTCCTCATTCCAGACCAAAAGGAATCCTTAATAAGATACCCAGTACCAGTGACTCTCTTTCACTTGATGAATCCTATAAGTAACGCAGCATTCATCCCTTTTTAGGTGAAGACCTCACACTATTTCTGGAATCGCTGTTGCTCAAGTGTTCATGAAGCCTGGTCAACATGTCCCAGACAGTTTCCTGGTGAGTTTTTGAATGAACATGAAGTGGTGAGCATCCATTGAAGTTACTCTTGGATTTGCCATCCAAGACATGTTTCCTCTCAAACAACTGGTTGCTGATACGTTTAAAGTTTATTTATTAGTGTCACAAGCAGGCTTACATTAACACTGCAATGAAGTTATTGTGAAAATCCCTTAGTCGCCACACTCTGGTCCCTGTTCGAGTACACTGGGGGAGAATTTAGCATGGCCAATGCACCTAAATCAGCACATCATTCAGACTATGGGAGGAAACCGGAGCACCCGGAGGAAACCCATGCAGACACGGGGATAATGTGCAGACTTCTGCACAGACAATGCACCAAGCCTGGAATTGAACCCAGGTCCCTTGCGCTGCGAGGCAGCAGTGCTAACTACTGTGCCACAATGCCGCCCATATCAGATTTGGGAAGGTGTTGGGACAAGCACTCGCCAGCAAAAATTCATACTACCTCTCTAGTGAGCACTAGAATAATTTAAGTTGCAATCAACTGGTCAGTGAGCCTTCAGGCAGCTAGCCTTTCCTAGCTCATGCTTTGTTTCAGCTCTTGGCTACTTGAGAACATCTCGAGCGCCTGAACCCGCCACAGAAACAAGTCCTGGAAATACCTGGGCGATCTTCAAAAACTACCTGAAACAAAATGCCCATAATTGTTCCAACTCTCACTAGACTGGGGCTCAGGTTAAATAATCTGTGCGTGGGATGTCAGTGCTGAATTCAGGGCACTGTCTAATCCTACAATCATTGATTTCACTGTCTTCCGGAGTGACAAAAATGGTGGTGGTGAAGAGAAGATTCTCTTTTCCGATTCATCTCAAAGCTGAGGAAAACGGAGCGTTTGGTATTTCTGGGTCTTCACCCCTTTGGGGTTTCCGGGAATCACCTCAGGGGGACTCCACAACTGGCAAACAGTACGACAGCTGCAGGCATCAGGAAAATGCAGCAGCAGCAGCTGGATTGCTTACCCCCCCCCCCCCCCCCCCAAACCCCTGCGACTCTGCATGGAAGCCCTGACAGGGGTTTAGGTCAAGTGTGTTCTGACAGACCTGTGACTCGGAACAAGGAAAACAAGAAGATTACTAAAGGTTAACTTGCATCATATAAAAGGCTGCCAAAACAGCAATTAATTAATGGATTATAAATTAACAAGGTGTACCAAAGTATTCAGTTACACACTGTAAAGGTCGAGGTGGAATTCACCCTCAAGCGCAATGATTTTTATGAAGGCAAATTACACATTGAAATTGGAAAGCCTGTGAGCACAAAGTCCAGCTCCAGTCCACATTCTAAAACGTGAAACTTATTCTCATGAAAATCCATTTTGCAGAGATCCTATCATTCAGCATTAATCCCAGCAATGGTAAAAGTCACACAGTTTAGCTTGCTTCCTGAGCGCAGTTTGAGCATTAATGGTACAGAAACAGCCCAATTTCATTTTATCAAGAAATTTCCTGAGAGGAGGATTGAATTAAGTAAGCGGAGTCGAGCTGGCAGTAAAATGAAACTTCATGTGATAGCAGCTAGGGACCAAGTCAATCCTCTCCGTCACACTTGGGTAATTCTATATGTAGTCAGGATGCTGTTGATTAATAAGCCAGCCTATGTCACTGAAATGATTGGCCAGTAGCAAAGCTGTCACTAAGGGACTGTTCCAGTCAACCATGCGAGCAAATGTCAAACAGGTAGAGTGACCATAGCTGGACACGCAGCAGGAATCTACCAGTGATGTGAGTTAACAAGTCTGCACAGTTTAAGCTGATAGCTAGGTGCATTGGCCATGTTAAATTCTCCCTTGATGTAAGAACATAAGAACTCAGAGCAGGAGTAGGTCATCTGGCCACTCGAGCCTGCTCTGCAATTCTATAAGATCATGGCTGATCTTTTTGTGGACTCAGCTCGCTCACAATAATGCTTCATTCCCTTACTGTTCAAAAATGTATCTATCTTTGCCTTACAAACATTCAGTGATGTAGCCTCAACTGCTTCACTGAACGGGGAATTCCACAGACTCACAACACTTTGGGTGAAGAAGTTCCTCCTCAACTCAGCCCTAAATCTGCTCCCTCTTATTCTGAGGCCTAGTTCGAGTTTCACTCGCCAATGGAAACAACTTCCCTGCTTGTATCTTATCTATTCCCTTCATAATCTTAAACGTTTCTATAAGATCTCTCCTCATTCTTCTGAATTCCAATGAGTCTCAGTCATCTCCAAATAAGCCAACCCTCTCAATTCCAGAATCAACCTAGTGAATCTCCTCCGCACCCCCTCCAGTGCCAGTATATCCTTTCTCAAGTAAGGAGATCCGAACAGTAACTTCATTGCAGTGTTAATGTAATCCTACTTATGACAAATATAAATAAACTTTAAAAACATCCATATAGGCTACCCAAAGTCTTAGCTATTATTATTATAATTTATTAGTGTCACAGTGGGCTTACTTTAACACTGCAGTGAAGTTACTGTGAAAATCCCCAAGTTGCCACATTCTGATGCCTGTTTGGGTACCCTGAGGGAGAATTTACCACGGCCAATGCACCTAACCAGCACGTCTTTCAGACTGTGGGAGGAAACTGGAACACCCCAGAGGAAACACATGCAGACACAGGGATAACGTGCAGACTCCGCACAAACAGTGACCCAAGCCGAGAATTGAACCTGGGTCCCTGGCACTGTGAGCCAGCAATGCTAGCCATTGTGCCACCCTGCTGCCCTACATTAACTACATGAAATCTATATGGGTACTTTTTCTGGACTTAAGATAAGTGGGAGAGACAAAAAGGGCACAGCCTCAAGATAAAGGGGGGGGGGCGGTTTGGAACGGAGTTGAGGAGGAACTTCTTCACTCAAAGGGTGGTGAATCTCTGGAATTCTCTGCCCGTTGAAGTGGTGGAGGCTGCCTCGCTAAATATTTTTAAGACGCGGGTTGATGGGTTTTTGGTAAGAGAGGGGATTAAGGGCTATGGGGAGAGGGCGGGAATGTGGAACTGAGCCACGACAGATCAGCCATGATCTTATTGAATGGCGGGGCAGGCTCGAAGGGCCAGATGGCCTACTCCTGCTCCTATTTCTTATGTTCTTATGTTCTTATGATGGCTGTGTAATTTATTTTTGAGGTGATGTGTCTCTTTGTGCGCTGGCCAGAACAAAAAGTCACGTTCATTTTAACCCCCGAGCAAGCTTTAGATTTGTAGGAGAAGGCAAGGTGAGTGTGAAAGGCCTAAATTTCAGATTCAATGTAATTTAAATTTCAGGTCTCATTTAAATGTTGCCCATCATCCAATTCATGCCTATGTAAATAGTGAAGAAGGTGCTTTACAGAAGGAGCGAAGCAGGGGAGTCTGACACAAATGGAGACTGTGACTTTTCTTGTCGGACCCAAAGGCTGGTTTTAAAGGTCTTGCTGCCTGAAATGAGAAAAGTTCTGTTTAAATAAACGTGGGAAATAAAGGCTTTGAGATTTGGTTAAAAAGCCCTGACAACAATGAAAAACAACCTTGTTCGAAGCTAGTGCTGATTCTACTTTATATACTCTACCCACAAACATAACAGCACATTATAGATCACAAAACTCCAGGCCTCAGGCCTAATTTTGTGACCAGATTGCTGCTGGCGTTACCATGGAAATATGCTGGAAGGACCTATCCAAGGTCCCTGGTTAAATGATTAAACTTTGCAGAACGTGCCTGTGAAAATGCCTAAGGAGATATACTCGCTGCAAGAATTTCTGTTTCCTCCTATTTAGCAAATAAAAGAAAAGGATGCTAATGACTTTGCTAACGCAAAACAATTACCAGACTGAACTGAGCTTCGGCAGGTATTAAAAAATCTTCGTTTCCACTTCTTCCATTGTTCCAGCCAACTTGAACATTTAGCTACCAATGGGAAGCTGTGAATCCTCATGAGAACATTTAAGATGTTACACAGCAAGCAAAGATATATTTACTCTGAAATGTCAAACACATGGTCCAGGTTTTGTGGTTAGTGTCTCCTCTGGCTGCATGTAAAACTACTACCTTCCCTTAGCCAGAGACTACAGGGGGCCCTGCACACCTGGCTGCCGTGCACCATTGGTGAGGTGACCAGGGAGGTGTAGTGAGTAACATGGCGCATTCCTGGTGAAGCCACGGTTCCTCCAAGCTGAACACATGTTTCTTGAGGTCTTCCTTCAGATCAAGGACAGTGTCTGACTTAATGCCTCATCTGAAGACCGTTGGTAAGTAGGTTTCGATCATATTCAATCTTTTACATAATTTAGCATTAATTGCAGCTTCCCTCATTATTCCGCTGGTGTTTGCAGTGAATCATGGCACCACCACATCCACTGGCAACCCCGGCACACACTCCATCGCACCATCGGTTCCACTATCTCCCCTTTGCAACCTCGTGGCTGTTCCCCCAGAAGTTCCCCTGGCTCTTCTCCAATATGATGTGGAAATGCCAGCGTTGGACTGGGGTAAACACAGTGAGAAGTCTCATAACATCAGGTTAAAGTCCAACAGGTTTATTTGGTAACAAAATCCACAAGCTTTCGGAGCGCTGCTCCTTCAAAGGAGCAGCAAGTGCTCCAAAAGCTCGTGGTGTTGCCATCAAATAAACCTGTTGGACTTTAACCTGGTGTTGTGAGACTTCTTATTCTCTTCTCCAACATGCAGAGGCTGGCTGGAGAGGAGTTGAGATGAGGGTGCCAGAAAGAGGAGGAACTGGACATGCTGGGGTGGAGGCGTGGGGAAGGTAAAGGGGTGAAGGGGAGAGTGTGACAGAGGTACCAGGATGCCAGGTTTGCCAATGTGGGGCCATTCAGAGCGTGCTGGGGTGCAGAGCTCTTTACACACCCCTCTTGTTTTAAAAGGTGACGCTTTGGAGCAAGGCCCGTGCCTACTAAGTAAATAAATCAACATGAAAACTGGGGGTGAATACGGGGCAATTAGCCCAAGTTTATACACTGACAGGCCCTGGTGGGTCTATCATTGTGGGCTTCCCTGGAGGCCATTCAGTGCACTGTGATTTCCAGAATAGAATCAAGTGATTATGTTGCAATGCTGTTGTGGTTCCCAATAACGTTCTCTGCATTCTCCACAAATGGGAGCAAAATCCAGGTCACCAATTTATACAAATCCAGACATTCTGAAGACAGTGTCCTCGTTCTGTCTCCCACAGCCAGAAAGCGGGCAGCGTAACCCGTCTGTGGATTCATGCTGTCCGCAGAATCGATGGCAGTTCCTAGATAATGGATATTTCTGCAATGCTTTTCAGAATCTCAGGATGACAAAAAAAGCTTCAAAGCTTATTAAATACTTTTGAATTTACATCACTGTTGTTATAATGTAGGAAATACAGCAGGCAATTTGTAGAGCCAGTCTCTGCAAACAGCATTGCGAAATAAAACAGATTCTGTTCACTGGTTACGGGTATATTGGCCAGGATACCAGAGAGAACTGCAAATAGTGCCAGGAGATCTTTTACCTCCACCTGTGAGGGTGTACAATGTGACACTTCAATGCCTCAGGCAAGAGGCTGGAAATACTCCTTCTATACTGCCCTGTTCAGTCTCGATATTGTGCTCAAGTCTCTGGAGTGGGTCCCAGATCCACAATCCTCTAACCCAGAGGTGAGTGTGCTAGCAACACAGCCACAGCACATGCAAGAGGCGATAAATCATCACAAATAGCATTGGAAATACAGGGCAATCAGTCAGACCCTGGCAGCATCATCAGCCTTGCTCCCCCCAGAGCCCTTTCTGGTGAACCACATTTCTGCACCAGTCGGCTACCCAAACACTGCAGTTCTGTTAGGGTCCTCAGTAGCAGCAAACCTCTCAGCATTCATCAGAATTGAGACCACAAGATTTGGGCCATTAAAATCAAGTCTCAATCAAGCAATTATGATGCCATTTTAAAAATAAGTCCTTTCTTTTCAAAATTATTTCATGGGTGCAGATGTCGCAGGTTAGGTCAGCACTTATTGCGCATCCTTAATCGCCCTTGAGAAAGTGATGGTGAGCTGCCTTCTTAAACCACTGCAGTCCACTTAGTGTCGTTACATCCACAATATTAGGGAGGGAATACCAAGATTTTGACCGAATGACAGTGAAGGAACGGTAGCATATTTCCAAGTCCAGATGGCTTGGCGGGGAACTTGCAGGTGGTGGCGTTCTCTTAAATCTGCTGCCCTTGACCTTTGAGGGAGTAGGGGACATGGGTTTGGAAGGGGCTGTTGAAGGAACCTTGGTGAGTTGCTGCAGTGCATCTTGTAGATGGTACACACTGCTGCTACTGAACGTCGGTGGTGGAGAGGGAGTGAATGTTAGTGGAAGCGATGCCAGTCAAGTGTGTCTTGGATGGTGTTGAGCTTTTCAAGTGTTGTGGAAGTTACACTCATTCTAGCAAGTGGAAAGTATTCTGTCACAGTCCAGATCTGTGCCTGGTTGATGGTGAACAATCTTCCCAGCCTCTGACCTGCTCTTGCAGCCACAATATTTATATGGCTAGTCCAGTTCCGTTTCTGGTCAATGGTAACCCTCAGGATGCTGATGGTGGGAGATTCAGCAATGGCAGTGCCATTGTACGTCTGTTATTGGAGCTCAAATTCTCCTTTACTAGGGACCCAGCTGTGAATATAGCAATGGTAGGGTCCCAGCTTCTAACTCCTTTCAATTAAACAATTAAAATAAATTAAATAAGCTAAGGGACAAAGTAAAAGGAGTAGCCCTTGAAGGGGAATTGCCTGGAACAAAAACAACAGAAATGAAACTTACAACATCAAAACCAAAAGTTGATTAAGCCCTGTCATGCCAAGGGATCATATCCATCTGAGCAGATGATATACTGACCGTCTCTGAAGGCAGCATTGATGTGTTTTGTGCATCTGAATACAGCCAACTAATTAATGTTGCTAATGTCTCCCAGACAAAGTCTCTAATGGCTGCTATATCAAAGAAATTCATCGTGGCTGTAATCATCACATGGTCTATAGTTTCTTGTAGTTAATAAATGGGCAGCATGGTGGTGAAGTGGTTAGCACTGCTGCCTCATAGCCAGGGACCTAGGTTCAATTCCAGCCTTGGATGACTGATTCTGTGGAGTTTGCACATTCTCCCCGTGTCTGCACGAGTTTCCTTCGGGTGCTCTAATTCTCTTCCATAATCCAAAGACGTGCAGGTTCGGCAGATTGGGCCAAGCTAAATTGCCCCTTAGTTTGTCTCACTGTGACTGTGGCTATGCTTGATGTGGTGTAATGCCCCTCAAGCTATAAACCCCTGGTGACCTGTTCCAGGAATTATTAACTACAGAAATAGACGGGAGTCTGACCAATGCACCATCAATTTGCAGAAAGATTGAGAGAGAGGGAGTTAATAAAGATTTACTGATGAATTTAGTGAGTTAATAAAAATTTACCTTAAATTACAAATATCTTAATAAAAAGTAGAGAACTGTGCCCAATACTTCACAACAGTACCAATGTCGGAATGCAGTCAGAACAAACTTGGCCAAAACCCTGGTCATGGAAGATGATCCAATAACATTTTGCAGATGAAGTTTGAGATTCAAGATGTTTACTAAGTAAACAAAACCACAAAATTCAACATGTTTGGAACAAATAAAAATATGCTTTACAAGTTTAGAAAGATAAAACAATTTACAGTGTAGAAACATAGAGGCTGGAGTAGGAAGAGGCCATTCAGCCCTTTGAGCCTGCTCTGTCATTTATTACGATCATGGCTGATCATCCAACTCAATAGTGTAATCCAGGGGACAGAAATAGGTCCCATTCAGTTCAATTAAAATCTGGTAACTATCTTATACTCTAACATTCAGAGTAAATGTGAGGAGGAGTGAATTAACAGGCAAGGTGTGGTTAAACACTCCATTCTATACAATAAATGACAGTTGCAACCAAACCCAATTTCATCAATTTCGCAAAAGCCCCCCAGATCTTTGTCACATTGTGAGGCAAACAATCTCACCGAAACTTTGTCTTTCTCACAAGTGTTCCCAATCTTCACCTTTGAAGATCTTGCTTTGGAATTCTCTTTAAAAGCCACTCTCATCTGGATGGCTTGAACAGTAACTCATCCAGTTTTGCCTGCTGAGATTCTTTTCCTTTGGATCTCAGAGTTCCCTCAAACTTCATCTTCCAAGTACAATTTCTGATCCTCAGCCATGCTAGGCAGAGAGAAACTGTTCCAAAGAACTATCTTTGCCTTAACGGCCCACAGCATCGATGCACCAACCTTCAGCTGCCTTCTCAGGTCTTCAGAGCTTTCCTCAGGCCTAATGCCTCTCCCTGTGGCTGTTTCTTTATTTTTAACTGAACCGAATGGGACCTATTTCTATCCCTTGTCTTTAATAAAGCCTGAGGGCACAGACCAACCGACTCAAGAACAACTTCTTCCCTGCTGCCATCAAACATTTAAATGGACCTACCTCACACTTTCCCTACATCCTAGCTATGACCGTAACATTACATTCTGCATTCTATCCTTTCCTTTTCTAAGAACAGTATGCTTTGTCTGTTCAGTGCTCAAGAAACAATACTTTTTACTGTACCCTAATACATGTGTGCACTAGTGGTAATTTACCAAAATTACCAAAAAGTGGTAATGCACTAGTGATAATTTACCAAAATTTGTTGAACTCCGAAGGGGTTCCCGCAGATTGGGAAACAGCAAATGTGATACTAATGTTTAAAAAAGGAGGTAGACAAAAGGTAGTTAACTATAGGCCAGTTAGCTTAACTTCTGCAATAGAGGAGAATGATTGAATCTATCATCAAGGAAGACAAAGCGAAACATCTGGATAAATTGTCCCATTGGTAAAATGCAGCATGGGTTCATGAATGAAAGGTCATGCTTGACTAATTTGGTAGAATTCTTTGAGAACATCACACACACAGTGGACAATAGGGAACCTGTGGGTGTGGTGTGTCTGAATTCCCAGAAGGCATTCGACAAGCTGCCTCACCAAAGATTGCTACATAAGATAAAGATGTACGGTGTTACGGGTGATGTATTAGCATGGATAGGGGACAGAAAGCAAAGAATGGGGGTAAGTGGGTATTTTCTGGTTGGTGATCAGTGACTAGTGGTGTGCCTCAGGGATCAGTATTGAGACCGCAATTGTTTTGATTTACATTGATGATTTGGAATTGGAGACCAAGTGTAGTGTGTCAAAATTCACAGATGACAATAAGATGAGTGTCAGAGCAAAGTGTGTAGAGGACTCTGAAAGTCTGCAAAGGGGTATAGATAATCTAAGTGCAAGGGTCTGGCAGATGGAATACAATGTTGGTAAATGTGACATCATCCATTTTGGTAGGAATAACAGCAAAAGGACTATTATTTAAATGGTAAAGAATTGCAGCATGTTGCTTTGCAGAGGGACCTGGGTGTCCTTGTGCATGAATCTCAAGGAGTTGGTTTGCAGGTGCAGCAGGTAATTAAGAAGGCAAATGGTATTTTGTCCTTCATTGCTGGACAGATGGAGTTTAAAAACAATGAGGATATGTTGCAGCTGTATAAGGTACTTGTGAGGCCACACCTGGAGTACTGTGTACAGTTTTGGTCTCCAAAGGATATACTGGCACTGGAGGGGGTGCAGAGGAGATTCATTAGGTTGATTCCAGAGTTGAGACGGTTGGCTTATGAGGAGAGACTGAGTACACTGGGGTTATACTCATTGGAGTTCAGAAGAATGAGGGGAGATCTTATGGAAACATATAAGATTATGAAGGGAATAGATAAGATAGAAGCAGAGAAATTGTTTCCACTGGTGGGTGAAACTAGAACTAGGGGGCATAGCCTCAAAATAAGGGGAAGCAGATTTGGGACTGAGTTGAGGAGGAACTTCTTCACACAAAGGATTGTGAATCTGTGTAACTCCCTGCCCAGTGAAGCAGTTGAGGCTTCCTCATTGAATGTTTTTAAGGCAAGGATAGATAAATTTTTGAACATAAAGGAATTAAGGGTTATGGTGAGTGGGTGGGTAAGTGGAGTTCAGTCCACGAAAAGATCAGCCATGATCTTACTGAATGGTGGAGCAGGCTCAAGGGGCCAGATGGCCTACTCCCACTCAAATCAAATCAAATCAAAATTTTGGACCTCTCCCTGCTTTGGTCCCACAGGACCACTCACTCTACCATGGCATTGGGGACCAGACAACCTCATCTACATTTTCACAATTTTCTTATTTTGTTCTTCTACGTAGGTACAGCGCCAGTCTTCAACTGGAAGAGAGTGAAATTACTGTGGAGGAACTGGGTTCCAATGAGTGGTGAGCAAGACAATAACAGTTTAGTGAATAGTCGAGCTGCTCTTACATGTTGTGTGTATGCCTGCGATGGAGAATGCCCTTACTGCCAACATGTGACCCCTTATCTAGCCACCTCACCCCAATGTGCATGTGGCCACTCAGTCTACAGTAACCAAACTGAGCATGTGTGGCCAATTCCTGATCAAAACAGGTAGAAAATTCAGAGGATCAGAGAATTCCTACAGTGCAGAAGGAGGCCACTGGGCCCATTGAACCTGCACCAACAACAATCCCACCCAGGCGCTATCCCTGTAACCCCACGTATTTATCCTGCTAATCCCCCTGACAATTTAATATAACCAATCAACCTAACCTGCACATCTTTGGAATGTGGGAGGAAACCAGAGCACCTGGAGGAAACCCATACAGACACAGGGAGAACATACAAACTCCACACAGTCATCTGAGGCCAGAACTGAAACTGGATCCCTGGCACTGTGAGGCAGCGGTGCTAACCACCTGTCACCCTAAAAGACCGGAGGATCATCAGAAACTAGAGTTTCTGACTTCCAAACATCAAATTAAGGTTTCATCTCCTTATTATTGCTACTCTGCAGTGAAACAATCTGTAGTGCATATCCTTAATATTCACGTTCTTTGAACACTGCATGTTGATCAATATGCTGCATTGGAAACATTCCCTTATGTTTGCATGTATGAGGTAGAGTGACCATGCAGTTTAAGACCATGCTCATTCTCAATGCTCAGTCAACCAAACCTGTGGAAAGAAACAGTCTTCAGATAAGCTATCCAATAAAAATGGCTTAACTACCAGTCTGACTCCCATGACGACGCATTTCTAGATACGAGAGCAAATATTGTAATTTGTCCTTTGATAAAAACTGGCGCACTGAAAACAGCAAAAATGTTATTGCACTAAATTAATTGCTAAACTGATGTCCTGCTCCCAGCTATTCTTTTCTTGACATTCAGGTTGTTGTCTTAATTTTCAGAATTCACTAACTTCAGGTATTATAACAAATGCAAGTTATCTTCTTTTCATTCCAGCCGAGAATTACCAGCATGATTTGCAGCTATCTTTCCAGTTTGTTGAACCATATTTAATACGGTTAGCACATTGACAAAAACATACCTAGCACAATCAATATGTAAGTGGCTGCAGGAGCAAACAATGGGGGTAATAGGAACCAGGCCATTTAGCTATATAAAATGACTGAGCTAGCTATTCATTGAGCCACGGTGCAATATTCTTATTTTGTTACCAAGGACAGAATGCACCTGCAGTGGAGTTTGTACTATGATTCTACATTTTCCATTATTTGTTCCCCACTATATAAACCTTCCATGGCAAAATGGTCTAGCAATTTCAACCGTCTATATTTAAAGTTGAAAACAAATTGCAGTGTGTTAGAGAAAATGTGGAAATGTGCCACTTATCTTAAAATCACTACAGTGTAGAAGGAGTCCATTCAACTCATCGAGTCTGCACCAGCTCTCTGTCAGAGTATTAGATACTCTTTACTCATTGAATTTCTAATAAGGCACAGGGATCATCATATCGTAAGGTTTAGGTTGTCATTGGAAAAGGACCATGATTGATTCAGAGTTCATCTCCACAGACATAAACCCTACTCCAGAATCAGTTAGCACCAAAACAGATGTGCTCACCTGGAGGCTAGATTCCCAGCTTTTTAGCCCTTCCAAACAGATAGAGAAAGACACCAGCTCTTAACTCCCATTGGTGGTTTCCAGAGAAAGAGCGAACTTCAAAACAGCAGAACTTCAGAGAGACAGACCTAAATTCTGCAGGTCCCAGTCTTCAATCTCCAGAGAGACACAATGCTCTCTCTGCTCTTCACAGTTCCCAAATCAAGCCTAGCTCCAACTAGGCATCTGACCTTACTTGTCAGTGAACCCAATTGAGCACCACTCTGGAAAAAACCCATGGGGAACATGCTAAAATAACAACATTAATCCAGATTAAAACAAGCATTGCAGCAATTAAGATCAATTATGCTGTTGCAGCAGCAATAGGGCTGCCTGATGTAGACAAAACGGCACCGACAATAAAACAAACTCTGCTACAGATCCTGCACAAAAAACATGACCCAAATATATGTCTTAAAGGCACGGTATCATCACACCTTGCAACCTTTCCCCCATCAAGCATTCGTCCTATTGAACCTATTCACATCATTGTTTCAGGCTGTACATTCCACATCATAACTACTGGCCACATGCAGAAAAGTTGTATACTGATACTAGGAAATCCCTCAGCTAATTGAACTGCGAGGGGATTGTATACATAGGGAGCAGAATAGAGCAGAGTCTCACATTTTAATGCTTGCTGCCTCCTTGTCTGTGATCTTTTCTGCATTCTAACTTTAGGAGGTTGCGACTCAGCTTATGCCCTGGCAGGTATACAATTCTCAGCTTTTTAGATTGTAGGGGAACAGTTATGGAGCACCCTGATTGATGTGCCAGGTTGCTGCAGGACTGGAGTGATCACTGCAGTGGGTATTTGGAGAACAGTCAGCCGTCACTTCCACTGTTCTTCCAGGTGAGCTGTTCTGTCAGGGAAAGCGATATCTCAGGCAGGAATGGAGGCAGAGAATTCTCAAAGTCAGTGGGCAAGTTCAAAAAGCCAGCAGTTATTTCACTAGGAAGGAAATGAAGATTGAGGGGAAAAAGCTAATGGAAAATGGAGAGAAACTGCACAATTCCAGCATAAAAAGCGTTCTTTCTGGTTGTATCCAGAGTGGAGGCTACCTCGAGAAATATATTTAAGTCACGGGTAGATACGTTTTTGATAGACAAGCGAATTAAGGGTTATGGGGAGAAAGCAGGAAAGTGGAACTGAGCCACTTCAGATCAGCCATGATCTTATTGAATGGCGGGGCAGGCTCGAAGGGCTAGATGGCCTACTCCTGCTCCTATTTCTTATGTTCTTATGTGTTCTTATGTATCACAGCTTGGTATGGTTCTTGCTCTGCCCAAGACTGCAAGAAACTACAAAAGGTTGCGGATATAGCCCAATCCATCATACATCCCAGCCTCCCATCCATTGACTCCATCTACACTTCCCACTGCCTTGGAAAAGCAGCCACTATAATCAAGGATCACACGCACCGCGGACATTCTCCCTTCCACCTTCTTCCGTTGGATCTTAAGGGGATCTTATTGAAACATATAAACATAGAACATAGAACATTACAGCGCAGAACAGGCCCTTCGGCCCACGATGTTGCGCCGACCAGTTACAAAAACAATGACCCACTAGCCTATACCAATCCCTTTTCGTCCATAAACCTATCCAGAGATCTCTTAAACGCCCCCAAACTAGACGCATTTACAACTGCAGCAGGCAGGGCATTCCAATCCCTCACCACCCGCTGGGTAAAGAACCTACCCCTGACATCCGTCCTGTAGCTACCCCCCCTTAATTTAAAGCCATGCCCCCTCGTGCTAGCTTTCTCCATCCGAGGAAAAACTTTCTCCATCCGAGGAAAAGATGATTAGAGGTTTAGATAGGGTGGATAGTGATAGCCTTTTTCCTCTGATGGAAAAATCTAGCACGAGGGGGCATGGCTTTAAACTAAGGGGGGGTAGTTATAGGACAGATGTCAGGGGTAGGTTCTTTACCCAGAGGGTGGTGAGGGATTGGAATGCCCTGCCTGCTGCAGTTGTAAATGCGCCTAGTTTGGGGGCGTTTAAGAGGTCTGTGGATAGGTTTATGGACGAAAAGGGATTGGTTTAGGTTAGTGGGTCATTGTTGTTGTTTTTTTTTTAACTGGTCGGCGCAACATCGTGGGCCGAAGGGCCTGTTCTGCGCTGTAATGTTCTATGTTCTATGTTCTATGTTCTATGTTGGGAAAAAGATGCAAAAGTCTGAAGACAACCGACTCAAGAACAGTTTCCTCCTTGCTGCCATTAGACTTTTGATTGAACCTACCTCGCGTGAAGCTGATCTTTCTCTGCACCCTAGCTATGACTGTAACACTACGTTCTGCACTGTCTCCTTTCCTTCTCGATGAATACCTGTATAGTGCACAACAAACAATACTTTTCACTGTACACTAATAAATGTGACAATAATAAATCAAATAAAATCAAATCAACAAGTTTAAAGACATAAAAGCTTGACAAGGTGGCATAGTGGACCCAGGTTTGATCCCCAGCTTAGGTCACTGTTTGTGCAGAGTCTGCACATTCTCCCCATGTCCTCCTGGTGCTCCAGTTTCCTCCCCCAGTCCGAAAGACGTGCTGTTTAGGTGCATTGACCATGCTAAATTCTCCCATCATGTACCCAAAGAGACGCTGGAGTGTGGCAACTAGGGGATTTTTTTAATTTTCAAAAATATACTTTATTTATAAATACTCTGAAATAAACCATTACAAAAACAACATTTCCATTAATTATAAACAGCGCAAAAAATCAGTCATATTTACAACATTTTACAGTGCTCAGTTCCAAGATGTTACATTTATTACACTTCAGCTCTTCAACAAACTATATACATTCATCACATTTCACTGTGTACTGTTTTTACACAGTAACGTCATTGCCTACTCGTGACACCAATAAATAAACTTACTTTACTTACAATTTAAAACAGAAACAATCACATTTAGGTGAAAAGTTCAGGCCAGACCAAATTCAAGAAAGCCAAAACAAAGGAAGTTATAGACCTCACGTTAAATGTCAGTAAATGTTCATTACAGAGAGTAAAATTCTTTACAAACTATATACAGCAGTCATGTTGCACTCTGAGGTGCTTCAATATATTTGCATAGATTTAGGATGAAGCACACAGTCCGATATTCTGTCTAACCTCTGTTTGCTGTGTGAGTGGTTTTGTTGCACCACTTGGCTCAGTTAAGGTGATGGGCAGCTCACCAAAGTGGTCTGTTTGTCTCCTGACAGCATGTTCCCAACTGACCCCCATCCATGCAGCTTAGGGGAAACATTAATCATGATTTCAGAGAATTTGTTTTCAGTGACATCCCTAGCTGCTGTTTTCTTTAAACAGTTACTTTTGTTCTTTCAGCTTGAGCAACTGAGTGCTCCAGTTTCCTCCCACAGTCCAAAAATGTGTGGGTTAGATGAATTGGCCGCGCTAAATTACCCCTTTGAGGGGGTTGAGCTATGAGGAGAGGCTGAATAAATTAGGCTTGTACTCGTTAGAGTTTAGAAGAATGAGGGGAGATCTCATTGAGACGTATAAGATGATGAATGGGATGGATAGGATAGAGGTGGAGAGACTCTTCCCGCTCAGAAAGGATAGTAGGACTAGGGGGCACAGCCTCAAGATAAAGGGGGGGCGGTTTAGAACGGAGTTGAGGAGGAACTTCTTCACTCAAAGGGTGGTGAATCTCTGGAATTCTCTGCCCGTTGAAGTGGTGGAGGCTGCCTCGCTAAATATTTTTAAGATGCGGGTTGATGGGTTTTTGATTAGAGAGGGGATTAAGGGTTATGGGGAGAGGGCGGGAATGTGGAACTGAGCCACGACAGATCAGCCATGATCTTATTGAATGGCGGGGCAGGCTCGAAGGGCTAGTTGGCCTACTCCTGCTCCTATTTCTTATGTTCTTATGTTCTTATATCAGGGGGATTAACAGGATAAATACATGGGGTTACGGAAATAGGGCCTGGGTGGGATTGCCGATGCTGACTTGATGGGCTGAATGGTCTCCTTCTGCACTGTAGGGATTCTATGATTTTTTTTGCTGTGCCATTAGACAGCCCTGTCTGGAGGTTGTGTATATTAAAGACAAGTTTCAACTGGTTTCCAAAGGATTTCTGTCATCTGTGTTTTTATGTATGGGTGAGTGGAGATAAATATAGATGCTAGCTTCAGAGGATAGCCTGCCCTGTTATACTCATTACTCAGCATCCCCTATCAGGTGAAAATTAGTTTCATTACTCCCTCAGACAATGTGTGCAAGGTGGCTGTTGCAAGCGAAAGACTGCCGTTACCTATTAAAGCTGTTCCTTAAAAGAGCACCCTAATGGAAAGCTGCAAAGACAGCATCTGTGACAGGAAGAGGCTTCTTTGAATACAAAGGCTTTGAGATCACTACTTGTTTGAACTTCTGGCTGAGGGATTGGTTTGTAAGAGGGAGACAGAGAGAGTGGGGATAATGAGTATCCAATTGGCAGGATGTGTCTAGTGTTGTCTCTCGGGAATCTGCGCTCAAACCTCAGCTTTTTGCTATATTTATAAATGACTTAGATGAAAGAATAAAGAGCCCTAGATCCAAAACCTGCAGATGACACTAAGTGCCACAGTATGTACTAGTGGGAGTAGAAACTGGAAAGGGGCATTGATAGACCATGTGCATGGATAAAAAGAGTTCAAAGTGGGGAATTATAAGGCCATCCACTTTGAACCTAAGAAAAATTATTCTGCAGTTTCTCATTGCATTTAAAGATATCATTAAAGATAGACAGAGAAACTGAGAAATGACTATAAACTAATGACAGGAACAAAATAATTGGAATTTTAATGTAACGTTAGCCTTCTTTTGAGGAGGACCGGAATACCAAAGGGATGGAAGGTACACACAGTTGTATAAAGCTCTGGTTATACTATTGTAGAGTACTGCGTTCAGTGCTGGGCATCAATCCTTGGGAAGGATATGTCGAGCTTTAAGGGGCTGTAGCACAGAATGACACTGGAGTAAAAAGGGACAACTTATACAAACGGGTTGCGTAGATAAGGCTGGCAATTCAGTGAGGTAAGTGTCCGGGAAACCCAGAGCAGCAACATCCGAGATGAAAGTTTCAACACATACTGAGGACAACACCGAACATTAAGGGTTAAATCTGTTCCCCAGCGCACCATTTCACCCAGTCAATGTTATGGGCCCAGTACAGCCCAGGACAGGTTTCTCAGCCCTGCAACACTGAAACAGTTCATGAAACCACAGATACGCAGGGAGCTATTCAGCAACTTGAACCTGTAATTGCATAGATTTTAAATCTTCACATCTATTCACATGTGAAGCACTGAAGCTACTCTGTGATGTGTTACTAACTTTGTTTACCTGGCCAACATTAAAGCTGGCCTGCTGTTCCTCCTGGAGTGTGGGATAAGAACGTAAGAACATAAGAACAAGGAGCAAGAGTAGGCCATCTGGCCCCTCGAGCCTGCTCTGCCATTCAATAAGATCATGGCTGATCTTTTTCTGGACTCGGCTCCACTTACCCACCCATTCACCATAACCCTTAATTCCTTTACTGTTCAAAAATGTATCTATCCTTCTCTTAAAAACATTCAATGAGGTAGCCTCAACTGCTTCACTGGGCAGGGAATTCCACAGATTCACAATGCTTTGAAGAAGTTCCTCCTCAACTCAGTCCTCAATCTGTTTCCCCTTATTTTGAGGCTATGCCCCCAAGTTCTAGTTTCACCTGCCAGTGGAAACAACTTCCCTGCTTCTATCTTATCTGTTCCCTTCATAATCTTACATGTTTTTATCAGATCAGCCCTCATTTTTCTGAATTCCAATGAGTATAGCCCCAGTCCACTCAGTCTCTTCTCATAAGCCAACCCTCTCAACTCCGGAATCAACCTATTGAATCTCCTCTACGCCCCCTCCAGTGCCACTATATCCTTTCTCAAGTAAGGAGAACAAAACTGTACATGGTGCTCCAGGTGTGGCCTCCCCAGCTGCAACATAACCTCACTGTTTTTAAATTCCATCCCTCTACCAATGAAGGACAAAATACCATTTGCCTTCTTAATTACCTGCTGCATCTACAAACCAACTCCTTGTGATTCCTGCACAAGGACACCCAGGTCCCTCTGCACAGCAGCACGCTGCAATTTTTCAACATTTAAGCCATTTAAATAATAGTCCAGCCGCATCTCAGCAGCTACAGATGCTGGTCGAGCTGGTGGGCCCATGGACCATCCATCCAGTCAGTGGGAAGTGATTGCCATTCCTCTGGCCTGGGTATTCTGCTGCAGAGGGGTAATTTCACAGTCACCAACATTAAGAAGGAGGTGGGCAGATGCTTCCTCATAGCAGATATCATGTACAAGAATGCTCTCTTCAGACTGATTAATGTTTATACCCTGGTCCCAAAGAGTGAGCAGCTGACTATCCTTCAGCAGTTCCCACTGCTCCTGGCCATTCGCAGACCAATCATTCTGGGCAGTGACTTCAACTATATCATCGATGGCTGGACAAAGACAACATCCAAACTCCTGAAAGAAATGGTAAAAGATGCCAAGTAGCATTATATCTTCAGCAACCCTGCAGATGGAGTGCAGCATAGATACACTTGGCTCTGGCCAGATGGGTCCGTCTGCTCCAGGATAAACTTTCTGTTTGTGCCCAATGCATTCACGATCAGGTCCACCAACAACAAGCCGATGTTCTTCTTCAACCACTGCCTCCTACTGGCCAACTGCCACCACAGGAAAATCAGGAATGGGCATCGATAAACCCTCACTCCACCAAAGGCACCAGGGCACTCCCTTCAGCCCTCCACAGCATGGTACTCCCACCTGTCCCCAAAGGCAAGCTAACTACTACCTCCCACCCCCCCCACATAAAAGCATCCCGCCCAGGTATTCCTGCCACCCTCCCAAAAGCACCAGGACCCTCCTACCCTCTGCAGAGGCATCAGGGTACTCCCTCCCCATCAGAGGGAGCAGGCACTCTCTCCCCCCCACAAACAAACATCGCTGCCCCCCCACCCTCCCCCCAGCAGATCACACATAAAGGCAGCCTCACACCCAATGGGGCTCCCCACAAGGTCCATCCCTGGCACTGCCACATTGGGACGCTTGTGGGCACTTCCCAGACATGTCCTTCACCACCTGGGGACTATAGCTACCTGTGGGCCTCCAGCATGGTCATCACCAATGGTTTCCATTTTTGAAAAGCTGTGGTGTTTCACGCTGGCATGATGTCATGCCAGCCAGGTGGGAAGATACAGCGAGGGCAGAAGAAGCAGAGTCAAGCCCACGAATGGGATTATAATATATGCTAATATATGCTAATCAGGCTCACACCTTCCCTGGGCATGAACCTGATTGCATCATCAGAGGGGGACGGGTGAGATCCCAGAATGAAACCTCGCTGTCACAAATCCCGTTCTCTTGAGAGTTAGCAGCCATTACGGGATTTATGCTAAATTGCAGCCATGATACATGGTTAGGCTGGGCAACACAGAGCAAAGCTGTTCTGGAAGATTTTTTTTACTCTGATCAGATTGACATCAAGGATTGACCCTTGACTTGACATTCCAAACCCATACTATCGTTAAGAAAGCCCACCAACACCTCTAATTTGTCAGAAAACTAAGGAAATTTGGCATCTCAGCTATGACTCTCACCAACTTTTACAGATGCACCACAGAAAGCATTCTCTCTGGTTGTATCACAGCTTGATATGGTTCCTGCTCTGCCCAAGACCACAAGAAATTACAAAAGGTCATGAACGTAGCTCAATCCATCACGCAAACCAAACTCCTACCCATTGACTCTGTCTACACTTCCCACTGCCTCAGCAAAGCAGCCAGCATATTAAGTATCGCCACAACCTGGACATTCTCTCTTCCACCTTCTTCTATTGTGAAAAAGATACAAAAGCCTGAGGTCACGTACCAACTAACTCAAGAACAGTTTTTTCCCTGCTGCTGCCAGACTTTTGAATGGACTTACCTCGCATTAAGTTGATCTTTCTCTACACCCTAGCTATGCCTGCAACACTGCATTCTGTACTCTCTCATTTCCTTCTCTATGGACGGTATGCTGCCTGTATATGCCACAAGAAACAATACTTTTTATTGTATGTCAATGTATGTGACAATAGTAAATCAAATCAAATCATGCACTACAAAGCCATTTTTTTTATTTGAGTTGAGTGAAGGGTGTAAGAAGTGTACATATTCCAGCAATATCTATGTTTTAATGTAAAAATAATGTAAAATGAGAAACAGAGCACATCTGATTTTATTCCATCCACGTGTTATTATTCTGCGAGTTATCTTTCTGATTAGATCAATCGTTACCCTGCTTCGATCATATTCTTCACTGGAGCAGTACCTGACCAACTTGGACTCCCTTACTTAAACGACAAGCTCTTACATCTTCTTTTCCCTTGTCAGGCTTTAGCCAGAGAGGCTGCTTTATTAAGTGTGAAAACCTTTTCATACTTCAACGTAACAATAGTAAGTTGCTACTGATGGTCAGAATTGCTCAATTCTCTTTGCTGCATTATAATATTTTAAAAGCTGTACTCAGAGATATGGGGCTAAATATTACAGGGTTGTGGGGGGTGGTGGATGGCTTGTCTCATCCTGCCCTCTCCCCCCCATCCCTCTCAAAAAGCAAAGTTGGTGTGGAGCCAAAGTTGGAGTGGCTGCACAATTGTTAGCACTGCTGCCTCACAGCACCAGGGATCTGGACTCGAATCCCAGCTCGGGTCACTGTCTGTGTGGAGTCTGCACGTTCTTCTCATGTCTGCGTGGGCTTCCTCCAGGTGCTCTGGTTTCCTCCCACAGTCCAAATGTGTGTGGGTTAGGTGGAAGAGCCATGGTAAATGTGCAAGGTTATGGTGATAGAGCGGTGAGGATGGGTGGAGAGGTGCTAGGTAAGATAGTCTTTTGGAGAGTCAGCGCAGTCTTGGTGGGCTGAATGGCCTCCTTCTGCACTGTTGGGATCGTATGGATCCTATGGGACATTGACTTGTGACTGGAGAGGAAGTCCCACCCTCAGGAGCAGTTGGCCTATCCATTTGGCCAGTAGCTTCATCAGTTCCGGCAATGCCAAGAGCACATTAGTGGTTACGCAAGAGGAGCTCTGTGTGTTTTGGGGTGAGGGGGACTCAGTGGATCCCCAAAAACAGGTAAGTCCAGGGTTTTCAGCAGAGAGGGTTTGGGCTGGTCAGGGAGGGGGTTGTGGTGTGGGTGGGTTTAAGGCTGCGAATAGGTAGGATGAAAAGAGGTGGAGGCCTACCTAAGGGGGACTGCCCCCAGCAAAGGGAAACCCTCAAAAATAGAAACCCACTTCCTCTCCGTCCTTTGAGTGAGATTAAATATCAGGCTGCCCGCTCCTGCCAGACATTTTATGCCGTATGTTATTGGGGTCAACTGGCTTGGTGCCAGTATTAATTATCTAGTTAAATATGGTGGTGCGGCTCCTGATTTCAGCTTTATAGCATTAAGTATCAGTATATCTGAAATCTGAAGCCATTAGGATTTAACTGAAACCAGAAGCCAAATGAAAACCAGGCAACAGGCTCAGGTCTGTCTTGCTCCAATCACCATAACCCATGCCTAGCAAAATACAAGCAATTCTTTTATGTAATCATTCAGCCATTGCACTTCCTGATTAAAGCTTCCAAACTTCAAGCTCTCTTCTTCCAGAATAAACAAATGGCGATATACTGTTAATAAATAAATTGTACTTTTGATTGAATAAAAATCAACTTCTTGCGTTCTCCCAAGTTTCAATCATGTTTATGTGAATTAAAATGACATTCCTTCTATGCCTTAAATTATCTTTACACTCAGAGTGTGGCAATGAAAGCATTAATAAGTGACTTTATTTCATTGCAGCGTTGTGGTTGGATCTATAGCTTCATTTTCCATTAACTGTGTAACTGTTACAAGTTTGTGTGAATTATTTCAGGTGAGATTGCAACGGAACCAAAGCCAGTCACAGGTAGTCAACACACATCACATTCTCCTCCAAGCCACCTACCAACCTGACTTGGAAATATATATCATTGTTCCTTCAATATCTCCAGGTCAAAACCCTGGAACTCCCTTGCTAACAGCCCTGTGTGTGCACCGTGTCACCACATACACTGCAACCATTCAAGAAGGCAGTTCACCGTCACCTCCTCCAGGGCAATTAGGGAAGGGCGATAAATGCTGGCCTAGCCAGTGACAGTCGCATCCCAATAATTATTTTCTTCAAATACATGGGACAGCGTGAACCACTGCCAAACATGATAGCTTTAATAGTTTGAAATAAGGAGCAGCAAATTTAAAACAGAGTTGGGGAGAAACTACTTCTCCCAAAGGGTTGTGAATCTGTGGAATTCGCTATCACAAAGTGCAGTGGTTGCTGGGACAGTGAGTAAATTTAAGGAGGAGTTATACAGATTTTTAATTGGTAATGGGTTGAAGGGTTATGTTGAGAAGGCAGGAAAATGGGGATGAGGAGCATATCAGCCATGGTCAAATGACAGAGCAGACTCGATGGGGCGAATTCTGTTCCTAAATCTTATGAATTTATGAAATGAATTAGCACTAAATTATTCCCTGACAATAACTATGCCTTAACATTACTTTTTTCACATGAAAATTACACAATACAGTGTTGCTGCTGATTAATGGCAGAGTAAAGTACAATGCAGTTTGCGAGCTGTAGCCTGATAGCAATTGCTAAATAGATTTCCGTATATTTCTAGTGTAAATAATTCCAGTGTAAATAACTCAGTATAAAATGGTGATAATTTTATTTCAAAGTGAGAAACAACAGTAAGCAATAGACATTAAACCTCATATTTAAATACTTAATAAATTATAGTTTAATGTTATGCCTTACCTTAAAGCAGGGTCACCCTCAGAATGTTGTTACCCTTGCCTTCTTTCTTTGAAAAATAAATGGGTAATGCTGGCCAATGGGTAATTGCTGCCATTAGCCACTTTTTAAAATTCATTTGTGGAACATGGGCATTGCTGGCTGGCTACTTAGCATTTATTGCCCATACCAAGTCGCCTGCAGGCAGTTGAGAGTCAACCACATTGCTGTGGCTTTTTTTTTAATCATTCGTTTGTGGGGCATGGGCATCACTGGCTGGCCAGCACTTATTGCCCATCCCTATTGAGAAGGTGATAGTGAGCTGACTTCTTGAATCGCTGCAGTCCACGTGCTATGGATTGACCCACACTGACATTAGGGAGGGAATTCCAGGATTTTGACCCAGTGACAGTGATATATTTCCATGTCAGGATGGCGAGGGGCTTGGAGGGGAACTTGCTGGTGGTGGTGTTCCCATGCATCTGCTGCCCTTGTCCTTCTAGATGGAAGTGGCCATGGACTTGGAAGGTGCTGTCTAAGGATCTTTGGTGAACTGCTGTAGTGCATCTTGTAGATAGTACACACTGCTGCTACTGAGCGTCGGTGGTGGAGGGGGTTTGCTTGTGGATGAGGTGCCAATCGAATAGGCTGCTTTGTCCTGGATGGTGTCAAGCTTCTTGAGTGTAGCTGGAGCTGCACCCATCCAGGGCAAGTGGGGAGTATTCCATCACACTCCTGACTTGTGCCTTCACAGTTACTTAATTGCAGTGTGAATGTAAGCCTACTTGTGATTAATAAATAAACTTTACTTTAGATGGTGGACAGGCTTTGGGGAGTCAGGAGGTGAGTTACTCACTTCAATATTCCTAGCGTCCCATCTGCTTTTGTAGCCACTGTGTTCATGTGGTGAGTCCAGTTGAGTTTCTGGTCAATGGTAACCCCAAGGATGTAGAAAGTGGGGGATTCAGTGAAGGTAACGCTCTGGAGTCACGGGTTATTCTGCAAGAACTCAGAAAAGTCTACATAGGGCATACTGAAGTGCAGTTACACTTTTAACTCTGCTTTCATAACACTCTCACTCAGTGTGTCTCTATCCTCAAACCAGCGTTGTGCCATTAACCGGAAAACTCTCATAGTAGGCACTAGACACAGGAATGGAAAGTGCAAAAGAAACCCATGTCAACATTTGGCTGCCATCACTCTCTGGCATTTGTATGAAAACCTCCAACCAGCACTGATCTGTTCTCTGCTCCTTTGAGACAGTCTCCTCTTTTGTTCAAAATACAATGATCATCGTACACCTTGTCAGTGTCAATCTGGAGCAGAGTGCTGTGGCACGTCTGCAAATCAGACTATTCCAAATTGCTCTCGCGAGTGGCACTGCCATTTGTTTGAAAGCTGGAGTTTCAAGATCATGTCATTTCTCCAGTTATTCAGTGCACCTCATCAATGTCTTACCTGCTCCTTCGCGGAATGATCTGATTTCAGATGGAGATCACTAGTTACTCCCGCCGTTTGCCCGCACTTCATTGAATTTCTTCACTTTGACATTCAGAGCACTGGGCAGACATCACATCGCGTCAACACCAGCCGGTGGCCCTCACGATGCTTTGTTTTAATTAAGATCAGACGTCTTGGACTGATCTTCCAGACACTGTGCCTTCTCCTCTCTTTCTCTTCAGTTTTGTACAGAGGTGCAGTTCTGTGCAGCTGAGATTGTCATGTTGCAGTTTTTTCACAGCATCGTGAAACATTCCCATCAGGTTGTACAGAGAGCAAATGTTACGAAGTGGGGGAGACTGGTGGTCCTCCTCATTGAATACTTCTTACATTCTCCTTCTCCCTCTGACAAGAAGTAGCCCTCAGTGCTGACCAGCTTTGCAGTACTTTGCAGTTCAGCAACAGGTAAAAGTGATAGCCACTTTGTTGGTTATTTTAATCAATGCACCTTTCTCGCCCAGTAACAGTGCAACAGTCTGAAAGTAGCACTCTCTCTTACCTCGGCTACCAGCCTCCCAAGGCTTTCTGTTCAGCCATCCTCTGGGGAGCTGCTTCTAGGCTGGACTGATGCATCTGACTAGACTGGGGCCATACTCATCAGAATTCAAAAGAATAAGGGGAGAACTTATAGAAAAGTAATAAGATTATGAAGGGAATTGATAAGATAGAAGCAGGGAAGTTGCTTCCACTGGCAGGTGAAACCAGAACTGGGGGCATGGCCTCAAAATAAGAGGGAGCAGATTAAGGGCTGAGTTGAGGAGGAACTTCTTCACACAATGGGTTGTGAATCTGTGGAGTTCCCTGCCCAGTGAAGCAGTTGAGGCTACCTCATTGAATGTTTTTAAGGCAATGATAGATAAGTTTTTGAACAGTAAAGGAATTAACGGTTATGGTGAGCGGGCAGGTAAGTGGAGCTGAGTCCACAAAAAGATCAGCCATGATCTTATTGAATGGTGGGGCAGGCTCGAGGGGCCAGATGGCCTACTCCTGCTCCTATTTCTTATGTTCTTGTCAATGTTTTGGGTTTATAAGACTCAATGTTAAAATAATTCTGTAAGAAATTCAAAATGATCAACTTAATCACTGGGATGCGATTTAAGAGCCTTTCTTTGACATGCTGATTTATTAAAACTAACACACTATGGCTGCTCTATGTATTATGTATAAGTTCACTGTTCACCTGTAAAGCTCATAACATCCTGAACTGAAGTAAATTTGTGTGTATCCTTGACACTTATACATGTCCATTAGAATATACCAAAGATACGAAGAAAAGAAGATTTGCATTAATGTTGCACATTCCATGAACATCAGTTGACGCAAAGTGTTTTACAGACAATAAATTATGTTGGGAGTTTAGACACTATTGTGTTACAGGAATCATAGCAGACAATTTGCACATAGCAAACTTTTTTTAAATTCATTTTACAGGATGAGAGCCTCAGTGGCTGGGCCAGCGTTTATTGCCCATTCCTAACAGCCCTCTATTTCAGAGGGCATTTGAGAGAGTCAGCCAGACCAGGCGGCAGATTTCCTTCCCTAAAGGACATTAGTGAACCAGATGGGGTTTTCTGACAATTGCTAATAATTTCATGATTGTCGTTAGAATTGTAGTTCCAATTTTTCATTCAGTTCAAATTTCACCATCTGCCGAGATGGGATTCAAATCTAGGTCCCCAGAGCATTACCCTGTGTCTCGGGATTATTGGTCCAGCGTCATCATTGCCCCCCGCTATATACAGTGTGGTAATGACCACATAATCTTTTTTGAATTATGTTAATTGGGGGATAAGTATGGTCTAGGATGACAGGAATAATACCAGTCATAATAGGAATACAGGTAGAGAGTTGATCAGTGTTACTGTGTCAAATGTGGGAGCATACATTGATAACATAAGGATATTTCAAAGTATAAGGAGTAAGTTCACCAGCGGTACACATCAAGCATGTAGAAAACAAATCACTTATCTAATTAATAACTTTAATTCACGTTAAGTGAAGTTAAAAGTTTATTTATTAGTGTCACGAGTGGGCTTGCATTAACACTTCAATGAAGTTACTGTGAAAATCCCCCAGTCACCACACTCAGATACCTGTCCGGGTACACTGAGGGAGAATTTAGCATAGCCAATGCACTGAACCAGCACGTCTTTCAGACTGTAGGAGGAAAACAGAGCACCCGCTGGAAACCCACGCAGACACAGGGAGAACGAGCAAACTCCGCAGAGTGAGCCAAGCCAGGAATCGAACCCATGACCCAATGTTCCCCTTCCCCCGCACTGCCTTCACCAGCTCCCAGCCCAGTGTTTGAGGTGGGAATGGAAAGAGGTCAAGCTGGGCTGGCCTCTCTCTCTGCCCACACAGACAGTGACCCAAGCCGGGAATCGAACCCGGGTCCCTGGTACTGTAAGGCAGCAATGCTAACCACTGTGCCACCCTGTGTATGCCTTTCCAAACACTTTTTGTACAGCAAGGAAAGCAGCAGATGCCCAAAAGCCAAGGAAGGAAGTTTGCTGTCAACAAGTCAGTGAATGACATTAAAGCTGAAGTTGATGACCTTTACTGCGATGCTAATTCCATCTGCTGTGCTCATAGCTTAGTATCTTCTCACACTTCACATTCATTCATATCAAATCTGGCTTGGAGTCAATGCTCAACACCTATGGCCCAATTTCACCATCACGTTGCACCCATTTTTGAGCGCACAAACTTAGTAAATTCGGATTTGAAGTGAGTAGCGTGATCCACATCCACCTCTGCATGTGTTTAAATTGAATTAAATGGGATGGCACCCAACCTTATCCGTACCTCCCCTTTTACCACTGTGTTTGCCAATCGGGAATTGGTGCGAATCAGACATGCTTAATAAAAGTCCGATTCGGTTGAGGGTTAGTAAGGAGATAAGTGCCTTGCATCCAACAGCTCTCTGCAGTTCACGGGTGTCCTGTTGTTGCGGCCATTTTCTGTCTCGGGTCGGTGGCAGCTCTGCGCACAGATGAAGGGATGGGAGACTGTTGCTCTGCAGGGTGTCTGATGTCCAACTTACAGCACGAACCCAGGTCTCAGCACTGACCTTGGGTCTTGCTGCATGATGGTCCTAGGGCACTCAGCACACTTCCAGCTGAAGGATATGCACAAAGCCCTTGCAGATAGCACTGCTGCAGCTTCTCAACTTTACCAGGCACTGTGATTGTGGGGAGCATGTGGCTGGGGGAATTGGGGGGGCTGTGATTGTGGGGAGAATGTGGCTGGGGGAATTGGGGGGCTGTGATTGTGGGGAGAATGTGGCTGGGGGAATTGGGGGGGCTGTGATTGTGGGGAGAATGTGGCTGGGGGAATTGGGGGGCTGTGAGTGTGGGGAGTGTGTGGCTGGGGGAATTGGGGGGGCTGTGATTGTGGGGAGAATGAGGCTGGGGGAATTGGGGGGGCTGTGATTGTGGGGAGCATGTGGCTGGGGGAATTGGGGGGGCTGTGATTGTGGGGAGAATGAGGCTGGGGGAATTGGGGGGGCTGTGATTGTGGGGAGCATGTGGCTGGGGGAATTGGGGGGGCTGTGATTGTGGGGAGAATGAGGCTGGGGGAATTGGGGGGGCTGTGATTGTGGGGAGCATGTGGCTGGGGGAATTGGGGGGGCTGTGATTGTGGGGAGTGTGTGGCTGGGGGAATTGGGGGGGCTGTGATTGTGGGGAGAATGTGGCTGGGGGAATTGGGGGGGCTGTGATTGTGGGGAGAATGTGGCTGGGGGAATTGGGGTACTGTGATTGTGGGGAGTGTGTGGCTGGGGGAATTGGGGGGGCTGTGATTGTGGGGAGTGTGTGACTGGGGGAATTGGGGGGGCTGTGATTGTGGGGAGAATGTGGCTGGGGGAATTGGGGGGGCTGTGATTGTGGGGAGCATGTGGCTGGGGGAATTGGGGGGGCTGTGATTGTGGGGAGCATGTGGCTGGGGGATTTGGGGGGGCTGTGATTGTGGGGAGCGTGTGGCTGGGGGAATTGGGGGGGCTGTGATTGTGGGGAGCATGTGGCTGGGGGAATTGGGGGGGCTGTGATTCTGGGGAGAATGTGGCTGGGGGAATTGGGGGGGCTGTGATTGTGGGGTGAATGTGGCTGGGGGAATTGGGGGGGCTGTGATTGTGGGGAGCGTGTGGCTGGGGGAATTGGGGGGGCTGTGATTGTGGGGAGAATGTGGCTGGGGGAATTGGGGGGGCTGTGATTGTGGGGAGAATGTGGCTGGGGGAATTGGGGGGGCTGTGATTGTGGGGAGAATGTGGCTGGGGGAATTGGGGGGGCTGTGATTGTGGGGAGCATGTGGCTGGGGGAATTGGGGGGCTGTGATTCTGGGGAGAATGTGGCTGGGGGAATTGGGGGGGCTGTGATTGCGGGGGGGGGCATTGGCTGGGGAAATCAGGAGGCCTGTAATTGTGGGGAGCATGTAGCTGGGGAGAATTAGGGGGGTATGGACAGTGCCTGTTGATGTGCTAGGGGCAAGCAGCATTCCATAACCACTACACGTGCTCATCTCCATCTCCCCTCCCCCTCCACTCCCTCCCCACCTCTTCAGAGTGACAGCATGGCTTTTTCTATGCAACCAGTCGATCTCGCTGTTCTTTTGGTTGCTGCTGGAGCTGAGGAAGAGGAGCTGGAGGAAGAATTGCGGGCAAAGGAGGCCCGGGCCTTCCAACTTCCAGGGCCAGAGGGAGACGACCACCAGGGGCAGGAGGTGGCCACCATTCATCCAGAGGGTGGTGTGTAGGAGCAGGAGGGAGCAGAGACCCCGACAGTTCCGTGCACGGGTGTCCTTCGAGTAGATGTCGGACACCGTATGCCGCCGACATCTCCGATTCCGAAAGGAGACAGTGCAACACCTGTGCCACCTGTGATGCAGGACCTGGCACCCAGAGGTGGGGGAGGGGAGCACCCACTCTCGGTGGCTGTCAAATTGAAGGCCGCTCTAAACCTTCTATGCAACTGGGTCTTTCCAGACCCCAAGCGGAGATGTCTGTGGCATCTCCCAATCTGCCGTGCACGGTTTTGTGAAGCACTGTGTGCCCGGGCTGGGCAGTTCACCAACTTCAATCTGGACCAGGCACAGCAGGAAGCCCGGATTGCAGGGTTCGCAGCCATTGCGGGGATGCCTAGCGTTCAGGGGGCGATCGACTGTACACGCGTCATCTGCAAGTCCCCCCTTCAGAATCCGCAGAGATTTGTTAATAAGATGGGGTTCCACTCTCTGAATGTTCAGCTAGTGTGCCACCATAGGATGACCATCATGCACCTCTGCGCCAGACATCCAGGCAGCATGCATTGTCAGGAGCTCGGACATCCTGGAGGAGGTGCCCAGGCTCATGGATGATATGGCTTACCTGCTTCGGACATGGCTAATGACGCCCGTGTGGAAGTCTGTGTCTGAGGCAGAGACCTGCTATAATAAGGCCCATGTAGCCACCCGCGTGACAGTGGAGAGCTGCATTGGGCTCCTCAAGATGCGATTCTGGTGCCCTCCAGTACAGCCCTGTGACCTCCTCCCGCATTGTGATCGTGTGCTGTGCCTTGCACAATCTGGCTCTGCGGAGAGGTGATGTCTTGGAGGAGGAGGAGGAGGACATGGAGGATGACCAGCCAGATGTCGCTGGGGAGACCGGGGATCATCAATGGAAGGGGATTTATAATCGAGACAAAGTAGTCACAGGTGGGTGATGAAAAAAACATTTATTTACAGTAACGGTGTTTAAATAAAATTTTCTAGCATAAAAACTTGTGAACAGAAAATGTTAACGTGCTTAAATATATTTCTAACTAGTGTAGCCCTTCACCCATGCCATCTCAGTGCAACTACAACCTCCTAACCTCATGTGGCCAACAACTACATCTCAGTGACTCCCCAGAATGTACATTGGAGGTGGAGTTGGCCAGCTGCCTACCATGTCCTGTGGCCTGCGATGCATATGGCGAGCATCCTCTGGAGGCCCTGGACCTTGAGGGCCCTGGGCCATTCTCTGGAGAGATCCAGCGCCTGCTCCTCAAAAGGGGTGAGGACCTGGGGATCTGGCTCACCACCCCCTGTCTTTGCCCCCTCACGGGTATTGTGCTCACTCTTCGTCTTTGGAGACAGAAGGAGCCATGAAAGAAATGGTGGCGTGACTCCTGCGGAGTATCAGGTGGTGGGCCTTAGAGGGCAAGCACAGCGGGGCTCACTGGGGAGGAAAGAAAGGAGGTGCTTGCGGGGGGGGGTCAGGAGCTGGAAGCATGCAGGGTACTAGGGATGGGAGGATCTGGGGGAGATTTGGGGGAAGATGCAAGTTGAGGTTCAGCACTTATCCTTGCTACACGGATGAGCTCATTGACCTTTTTTTTAGGCATTGCTTTGCAGGTTTGGGAGGGGGGTGCAGTGCCCTGGCACTGACCGAGGTGGCGACTTCCTCCTAGGCCACATTTCCATAGCCCCCCCCCTCCTTGGCCTACATCCTCCGGGGGGGGAAGAGGGTGTCCTGCCTTGTCTCTGCAGTTTCCCCAGGTCACCCTCAGAGAACCGGAGGGGGTGGGGGGGCAGGGAATGCTGTTCGTGCACACATTTTGTGCAAGAATGCCTGCTTGCCTGTTCATTCTGGTGTTTTTTTAATGGAGCTCCCCCTCGTTAGGGCAGATCAGCTGCAGGCAGTTTGGCAGAACATTCTAGCAAGTTCCATGCAGTTTGCTTGTTAGCAGTGAGGGGAAGGCAAGTGAACACTTAACAGGTGTGCTGATGGGGAGGGGGTGAGCGCCTCAATGATTGGGGACAGGGGAGAGAGAGGGAGGAAGCTGGAGGAGATGGGGGCCTTGTAATGGAGGGCCCAGGGTGTGGATAAGGGGGGATCATCCTGTCTGGAGGGTGGAGGGTGGATCTCTCGGCCTGTGATGGGTGGAGGGTGGATCTCTCGGCCTGTGATGGGTGGAGGGTGGATCTCTCGGCCTGTGATGGGTGGAGGGTGGATCTCTCGGCCTGTGATGGGTGGAGGGTGGATCTCTCGGCCTGTGATGGGTGGAGGGTGGATCTCTCGGCCTGTGATGGGTGGAGGGTGGTTCTCACGGCCTGTGATGGGTGGAGGGTGGATCTCTCGGCCTGTGATGGGTGGAGGGTGGATCTCTCGGCCTGTGATGGGTGGAGGGTGGATCTCTCGGCCTGTGATGGGTGGAGGGTGGATCTCTCGGCCTGTGATGGGTGGAGGGTGGATCTCTCGGCCTGTGATGGGTGGAGGGTGAATCTCTCGGCCTGTGATGGGTGGAGGGTGGATCTCTCGGCCTGTGATGGGTGGAGGGTGGTTCTCACGGCCTGTGATGGGTGGAGGGTGGATCTCTCGGCCTGTGATGGGTGGAGGGTGGATCTCTCGGCCTGTGATGGGTGGAGGGTGGATCTCTCGGCCTGTGATGGGTGGAGGGTGGATCTCTCGGCCTGTGATGGGTGGAGGGTGGATCTCTCGGCCTGTGATGGGTGGAGGGTGGATCTCTCGGCCTGTGATGGGTGGAGGGTGGATCTCTCGGCCTGTGATGGGTGGAGGGTGGATCTCTCGGCCTGTGATGGGTGGAGGGGAAGGGGGGAAGGTTTGGGTGGTGGGCTGGTGGGGGTGAAAAGAAGGTTAGTAATGTTCAGGGGGAGTGGGGCAATGTCTGTGGGGGCCAGGGGGAGGCATTTCCCAGCCTGGGCGCAATGTGGTAGGGGAGCAGCATTCTATCTTTTCCTTCCGCGCGTGCACAGTTGGAGAGACCGAAAGGAGCTGCAGGGTTTGGGGCACGATTTGGAATCAGTGCTATTTTTTTCAGGCAGAGTGCGTATGGGGGCATCCGAGAATAGGTCTAAAAGTCAGATCTGAAACACTCCCAGATTCAAGTCCACCCTGCACTTAGACTCAAAATGGTAAATTCGGGCCCTTAGTTCCACTTCAACAAAGTTTTATCAAGCAAATATCCGCTTTGTTCAGTTTTGTGTTCAAGAAATTATTAATGCGTTTTCAAGGTAAGAATGGACAAATAGCACCTTTGTTCCATCATTTTTCATGGCTGAAGACAGGAATTTCACTACACCACGGTACAGTTTAAGACAATACCTGTCTTATAGTCAAGGTTGCAGTTGGTTTAATCAGCAGTAAAACTATTTACTTGGTATCAAAGCCGATTATCTTCAACACTGGGCAATTTGAGCTGTGTTCTTATCATCAATGTTTTGTCCGAATTATCACTGAAATTCAATCTCTGTTCAGGGGACCAGCCCTTCGTGGAAGGAAGTGTGGTTCAGTAATGATTTTATACAAAGCAACGCTGTGTGGTAACAGGGTACGGAATGTATGATTGATGTGGAGAGTCAATAAGACCATTAGTTCTGACTCGCCCAAATTATACATCTCATAATCGGTGGCATTTTATGTCTTATCTCACACCAAGTCCCATTTCCCGATCATCCCTGCACTTGCTGACCTTCACTGGCTTCCAGTTAGGCGACTTCTTGGTTTTAAAATTCTCATTCTTGTTTTCAAATCCTTCCATGGCTTCATTCACCTCTCCCACCCCTCTGCCCCTCTCCCACCCCTCTGTCCCTCCCCGCCCCTCTGTCCCTCCCCGCCCCTCCACCCTTCCAGCCCCCGCCCCCCGCCCCTCCCTGTCCCTCCCCGCCCCTCCACTCCTCCCCACTGTATCTGTAATCTCCTCTAACCTTACAGTCCTCTGAGATAACAGCACTCATTTAATAGAGTTGTACAGTGCAGAAAGCCCATTGAGTCTGCACCGACAGCACAGCAGTGAGCACTGCTGCCTCACAGCGCCAGGGACCCGGGTTCAATTTTGACCTCAAGTCACCGTCTGTGTGGAGTTTTCACATTCTTCCCGTGCCTGCGTGGGTTTCCTCCCACAGTCCAAAGATGTGCAGGTTAGGTTTTTGCCATGCTAAATTGATGCTAGTGTCAGGGGGATTAGCAAGGTAAAATATATGGGGTTACGGGAATAGGGCCTGGATGGGATTGTGGTTGGTGCAGGCTCATTAGATCTAATGGCCTCCTTCTGTGCTGTAGGGATTCTATGGTTCTATGAACAACCACTAAATTCATGCTAATCCCATTTTCCAGGACTAGTCCCGTATCCTTGAATGTGCTTCTTAAATGTTGTTAGGGTTCTGGCCTCCACTATCTTCCCAGGCTGAGCATTCCAGATTCCCACCACACTCTGAGTGAATTTTATTTTCTCAAATCCCTTCTGCATCTCCTGCCCCTTATCCTCAAACTATGCCCCCTCATGATTGACCCCCCAACCAAGGCAAACAGCTGCTACCTACTTACTCTGTCCATACCCCTCATAATTTATACACCTCAACTATGTCCCCCCTGCCCCCCTTTAGTCTTCTCTGCTCTAGAGAAAAAAAAAATCAAGCTTATCCAGTCTCTCCTTATAGCTCAAAGGCTTCATCTTAGGCAACATCCGATGGGCATCATGGTGGCACTGTGGTTAGCACTGCTGCCTTACAGCATCAGTGTCCCGGTTTTGATTCCCAGCTTGGATCACTGTCCATTCTCCCCACGACTGCGCGAGTTTCCTCCGGGTGCTCCAGTTTCCCCCCACAATCCGAAAGACATGCTGGTTAGGTGTGGTGTCCATGCTAAATTTTCCCTCGGTGTACCCGTACAGGTGATAGAGTGTGGCGACTAGGGAATTTTCATAGTAACTTCACTGCAGTATTAATGAAAACCTGCTTGTGACCAATAAGCAAACTTTAAACATCCTGGTTAACCTCCTTTGTACCCCTTCGAGTGCAATCATATACTTCCTGTAGGGAGGTGACCAGAACTGCACACGGTTATCCAGATGTGGCCTAACCAATGTTTCGTACATCTGGCCTTTTGAATATCCCCAATTTTAATCGCTCCACAATACACCCACTGAGGATCCTTTTAATGAATAAAGGATTCGTGCTTCAGCTAGCAAGCACCAACAACTTGCATTTATATAGCAAATTGGACTGAATAACACATTCCAAGGTCTCTGACAGCAAGGTTATCAGGCAAAAATGTGCACCAAATCGAATGAGAAATTAGGACCAGAGGCTAAAATCTTGACAATGGAAGTAGGTTTTCAAGAGGATTTTAAAGAGAGTGAGAGAGGTGGAGAAGCCCCTGAGTCCTGCAGCCTTTCAGAGATGCTGACACTTTTAAATGGTGTCAGGAATGTTCATATTCATGCCACCCCATTAGCTGAGATGTCAACAAACTGTGTGAGTGGTGCCCAGTTTTCCCATCAATTCAGCACTTTAGGGAGAATCACGGCCAGTATTCCAAATGTGGCCTAACCAATATTTTATACAACTGTAACATAATTTGCCAACTTTTATATTCGATGGCCCGGCTGATGAAGGCAAGAGCGTCATTAGCTTTCTTCAACACCTTTTCCACTGATATGAAGATAGAGTAGGGACTGGGCCTGTGAAAGATACAGCCCCAATGGGCTGAATGGTCTCCCACGGCACTGTATGGATTCCACAAATGATATTGAGTTCCTGCCCACCACCACCCTCTCCACAATGGAAAATTCCACTCCATAAATTTGACAGAGAGGGACGTTCCTTTAAACATTATATTCCGGAACGGCCGCTGTGTACTCAGTACTGAGCCACATTTTCTAATTCATTGATGGGATGTGGGCGTTCCTGCCAAGACCAGCATTTATTACCCATACCTAACGTTAAGTGACATTAAATGTTGTTGATGTGTGTCAATGAGCTGCTATGATTCTGAGCCAATGACTCACATTAATGCCTTGTTGGAGTCTGTGAATTACGAGAGCAAACGCTTGGTTGATGTGAATGTAATGTGAATGCGAATAGCAAACAATTATAAGTATCAAACTACATGGAAAGAAATGGCCACAATGATCTAAATATTCAATTCAAAATATCAAATTGTTTAGCACACTGTCATGCAGCAGTAATGATGTAACCAGCACAGGGAAAATACACATTTCAGTATTTGCAACACAGCACAAGTTATGTGTTAATTTGTGACAAAACTGCGTGGTTGAGACACAAAAAAGACCCCTGTGTTCCTGACTAGCCCGAAATAGATTTTCCAAGTTGCCACCTAGCACATCTTTTTAAAAAGTGTTCAGTTACTTTTATGCATTCAATGCTGTCAAATAGGTCTTTTGTTGAAAATAATTGTGTTTAAATGCAGCTACAGGTTACAAGAAGCTGATTGTTTAGCCTGGCTGCATTGAATTCCATGCTGATGACTTCAGGCAGGTTGATAATAATGTGCTTATTGAATCAAACTCTTAGCTGGGGGGCTGTGCTGGGGAGTAGGAAAAGGAGTGAAGCTAGCAGCAGTTCATATTAAAAGCCCGTTACACACACCCTAAAGGAGATTTTCAAAAGGGAATTTCAATTTGAATCTACATTCATTTAAATTTCCCAAATTTTGTTACAAATCCTTAAATTCTTTGGATATTTTTGATTTGATTTATTAGTGTCACATGTACTAGTTTGCAGTGAAAAGTATTTTTTATTACACACTGTAGATTACACTACAGACAAACCATACCATTCAGAGAGAAGGAATGAGAGGGTGTAAAATGTAATGTTACCGTCATAGCTAGGGTATAGACAAAGATCAACTTAATGTAGGTAGGTCCACTCAGATGATAGCTTCAAAAGAAATCTTTTGAGTTGGTTGGCACATGACCTCAGACTTTTGTACATTTTTCCTGAAGGAAGAAGCTGGAAGAGAGAATGTCCAGGGTGCATGGGATCCTTAATTATGCTGGTTGCTTTTCCGAGGCAGCAGGAAGTGTGGTCAGAGTCAATGGGTGAGAGGCTGGTATGACTGATGGACTAGGCTTTGTTCACGACCCTTGACAATTTCTTGCAGTTTTGGGAATCATAGGAGCCATACCTAGCTGCGATACAACCACAAGGATGCTTTCTATGGTGCACCTGTAAAGGTTGGTGAGAGTCATAGCAGATATGCTGAATTTCCTTATTCTCCTGAGAAAGTCGAGGTGTCGGTGGGCTTTCTTAACTGTAGCCTTGCGTGGAGGTACCAGGACAGGAACTTCCTTATTTTTTGCACTGATGCGCTGGGCCTCTCCATCACTATGGATGGGGATATTTATGGAGCCTCCTCCCCCAGTGAGTTACTCAATAATCCACACCATTCAAGGCTGGATGCGGCAGATCTGATCTGTTGGTTGTTAGATCGCTTAGCATTGTCTACTGCTTGCTGCTAATGCTGTTTGACATGCAGGTAGTCTTATGTTGTAGCTTTACCAAGTTAATACCTCATTCTCAAGTACGCATGATGTCGCTCCTGACACACCCTCCTGCACACTTCATTGCACCAGGCGTGATCCCCTGGCTTGGTGGTTCTGGCAGAGTTGGAAACATGTTGGGTCATGAGGTGAACTGGTCACCTAGAAACTTAAAGCTCTTGATCATTTCCATTTCATTTGATGTATTGATGTGGACAGGGGCAAGCTGCGAACTGATTGTGTGACATTTTTGAAGATATGCTCCATCATCTTGTGTGTTCCAACCGCTGTGCTTAAAAAGGATAGATTTAAAAAAGATCTAGCAACTCAGGACTGGACATCCATGAGATATTGTGGGCTATTAGTAGCAGCGGAATTGTACTCAGCCACAATCTGTAACCTCATAATCTTCTCATTGACACTCAGTTCGGGTTCCATCAGAGCAACTCAGCTCCTGGCCTCATCACAGCCTTGGTTCAAATATGAACAAAAGAGTTGAACACTAGAGATGAGGTGAGAGTGACTGCTCTTGACATGAAGGCAGCATTTGACCAAGTGTAACATCAAGGAGATCGAGCAAAATTGGAGTCAATGGGAATCAGAGGAAAAGTGCTTCATTTGTTGGTGTCATACCTAGCACAAAGGAAGATGCCTAGTGGTATTATCACTAAATTATTAATCCAGAAACTCAGCTCATGCTCTGAGGACACGGGTTTGAATCCCATCACGGGTAGATGGTGGAACTTGAATTCAATAATAATAGAATATCTGGAAATAAGACCATTGTCCTTTGTCAGAAAAACCCATCTGGTTCACTAATTTTCTTTAGGGAAGGAAATCTCTGCCCTTACCTGGTCTGGCCTACACAGGGAGAAAGTAGGGCCTCTTAAGGATCAACAAGGTCATCTATGTGTCGATCCACAAGATGAGATCCTACATGAGTATTTCTCATCAGTATTTACTGTTGAGAAAAGCATAGATGTTAGGGAACTTGGATACATAAATAGTGATGGCTTGAGGACTGGACATATCACAGAGAAGGAGGTGCTAGAAGTCTTGAAGTGCATCAAGATAGATAAATCCGGGACCTGATGAAGTGTATCCTAGGACATTGAGGGAGGCTAGGGAAGAAATTGCAGGTCCCCGAGCAGAGATATTTGAATCATTGATACTCACTGGTAAGATGCCTGAAGACTGGAGGGTGACAAATGTTATGCATTTGTTTAATAAGGGCTGCAAGAAAACGCCTGCATGCCACAGGCCGGTGAGTTGTTTGAGGTATTTTGAGAGACAGGATCTACAGGCATTTAGAGACACAAGGACTGTTTAGGGACAGTCAGCATGGCTTTGTGAGTGGAAAATCACGCCTCACAAATTTGATTCAGTTTTTTGAAGGGTTAACCAAGAAGATAGATGAGGGAAGTGCAGCTGATGTTGTCTACATGGACTTTAGCAAGGCCTTTGACAAGGTAGGTCGGTGCATAAGGTAAATCTCACGGGATCCAAGATGAGGTAGCTAATTAATACAAAACTGGCTTGTTGACAGAAGCCAAAGGGCGGTTGTAGGGAGCTGTTTTTCAAACTGGAGACATGTGACCAGTGGTGTGCCTCAGGGATCAGTGCTGGGTCCACTGTTATTTGCCATTTGTATTAACAATTTGGATGAGAATATAGAAGACATGGTTGTAAGTTTGCAGATAACATCAAGATTGGTTGCATAATGGACAGTGAGGAAGGTTATCTCAGATTGCAACAGGATCTTGATCAATTGGGCCAGTGGGCTGACGAATGGCAGATGGAGTTTAATTTAGGTAAATGTGAGGTGATGCATTTTGGTAGATTGAACCAGGGCCGGACTTAATGGTATGGCGTTGGGGAGAGTTACAGGACAAAGAGATCTAGGTGTACATGTTCATAGCTCCTTATAAATGAAGTCTCAGGTGGACAGAGTGGGGAAAAAACATTCAGCATGCTTGGTTTCATTGGTCAGAACTTTGAATACAAGAGTTGGGATGTCTTGTTGAAGTTTTACAAGCTGTTGGTTAGGCCACTGTTCATCCTAGTATAGAAAAGATATTATTAACTAGAAAGAGTGCAGAAAAGATTTACTAGGATGCTACCGAGAATTGATGGTTTGAGTTACAATGAGAGGCTTGATAGACTGGGACTGTTTTCTCTGGAGGATAAAAGGCTGAGGGGTGATCTTATAGAGATCTATAAAATAATAAGGAGCATAGACAAGGTAGACAGTCAACATCCTTTCCCAAAGATAGGGGAGTCTAAAACTAGAGGGCATATGTTTAAGGTGAGAGGGGAGAGATATGAAAGTGCCCAGGGAGGGAATATTTTCACACAGGAGGTGGTGAATGTCTGGAACAGGATGCCAGAGGTAGCAGTAAGACAAATACAATTTTGTCTTTCAAAAAGCTTTTAGACAGTTACATGAGTAAGATGGGTACAGAGGGATATGGGCCAAATGCAGGCAATTGGGACTAGCTTAGGGGTTTAAAAAATAAGGGTGGCATGGACAAGTTGGGCCAAAGGGCCTGTTTCCATGCTGTAAACCTCTGTGACTCTATGACTCCATGTGACTCCAGAGCCACAGCAATGTAATTGATTCACAACTGCCCTTTGAACAAGAGCAACTAGGGATGGGCAATAAATGCTGGCTGGTGATGCCCATTTCCTATGAATGAATAAATAACAGGACGGGTGCAGTTGCTGAAGGTCAATCATCTCAGTGCCAGAACTTCACTGCAGGAGATTCTCAGGGTCGAATCCTAAACTCAACCATCTCCAGCTGTTTCATCAATAACCTTCCTCCAAAATAAGGTCAGAAGTAAGGATGTTCGCTGATGACTGCGCAATGTTCAACACCCTTCACAACTCCTCAGATACTGACGCAATTGAAATAGACTAAGCTTACTAAGATAATGCTAAATTTGTGAGTCCATAGTGTCCTTATTAATGTGATAACCCAGCACAAGTCTCATTAGTGCACAAAGCTTTCAATGACAAGAGCTCGGATTTCTCCCACTGCAATTTGAACCTTGATCATTTTGCAAAGTCAAGCTAAAGACTAAGCTTGGATTACTCCAATTTGCTGACAGTCACCTACTGCAGGGTTAGTTGTTCAGGCTCAGAATCACTGGGCTTCCCTGCACAGCTTGGTGGCATATGATTGAAAGTCAGTTCTACCTTTCTTTAAAGAGTGATATCCTTTCCTGCAGTTTTCAACAACATCTGTATGTGACTCCAGGCCCAGCAAAACAACATGTGTTAGGAGCAGCTTCTTCCAGCTTGACCTACATAAACACAAAATGTATTATTCATGATAATTGGCTCTTCAGTGTCCATACACGGTGATATTAATGTAATTAATATTGATTTTAAATTGTTGAGGTCCCAATACTAATCCATGCAGCATCTCACTAGTTACGATTGCCAACCTGAAAATGACCCATTTATGCCGATTCTCCATTTCCTGTTGATTAACTAATCCTCTATCCATGCTAGTACATGACCCCCAAAACCAGATGTTTTTAACCTGTGTATTAACCATTTATGTGAGACCCTATCAAATGTCTTTTAGATATCCAAATGAATAAATCTACTGACTTTATCCACCCTGCCATCACACCCTTCAAGAATTCCAATAAATTTTTCAAATGTGATTTCACGTTCGTAAAACCATGCTGACTATGTTTGATTGTATTCTGATTTCATATTTGTCCTGAATTTTCTCAGTGAGACATTAGGTTAAGTCTCCGATAATATCCTGCTTTCTGCCTTCCTCCTTTCTTGAACAGTGTTGCATGCTCAATTTTACAGCCTCCTGGGGCTTTCTAGGATCCAGGGGAGTTTGGAAGATTACAGCAAATGCATACACGGGAGTGGAAGTGGGTTCCTTGAGGGGGTGGGGGGGGGGGGTTCCTTCTGGCCCACCAGAGGAATCATAGAAGGCAGGGCCAGGCCATGCAAAGGTCCGTTTATCTTGGGGGAGGGGGGGAGTTTTCCAGTTCTGGGGAGAGCATGGCTGGAAATTCCTGCCCACTATCTCCACAGCCTCTGCCTTTAAGACTGTAGCATTCAGGCTATCAGATGCAAGGGATATGACAGCTTTCTCCTCCTGTTAGTTTTCCCAGTGTTAAGAAAGCACAGCAAAGCCCCTACTTTCTCAGAAGACTAAGGAAATTTGGCATGTCAGCTTCACCTCTCACCAACTTTTACAGATGCACCGCAGAAAGCATTCTTTCTAGTCGTATCACAGCTTGGTATGGCTCCTGCTCTGCCAGGACTGCAAGAATCTACAAAAGGTTGTGAATGTAGCCCAGTACATCACACCAACCAGCCTCCCATCCATTAACTCTGTCTACACTTCCTGCTGCCTGGGCAAAGCAGCCAGCATAATTAAGGACCCTATGCACCCCGGCTATTCTCTCTTCCACCTTCTTCCGTCAAGAAAAAGATGCAAAAGTCTGAGGTCACATACCAGCTGACTCAAGATAGTTTCTTCCCTGTTGCTGTCAGACTTTTGATCAGCCTTACCTTGCATTAAGTTGATATTTCTCTACGCCCTAGCTATGACTGTAACACTACATTATGCACTCTCTTGTTTCCTTCTCTATGAATGGTATGCTTTATCTGTATAGCATGCAAGAAACAGTACTCTTCACTATGTGTTAGTACATGTGACAATAATAAATCAAATCAAATTATTATTTCTCCCAAGCTAACAGGAACATAGGAATTACAAGCAGAAGTTGCCAAGTTCAGCCCTTCGAGCATGCTCTGCCATTCAATCAGATCATCATTGCTCTCTCCCTGGTCTCAAATCCATCTATTCCCCATATCCCTCTTTCTCCTTTTTTAATTAGAAGTATGTCTATCTCCCTATTGAAACCATTCAAAGCTTCAGATTGTTTAAAATTGCTCCCTTCCCTTGATTTTCTATTGTTGGGATGTTTTCTATATGGTTTCTACTTTGAAGATGTTGAAATATAAAATACTTTTTCAAAATCTCTGCCATTTCCTTGTCTCCCATTGTTAATTCCCCAGTCTCGTCTGCCAAAGAGCTAATATTTACTGTAGCTAATCTCTTGTAGAAACTCTTCCTGTCTGTTTCTATATTTCTTGCTAATTTAGTCTCTCATTCTAATTTCTCTCTTGATTTTATTTTATTCATCCTTTATTGATTTCTGAAATGTTCCCAAGTTCCTCCTCAACTCAGCCCTAAATCTGCTTCCTCTTATTTTGAAGCCGTGTCCCCTAGTTCTAGTTTCACCTGCCAATAGAAACAACTTCCCTGCTTCTATCTTATCTATTCCCTTCATAATCTCACGTTTCTATAAAATCTTCAATTAGATATGCTTAGCCATTCCTTTCATAGTCTTTCTTTCTCAATTTGGTGAAAGTTATAAAATATTTTTTTAAATTGTGAAGGATTAACCTTCATCAGAGCACTCCTGACTCGAAACAATGGTTCTATTCTCTCTCCATAGATGCTGTCAGACCTGCTGAGATTTCCCAGCATTTCTGTTTTCCTTTAAGTTTAAAACACGGGTTTCAGACCCACGTTTCTCACACTCAAAGTTACTATGAAATCCTATCATGCTTCAATCCCTCTTCATTAAAGGACCTTTAATATGAAATCACTGATTAATTCAGCCTTACTCATTACAAGGCCTGAAACAGCTTATTCCCTGGTTAATTCCACAATAAATTGTTCCAGTAAACGGTTTTGAACGTACTCCATGAATTTATCCTGATGGCTTCCTTTGCCAGTCTGATTTGTCCAATCTATATGAAGGTTAAAAATAGCCCACAATTACTGCAGTACCTAGTTTACATTATTTACATTACAAATGGGATGCTGGCCTTCATAGCGAGGGGGATTGAATATAAAAGTAGGGAGGTCTTGCTGCAGCTGTATAGGGCACTGGTGAGGCCGCAGCTGGAGTACTGTGTGCATTTTTGGGCGCCGCACCTGCGCAAAGATATTTTGGCCTTGGAGGGAGTGCAGAGGAGGTTTACTAGGCTGATGCCGGAGTTGAGGGGGTTGAGCTATGAGGAGAGGCTGAATAAACTGGGCTTGTACTCGTTAGAGTTGAGAAGAATGAGGGGAGATCTCATTGAGACGTATAAGATGATGAATGGGATGGATAGGATAGAGGTGGAGAGACTCTTCCCGCTCAAAAAAGACAGTAGGACTAGGGGGCACAGCCTCAAGATAAAAGGGGGGCGGTTTAGAACGGAGTTGAGGAGGAACTTCTTCACTCAAAGGGTGGTGAATCTCTGGAATTCTCTGCCCGTTGAAGTGGTGGAGGCTGCCTTGCTCAATATTTTTAAGACGCGGGTTGATGGGTTTTTGATAAGAGAGGGGATTAAGGGTTATGGGGAGAGGGCGGGAAAGTGGAACTGAGCCACGACAGATCAGCCATGATCTTATTGAATGGCGGGGCAGGCTCGAAGGGCTAGATGGCCTACTCCTGCTCCTATTTCTTATGTTCTTATGTTCTTATGTTCTTATTTTTATTTTGATTATTTCTTGATTTTTTTACAAAGTAGCTACTTTTAGGGGACCTATAAATTACTCACATTAGTGACTTTTCCCCTCATTATTTCTTATCTCCATCCAAACTGATTCTTCATTTTGATCTTCCAAATGAAGATAATTTCTCATGACTGTACCGATCTCATCCTTTATTACTAGACCTACCCCACCTCCTTTTCCTGTCTTCCTATTCTTTCAAACATCAATGACCATGGCACAGGAGGCCATTCAAGTGGGGGGAGTGAAAATAGAAGGTAGTGGTAGTAGAGGATAGTATGGTGAGAAGTGGGTTCCAGTGCAGGGCACTGGGCATCAGTACTGGGGAACATGGGGACTGGACCATTGGGACGGCCTACATGAACTGGAAACACTGTTGTTGTGGACCTCGTAACTAGGGAATTAGAGAAAACTTTAAATGGTTTGGGAAAGAGATCAAATGTGGAAAAATGTGGTATTTCCAAGCATTGAGACAAGGGAAGAGAGAACAGAGAACAAGGAAAAGTACAGCACAGGATTAGGCCCTTTGGCCTTCCAAGCCTGTGCCAATCATGACGCCCTAACTAAACGAGAAAAAAACCTTCTGCCCTTACTTGGTCCATATCTCCCCCTATTCATGTACCCATCCAAATGCCTCTTAAATGTTGCTAATGTGCCTGCTTCCACCTCCTCCTCTGGCAGCGCATTCCAGACACCCACCACTCTCTGTGTGAAAAAATTCCCCGTGCATCGCCCTTAAACTGTCCCCCTCTCACCTTGAACCTGTGCCCCCTTCTAATTGACACTTCTACCCTGGGAAAAATCCTCTCACTATCCACCCTGTCTATGCTTCTCATAATTTTGTAGACATCCCTTAGCTTCCGACTTTCCATGAAAACAACCCTAGTTTACTCAACTTGTCCTCATAGTCAGCACCTTCGAGACCAGACAACATCCTAGTGAACCTTCTTTGCACTCTCTCCAAAGTTTCCACATCCTCCTGGTAGTGTGGTGACCAGAATTGCATGCAATACTCCACATGCAACCTAACCAAGTTTTATACAGCTAGAGGAAAACAGTAATGTGGGAAACGAGGAACAGAGAGATGAAAGAATGCGCAAAGAATTAAGGTTGGATATTACAATACTGTAACAAAGATTAAACTAAAGGCTCTGGGCAAGATGTTCTTGGGAACAGGCAAAGGACGATGACAGACAGGAGATAATGCATTCCATGGTGAGGCATTTGATGGGATCCACGAGGGGTCAATGACAGAGGATGGTGGGGCCTGCTCAAACTCACTCCAGCTGTGGCACTATCCTAAAGAGGAAGCCAAGGCCCCTTGAGCATCCATAGTGAGGAAGAGCAGTTGGCGCACATCCCATGGCCATCCACCCAGGTTACTCTGAGTATCCCACTCACTCAAATCCCTCTCCCTGTGACCACTTCAGGCCAACTCCAGAGGCTGGGGACACCACACAGCAGGACCCCGAAAGCCTGCCAGGCTTCAGCCCTCCTGAGGATGCCCACCAAGGACATCACGGACAACAGGGAGTAGAAGTCGGTAAGATGCTTCCACCTCTGCTGTGGATGTTGGGGATGCACCAGGACATAACAGCAGGGTTAGAAATGTTAAGAAGCTCTAGTTGCACAGTGTGGGCACGGGGTGTTAAGCACCTGTACATTGCATTCACCTCTGTAAATTAACTCTTATTAATTGCGCCCTTTCTATGGCTCCTTGTTCTGGAGCTGTGTTCTTGCAGTCCCAACTTAAAAACTGGATTCTTGCAACAGGAAAAGGCAGGGTTCTCAGTCCAGGGCTTCCTCCATGTGCTTTGTGCAAGAATGCCAGCACATTGGTGACTGAACACATCAGTCATGCCTGCATCTCGTAAGGAATGAAGATGTCTCCCACAAGACACAGAGCTAATGTCACTCATTCCAGTCATCGCCCCATGTGTGCTCTCTGCATCTTTTAAGATGCGACTGGTCCCCTATACCATTCACCTTGGCCTCCGGTGATCCTGAACCTCACAGGTACAACTCACGACGGATGCGGTAAGACCAGGGGAGGTGAAACTTTCCCCATGATATGACCCTAGTCACACAGAGTAAGTGATTGCTGTTGGCTCCATCACATCTCCCCAGGAGCCAAGAGGAGCAGACATGCTGATCTATAAAATCTTCAGCATCTCTAATGTTGTTCTGATTGGTGACTCTCTCCACTCGTCACCAAGCTCAATGTCTCTTTCTATCCAAATTCCTGGGTTCCAACCCATCCTCTCTCACACTAAGCCCTGATCTCACCAAGCCAGGGACTGTTCACAACATTCCATATCTATGGCCTCCTACATAGGGCATAGGGCATTTGGCCCATCAAGTCTGCTCCATCATTCGATCATGGATGATATGATCCTCATCCCCATTTTCCTACCTTTTCTCCATAACCCTTCAATGCATTACCAATAACAGTTTGTCTAACTCCCCCTTAAATTTACTCACTATTCCGGCATCCACTGCACTTTGGGGCAGCGAATTCCACAGATCACAACCCTTTGGGAGAAGTCGTGTCTCCTTAACTCTGTTTTAAATTTGCTACCCCTTATCCTAAGACTATGTCCTCTCATCCTAGAATGCCCCACAAGAGGAAGCATCCGCTCCATGTCTACTTTATCCATACACTTTATCATCTCGAATACTTCAATTTGATGTCCCGTCGTTCTTCAAATTCCAGAGATTATAGGCCTAAACTGTTCAATCTCTATACGACAATCTAGTGAACCTCCTCTGAACTGCGTCCAATGCCACTACATCTTTCCTCAAATAAGGGGACCAAAACTTGCACAATACTCCAAGTGTGGCCTCATCAATGCCTTGTATAGTTGCAACAATACTTCCTTCCCTTTATTTTCTATTCCTTTAGCTATAAATACCAACATTCCATTTGCTGTCTTCTGTACCTGCATGCTAGTTTTCTGTGACCAATGAACGAGGACACAGATCCCTCTGCATCGGAGCACCGCAAAAGTCATTCCCATACAACAGCCAAACAGGCTGTCTATCTGGCCAGCTGCCAGATGAGAAGTGAAAGAAGAAAACAAAAATGTGGTCCTGTCATTGATATTTTCCTTGCATCCTCCCTTAACCTCATCATGGGTAACAGAGCTTTGAACCACTTCAGTTATTTTCCTAAGAATTCCATTCTAATTCACTTCACCTTAATCCTTCCTCAAGATCCTTTATTGATCCTGCATTTATTCTTTGGACATTGTTGGCAAGTTCAGTATTTGTTGCCACCCTAATTACCCTTAAATGGACTGGCTTGCAACACCATTTCAGAGGAGAGATAGGTATCAGCCACATTGCTGTGCGTCTGGAATCACAAGTAGGCTAGGTAAGGATGGCAAATTTCTTCCCCTAAAGGACATTAATGAACCAGATGGTAGTTTCAGGCTCACCAACACTGAGGCTAGCTTCTCAATTTCAGATTATTAATTGAATTCATCTGCCGTTGTGGGATTCTAACTCTTGTTCCACAAGGGTGGCACGGTGGCACAGTGGTTAGCACTGCTGCCTCACAGCGCCAGAGTCCCACGTTCAATTCCAGCTTTGGGACACTGTCTGTGTGGAGTCCGCATGTACTGTGTGGAGTTATCCGATTCTCTCCAGATGCTTAGGTTTCCTTCCGCAGCCCAAAGATATACGGGTTAGGTAGATTGGCCATGCTAAATTAACCCTCGTTCAGGGGTTTAGCAGGGTAAATATATGGGGTTACGGGAATAGGGCCTACATGGGAATGTGGTCAGGGCAGACTGGATGGGCCAAATGGACTCCTTCTGCACTGTAGAGATTCTATGATTAGCCTGGGCCTCTGGATTACTGCTACTCTGACTGTCTCCCCTGAACTAACTGGACTAATGAACAACAACAAGCAGCAGGACATATGGAAAGCAGACAAAGGGAAAGCTGACAAATGGAGCAGAACTCTGATCATAATCAGAATAGTCTTTCATATCTGGCCATGGTCTAACTGGTTTATCCTGCAGCATTTTGTCTTCATGCCTGTTTCACTGGGAATGATAATTAGCATTCACAAGAACAGCAGTAAGTCCTGGCCGACTGCTCAAATTAGGAAAGACATTCTGAATTCAAGTCCCAATTGAACCATGTATATTTAAGAAGGACTTATGTTCACACAGTTAATGAATTGAGTCTGGGCTGCCTGCCTGAAACAGTCGTTAAGGCCTCAAACATATTTATTTAAATTTATTCATGGGATATGGGCGTTGCTCACTGGTAAACATTTATTACCCAACCCTAGTTGCCCTTGAACTGAGTGGCTTGTCATGGCATTTCAGGGAGCAGTTGAGAGTCATCCACATTGCCGTGGCTCTGGAACCACATGTAGGCCAGACCAGGTAAGGACATTAGTGAACCAGATGGGTTTCTACGACAATGGTTTCATGGTCATCAGTAGATTTAAATTTATTTTTTATTGAATTCCACCATGTACCGTGGCAGGATTCGAACCTGGGTCCCCAGAACCTTAACTGAGTTTCTGGATTAATAGCCTAGCGATAATACCACTAGGCCATTGCCTCCCCCAGACTAATCAGTACCTAAGGCTAGGTCGAGGATCCCAGTGCTAAATTTGGAAGAAACAAGCTGAGAACGTCCTTTGCCCCCTCCACACAATCTTCCAGGTGGCCAACAGCACTTCTTAAAGGTTCTTAAAAAGAAGCACCAAAGCACGTCATGGTAAAAAGTACGCAATGAAAAGGTACATCTAAAGACATTGATCAGCAACAGATTATGAGAATTGTTGAGAGTTTATGCAATCAATATCCAGGCAATAGCCCGAGCATAATCAAGCAACGATCACAATTGGAGCATCCAACTCATGAGTCATAATTCTGCCCCATTTGCAGTTGTACTGTAAGCATTGTTTCTCCCTGCAGCTGCTGCCGCTGCATATATTTCAGAAGACTACAAAACAGTGTTTGATTTGATATCCTTATTGTGTTCTACGTCTGAATGTTTGATGAACTCTGAAGCTATGCTGACGCTACCAGTTAAGGGAGATGCAATATCATTTGCAGTACACACGCCACACACAATCACATGAGCCACCGATTTGTCCTGGTCTAGACATTGCTTCATCTGAAAGTTGATTGTGTCAGCGTTAACCATTTTTGCAGACACAAGAGTAAAGAACAAAAGTGTTTTTGTGTTGTGCAGCTGAAAACTCGTACCGGAATGACAATGTAAAACAGTTTAAATGTCGAAAGGGATGATGTTTAAACCATTCAATTCCTGTACCTTTCCATAAAATGTTTATAAACTGCAAAAAGCTCTGAGCATCTTCAGCCTTAAAATCGCCCTACGTTAGTGTCTACATATTAAAAAGAGTTTATTGGCTGTTAAATTGCTTTAACATGTGGTTAACATAGAAACATAGAAAAACTACGGCACAAACAGGCCCTTTGGCCCACAAGTTGCGCCGATCATATGCCGACCTACTAGGCTTACCTATAACCCTCAATCCTATTAAGTTCCATGTACTCATCCAGAAGTCTCTTAAAAGACCCTATCGAATTTGCCTCCACCACCACCAACGGCAGCCATTTCCACTCACCCACCACCCTCTGAGTGAAAAACTTACCCCTGACATCTCCTCTGTACCTACTCCCCAGCACCATAAACCTGTGTCCTCTCGTAGCGGCCATTTCAGCCCTGGGAAAAAGCCTCTGAGAATCCACCTGATCAATACCTCTCAACATTTTATAAACCTCTATCAGATCACCTCTCATCCTTCGTCTCTCCAAGGAGAAAAGACCGAGCTCCCTCAACCTATCCTCATAAGGCATGCCACCCAATCCAAGCAACATCCTTGTAAATCTCCTCTGCATCCTTTCAATAGCTTCCACATCCCTCCTGTAATGAGGCGACCAGAACTGAGCACAGTACTCCAAGTGGGGTCTGACTGCAGCATTATCTCCCAGCTCCTAAACTCAATCCCTCGTTTGATGAAGGCCAGTACACCATACGCCTTCTTAACCACAAGCTGTACCTGCGAGGCCGATTTAAGAGTCCTATGGACCCAGACCCCAAGGCCCTTCTGATCCTCTACACTGCTAAGAGTCTTATCCTTGATATTATACTCCTTCATCCCATTTGACCTGCCAAAATGGACCACTACACATTTATCTGGGTTAAGTGCAAAAATATTTTTCCCCTCGTAATCAAAGTAAGACATGCCCACACATTATTACATTAATTCACAAGTTCATAAGATATAGGAGCAGAATTAGGCCATTTGGCCCATCGAGTCTGCTCCACCATTCAATCACGGCTGATATGTTCCTCATCCCCACTTTCCTGCCTTTTTCCCATAACCCTTCAACCCATTACCAACTGAAAATCTCTCTAACTTCTCCTTAAATTTACTCAGTGTCCAAGCATCCACCACGCTTTGGGGTAGCGAATTCCACAGATTCACAATGCTTTCTCCTCAACTCTGTTTTCAATTTGCTACCCCTTATCCTAAGGCCAGGACCTCTTGTCCTAGAATGCCCCACAAGAGGAAGCATCCACTCCACGTCTACTTTATCCAAAGCTTTTTGTATCTTGTGTACCTCAATTTGACCCCCCCCTCATTCTTCTACATTCCAGGGAGTATAGGCCTAAACTGTTCAATCTCTCTTCATGCGACAAACCCCTGAGCCTGAGCATCAGGGAATAAGGTTAGAAAAATTACCAGAAGTATCTTCGGTAAAGGGTGGGTATGGACATAACCAAAAATTGGTAGAACAAAACTGTAATGGACCAATGGGCTGCCTTAGAAGAGAAAATATTTTCAGTGTAATCAAAGTATGTGATTCCAGATCCACAGCAGTGTGATTGAATGGCCTCAGGGATGGGCAATAAATGCTTAAAAATGGTGAGAACCTGATCAGATAAAGGCAAATATTGCAGATGCCTGAATCTGAAACAAAAACAGAAAATGCTGCAAAATCTGAGCAGATCTGACAGCAGAGAGAATAGAGCCAATAAGAACATAAGAACATAAGAAATAGGAGCAGGAGTAGGCCATCTAGCCCTTCGAGCCTGCCCCGCCATTCAATAAGATCATGGCTGATCTGAAGTGGATCAGTTCCACTTTCCCGCTTTCTCCCCATAACCCTTAATTCCCCTGAAACCTATCTACCCGTGACTTAAATATATTTAGCGAGGCAGCCTCCACCACTTCAACGGGCAGAGAATTCCAGAGATTCACCACCCTTTGAGTGAAGAAGTTCCTCCTCAGCTCTGATCTAAACCGCTCCCCCCCCCCTTATCTTGAGGCTGTGTCCTCTAGTCCTGCTGTCCTTTCTAAGTGGGAAGAATCTCTCTACCTCTACCCTATCCATCCCCTTCATTATCTTATATGTCTCTATAAGATCCCCCCCTCATCCTTCTAAACTCCGAGTACAGACCTAATCTATTTAGTCGCTCTTCATAGTCCAACCCCCTCATCTCCGGTATCAGCCTAGTGAACCTCCTCTGCACTCCCTCCAAGGCCAAGTCCAATGTTTCATAGAAACAGAAAAGATAGGAACATTAGAAGAGGCCATTCAGCCCTTCGAGCCTGCTCCGCAGGTTTCGAGTCTGGATAACCCCTCGTCAGAGCTTAACCTGATCAGACCTCATTAGTATCCATTTCAATCCCATTAGCAAGATCGAAGTTGAACACTGCAGCCTCCCGGATGTTCTTCCCACCCATAACCTCCCCCCACCCTGCCAGCTTCTCCAGCTGGAAGTCCTTAATCACTACTGGTCCTTAAAAGTGGGGACCAGAAGCCATGGAGTCCAAAGGAGAGCAAAGAGGTAAGTATCAGTTTTACTTAGAACCATGGTGTTCATGGGCCACGCAGACACAGCCAGGCTGCAGAGGGATGGTCCCCCAAAGGACCTGGGGGTATAGGGACTTGGGCTAGGGAGAAGGGGCTGACCTCAGTCATCTTCCCCGAGATAGGCTCACGTGGATGATCAACCCCATGTAGCCTTGAATTCTCGGCATATGACCTTCAAGCAGCTTTCGGAGTGACCTGCAGACTCATCTCTCCATAGCTTTGAATCACTTTCAAGTCCTTCATACACATAAGCTTCTAGGGTACATGAACATTTAAAAAGCTTTGGTTTGATAGTTCCAGTACATTTCAAAGCAGGGAATCCCTCAGGCAGCATGGAATATTTACAGATGGTCCACTGAGTTCTTAGAATTCCTTTGATTTGACAGCTCCAGTCCATTTCAAAGTAGCCATTAGCTTTGTTTGCTTATGGAATCACATCACACTCCATTAGCTTTCGCAATCCCTTTGATTGACAGGTGCAGGCTAGTTCAAAGCAGGCAGTGGTGTTGTTTATTTACACAAGCTCTTTTATGATCCATTTACTATGAAGTACTTCCTTCTTTGAACGGTTGTGTTCTCTAACTGTGGTGTTTTATCAAAGGCCGAACCCCTTACGTCTGAACTGGTTAAGAGAGGGGAACAGGTGTTCTTTCAGTTTTTTCACAGTAGATTATTTCATTTCTGAAGTGGATTACAATAAGGGCAGTGTTCTTGTTAGCCCCAATATTTTTAAGCTGCTATTTCAGAACCTCTCCTGCTTGAACAGAATGCCAGCACTGGAGGTGGTGTTCCATCATGTAAGCAGTTGGCACCACTCAAGACATTGAGGTGCAGGCGTTGCTCAATAAGTACCTTGTCACAGCCAATGTACAAATCCCTGGATGGATGTGATGACAGCAGAGGGCTGCAGAGGCTTTTGTAGCCCATTGCTTGTCAGTGACATAGCTGTTACAATTCCCATGCACTGCCCTGGCACCCTGGCATTTCCAACAGGGCAGTGAAAGGTTGGCTGTGCCAGGTTGGAAATATCAGGATGCGAGAGGGCAGGCCCAGGGTGACTCTGAAGGAGAGGGGTGCTGAAGGGGACGGGGCCGATGGCGACCCCAGAGTGGAATGTTGCTCACTTGGTGAAGATTGGAGTGGGGTTCATGTCACCTGATGCCTGGAGGGAGAGGTGACCTGAGCATTTAGTGGTTGGGGGAGGGGGAGGTTACCGCTGTATATTGAAGGGTTGGTTCCCCTTGTCTGTGGGTGATCGCGATGTCTTCAGGGGAGGTTGTCAATGTTCTTGGGGAACAGGATCTGCCAACGTACTTATACCCTGCCTCCCTCAAGGCCAGTGCAAAACTTGCCCATCTCCAAAGAAATTTCCAAATGTGGTTGCATCACTCCTTATTAACACTGCCAGGGTCAGTGGCAAGCATTACAGTCCATGTGGTGTAGGTATAATTAAGGGGGTTGATGGCACCCTTTGTAAGCCAGATGGTGAGTCCTGCATGGTATGTTGCCTACCCGGTGCCTGGGTGAAAGACATCTCTCAGTGGCTTGAAGGATATTGGAGAGGGAGGGGGAGGACCCAGTTGTTGTGGTCCACATTGATACAAACAACATAGGTAAGACTAGGAAAGAGGACCTGTTTGGGAATTATCAAGCACTAGGATCTAAATTAAATAACAGATTCTCAAGGGTTATAATCTCTGAATAATTACCCAAACCACATGCAAATTGGCATAGTGTTAAGAAAATTAGGAAAGTTAACATGTGGTTACAGGAAAGAGAGTTTCATTTCATGGGGTATTGGCATCAGCTTTGGAACAGAAGGGGTCGGTACCATTGGGACAGTCTTCACCTGAACTGATCTGGGACCAGTGGGCTGCTTTGTCCTGGATGGTGTTGAGCTTTACAGAGTCACAGAGATATTACAGTGCAGAAGGAGGCCATTTGGCTCATTGTGTTTGCAGCAGCTCTGCATTTTAGCTTTGTGCCATTCCCCTGCTTATTCCCATAGCACTGCATAATGATTCTATTCAAGTAATCATCTAATGCCCTCTCAAATGCCTTGATTGAACCTGCACTTCCAGGCAAAGCATTCCAAATCCAAACCACTCACTGTGTGGAAAATCTTCTTTTGCAAATCACTTTAAGTCTGTGCCCTCTCATTCTTGATCCTTTTACAAGGGGGAACAGTTTCTCCCTACCTACTCTGTCCAGCTCCTATTGCTATCAAATCACCTCACAGTCTCCTTCTCTTCAAGGCGAATAGTACCAACCTCTCCAATCTATTCTCGTAAGTCAAAACTTATTCCTGGAACTATTCTTGTAAACCTCTTCTGCACTCTCTCCAATGCATTCACATCCCTCCTGTAGTGTGGTGCCCAAAACTGTACATGCTACTCAAGCTGAGATCTAACTAGTATCTTGAATAAGTTCAGCATTACCACCTTGCTCTTGTACTCTATGTCATTAATAATAAAGCCCAGAATAATATATGCTTTATTAACTGCTTTCTCTGCCTGTTCTGCCACCTCCAATGATCTTGAGTGTTGTTGGAGCTGCACTCATCCAGGCAAGTGGAGAGTATTCCATCACAGTCCTGACTTGTGCCTTGTAGATGGTGGACAGACTCTGGGGAGTAGGAAGTGAATTACTTACCATAGAATTCCTAGCATTTGAGCTGCTTTTATAGCCACAGTATTTACATGGCTAGTCCTGTTCAATTTCTGGTCAATGGTAACCCACCCAGGATGTTGATAGTGGGGAATTCAGCAGTGATAATGCCATTGGATGTCAAGAGGAGGTGGTTGAGTTCCTTCATGTTAGAGATGTTCATTGCCTGGCACTTGTGTGGCACGAACATTACGTGCCACTTGTCAGCTGAAGACTGAATATTGTTCAGGTCTTGCTGCTTCAGTATCTGAGGAGTCGCGAATGGTGCCAAACATTGTGTAGTCATCAGTGAACCTGACCTTATAATAGTCGGAAGGTCATTAATGAAGCAGCTGATGATGGTTGGACCTCGGAAACTCTGCTGAAGAAGTTGTGCTGTGACATCCTTGAGCTGAGATGATTGGTTTTCAATAACGAGAACCATCTTCCTTTGTGCTAGATATCACTCCAACCTATTGCAAGTTTGCCCCTAATTCCCATTGACTTCAGTTTTGCTGGGGTTCCCACATTCCAGGCTCTCCCATAACCCCGAAAATTACTTTTCTTCAAATAAATATCCAATTGCCTATTGAAGTTTCCAATGGAATATAGGGCCACTACCCTTTCAAGTAATGTATTTGTGATTTTGAAAACCTCTCTGTGTAAAACCATTTCCCATTTCCCTTCAAATTCCTTTCTTAATCATTTTAGATCTACAATCTCCAGTTATCAACCTACTTGCCAAATGGAACAGTTTCTCCTTATTTACTCTATCAAAGCTCCACATAACTCTGAATCATTTTATCCGTTCTCCTTCACTGCTCTATATTAGATATAGCTTTTGGGGCTAAAGGGATCAAGAGATGGGGGGAAGGCGGGATTAGGATACAGATTTTGATGATCAGCCATGATCAAAATGAATGGCAGAGTAGGCTCAAAGGTCCGAATGGCCTACTGCTGCTTCTAGTTTCTATGTTTGTAAGTTTCTATGTTTCTAAGGGGAAAAGTCCAGCTTCTCCAATCTTCCCTCATCCCAAATACCATTCTTATAAACTTGTGATGTCTTCAGAGTCTTCAAGGACTTGGCATCCTTTCTCCAATATGTACATGTAACTGAAGTTCCTCATCCCTGGAGCCATTCTCGTGATTTCTTTTTCTGTGTTGTCCAGAATTGGACACAAAATTTCAGCTGAGGCCTAATTAATAATCTGTAAACGTTTAGCATGATTTTCTTGCCTTTTGCATTTAATGCCCCTTTTTATAAAGTCAAAAGTCCCATAACTGCCTTCTCAATTTGCCCTGCCAGCTTCAAGGATTTGTGAAAGTGCTTCCCTTGGTCACTGTGCTCTCGTACTCTCCCCAAAATTGGACCATTCGTATGATATTTTTTCTCCATTTTGTTTCTTCACATCATACACATCCACATTGAATTACATCTGACTATTTTGTCAATCTAAGTTCTCCTAATACTATCTTCCTCATTCTTTGCTGCGATGTCAAATTTTGTATCATACGTAAACTTTGAAATTGTACTTCCTATACCCAAGTCCAGGTCATTTATTATATGGTAGTCCGTACGTAAAACATTTACTGCAACAGCTGTGTCAAACATCTATTAGGGGGTGTGGTGGCATCATGGTGTTATCACTAAACTAGTAAGCCAGGATACTGGGGGCATGAGTTCAAATCCAACCACAGCAGACAGAATTTGAATTCAATATAAATATAAAATTAAAAAGTTAATTGATGACCATGAAACCACTGTCATAAAATGTATCTGCTTCATTACTGTCCTTTCATGTAAGTCTAGACTCATAGCAATGTGATTATCTCTGGTGTAGCAAGTCATTTAATTCAAGGGATGAGCAACAAATGCCAGCATGCAATGAATTTTTCTTTAATTTCATCAAGTGACCTAATAAGCTGGGTAAGACAGAATTTGCTTTCTTAACCCATTCTTCTCAATATTGCACTTTACTGTATAAGCTTCTCTCAAAGTTTCCCCCAACACTGGTGTTACTAAACGTAACAAATGCAATCCGTAAGTCCTCGGGCATCGCTCCCATATCCAAAACATTCAGCTCGTCTGGAATGCACTGCCAAGGCTTGTGGCACAGGCAGGTTCAACAAAGACATTCAAATAGGAATTATACTGTTATCTAAAAAGGAAGAACTTGCAGGGTGAAGATGGGGGAATGGCACTAGGTAAATTGCTCAGTTGGAGAGCCAGTTGCAGACAGGATGGGCTGAATAGGCTCCTTCTGCACTGTAACAATCCTGATTGTGTGAAGAATGATTGAAATATTGTGGCCAGAGATTCTTCTATTGCCACACCAGCTTCCCACAACAGCCTTAGAATCATAGAATCCCAACAGTGCACAAAAAGAGACCATTCAAGCCTGCTCCGACAACAATTCAATATAGGCCCTATCCGTGTAACCCTACATATTTACTTTGTTAATCTCCTTAATGTTAAGGGGCAATTGAGCATGACCAATCAACCTAACTTGCACATTTTGGACCATGGGTGGAAACCAAAGCAAACACACAGACACAGGGAGAATATGCAAACTCCACACAGACAGTGATCCAACTTGGGAATTGAACCTGGGTCCCTGGCACCCTAACCACTGTGCCATACAGCCTTGAATGCATGTGTTGCCAACATATTTAGCTCCTCCTTTCTGCCAATGTTTATTGTATCCAAAATCTCTCTGCTGTTCTCACCCACCACATCCCCCCATTGCCACTGTTAACGATTCTTTTAAAAAGACAAATGGAAAGTATTTATTCAATACAAGAATCATGCCCTCTGCCTCCACAAGGTTTGCCCTTAATTGGCCTCACCATTCTTTTAACTCTCTTTTCATTTCTTACATGTTTATAACTCACACTTACATACTTATGCTACGCTTTTTTTATATCTTTTATCAAATTCCTCTTGCCCTCTTTATATTCTGTTGTATTCCATACCTGACATTAGCCTGCTTTATGTTAACCCTAATTTACACTGTCATCCAGGAGGCTCTAACTTTAGAATCCCAGCTTCCCTCTGTACAGGAATATGTTTGGTGTGTACCCAAATTACCTTGGCCTTGCAGACCCATTGGATTTACTGGGCACCTTATAAACTTACTGCAGAGTCCCTTTAACATAAAGAGAGTGTGACACGTCAGGAGCACTGCACAAAACTCTCTCTAGAAGGGTCTGTAGTTTTAAAACTTGCACCTAACACCTGCGCATCCCCAGCCCCATCCACACTTTGCTTTCCACCAAGTTTAACTGCTGACTTAGATGGGAAAGGGAAAATGACACAAACATTGTAATGTTCACAGTCACTGTGCTAGAACATCAACAGTTGTCTTCTTGATGTTGTGAATTATCAAGTTCTCTGCTAGCAATTTGTGCAACCCTCATCAGTTTGATCAGATGCAACATGCTGATAGATGCACTTGAAAATGAAGCTTTACAGTGAGGTTAAATTGAGGCACAGTCTATTCTCTCAGGTGGAGTTTTTGGGGTGGCACAGTGGTTAGCACTGCTGCTTCACAGCGCCAGACACCTGGGTTCAGTTCTGGCCTCAGATTACTGTCTTTGAGTGTATGTGTGTGTGTACTCGGGTTGCTGCCTGTGTGCACATTCTCCTTGTGGGGGTTTTCTCTGGGTGCTCCAGTTTCCTCCCACACTCCAAAGATGTGCAGGTTAGGTTGATTGGCCATGCTAAATTGCCCCTTAGTGTCAGGGGGATTAGCAGGGTGGATAGGGCCTGGATGGAATTGTTGTCAGTGCAGGCTAGATGGGCCAAATGGCTTCCTTCTGCACTGTAGGGATTCTATTCTATGAAAGTGCCTGTTGGTGAGCTTAAGCGGAGAGGTTTGGTATATAATTCACGTTTCCTAAGGAAAACAGAACTATTTTCTACAGTTAATGTAACATTTTCTGTATTATTAAATATCAAAAAAATGCATGTTCTCTCACTTTTATAAACATAAGATGGATTCTGGGAATTTTACTGTGGAAAGAATTAAAGATTTTTATTGCCAGGTAAACTCTATGAAATGATGTCTGCCCATGACTGATAAAAGCAGGATAGAAAGGATTGGTTCAAATACTCTATCCCAGAGACAATCATGTTTGCGATTCCTTCCACGGTACACATTAGGGAGAGGTGTCAATCATCAAACACAATTTCTCAATGGCGAGGGAGGAAGAATCATCCAGGACGGGTTTAGAAAACTACAATGTAGAGATGCCAGCGTTGGACTGGGGTAAACACACTAACAAGTCTCACAACACCAGGTTAGAGTCCAACCAGTTTATTTGATAGTAATCTTACAAGCTTTCGGAAACGGTGTTCCTTTGTCAGGTGTATGGAAGGTGTGTGGAACCTTCCACACACCTGATGAAGGAACACCGTTTCCGAAAGCTTGTAAGATTACTATCAAATAAATTGGTTGGACTCTAACCTGGTGTTGTGAGACTTCTTACTTAGAAAACAACATCAGCAGAAGCCCAACAGAAGAAGTGATAGATTTTCTTGGGAAAGGCAAATAAGCATGGGAAGAGGTGGAAGTTGGAAAGAGGACAAGAGGCCAAGACAGAAAGAAGATTGAATGAAAGCTAAGGAGAGAATTGCTGTATGGCAATGTGGAACAATACTTTAAATTTTTATTTGAGTGCTGTTATGATTTCATTATAAATAACACAAGGAACTCTTCACAAATGCCTTCACAATGTTGTTACCAGTTCCCATGCTTGATGTGCCATGCAATGGGATTATCTCTATTGGAGACACTGGGCAAGATTCTCCAGCCTCCCAGCCGCATGCTCACCACCAGCGGAGTGTAGCACGTGATTGGCTAGCAGTGGGATTCTCTGAATTGAGAATCCTGTTGGTGTGAACAGCCAGAGAATTTCAGCCGCTGTCTTTCAGAGAGACTAAATTAAGGCACAGTCTATCCACATGGAGTTCAAAGATCTCAGGGCACTACCCGGAGAAGATCAAGAAGATTCTCCACGGTGTCCTGGACAACATGTATCCTTCAATCTGCGTCACCAAAGCAAAATACCTGATAATGAACGCCTTTGTGGAGACCTTGCTGAGTGTGCATTGGTTGAATCTGTTTTTAACATTACTTTCACGGGAACTTCATTGCGGTGTTAGTGTAAGCCCTCTTGTGACAGTAATAGCAGTAGGCACAGTGGTTAGCACTGCTGCCTCACAGGGACCCAGGGTCGAATCCCAGCTTGGGTCACTCTCTGTGTGGAGTTTGCACGTACTCCCCATGTCTGCATGTGTTTCTTCCAGGTGCTCCAGAATCCCCCCACAATCTGAAAGACATGCTGGTTAGGTGCATTGACCTGAACAGGTGCCGGAGTGTGGCGACTAGGGAAATTTCACAGTAACGTAACTGCCGTGTTAATATAAGCCTTACTTCTGACAAATAAATGTACTTTACTTTTACTTAAATAAATAAACTTTAAAACGTTACAACAGTGAATTCACTTGAAGAGTGCTTAATTGTGTGTAAAGCACTCAGGGAAGAATTGAGGTCATGAAATAATATGGATTTGCCGGTGTTGGACTGGGGTAGGCACAGTAAGTCGTCTCATAACACCAGCTTAAAGTCCAACAGGTTTATTTGGTAGCATGAGCTTTGCACATTCTCCCCATGTCGGGGTGTATTTCCTCCAGGTGTTCCGGTTTTCTCCCATAATCCAAAGAAGTGTTGGTTAGGTGCATTGGCCATGCTAAATTCTCCCTCTATATAGCCGAACAGGTGCCGGAATGTGGCGACTAGGGGATTTTCACAGTAACTTTATTGCAGTATTAACGTAAGCCTAATTGTGACACTAATAAATACACTTTTTAACTTTAAAATGAACTTTGGAAAGAAAAGTTGGAAGAACCCATCCTCTGGGACATCTGTACAGCTCCCATCACCATCTCTCTCTCCCTCACACACACACACATACACACACAGACTTGTTTTACAATCAGTTTATTGAAACAGATCAAAGATCTTTTAATTTTTCACAGTAGCTTGAAGCAGGGCTTAAATTTTCGAATCCATTTAAATGATTTGCCAGGTAACCTCTATTTACAGCAGAAATACATTAAAATCCCCCCCGGGGAAACAATATTTGCCTTTAAATCAACAGTAACTGCAATTAATTCCCATAAAACGGTACAAAAAAAAATACATGAACCATTGCATCGGGAAATTGGTTTCATGGTCGCAGCAGGAAGAAACGTTAGTCTAAAGTGTAATCAGAAATCATGTTTGCCAAATGCGATTAAATGTAGCTTAAAAAAAAATGAATCCGATAGGAAACGAAGTTCTCCGTTAAAAAAAAATCCCAGAAGTTTACTCGGACCTCTCACTAAACCGGTGCCAACTCCCATGTTACTGCCATTGCGGAGAGTCCCACACCCTTAGCCCCACACCAACAACCCCTCATTTAGAAAAGATATTGGAAAGGGGTCCACACTTCACCTTCCCACTTAAATTGTGCCCTCACAAGGTAACATTTACAAATCTAGAGTCCCCCCACCGCCCCCCCCCCCCCCCCCCAGCCACCCGGTTTAAATTTCAAATCGACTATTTTGCTTTTTGAAGTTTTTTTTACTGCTAAATTTGAATGCTCAACGCATGTTGTGAAGAGGTAGTTTGAGAAAAGGCGCCAATAAATATTCAAGCCGTTATTACTAGATACTCAAACTCGTTTTTAGCGATTTTCCCTTAGAGGTATTTAAAAACAAACCAGCCTTTTGTTTTATTTCATCTCCTCCGGCAGTTTCTAAATGAAGACACTGGGTGTATGTTGTGTGTTGGGCAAATCCAGTCTTCAGTGGGGGGAAAGTTGCTTCTCGCTTCGACTCGAAACGTTCTCCGTCTGTATTGTTTTCCGGGTTCCCGGTTGGTTTTCTGAGTGCCCCCTGTCTTCGTTAAGAGGGATGGCTTCTTCTGGCAGAGTAAATTTAAGGACTTTTTTTTAAAAAAATGTGTATTTTTGTAGGATCTCTGGAGAGAAAAGAAACAACCGTCGGTTCTCCCATCTATTTATTTACACATTAGGGAGACGCGCAAAGCGTCAGTAGAAAGGTTCTGAGCTGAATTCTCCCGTCAACCATGGCAACAAATCTAGGAAGGCGCAATCCAATATGCAGAGAGAGAGACAGACAGACAGACAGAGACAGAGAGACAGAGACAGAGAGAAATTAAAGTACATCAAACTCATTTCAGTCCGACTTCAGGAAGAAGTGAGATCATTTTGGTTTAAAATCTTCACTGTTGGTGATTTGGTCTTCAGAGAACGAGAGGAAGAACACACACAATATATATAAAAAAAATCTCTTGGGAGAATGAAGCTGTCTTGCTGCCTGCCTTTCATGAGTCCCACGGTGCGGGAGATGTCTGAATGGAGTGCTGGCCCTCTCTAGTCGGCTGCGCCTTGTCTAGCAGGACAGATAGAGGATGGAGGTAGTGATGGTGAAGGGGAGGAGGAAGATGCCGCCGGGGGAATGCAGGCTGACGCTTGTGCTGTTCACCGCGGTGCTTTGGCTGGTGACGCCGGCTACTGAGGTGGGGGTTTCGCTGGTGTTGCTGCTACTCATGGAGGAGTCGCTGCTGTTGCTGCTACTGGGGGTGCCCTGGCTGCCGCTGGTGCCGCTGCTGCCGCTGCTGGTGGTGGATTGCTCCGTGGATGTCCCATTGCCTGCCACCTGAAATGGAAGAGAGGTGAACACACACAGCCCGTCAAACAGGGTCCAGAATCCAGCTCAGCCTCCCTCCCCCACCGCAGTACATACAGCTGCCCTCCTCTCATACATGCTCAGCACACAGGACTTTCTGCCCAGCTCCTGTCGCCAATCTGCTTCCAGAGTGAAGCGCCTTCTGCACTCAAATATTTATGATGTGGAGATGTCGGCGTTGGATTGGGGTAAACACGGTAAGAAGTCTCAACACCAGGTTAAAGTCCAACAGGTTTATTTGGTAGCAAAATCCACAAGCTTTCCGAGCGCTGCCCCTTCGTCAGCTGAGTGGGAATTCTGTTCACAAACAGGGCACATAAAGACACTTCTTACTGTGTTTTACCCCATTCCAACGCCGGCATTTCCACACAACTAAAGCTGTTGGACTTTAACTTGGTGTTGAGACTTCTTACTGTATTTATCCCAGTCCAACGCGAGCATCTCCATGTGTAAACTGAGCTTGTGTCTTTATGTGCCCTGTTTGTGAACAGAACTCCCACTCACCTGACGAAGGAGCAGCGCTGGGAAAGCTAGTGGATTTTGCTACCAAATAAACCCGTTGGACTTAATTCTGGTGCTGTGAGTCTTCTTATTCAAATACTTACTTAGTGAGAAAAACTAAACTCCCAAACCTAATATATCATTGTAGAGGAGTGAAAACCAATATATGGAGATATAACATAGTAAAGAGGTGAAATCAATAATATATCGACATATCATTGCAAAGGAGTTGAAATTAGTATACAGATATATCATTGTAAAGGGATGGACATCAATATATCGATATATAACATTGTAGAGAAGTGAAAATCAATAATATTTCGACATATCACAGTAAATTAATATATAGATATATCATGGTAGAGGAATGAACACCAATATATCATTATCTAACATTGCAGAGGGGGAAATCAATAACATGTCGATATATCACAGCAGAGGGATCGAGACATCTAGATATCAGGATCTCAGCGCAGGGAGGATCGGAAAGAAGTAGGTATTCGGATAAGTGCATCGTTGTGTGAAATGGGGTTGGGGGAGGGCGGTGATCTATTTAATGTTAGAATCTGTAGTTCCACTGACTTAAAATCGAGTGAGAGCCGCGAGCAGCCACTCTTTGTTCCAAATCCGGATCCACCGGGAAATGTGCAACTGGGCAGATCTGGGGTCCAGAGCAGGAGAGAATGAGACAAGACAGGTTCGGTATTTCCAAGGGGGAACTCCCTTACCCTCCTGAGGGTAAATACTCCGTTTAGAGAGACTGGCCGATCCACAACTCCCTTACTTATCCCGCCCAGGGCTCGGGAAGCGGAGAACGATCCGGGCTTACACACTTAGTGAAAGGGAATAACTCCCATTCATCCCAGTCTACCCCCCCCAAACCAAAAGGAGCCCTCAGCCAGGAGCTTTCTATACCCCATCTTCTGAAATAATTTAACTGAGTGGATTGTAAAGAATCAACTCCGCTCCAAATATACCATCCTCGCCCCTTTCATTATTTAACAAGGTAATTCAATCTCACAACAGTTTCAGCGCCAGCACGTTGCTCCTTCTAAGATCTGAAATGTGGACAAAACGTCAGCTTCCTTTGCAATCAGGGTTTTTTTTTGACCATGTTCCACATTCAAAACCTCTACCAGAGCAAAGAAGTCATTAACTTACCGAAACATCCAAACAAGCGACACTGAACAGCCACGCACGGAGAGCAATGATGCTTTGTACATACCTGGACTTGTATTAAGGCGGCTAGTGCAACAACCCCGAAGCATAGCATCCACATTTTAGTCATCTCGCCTGCCTTTGGAATAGAGTGTGTTCCGTTATGGAGTTTCCTTTGTTTTCTTTTTCCTTCTCGGTAAATTATTTTTCTTTCCAACTTCGCCTTTCTGCTGTTATTTGTGTGTGTGGGGTGTGTGTGCGTGTGTGTGTTGTTTGCTATCCGTGAGGTACGGATCTGACTGCTGTCTCTACCGAGTGTCGGCGGGATTCAGATGCGAACCAGCTTTTATATGAGGAGAGCCCATGACGTGAGATTGGATCAGACTGAAATTTCCTCTGGTGTCTCCCTCCCTCCCACCCAGACAGCCAGCCGCTGGCCAACAGCAGCACAGAGAGAGGGTGTAAGAGGAAGCAATGAAGAAATGTGTACAGACAGCCAATTTCTATTTACCTCAAAACCTCCCCAAATAAAAAAATAAAAATGAAACTTCCTCACAGTTGTAGGTGGAAACGATTCCCAGCTTCAGATTGTGGTGTTTTACATTTCTCGTACGTCATGGTCCTCAGTCCATAAGATGTATAATGTTTAACAAAACCTCAACAAGGCTTGACTCCAGCCAACCAGACCATTCATTCCTAAACACCATACCCCCCATTCCAAAATCACCAACTTCTCCCCAATGTTTAAAGTTAAAGTTTATTTATTAGTGTCACAAATAGGCTTACATTAACACAACAATGAAATTACTGTGAAAATCCCTAATCGCCACACTCTGGCGCCTGTTCAGGTACGCTGAGGGAGAATTTAGCATGGCCAATGCACCCAACCAGCATGTCTTTCAGATTATGAGACGAAGCCAGAGCATCAGAAGGAAACCCACGTGGACACGGGGAGAATGTGCAGACTCTGCACAGACAGTGATCCGAGGCTGGAATTGAACCCAGGTCCTAATGTCCCCCTTCCTCCTGCACCACTCTCACCAATACCCAGCTCAGTGTTTGAGGCGGGAATGGGAAGAGGTCAAGCTGGGCTGGCCCCTCGCTCTCTCTCTGCCTGCATTTCAATTACGCCCCTTTTTTCAGTCAGACTATGGGGGAAAGAAAAGAAAGCACTTCAGATGAATATCTAATGCTGCAGCCCCAGCCCTTCACACTGGAGTGAACACCCCAATAAGGAGCAAATGGAACCCGTTCAGCCCCTGGATCCTGCTCTTCTTAAAATAAAAATGGCTCTGTTCTTAAAATTACAAAGCCAAAGTGCAGACTGAGCAAGCATCTCCTTGCTTGCTCCAAAAACCAAATTCCAACTGAATCTAATTCACAGCCCACACAAGAAAGACAAACAAGATCCAAGCTGACAAGGTAAAGTATCCAACTCCATCTTGGGCCTGATCTGATGCATTAGTCAAAAGGCCAAGAAGCCTGCTCTGTCATTCAATAAGATCATGACATTCCCTCTCTTAACTCCACACCCCAACCTAACCCTCATAGCCTTTCATCCCATTGCTTATCAAGAATCTATCCACCTCTGTCTTCAAGATGTTGAAAAGCTTTGCTTCCACCACCAAGTTTTCTTAAAAGACAACCCACCCATTTGTGGTATTAGTCTAGTAAACATTTTCTAAACTGCTTCAAACACATTTGCATCCTTCCTTGTGAAAGGAAACCAATACTGTACACAATTTGCATTCTATTTCCCTCGCAATAAATGATAAAGTTCCAGAAGCTTTCCTAATTACTCTCTGTACCTGCACACTAATCTTTTGTGCTTCATGTCCTAAAGCACCCAGATCTCTCTGCATTTCAGAGTTCTGCCAACTCTCATCATTTAGATAATTCATTTATTTTTACTCTTCCTGCCAAAATTAACAATTTCACTTTTTCCCAAACTATTTGCCAGATCTTTGCCCGCTCACTTAACCTATCTATGTCCCTTCGTAGCCTCCTTATGCCGTCTTCACGACTTACTTTCCTTTGTATCATTTTCCTTTGGTAATATTAAAATGGCGGCGCGGGCTCGTTGGGCTGAAGGGCCTGTTTCCCAGGCTGTTTTTGTTCTTTGTTCTTTGTTCTGACAAATTTAGCAATTGTACCTTTAACCCCTTCATCCAAGTCATTGACATAAATTGTAAAAAGCTGAGGTCCTAGCACTGCTGAAGGGACACGCCACACACTACATCTTGCCAACCAGAGAATGACTGACCCAGTTATGCCAATTCCCTGTTTCTTGTTAGCTAGCCAAGCTTCCATCCATGCCAATATAAAACTTTTATAAACAGACACAACAGAAAAGGGTCAAACTGAACCAATGAACTCTCTGCGTTACTAGGAACAGGACATTTTCTGAAGGAAATGGCAGATTCTCAGTATGCAATTGGTTATCCTGAACACTGATGCCATGTACACTATCTAATGAATGGATCTGTAGGGGACTACAGCACTACCGAGTTGTACAACACAATAGAGACCTTGAGGCTTTTCCACAGATTGCTGTCACGAATAACATGTTCAATTTTGAAGCACTGCATTAATTTAACTCTGTCACAGAGAAGAATTTGCCCCAATGAGATGGTGTGGTAGGGGGAGGGAGGGTAGGTTGACATTTTCTGGGATGTGGGAAAGGTCTATAAGAATGAATGCTAGGTGATGATTTACGAATGGTACTCACATCAGGAGTACTCACACACTCACAAGTGAGCCAATGTGACATTGAAGGTCATTACATGGTTTGAGAAAAGTGGTTCCCAAATAATCTAAAAGTATTTGATTTGTTCAGCCAATTTGACCTCAACTCTAGCATTCTTTTCATTTCACTCAAGTCTGGTTCAGAATGAAGAGAATAAAATTTAAACTTTATTTATTAGTGTCACAAGTAGGCTTTCATTAACACTGCAATGAAGTTGCTGTGAAAATCCCCTCGTCGCCACACTCCGCTGGCTGTTCGGGTACACGGAGGGAGAATTTAGCATGGCCAATGCACCAACAGCACAGCTTTCAGACACCCAGGGGAAACCCGCACAGACACGGGGAGAAGGTGCAGACTCCACACGACAGTAACCCAAGTTGGGAATCAAACCTGAGTCTCTGGAGCTGTGAGGCACCAGTCCTAAACACTGTGCCACCTACATATTGAAATTGGTTCAGTGTTAAAATCACTAATCAAACACATGATTCTGTAGATGGAAAATAAAAATGGGGCAATTGCGACCTCTAGTGAGCATATCCATACTTACAACTAAGGGAAGAATTTACACACTCACCTTGTTGATGATTGCTACAAATACTGGCTTCAGGGGCCAGGGAAGAAGGGGAAGATTGAAGAAGAATGTGCATTTCAGCTCTGACCAAGGTCCCTTTAAGTTATTTTCACAATACCTCCTCACATCCTAGTTGCTTGTAAGAACTCTAGTCCATTCTCCCAGTTTCTCTTTGATTTGATTTGATTTACTATTGTCACATGTATTGGTACACAGCGAACAGTATATTTGCAACCTTCCATACTGGCACTTCCGAAATGCATTCCTTTTCCCCAGCAAGGATTCACAACCCCCATCCAGCCCCCCACTGTATAGTTGACAGAATCTTTCATCACGTCCAATCTACTTTACAGATTCCGGTTCTCACCCCTTCCTGTCCCTCCTAGAATTATCACAGATTACCCTTGCCTTTGTCTTCCACCCCCCCGCCTCTACATTCAACGGATCATCCACCACCAGTTCTGTCACTACCAAGGTAAAATGGGATAGCATCAATATGGATCTATGAAAGGGGAACCGTGATTGACAAACTTTTAGCAGTTTCTGAGGTTGTTACTTGCAGTATAGATAAAGGAGAACCAGTAGATGCAGTGTATTTAAATTTTCAGAAAAATTTTGATGAGGTCTCAATAGTAAATAAAATGAGAACACATGGGATTGGGAGAAACATAAGTGTGGATTGAGAATTGGATATCAGACAGAAAGCACAGAGTAGGAATCCTTAGGATTCCTAAGTACACATCCTACCACAGATAGGATTATTCTTAGGATGGCAAGCTATCTGTTATTGGTGGGGTGACACCAGGATCAATGCTGGATCTGCAAATGTTCATAATCCATAAAAATGATAGTTAATATTTCCAAATTTGCTGATGACACAAGTGATTGGGATTGTAAGTTGTGTGGAAGGTGCAAGAAGACTTCTAGAGATTGGACAGGCTAATGAATGGGCTAGAATATGGCCAATGGAATACAATGTGAATAAGTATGAATCTGTTCATTTTAATAGAAAAAACAAGAAGGCAGAGAATTTCTTAAATGGTGAGAGGTGGGGAAATGTAGGCTCCAAAGGGACCTGGATGCCCTTGTTCATGAGTCACTAAAGCTAGTGTGCAGATGCAGCCAGCAATTAGAAAAGCAAATGGTACGTAGTTGTTCACCGCAAGGGGATTTAAGTGCAGGAGTAAGGGTGTCTTGCTGCAGTGATATAGAGCCTCAGTGAGACCTCACTTGGAACACTGTATCCAGTTTTCATACCTTTATCTAAGGAAGGATATACTTGTCATAAAGGGAGTGCAATAGAGGTTGACTGGATTAATCCCTGGGATGGTAGGATTGCCTTGTGAGGAGAAATTGAAGGCATTGGGTTTATCTTCCCTAGAGTTTCAAAGAATGGGAGGTGATCTCATTGAAATCTACAAAATTCTTACTGAGTGTGACAAGTTGGATGTATATACAATGTATCCCTTGACTAATGAGTCTAACACCAGGGAATATAATCTCAGGAGAAAGGGTAGACCATTTATAACTGAGATGAGGTGGAATTTCTTTACTCAGAGGACGGTGAATCTTTGGAATCGGCATCACAAAAATAAACAGATTATCTGGTCATTGTCACAATGCTGTTTACTGCATTTAGATTGGCTTTTTTTAATTCATAGGATGTGGATGTCGTTGGCTGGGCCAGCATTTATTACTTATCCCTAATTGCAATTGAACTGAGTGGCTTGCTAGACCATTTCAGAGGGCGTTTAAGAATCAACCATACTGCTATAGATCTGGCCAGACCAGCTAAGGATGGCAGATTTCCTTTCCTGAAAGACACTAGTGAACCAGATGGGCTTTTCTGACAATTGATTCACGGTCATCAATAGTTTCTTAATTCCTGATTTCTTTTATTGAATTCAAATTTTACTATCTGCTGTGGTGGGATTCAAACCCAGGTCCCCAGAACATTAGCTGAATCTCTGGCTTAATAGTCTAGTGATAGTATCACCAGGCCATTGCCTGCCCTGCCGTGTTTCCTATGTTACTTGAGTGGTGAGACTTCAAAAGCTTTGGTTGCACACCATGTTGAGACATCTGGTGGTTGTGAAAGGTGCTATATAAATGCAAGCCTTTCATTACAGTTGGTGTCGCGCCAAACTGCAAATATAAGATTTTTCCCCGAATAACCTCTCAGGATTATCAACACCAGTCAGATAAAATTCTAACCCCAATTTTAAACCATTTATTTAATCTTAGTGAAAGGACGCAAGAGAGTAAGAGAAGGAAATTGTGCATATCTGCTTTACAGCCATTGTATGTATACGAATTTATTCTTTTAGTTTATATGTCTCTGCCTTCCCTTTATTGTGCAAGTCACAAGGTTCTGAATTCAAAACCTACTTCAGGGCTTGAGTAAAAAAATCAAGGCTGACACTTCAGTGCGGCACTGAGGAAGTGAGAGAGTGCTGTACTACTAAAGCTTTGGATGAGGCCCCATCTGCCTGTGGGTGAAAAGGATCCCATGGCACCACACAAAGAAGAGCAGCAGAGTCATCCCCAGACTCCCAGGCAATAAATGATTATCATTTCATTATTTATGAGAATTTGCTGTGCACATATTTGTTGCTGTACTTCCTACACCATTGCACTTAAGAAGAAGTACCTCTAAACTGGTCATGAAAAGCATCATATCATTGCAAGACTTTCTTTTCTCGAAATTGTTGGTGACATTGGTTTTCAATAAGACTTTATCTGTATCACACACGTATAACAAAAGAGCCAACACCAATTAGCAACAGGAATTGAATACTGTAATACCATAAAATCACAGAATAGTTACAGCAGAGAAGAACACCGTTCAGCCCATTGCATCCCTACTGGGTCTCCACAAGAGCCGCTCAGCCTGTCCCAATTTCCTATCCTATTACATTTTATCTTCAGATGCTTACTCAATTCATGGCAGATCTGACTGTGGCCTTAACCCACTTTTTGTCTGTCTCCTGTAACCTTCATCTGATGAAGGAGCAGCGCTCCGAAAGCTTGTGATACCAAATAAACCTGTTGGACTTTTAACTTGGAGTTGTGAGATTTCTTACTGTGCCCACCCCAGTCCAACGCTGGCATCTCCACAACCTGTAATCCTTGACTCCTTGGTCAATCAAAGATCTGTCTTAAGTCAACCTTGAATACATCCATCCTCCACAGCTCTCTGCGGAAGAGAATTTCAGAGACTAACAACTCTCTGTGGAAGAAGAAATTTCTCCTCAATTCCATCTTAAACTGTGCCCACTCATTCCAGATTCCCCCATGAGCTGAAACATCCTCTCAGCATCCACCTTGTCAAAATCCCTCTCAGAAGCTCATGCTGCTAAGGAAACTTTTCAAAACCTGATTAAAAATTGAATAAAAATTGCATTTATATGGTGCCTTTCATGACCACAAGACGTTCCAAAGAACTTTAAACACAAGAAATAGAAGCAGGTGGCCCTTCAAACCTGCCTCGCCATTTGATATGTCCAAGGCTGACCTACGTCAGTCTCAACTCCTTTTCTCTGCCATTTCCCATAGCCCTTCATTCCTCAATCTATGGGCTCTATCTCTATGAACAGTATGCTTCTCTATGAACAGTATGCTTTGTCTGTATAGCGCACAAGAAACAATACTTTTCATGCGACAATAATAAATCAAATCAAAATCAAGTCAAATATTTATCCACCTCCACTTTAAGTACTTCTGATGATCCAGACTCCACTGCCCTTTGGGGCAGAGAATTCCAGAGATTCACCAGCCTCTGCGTGGCTCAAAGATTGGTGTGGGAGGAATGGGTTTGAATTCATGGGACATTGGCACCAGTATTGGGAAAGATGGGACCTGTTCAGGTGGGATGGTCTTCATCGGAATCATGCTGGGACCAGAGTCCTGGCGAATTGTATAACTAGGGCTGTAGATAGGGCTTTAAACTAAATAGTGGGGGGGAGGGTTCAGGAGTATGGGAAATTACAAAATCAAAGGTAGAGGAGAGGGTACGAGTGCAGGTTAATGATGAGGACATTCAACTAGTTAAAGAAGTCGAGGGCTCAGGAGAAATTAATAGCAGTTCCAGACCATGTAATAGGACAGAGAGTATAGGAGGTGGCAGGAATCTAACCTCAGGCAAAGTGAAAAAGGTGACAAGCACGAGAAGAGAGGTGGTCGCGCAATGCAGGAAGATGGTCTGGGGAAGGATAACCAGTTTGCGACAGTTAGGGACAGAGTGTGCAATCAAAAGAATGCACTAACAAATCGGGTCCAGATAAAGGCTGGCATAAAGACACTTTACCTGAATACACATAGCATTCGAAACAGAGGGAATGAGCTGATGGCACAAATCAGAAAAATGGGTATGATCTAGTGGCTATTACAGAAATGTGGTTGCAGGGTGACTGGGACTGGGAACTGAATATCCAGGGGTATCAGTTTTAGGAAGGATAGACAGGAAGGAAAAGGAGGTGGGTAGCTCTGCTAATTAAGGATAACATCAGGGCGGTAGTAAGAGGCGATATAGGCTCTAAGGAGCAAAATGTGGAATCGATGTGCGTGGAGATAAGGAATAGTAAGGAGAGAAAGTCGCTGGTCGGTGACTTTCTAATTATTACTAAAGAGGTAGTGCTTGGCAGGCTAATGGGACTGAAGGTCGACAAGTCCCCGGGCCCGGATGGAATGCATCTCAGGGTACTAAAAGAAATGGCAGAAGTAACAGCAGATACATTAGTTGTAATTTATCAAAATTCGCTAGACTCTGGGGAGGTGCCAGCTGATTGGAAAACAGCTAATGTGATGTCACTGTTTAAAAAAGGTAGCAGACAAAAGGCAGGTAACTACAGGCCAGTTAGCTTAACATCCATAGCTGGGAAAATGCTGGAATCCATCATTAAAGAAGAAATAGCAGGACACCTGGAAAAGAACGGTTCCATCAAGCAGACGCAGCATGGATTCATGAAGGGGAAGTCGTGTTTGACGAATTTACTGGATTTTTATGAAGATGTAACGAGTGCGATTGACAGAGGGGAACCGGTGGATGTGGTGTTTTTAGATTTCCAGAAGGCATTCGATAAGGTGCCTCACAAAAGTTTGCTGCAAAAGGTTAAAGTACATGGAGTTTAATCTCTCTTGGTAGGACAATCCTTTCATCCCAGGAATAAACCTGGTGAATCTCCTTTGCATTGGCTCCAGTGTTACTTTTTTTTTACTTTAAAGTAAATGAAGCGTTTTTGCAATGCCATCATTGTCAGAATGGAGGAAATCTGGCAATTTGCGCACAGGAACAGCCAAGTGTTAATAATCAGATAAACTGTTTGTGTGATGTTGATTGAAGGATAAATATTGGCCAAAACACCAGGGATAACACCACAGCTCTTCTTCAAAATCAGACAATCATAAACTCTCTACAGTATAGAAGGAGGCCATTCAGCCCATTGAGCCTGCTCTGACAACAATCCCACCCAGGCACTAACACTGTAACCCCACAGATTTACTCCACTAATCCTCCTAACACAAATTTAGCATGGCAAATCCACCTAACCTGCACATCTTTTGGAGTGTGGGAGGAAATGCCATCCAATTCTTAAGAGTTGTCACCATCCCAATCATTTCCACAGCTAACATTAACCAGTGCTTTTCACAGAAATCAAATCAGTCCAAATCACAGCCAGAAGGACTGTGAGGAATCTGCAATGTTAATTTGACCACCTTCACTAGCAAACTCGCTGTAATGTCAGGGGATCATTTATATCCATCTGAGAGGGCAGACAGGGCCTTAGTTTAACATCTCATCTGAAAGACAGCACCTCTGACAATGCAGTATCACATCAGTGCTGCTCTCGAGTCTGAGTCTATACTGTTATACTTAACAACATGCAAATCCTTCGAAAAATAAACTGGAGAGAAATAACACACAAGGGAATAACGGGAGCGACAAATCAATTCCTCACATCAGTATTTTAGAGAAACTCAAATGTTTATGATGGCCATACCCTAACCTGGAACTACTAAGGCATGTTAATTCAGTATTTTCCCCCACTGCCAACTAAATTGCAGAAGGCAGCAACTCTAGAAATCGTTTGGCATGAATGAAAAATAAGTCAATTTTCATGTGAACACAGTGGGGTTCTTTTTTAATGCTGAAAAAATGGGGTCTAATAACTTTACTTCATTGTTAGCATGGTAAAACCCCCCTGTGTCTGCCAAATTTATAATCTCATTTACCTTATGCATCTTCATTAATTGTCTGTTCTTTCCACATGCTTATGAGAATTAAGGTACTGCAACCACCCCCCAGTTCCACAATCCCCCCCCCACACAATTTTAGTGTATAATTCTAATCATTCCCCAGTCATTGAATACAAGGGGTAAGAAGATTACAAAGTGGGTAGACTGAGGAGAATAGAGAGGCAAGGCAGAGAAAGGAATATTGAGGGAGGTGCTATTCATCAAACCAGGGCAAGACCTATCAAACATTATTAATAAGATCCCATTAACCACTTACAAGGCACCAGTCAGGGGTGTGATGGAATACTCCCCGCTTGCCTGGATGAGCTCAACTCCAACAACATGCAAGAGGTTTGACGCCATCCAGCACAACACAGCCTATTCATTGGCACCCTATCAGCCATCTTAAATATTCATTCTCTCCAAAATGTACCCAAACAGGTGACTAGACAATTTTCACAGTAACTTCATTGTGGTGTTAATGTAAGCCTACTTATGACACTAATAAATACACTTTTAAAAACTTTAAATGGTGATGGTAGCTGTGGGATGTATCCTCCATAAAATTTCCTGCAGCGACTTGGCCAAGGTTCCTTCAGCCCTCCACACCTGTGGCTTCTACCACCTAGAAATGCAAAGACAGAGGATATGTAGGAAAATCAACACCTGCTAATTCCCCTCCAGGGCATCTCGACTTGGAAATGTATCGATGTTCCTTCACTGTCACTGGAACTCCTTCCTTGACAGAACTGTGGGCGTACCTACACTGGATGGACAGTGACAGATTAAGAAGGTGGCATTTTCAAGGGCAATTAGGGATGGGCAATACATGTTGGCCCAGTCAGCAATGCCCATATTCTATGATAGAATTGAAACAGGGCAGCTGTCTACATTCAGGTAAAATCATTGAGGCTTTCTTAAACAGAGACAAAAATTTAACATGTGACGCACTGACATTCTGTTAGCTCCTATACGAGGGCAGGGTGATGGGCAGTCAAACCTTATGATGAAACAGGACACATCAGAGGTTTGAAAAATTGATTGAGGGTGGAGGAAGGGAGGTTAGTAAAAGAGAGTATTACAGTAGTAGAATCTGGAGATGACAAGAATTTTGGTAAGAGTTTCAAATAGTGGGGGGAGGTGGGGGACACAGGGCCTGAGGTAGAGGAAAAGACAAGCATGTGTTGCAGGGATGAAAGCAAGCAACCCTGGTTATGGATAATATATGAAGTTGAAGATTTCCTCAGAGCTCAGCAAGCCAGCAAGATTACAGATGATCTGGTTCTACTTATGGGGGTGGTGAAAAGAGAAGTGGAATCAATGGCAAGGGTTTGTGGCAGAGGCCTTTGAAGGCAATGTCTCCAGTTTTCTCAGTATTGAATTGGAGGATGCTGCAAATCTCATTTAAGGCTGAGGCCATAGAAGTAGCCTGGCAGCATAGAAGCAGTTGGTAGATGTGGCAGAGAGGTAGCTAAAATCTCCAAATTTGGAGATGATACAAAGTTGAGTGGGAGGGTGAGCTGTGTCGGGGATGCAGAGATGCTTCAGCGTGACTTGGACAGGCTGAGTGAGTGGGCATGTGCATGGCAGATGCAGTACAATGTAAATAAAAATGTGCTGATCCACTTCGGTAGTAATAATAGGAAGATTATTATTTGAATGAGTGTAAATTCTGGATATCCAGTGAGACTTTGGTGTCCTTATGCATCAGTCGCTGAAAATAAGTGCACAGCTACAGTAGGCAGTAAAGAGGACAAATGGTATGTTGGCCTTCATAGCAAGAGGATTTGAGTACAGGAATATGGATGTTTTACTGCAATTGTACAGGGTGTTGGTGAGGCCACACCCAGAGTTCTGTGTAAGAGCAGATCCTTATCTGAGGAAGGATGTTCTTGCTATATAGGGAGTACAGCAAAAGTTTACCAGGCTGATTTCAGGGATGGAAAGCCTGTCATATGAGGAGAGAATAAGTCAGTTAGGATTATATTCATTGGAGTTTAGAAGAGTGAGTGAGGGTCTCATCTCATACAAAGTTAAAAAATTCTAACAGGATTGGATATGGTAGTTCCCGATAGTGGGGGAGTCCAGAACTAATGGTCATAGTTTGAGGATACGGGGATAAACCTTTTAGGACTGAGGTGATGGGAAATTTCTTCACCCAGACAGTGATAAATTTGTGGAATTCACTACCACAGAATGTTGTTAAGGCCAAAACGTTTTGTGGTTTCAAGAAGAAATTAGAAATAGCACTTAGGGAACAAGGTATATGGGGGGAGGAAGGTGGGATCAGGCGTTTGAATTTGATGATCAGCCATGATCAAAATGAATGGTGGAGCAGGCTCAAAGGGCCAAATGGCCTACTCCAGTTTCTAGTTTCTATGTTAGTATCTTGCATACTTTTAGCAAGAATTCCTTATTTCTATTCTCCATTCTCTATGAAATAAAGGCCAACGTTCCAATTGCTGTCTTAATTCCCTGGAATGTACATAGCATTTGTGATTTATGTACACGGACCCCGAAATCTCTCTGTGCTGCAGCTTTCTGCAGTCTTTCTCCATTTAAATTAAATTCAGCTTCCTACCAAAGTGCATAACTTCACACTTTCCTGCACTATATTCCATCTGCCAAGTTTCTGTGCACTCACTTAACCTATCCATATCCTTGTGTAGACTCTTTGTGTCATCCTTACCACTTGCCATCCCACCTACACATACTAGCAACATTTAAGAGGCATCTGAATGGGTACATGAATTGGAAGGGAATAGAGGATATAGACGGAGTAAGGGCAGAAGTTTTTTTTAGTTTACCTAGGGCATCATGATCGGCACAGGTTTGGAGGGACCCTGCCCCCTCATCCCACAACCATCCCCGTCCCATCCAACCTGAAGCAGCGTACAATACAGCCAAGCGATCTCACGACCAATGAATCAGGTCTAGGCTCTACAGTCCTGCCAAATCCAGTCGTGAATGGACAATTAAACAGCTAATTGGAAGAGGATGCTCCACAAATACCATAAATATCTCCATTCTCAGAGATGGACAGTGCAAGGCTGAAGCATTTGCAGCCATCTTCAGCCAGAAGTGCTGAATGAATGATCCACCTTGGCCTCCTCCTAAGATCTCCAGTATCACAGATACTAGTTTTCAGCCAATTCAATTCACTCCACTTTATTTTTTGGGAAACAGCTGAAGGCACTGGATACTGCAAAGGCGATGGGCCCTGACAACATCTCAGCAATAGTGCTGAAGGCCTCTGTTCCAGAACTTTGTTCTATCTTTGTGTCATCCACAAACTTAGCAATAGTACATTCACTTCCTACTTCCAAGTCATTGATATTCATGTGTGTGAACCCCAGGGTGGGAAGCCCCCTGCCAAGGGTCATTATTACCATCAGTATCAGCAGGAGTGGTATTCCCATTCATCTTCTACCCTTGTCTTTCTGGACGGTAGAGATCATGGGTTTGGAAAGTGCTGGCGAAGGAGGCACATTGATTTGCTGCAATGTAACTTAGATAGGACATTGCTGTCACTGTGCATTGGTGGGATGGTTATTACAGTGAATGTTTAAGCTGGTGGATGAGATGCCAATCAAGTCGGGCTGCTTTGTCCTGGATGGTGTCGGGCTTCTTGAATGTTGTTGGAACTGCACCCATCCAGGCAAGCAGGGAGTATTCCATCACACTCCTGACTTGTGTCTGGTAGATGGTGGACGGGCTTTGGGGAGCTAAGTTACTCATCACAGGATGCCTAGCATCTGATTTGCTCCTTAACTATATGGCTGGTCCAGTCCAGTTTCTGGTCAATGGCAACCATTAAGGTGTTGATAATAGGGGATTCCATGATGGTAACGCCATTGAATGTCAAGGAGCAATGTTTAGATCCTCTCTTGTTGGAGATGGTCATTGTCTGGCACTTAAGTGGTGTGAACTTGCCACCTATCAGCCCAAGTCTAGATAATATGCTGCAAATGAACATGGACTGCTTCAGTATCTGAGGAGCCATGAATGATCCTGAACATTGTGCAGTCACCAGCGAACATCCTCCCTTCTGATTTATGATGGAGGGAAGGTCATTCATGAAGCAGCTGAAGATAGTTGGGCCTAGCACACTACCCTGAAGTACTCCTGCAGTGATGTCCTGGAACTGGGATAATTGACCACCAGCTACCACAACTATCTTCCCTTATGCTAGGTATGCCTCCAGTCAGTGGAGAATTTTGCTCTTGATTCCAACTAACTTCGGTTTTGCTAGGGTTTCTTAATGCTGCACTGAAATGCTGCTTTGATGTCAATGGCCTCACCTCTGACCTTCAGCTCTTTTGTCTATGTTTGGACAAAGGTTGTAATGAAGTCAGGAGCTAAGTGGCCCTGACTGAACCCAAACTGAGCATTAGTGAGCAGGAGCATTGCTGAGTCAGTGCTGCTTGATAGATTGTCGACACTTTCCATTCCTGATGGTGCTGTAACTGATCGGGTTGGAATTTTTTAGACAGCACATAACTGAAAAGTTTTCCACATCGCTGGGTAGATGCCTGTTGTGTAGCTGCATGGAAACAGCTTAGTTAGGGGCTGGCGAGTTCTGGAACAGAGGCCTTCAGCACTATTGCTGAGATGTTGTCAGGGCCCATCGCATTTGCCGCATTCAGTGCCTTCGGCCGTTTCCCAAAAAATAAGACAGAGTGAACTGAATTGGATGAAAACTAGTATCTGTAATACTGGAGATCTTAGGAGGAGGCCAAGGTGGATCATCCAATCAGCACTTCTAGCTGAAGATGACTGCAAATGCTTCAGCCTTGCCATCACTGAGAATGGAGATATTTATGGTATTTGTGGACCATCCTCCTCCAATTAGCTGTTTAATTGTCCATCACCATACACTACGAATGTAGAGCCTAGATCTGATTCATTGGCTGTGAGATTCAAGTTATTACTGCCCCTTTTATTCCATGAGCTATAACTATGCTCACAAGCCTGTTGTTAGACAGAGTAGATTCAGAAAGAATGTTCCCAATGGTGGGGGTGTTTGAGGATAAGGGGGAAATCTTTTAGAACTGGGGTGAGGAGAGATTTCTTCACCCAGAGGGCGATGAATGTGTGGAATTCACTACCACCAAATGTAGTTGAGGCCAAAACGTTGTCTGGTTTCAAAAAGAAATTAGATATAGCTCTATAGGAACTAAAAGGATATGGGAGGAAGGGGGGGATCAGGATATTGAATTTGATGATCAGCCATGATCAAAACGAGTGGCTGATTCCTGTTTCTAGTTTCTATGTTTCTAAAGCCTGTTGTGCGGCTCTTCACCAAACATTTTTTGGAAATTCATGTCCACCATACCAACAGCATTATCCGCTCCATTGGCTCCATTGTACGCTGCTTCAGGTCAGGGGTCGTGGGGCGGGGGGTCATGGGATGAGAGGGCAGGGGAACTGGGGGAAAGGGCAGGGAACACTTTCAGAGCACCCTCTACCCCTTTTCCTGATGCTGAATGCCAGACAATGAAGGTTTACAAGTCAGCTTTCGGAAGGAGTGGGAGAGCCACCAAATTGTGGTGGGCTCAGCGACAATTAATTAATGAACCTAATTAATTAATGAGCCTAATTGACATTTCACTGGCAGGGAGTGGGTTTACCACAACAGGCCCTTATCTTTTGATCTGATTTGATTTATTATTGTCACATGAATTGGGATACAGTGAAAAGTTTTGTTCCTTGTGAACTAAACAGAGAAAACATGTCGTTCATAGAGTACATAGGGGAGAAGGAAAGGAGAGGGTGCAGAATGTAGTGTTGCAGATAGGGTGTTGAGAAAGACTAACTTAATATATAATAGGTTAATTCAAAAACATGATGGCAGGAGGGAAGAAGCTGTTCTTGAGTCAGTTGGTATGTGATCTCAGACTTTTGTATCATTTTCCCGACGCAAGAAGGTGGAAGAGAGAATGTCCGGGGTGCGTGGGGTCCTCAGTTATGCTGGCTGCTTTGCCAAGGCAGCGGAAAGTGTAGACAGAGTCAATGGATGGGAGGCTGGTTTGCACAATGAACTGCTCTATGTTCACAATCCTTTGTTGTTTGTGGTGTTGGTCAGGGCACGAGTCATTCCAAGCTGTGATACCTGGAGCCAGTTTTCCCAATGCTGGGAATTTTCCCAGCCCCATGCCCACTCCAGCAGGTCTCCATTAAATTCTGCCCATTCTTTCTTACGTGCCATTTCCGTATCAGAAAATAATGTAAAATATGGAAAATAAATGTAAAAATATATTGTGTCAACAATCACAACTTGCCCCAACCCATCCCAAATAATAAACTCTAAGAAAAATACAGCACAGGAACAGACCCTTCAGCCTTCCAAGCCTGCACTCTACCTAGAAGAAAAGATTGTTTCAGACCAGTATTCTTATTTTACTGGTGTTTCATTTTAGAGTGTACAAGACCAGTATCCTAATTTCACCGGCAGAACGTAAGAATTTACCCACATTTAAAGTTGCCAGCTGATTTACCATATATACATAACTAAGTTTCTCCTTGAATTTGGGGTCTCTGTATTGCAGGGGATGAGGTTGCAATTAGACTAACTCTAAAGGCAGTAGCCCCCACTTGGTGTAACTGCAGAGCTGAATTTTAACACTGGGAGTGTATTGGTAGCAGTTGCACATTTCTCCCTGTGGAGGAGCTGGTGGTTCAGAAGCACAAGAGAAGGAAGCTCATCTTGTTCACTTTGTGGTGCAGTGCAGTCTTTGTGCACAAGGATCAAGGGGAAAAGTTAGAGAAGGAGAGAGAGAGAGATATGTGTTTGGCGTCTTGTAAACAAGTAAGGTTATTGTGTAAAGTTACTGTGCAATGTTTAACCCTGATCTCTGTGCCAGGGCAGCCCTGCTGGGCACCAGGGACTTTCTGTATGTGCCTGGGGCCCTTCCTTTCCCATCCCCTCTGCCCACCTGGCATTATACGTGTGTAAGGTATGGGGCTGGTTATCCAGAGATCTGGCACAACACTGCCACTGGGCAACTGGGATCTTTAAGGTTTCCCCTAGAATCTTTCAGTTTTACTCTGGCAGTTCTTCTGTGCTTGGCTCGATGTTTGTCTCATTTAATTTTGTGGATAAGTAGCCCCCTCCCTGGATGCCACATTCTGCAGTCCAGTTGAGTGAGGGAATGCTTAATTACTAATTACTGTGCACAGTTCTGGTCGCCTCACTACAGGAAGGATGTGGAAGCTATTGAGAGGGTGCAGAGGAGATTTACAAGGATGTTGCCTGGATTGGGAGGCATGCCTTATGAAGTTAGGTTGAGGGAGCTAGGGCTCTTCTCCCTGGAGAGACGAAGGTTGAGAGGCGACCTGATAGAGGTTTATAAAACGTTGAGAGGAATAGATAGGGTGGATTCTTGGAGGTTATTTCCCAGGGCTGAAATGGTCGCTACGAGAAGACACAGGTTTAAGGTGCAGGGAAGCAAGTACAGAGGAGATGTTAGGGGTAAGTTTTTCACTCAGAGGGTGGTGAGTGAGTGGAATCGGCTGCTGTCGGTGGTGGTAGAGGCGAACTCGCTGGGGTCTTTTAAAAGACTTCTAGGTGAGTATATGGGATCTTATGGCATTGGGAGTTACAGGTAGTTCTATGACTTGGTAGGTATAGATGTGATCGGCACAACCAGTGGGCCGAAGGGCCTGTTTGTGCTGTAGTGTTCTATGTTCTATGTTTAAAGTTTATTTATAAGTGTCATAAGTAGGCTGACGTTAACACTGCAGTGAAATTACTGTGACACACTACCAGAAGGATGTGGATGCTTTCGAGAGGGTACATAGAACATAGAACATTACAGCGCAGAACAGGCCCTTCGGCCCACGATGTTGCGCCGACCAGTTAAAAAAAAACAACAACAATGACCCACTAACCTAAACCAATCCCTTTTCGTCCATAAACCTATCCACAGACCTCTTAAACGCCCCCAAACTAGGCGCATTTACAACTGCAGCAGGCAGGGCATTCCAATCTCTCACCACCCTCTGGGTAAAGAACCTACCCCTGACATCTGTCCTATAACTACCCCCCCTTAGTTTAAAGCCATGCCCCCTCGTGCTAGATTTTTCCATCAGAGGAAAAAGGCTATCACTATCCACCCTATCTAAACCTCTAATCATCTTATATGTTTCAATAAGATCCCCTCTTAGCCGCCTTCTTTCCAGCGAAAACAACCCCAAATCCCTCAGCCTCTCCTCATAGGATCTCCCCTCCATACCAGGCAACATCCTGGTAAACCTCCTCTGCACCCTCTCCAAAGCCTCCACATCCTTCCTGTAATGTGGGGACCAGAACTGCACACAATACTCCAAGTGCGGCCGCACCAGAGTTGTGTACAGCTGCAACATAACGCTACGACTCCTAAATTCAATCCCCCTACCAATAAACGCCAAGACACTGTATGCCTTCTTAACAACCTTATCTACTTGATTCCCAACTTTCAGGGATCTATGTACACATACACCTAGATCCCTCTGCTCCTCCACACTATTCAAAGTCTTCCCGTTAGCCCTATACTCAACACATCTGTTATTCCTACCAAGGTGAATCACCTCACATTTCTCTGCATTAAACTCCATCCGCCACCTCTCGGCCCAGCTCTGCAACCTGTCTAAGTCTTCCTGCAAACTATGACACCCTTCCTCACCATCTACCACACCCCCGACTTTGGTGTCATCAGCAAATTTACTGATCCACCCAACTATACCCTCATCCAGATCATTAATAAAAATCACAAACAGCAGTGGCGCCAACACAGATCCCTGAGGCACACCACTTGTAACCGAACTCCATGATGAATATTTACCGTCAACCACTACCCTCTGTCTCCTATCCGCTAGCCAATTCCTAATCCTGTTCCCTAGATCACCCCCATTCCCATGCATCTGCATTTTGTGCAGAAGCCTACCATGGTGAACCTTATCAAACGCCTTACTAAAATCCATATACACCACGTCCACTGCCTTACCCCCATCCACCTCTTTGGTCACTTTCTCAAAAAACTCAATAAGGTTAGTAAGGCACGACCTACCCGCCACAAAAGCATGCTGACTATCTCCAATCAACTCATTACTCTCCAAATAACTATAAATCCTATCCCTAATAATTTTTTCCAAAACCTTACCCACAACAGAAGTGAGACTCACCGGTCTATAATTCCCGGGGAAGTCTCTGTTCCCCTTCTTAAACAATGGGACAACATTCGCTAACCTCCAATCATCTGGTACTATACCAGAGGCCAACGACGACCTGAAGATCAGAGCCAGAGGCTCTGCAATCACTTCTCTTGCCTCCCAGAGAATCCTGGGGTAAATCCCATCCGGACCAGGGGACTTATCTATTTTCAGACCCTCCAGAATATCCAGCACATCCTCCTTATCAACTGTAACACTGTCAATTCTACTCCCCTGCAACCCAGTGTCCTCCTCAGCTATATCCATGTCCCCCTGCGTGAACACCGAAGAGAAATATTGGTTCAATGCTTCACCAATCTCCTCCGGTTCCACACATAACTTCCCTCTGCCGTCTATAACTGGCCCTAACCTTGCCCTAACCAACCTTCTGTTCTTGACATACCTATAGAACGCCTTAGGATTCTCCTTAACCCTATCAGCCAAAGTCTTCTCATGTCCTCTTCTAGCCCTTCTTAGCTCGCTCTTCAACTCCCTCCTAGCCAATCTAAAGCTCTCTAGTGCACTATCCGAGTGCTCACGTCTCATCCGAACATAAGCCTCCTTTTTCTTTTTAACCAACAAATCAACTTTTTTGGTGCACCACGGTTCCCTAGCCTTACCAATTCCACCTTGCCTGACAGGGACATACCAATCACAGAAGAGGTTTACCAGGATGTTGCCTGGTCTGGAGGGTATTAGCTACGAGGAAAGGTTGGATAAACTCGGCTTGTTCTCAGTGGAACAACAGAGGTTGAGGGGTGACCTGATAGAGGTTTACAAGATTATGAATGGCATGGACAGAGTGGATAGTCAGATGCTCTTTCCTAGGGTAGAAAAGTCAAGTGCTAGGGGACGTAGGTTTAAGGTGCATGGGGAAAAGTTTAGAGGAGATGTGCAAGGCAAGATTTTTACACAGAGGGTGGTGACTGTCTGGAATGCACTGCCCCGGGAGGTGGTGGGAGCAGATATGATAGCAACATTTAAAGGGCAACTGGGCAAATACATGAATAGGATGGGAATGGAAGGATACAGACTCTGTAAATGCATATGGTTTTAGTTTAGGCAGATAACATGATTGGTGCAGGCTTGGAGGGCCGAAGGGCCTGTTCCTGTGCTGTACTGTTCTTTGTCCTTTTGTTAAATTCCCCTAGGGTTGGATGTTATTGAAAAGCTCACGTCTGCAAGATGTGGATGATGCCAGGAAGGGTGTTTTTTATTCTCTATCCACGATGACCCTGAGGTGGTGCTGAGTCTCTTTGAACCACTGCAGTTCTGGTGCTGCTAGCACAGTATTCTCCTTCTAAACATTTTAGTTAAGGCATTTCAGATTTTGCCGTAACAGCAAAAATAAAAATGCCATTCACACCCATCAGGTAAATAAATGCATTCTCTATGCAGAGAGGAAGGTGAGATTAATGTTTCAGAATCACAAACTTTTTACAGTGCAGAAAGAGGCCATTCAGCCTATCGAGTCTGCAGCAACTCCATAAATGAGCATTAGTGCCGTCCCTGCCTTTTCCCCATCCTCCTGCATGTTCTTTCTATTCAGATCATCATCTCATGGCCTCTTTTTTTTGTCTGTTAGGGATCTCATGGCCTCTTGAATGCCTTGATTGAATCTGCCTCCAACACATAGGCAGTGCGTTCCAGACCCCAACTGCTTGTTGCATGAAAAAGCTTTTTCACGCATCACATTTGCTCCTTTTGCAAATCATTTTAAATCTCTGCCCTGTTGTTTTCAATCCTTTTACAAGGGGGAATCATTTCTCCCCATCTGCTCTGTCCAGCCCCCTCATAATTTTGAACACCGCTAACACATCTCTTCTTAGCTGCCTTCTCTCCAGAGGGAGCAGTCCTAACCTCTCCAATGTATCCTCAACAGAAGTTTCTTCTCCCTGAAACCACTCTTGTAAACCTCTTCTGCACTCTGTCCAATGTGTTCACATCCTCCCTGTAGTGTGGTGCCCAGAACTGAACACCACACCAACTAGGGCCTTGTATATAAGTTCACCATAACCTCCTTGCTCTTCTATGCCCCAATTAATCAAACCCAGAATACTGGATGCTTTATTAACTGCTCTCAAAACATGTCCTGCCACTTTCAATGATCCGTGCACGTATACACCCAGCTCCCTACACTCCTGCACTCTATTAAGAATTGTATCCTTTTTCATATTGCATCTCCATGTTCTTCCTACCAAAATGCATCACCTCACACTTCTCTGCATTGAACCTCATCTGCCATCTATTCACCCACTCTGCCAACCTGACTGTGTCCATCTGATATCCTATACTGTCCTCTTCACAGTTTACTATACGTAGAAGTTTTGTGTCATCTGCAAACTTTGAAACTGTCAAGGATCTAGATCATTAATATATCAGGAACAGCAAGGGTCCCAATACCAACCCCTGGGAGCACCACTCCAGCCCGAAAACTATCCATTGACCATTGCCCTTTGCTTCCTATTATTCAGCCAATTTTATATCCATGTTGCTATTGTCCCTTTTATTGCGTGCACTATAACTTTTCTCACAAATCTGTAGTGAGGCGCTGTATGGAATGCTTTCTGAAGGTCCGTGTACACCACATCAGCAGCATTACCCGTATCGACCCTTCTGTTACCTCCTCAAAAAAACTCCAGCAAGTTAACTAAACACAATTTCCCCTCTCGAAATCCATGCTGACTCTTCCTAATCAACCCACATTTTCCCATGGGATTAATTCTACCCAAATAATTATTTCCCGAGGCGTCCACACATACGACTAGTCTATAATTGTTGTGTTTATCCTGATAATATTTTTTGAACAAGGGTGAGATCATTCCGCCGGTCCTTTGGACTCTAGACTCCCCCGAATCTAGAGAGAAAACTGAATGTCTTAGCCTTTGCCCCTGCACTTCCCACTCTCAACTAAAATGTAGAATGTATGCAAGTCAGTGCTCTTTGACAGAACCCCCCCCTTCCCATTCCCAGGTCAATCTCCTCCCCATTTAATATTCCTAGATCAATCTGCACCGCACTCTTGGTGCCCCCCCCACCCCTCCTCCATCAGCTCCCTCATTGAGCACTGCCTCAGCCAGACCCCAATTGTCATAACCACGTGCCCCATTTCAGCTTGCGATGAACACCTGACCCCATGCCTTATCCATTGCAAAGACTTTGCCCTTCTACACGGTGGAGGGTTTGGGAGTTACTGTGACAAAGAGCTAGATTAAGCTACATCACTATTATCAGTAATTCATTTAGAGATTAAAGCCAAATTGTTTCACATTAAGTTATATGCACCAGAAAATATTGAAAATGTGTGGTAGCATGCATTGTATCAACAATCTCAATTCTCCTCCTCATCAGCCACCAGATATAAGCTCCAAACATAATGTGGAATATTTAAACTTCTAAAAGTACAAACTGATTTACCACTCTAACCACCGCCCCTTAACATTCAATGGTGTTACCATCACTGAATTCCCCATTCTTTGGGCCACCATTGACCAGAAACTCAACTAGCACATAAACACTGGCTACAAGAGTAGGTCAGAGCCTAGGAATACTGCAATGAGTAACTTACCTCCTGAATCCCAAAGCCTATCCACCATCTACAAGGCACAAGTCAGGAATGTGATGGAATACTCCTCACTTACCCGGATGGGTACAGCTCCAACAACACTCAAGAAGCTTGACGCTATCCAGGACAAAGCAGGTATGACATCTACAAACATTCAATCCCTCCACCACAGACACTCAATAGTAGTGGTGTATACTATCTACAAGATGCATTGCAGCAATTCATCAAAGATCCTTAGACAGCATCTTCCAAACCCACGACCATTTCCATCTAGAAAGACAAGAACAGCAGATAAATGGGAAAACCACTACCCGCAAGTTTCCCGCCAAGCCACCCATAATCCTGACCTGGGAATACATAGCTTTTCCTCAGCACTCGCTGGGTCACAATCCTGGAATTCCCTCCCTAACTGCATTGTGGGATAACACACACAACTTGGACCTCAGCAATTCAAGAGGGCAACTCACCAGCACCTTCTCAAGGGCAACTAGGGATGGGCAATAAGTGCTGGCCATCCAGCAACACCCATTTCCCACAAATGAATAAAAATAATTTTTAGAAAATTTAACACCCAGGATTAATTTCTGCTTAATTTCTCCCTAAAGCGGGGATCTCTGTATTGCAGTCTTTTTTGCAGTGCACGGTGAGGACCAGCCTGATTCAGAGCGAAAGCACAGAGTTAACCACCAGCACCCGATGTATCTGTCAGTGATTGCACATTTCTCCCTGCCTCTTGTCCATTCTGTGATGCTGTTTAATGAGGGAGCACCTCCTCTTTCCACCACCTGTAACATTGCCCACCTCAGTCCCTCCACTGTTTAAAAACATAGGTCTGCACTTTGACGTCTCTCGACACTTCATCCTCTGATTAGTCTCCCACCCTCCACTTCATGAACTTCAGCTCATCGAAATCCATATCTTGCCCTGAGCCAAGTCCTGCTTGCCTGTCCTCACTGACCTACCTTGGTTTCTGCTCATCCAACACCTCCTACTGAAATATTCCCAATCTCTTGTTTAAATACCTTCATAGCTTCACCAATCTTTATAATCAAAAAAGAATGAACATAAGAACATAAGAAATAGGAGCAGGAGTAGGCCATCTAGCCCTTCGAGTCTGCCCCGCCATTCAATAAGATCATGGCTGATCTGTCGTGGCTCAGTTCCACATTCCCGCCCTCTCCCCATAACCCTTAATCCCCTCATTTATCAAAAACCCATCAACCCGCGTCTTAAAAATATTTAGTGAGGCAGCCTCCACCACTTCAACGGGCAGAGAATTCCAGAGATTCACCACCCTTTGAGTGAAGAAGTTCCTCCTCAACTCCGTTCTAAACCGCCCCCCCTTTATCTTGAGGCTGTGCCCCCTAGTCCTACTGTCCTTTCTGAGCGGGAAGAGTCTCTCCACCTCTATCCTATCCATCCCATTCATCATCTTATACGTCTCAATGAGATCTCCCCTCATTCTTCTAAACTCTAACGAGTACAAGCCTAGTTTATTCAGCCTCTCCACATAGCTCAACCCCCTCAACTCTGTTATCAGCCTAGTAAACCTCCTCTGCACTCCCTCCAAGGCCAAAATATCCTTGCGTAAGTACGGCGACCAAAACTGCACACAGTACTCCAGCAATGACTTGCATTTATACAGCAACTTTTAAAACAATGATAGTTTCCAAAGCATCTCAACAGCCAGTGAAGCATTTTATTCATTCTTTCACAGCACATAAATACCAACCTTCCCCTCCCATAGACACACATAATTCTCATAGAATTCCTACAGTGCCGAAGAAGGCCATTTGGTCCATCGAGTCTGTTTGACTTTCCGACAGAGCGGATCCCACATATTTACCCCACTAATCCCCCTAATATACACATCTTGGGACACTAAGGGGCAATTTAGCATGGCCAATCCATCTAACCTGCACATCTTTGGGGTGTGAGAGGAAATCCATGCAGACAAAGGGAGAACGTGCAAACTCCACACAGACATTGACCCAAAGCTGGAATCGAACCTGGGTCCGTGGCTGAGTGAGGCTAATCATGGTGCTGCCCTGTCTTACATTGTGCAGGAATAGCCAGTAAGGTCTTTCGATGAATATTCCTCACGAGCAATGTCAGTATCCCAAAAGCCAAATGTCATTGCTGGTCTAACCTTTTCGGAACAACACAAAAGCAAACACTGTGGATACTGGAGATCAGAAAATGCTGCAAAATACTCAGCAGTCGGGCAGCACCTGTGGGGAGGGAAAGCAGAGTTAATGTTTCGGGTTGATGACCTTTCCTCAGAACTGGGAAAAGTTAGATATTTTAGCAAGTGGTTTTAAACAAGAGAAAAAGTGGAGGGGGTGGAAAAATAACATAAGGGAGGGTCTATGATGGAATGGAGGGCAGAAGAGATTAATTGATGAAAGGATTAGTGGGGCAAGGCGAAAAGGAAATGTAATGGGAAAGGGGGAAAAAAATACATCTTGAGTTAGTCTGAATGGCAAAACCCTGGACAGCTGCTGCCCAACTATGAAAGCAAAACCTGCGAAGAGCAAGAAAATAAAATGGCAGCAGAGGTTATGGCACGGTGGTTAGCACTGCTGCCTCGCAGCACCAGGGGCCTGGGTTCAATTCCGGCCTCAGATGACTGTCTGTGTGTAGTTTGCATGTTCTCCCCTGTCTGTATGAGTTTCCTACGGGTGCTCCAATTTCCGCCCATTGTCCAAAGATGCGCAGGTTAGGTTGACTGGCCATCCTAACTTGCTCATTAGTGTCAGGGGGATTAGCAGGATGGATGTGTAGGGTTGCAGGAATAGGGCCTGGGTGAGATTGTTTGTTATTGGTGCAAGCTCGAAGGATCAAATGGCCAATTTCTGTACTACAGGAGTTCTGTGATTGTGGAACTCAATGTTAAGTCTGGAAAGTACCTAATCGGAGAGTTAGTACAGACTTAATGGGCTGAAAAGCTTCCTTCTGCGCTGTAGGGATCTTATGTCTGTGAAAGATGCTGTTCTTTGTGGTTACGTTAAGCTTCATTGGAAGCTGGGGCCAGGAGACATCAGCCTGAGACTAAGGTGGAGAATTAGAGTGACAGGCCACAGAAACTTGGGATCCTCCTTGTGACTGAACATGGGTATGCCCCAAAACAGTTAGCAAACGTGTGTTTGACCTACCTAATGTAGAGAAGACCACATTCAGACAAGTGAATATACTAAATAGAAAAGAAATACAAATACATTGCTTCTTTACCTCGAAGGAGTGTTTGAGTCCTTGGACAGTGAGGTTTCTGTTCTTATTCCAAGTCTTCCTCACTTTTACTCCCCAGATCCAGTACTGACCTCCTGGCAGTTAGCCATCTTTCAGCCCATGGTTTTCCGTTTTTATCCTCGCATGCTGTAAATGCAGCGATTGAATATTGTTCTGCAAACTTTCCTCGATCAGTTGAATTAACGAGGTTTGTGGTGTAAATCGCAACAGTTCAGTATTCCAAAAGAGGAATGTGAACCCGAGAAAGAGGGTCTAAATTATCGTTCAATTACAACATTGTCACTAAACCAAATAGCATAACCATCATCAATCATCGAAATCCTAGCAAGCAGCAGATAGATTTAAAGCAGGAAAATGCCTCGCCTTGAACTCCACAGTAAATATTATTTTATAAATGGACAGATGGAAGCAATTTTTACGCCTGTAATCTGCACTTGGAGTTCAGGTAACATATAAAACAGCTCTGCGTTCGTGCTCACGTTTCACGACGTTATCTAACCTCCTTTAGTGGGTCTGGATTTGAGTGAGTGTATTATACCTCAGTTACCTTTTGTACACATCGTACCGTTCCTCAATTAGCTATGGTGAAAGGGTCAAATTTGGAGATTTGTGCAAATGTTTGGTGTTGTCTAATATTTTCTAACAAAATAAATGTTCCTTCTGTGCCACCGCCATGATGAGCTGTCTTTTTAAAGTAGTCTTAGGTTGCTCGTGTTTTATAGAATCATACCGTGCAGAAGAGGCACTTCGGCCCATCGAGTCTGCACCAATACATGAAAAGCACTTTGCCCATAGCCCCGAATGTTATGACACAGCAAGTACTTTTTAAAGGATGTGAGGCAACCTGCCTCTACCATCCTCCCAGGCAACGCAATCCTTACAGTGAAGAAAGGAGGCCATTTGGCCCATCGAGCTCTACTGACAATGATCTCCCCCACCACCCACCCCCACAAGTCCTAGTCCTGTAACCCCAGGTATTTACCCTGCTAATCTCCCTGACACTAAGAGGCAGTTTAGCACAGCCAGTCAATCTAACCTGCATATCTTTGGAGTGTGGAGGAAACCAGAGCACCCAGAGGAAACCCACGCAGACATAGGTCTAAACTCCACACAGCCACCCGTGGCCAAAATTGAACCTGGGGTCCTGGCGCGGTGAGGCAGCAGTGCTAACCACTGTGCCACCATGCTGCCCATTCCAGACTGTCACCGCCCTCTGAGTAAAAAGGTTTTTCTTCACATCGTCCCTGAACCTCCTGCCCCTCACCTTGAACCCATGTCCTCTCACAACTAAGGGAGACAGCTGCTCCATATCCACTCTGTCCATGTCCCTCGTAATGTAGTACACCTCGATCAGATCGCCCCTCAGTCTTCTCTGCTCCAACGGAAACAACTCAAGCCTACGCAAGCTCTCTTCATAACTTAAATGTTCCATCTGAGGCAGCGTCCTGGTGAATCTCCTCTACACCCCGTCCAGTGCAATCACAGCCTTCCATCCCCTCCTGCCTGTATTCTGCCTGTTTCCAGTGTGTGGCAGTGTAGCGCTGCTTGGCCAGGGTAGAGCAGGGAGGCTTCATCCAGCTGCAGCGAGTGAGACTCCCATTGCGGGGAGGTGGGGTGAGGGCCAGTTCATTTGTCAGTAGAGGGCGTTTTAAGACAGAGGGAGTCAGCACCATGATGCCAACAGCCTTGGCTCCGTCACAATATCTGAGAAGCCAGGCACTGCTCTCCGATCCACTCAGTATGTCGTTGCTATGGTAACACCCCATCACTCTGATGCTTGTGGAAAGGCAAGCTGGTGGTCGCGATTAGGACGACAAATCGGAAGCATGAGATTCCTTTTTCTTAAGTGGATGAAATTTTATATTCTGCAGCTGAGGAATTGATAATCCAGCCGTACCTGCCTCCTGCCATCCCATGTCCCGAGCAGCTGGAGCAACAGAAGCACGAGTGAGTCAAATCGACTGACACGGTAACTTTTTAACAGTTGCTTTTTTGACTCTCACTGTTTTGCGATAGAACCACATGAATTCCTTTTGCTCCCTATCAAATCCTGTGCGGAAAATATCTATAAAGCAATCTGCGCTATGAGTTCACAAGCCTCAAATGCCTCTTTCAACGGGGTAGGACACTGGGTTAGTCTTCCTGCCTCACAGCGCCAGGGACCTGGGTTCGATTCCCACTTTGGGTTACTGTCTGTGCGGAGTTTGCACATTCTCCCCATCTCTGCATGGGTTTCCTCTGGGTGCTCTGGTTTCCTCCCATAGTCTGAATGATGTGCTGGTTAGGTGCATTGGTCATGCTAAATTTTCCCTCAGAGTACCCAAACAGGTGCCGGAGTGTGGCGACTGGGGGATTTTCACAGTAACTGCATTGCTGTGTTAATGTAAGCCTACCTGTGACACTAATAAGTAAACTCTAGACTTCTTTCAGTAGCCGACAATGTAAACCATTAGGGCCTAATGACTTGAGTACCTTGAGGTCTACTTATTTTTCAATTTGCTCTTAGCAAACTCCCACAAGCAGCAATGTGACAAAGGCTAGATATTGTTTTTTGTGATACTGATGGAGGGATAAAATTAGCAGGACACTGGGGATAACTCTCCTCCAAAATAACTCCCCAAAAACATTCACTGAGCAGGCAGATGATGTTTTGGTTTTAACATCTCATCTGAAAGACGGTATCTACGACAGTTACAGGCACGGTGGCATGGAGGTTAGCACTGCTGCCTCACAGTGCCAGGGACCCAGGTTTAATTCTGGCTCAGGTCACCTTCTGTATGGGATCTGCACATTCTCCCCGTGTCTGCCTGGGTTTCCTCCTAGTGCTCCGATTTCTTCTTTGCCTAGAGATGTGCGGGTTAGGTGGATTGGCCATGCTAAATTGCCCCTTAGTGTAAGGGGGACCAGCTGGGGTAAATTCGTGGAGTTACAGGAATAGGGCTTAGGTGGGATTGTTGTCAGTACAGACTCAATGGGCCAAATGGCCTTTTCTGCACTATAGGGATTCTATGATTGTGGTGTACGTCCTGATTTTAGCGCTGTGTTAGTTTTTCAGGCAGCATGAACAGCTTAATCTCTCCAGTCCGTGCCCTGAAGAGTTTCAGTGCCTACAGGGTCCTCTGGAGGAAGTGTGGGTCACCCGAGCTGTGTGGAGCGCAGAGCGTGAGGGCGAGCTGTGGGAGTTTCTACTTGAAGTTAAACAATGCTGAGCAGAGACCCAAACAGCTCTGCGAGCAACCTGCACTGCGGGTGGGGGGTCTGCTTCCGTTTGCGAGACACAAAAGCAACAAAACCTCAAAAAAGGGGAGAAAGCAAATGCCGCAAGAGGAGTCGGACGAAGAAGATGATCCTGAGAAAAGTGACTACGAGGACCAATCGGAAGAGGAAGACACCCAGCCCAAAGCTTACAGAGACCTCGAGAAGGTTGTACCATCTTTCCGATTTGACCTCATCATGAAAGCTGGCCTGGATATGGCGAGGAAGTAAGTGTTGTGTCTTTGAACTGTCAAAAGCACTAGGAAGGCGCAAGAGTGTTGATGCTTTTATTGTATTTCAACAGCAGGTACATGCCAATCCGATCTGACACACTGATAGAAACTAGAAGCAGGAGTAGGCCATTCAGCCCTTTGAGCCTGCTCCACCATTCATTATGACCATGGCTAATTATCAAATTCAATATCCTGGTCCTTTTAGCTCCAAGAGTTATATTTAATTTCATCTTGAAATCAGACAATATTTTGGTGTCGATTGTTCAACCAGGCAGCTTCTTGCTGGTCAAGGGATTACCTTCTAGAACAATCCAGTGAATGGCTTCACTTGTTTTGTTAAGCTGAAACAGATGCAGTATCCATACATTTTCTTTCAGTCTGCACAAAACATGACCCTTTGCATTAATAAATGTAGCTTTCAGTACAAGCAAAAGCGCCATGCTGCGAATTAAGCTGCCTGGTTTAAATTTCAGACAGTGCTTGGCAGTTAACTGCCAGTCGCCATCAACTGGTGCATTCTCCATGGCAATGCCTACACCAATCAGAGCCCACTGGCCAACAAATCAGCATCCTCTTTTAATGCACTATAAGGTTGATGCTTCCCCAGACATTGGTATTCTTGTGATTGTCCTGCTGAGTGCAAGGTGAAAAACTTCAACACATAATCTTTTTTCAGCAATACTCAAGTTTTCTGACCATTTGTAGGCCACACAATTGTTTAAACATATTGAGTCCTGTGAAGCTCCTTCTGCATTATTTGGCTTGCAAAGTGTTGTATCCTTTATTTAAACTCTTCTGTGAGATGTGTGTGACATTAGCAAGGAAATATTTATTGCCTATCCCTATTTATCCTGAGTGCAATAGGGGTTAATTGTATCGAGTGATCTGGAGTCACGTGTAGGCCGGGCCAATGTTCTCTTCCAGGAAGGCTGATAAGTGAACCAGTTGTGTTTTTCCATCAATTCAGCAGCTTTCTGATGCTATCTTAAAAATATATTGAATTCCGTTTCTCTGCTGTAGGACATGCAGTCCAAACCATGTGGGAAAATAATCCACCAAGTATCACGGTAGTACAGTGATTAGCACTGCTGCCTCACAGTGCCAAGGACCCAGGTTCAATTCCCAGCTTGGGTCACTGTCTGTGTGGAGTCTGCACATTCTCCCCATATCTGTCTGGGTTTCCTCTGTGCGCTCGGGTTTCCTCCCACAGTCTAAAGATGTGCAGCTGAAGTAGATTGGCCATGTTAAATTCCCCTTAGCGTCAAGGGTCTAGCTAAGGTAAATGCATGGGTTTATAGGGATAGGATCTGGGTGGGATTGTGGTCAGTGCGGACTTGATGGGCCAAATGGCCATCTGCTCTATATGATTCTGTGAACCTGCAGGTTGTGGAGCTGTCACTGTAACTACAGGATATCCGCTACCTGAGGTTGGTGTAGCAGCCTTTCACATAGAAATATATTAAAACCCTCCGGACGTCCAGTTACGTGGACATGGGGACTGCCTCTGGGCAGCTGAGGTATCCCTTTGTCAGAAACATTCAAGAGTTGGCATCTTCGACCTTTGAAACCAAGTTGGCTGCTATTTGGTGTATTATTTTCCCGTATAGTAATCCTCGACTTGGTTTGCCTGTTACCGATAAACTAATGGATCTGAATTTACACGAATGTGCTTGGTCAATTTTCTAGACTGCTTTACTCCCTCGTGATGACTGTCAGCATTTTATCCTGAGACTCACTCAGCGTTCCCATTGGGTAGTCTCTAACCCTGGGGAATTATCTGTTTGAATCGTTAGTCTGTCTAAGATACAAGTGATGTTGAAATCGTTAACCTCAAATGTTGCTAGCATTTCTGTGGCCGTTTCAACAAAGTAATCATTCTTCCTCCATCCCAACTGCACCTTTCAGAAATCTCCACTTTTCACTGGTCACTCTCTTGCTGTAACAGTTCTCACTGTGTGATGCCTGCAGCTGGGTATATTCTAGCCCTTTCCGGTGCCTTAGGTACCCTGCTCACAAACCCTAAGTAAAGTTATTTATTAGTGTCACAAGTAAGGCTGCAAAGCAGCCCCTGTGAAATTCCCCAAGTCGCCACACTCTGGCGCCTGTTCAGCTCAATGCACCTAACCAGCACGTCTTTCAGACTGAGAGAGGAAATTGGAGCACTCGGAGGAAACCCACGCAGCCACAGGGAGAAAATGCAGATAGTGACCTAATCCTCCACTTACACCTTTACCTCCTCCCGCCTCCTCATCTTTAGATCACCCAAACAACATTTCCCACCCGAAGTGGGTCCTGCTTTGTTGCTGCTGCCATTGCTAGCCTGGATGGCTACGGCCACTACTCGACACTGTATTCCCCTTCCCTCCTGTTGATTTTCAATGGACTGGGTGGACTTGATTCCCTTTCCCTGGGATAACTTGGCTTCTGAGGAATGGGTATTCTGGTGTGTGTTTCAGTTGATAGCTAAGGCATCAACTGATCAGACAATGTAGGTCACTGGTACCTTACAATTGTTAGTTCACTGCCGTACCTACAGTAACGTTCCCCATTGACATTGTGTCTGTGACCTCCTGTTATGCGGCTGTCACAACATTTTTCTTGTTGTAGTTAAAACTATTGTTCCCCTCAAGTAGCTAGACAAAGATACAGTGTGATTAAGATGATTTATTATCGCAGCTACAGAACTCTGACCAAATCTTTAAGACAAATCTGACTGCAGAACTCAGAAATACACAAGCAATTATAGTTGCAAATTCAATTACAAGTAATTAGCATATACCAATCAAAATATAGGAGTTACCTCTATCCACTCAGCTATTGATTAAGGTTACATCATGCATACATAAAGGTATAGTGGCTCTGACTCTGGGGAATGATATATCAGCCTTCCTTTCCACTGTTCATTGTTCTAATGGGCAAACATAAACTGCAGCTACACATCGTTCAGTTAAATGGCCCTTGACTCTTATCTGGGTCTACTTTAATCAAGACCTGTGCTTTTCACGTAGCTTTCCCTGTGTGACTGAGATACAGCTTGCAGCTGGTGATTTTTGTGATGTGGGGATGCAGTATTGGACTGAGGTGGGCACAGTAAGAAGTCTCACAACCCCAGGTTAAAGACTCACCTGATGAAGGAGCAGTGTTCCGAAAACTCGTGGTTCCAAATAAACCTGTTGGACTTTAACCTGGTGTTGTGAGACTTCTTACTGTGATTTTTTAATGATTATTTCTCCTCCCAAATCCATATGGTGAAATGAGCTGGTACCTGCTAAAGTGATATTGGGTTCTTTCAAAATTGGTTTTCATAAGAACATAAGAACATAAGAAATAGGAGCAGGAGTAGGCCATCTAGCCCTTCGAGCCTGCCCCGCCATTCAATAAGATCATGGCTGATCTGTCGTGGCTCAGTTCCACTTTCCCGCCCTCTCCCCATAACCCTTAATCCCCTCTCTTATCAAGAACCCATCAACCTGCTTCTTAAAAATATTTAGCGAGGCAGCCTCCACCACTTCAACGGGCAGAGAATTCCAGAGATTCACCACCCTTTGAGTGAAGAAGTTCCTCCTCAACTCCGTTCTAAACCGCCCCCCCTTTATCTTGAGGCTGTGCCCCCTAGTCCTACTGTCTTGATCTGCTTTTGTGTCACTCGCGACTGCCACCAGTTGGGCTTTGATTAGAAGCTGTGAGTCCTGCTGCTATTGCTAAATGTAACAGTACCTAGTGTGCTGTAACACCGACTTGTGTTTTGCCTTGCAGTAAAGTGGAAGATTCATTCTATAGCAACAAACTGAGACTGAACGGAGAAAAGCTACTGAAGAAAAGTAAAGTGGTGCGTGTTTATATTTTCAACTCCATTTATTTTGAATGCACACATCGTGCAATCTAAAAGCTGTCTGCATAACGTTAATTGGTGGGAGAAGAATAAACTTCATCCTTCGCAAAATCTGCCTCTCTCGTCAAAAACAAAACTTACAATCCTTCACACTTATCCCAAATGAATGGCTGATGTTTGTTGTGTTTTACACTGAGACACTCCACAGCCCTTCATTAGTGAAAAACCAGAGCGCTGGGGATTGATGGACTGCAGTGTTGGAGTCAGATTAGTTTGAGGATTTGGAATGTTCTTTTACCTACGCTCAGGGTAAACACTGAGTCAGGGGCCCAGCTGGAGGTGGGGACTCCCAATTAATTGGGAAATTTGAATATTCACTCGGGAGGGGGAATCTTTTTTAGGGCAGAGAATAGAGGATCTGATGTCGTTGTAATCCCACCGAGCTGTTCCTGGTTAAACGAAAATGTCACTGAACGGTTACTGAATGATAGAACAGATTCGCGTGAGCTCAAAACACGAGACTGAAACATTTGCCTAATCCCTGGTTCTGGGCATGGTGGGTGGGTAGTATCATCATTAACCTAGGCAGGGATTGAAACCATCTGCCCAGTGATAAGATTACCCTGCTGCTCTCGCTGAGCAGTCCCAGCTGCTGTCACTTTGCTGCCACATTTGTACGTTGGGAAGGAACACTTTCCAAAATCACCTTTCCTCTCGCCCACTGAGCACAGGAGGATGTGAGAGATTTCGAGAAGCCTCCCTCCTCGTTCCTTCTTGCAGCAGAACTTAACTTAATGCTGGGTCCCTACGGTTTGCCGTGGTTATAAGGATAAGAGATGTTTAACACAGTGGTTGGCACTGCTGCCTGACAGCGCCAGGGACCCGGGTTCGATTCCCGGCCTGAGTCACCGCCTGTGCACATTCTCCCCGTGTCTGCGTGGGTTTCTTCCGGGTGCTCCGGTTTCTTGCCACAGTCTGAAAGACGTGCTGGTTAGGTGCATTGGCCATGTTAAATATTCCCTCAGTGTACCTGAACTGGCACCGGAGTGAGACAACTGGGGGATTTTCGCAGTAACTTCATTGCAGTGTTACTGTGGACCTACTTGTGACACTGATAAATAAAAATTTTAAACATTCATTCTGGAAAGCTGAGACAAGTGTTCTGTTTGCTGGGTTATTCACAGATAGAGAATGAACTTACCTCGCATTAAGTTGACCTTTCTCTACACCCTAGCTATGACTGTAACACTATATTCTGCACTCTTTCATTTCCTTCTCTGTGAATGGTGTGCTTTGTGTAACATGCAAGAAACAATACTTTTCATTGTATGTGAATACATGTGACAATAATAAATCAAATAAAACAAACACAGAAGGGAAACGAAATAGAGCTGTGGAAAATCTGAGATAAAATCTGCAAAATCCTTAAAATAAACACAGCTCAGTTAGCAGCTATGGAACTGCTGTGGTTTCATCAGGACCAACCCAAAGTCTCTGTCCAGTATGACACTCTCCTGATAAAGGAGCAGCACTCTAAAAGCTCATGTTACCAAATAAACTTATTGGACTTTAACCTGGTGTTGTGTGACTTCTCACTGTGTCAATCCAATATGTTAGCTTCCAAAGAGGGGAAAGATTACGATGCTAAATGTCATCTAGGGCTCAGTTGGTAGCACTTTCACCTCTGACTCACAAGAATGTATGTTCAAGTCCCACTCCAGGACCTGAGCTCAGTGGAGGAATTTGCAAAAGTTTGGTGCAGCAACAGTAAAAGGACCAGTGATGTAGTTCCAAGTCAAGATAATGCGTGACTTGGATGGCAACTTGCAGGTTGTGCTGTTCCCATGCGCCTGATGCCCTTGTTAGTGGACGCAGTAGAGGTGGCGGGTTTGGAATGTCCTGTCTAAGGTGCCTTGGTGTGTTGCTGCAGTGCATCTTGTAGATGGTGCACACTGCTGCCACAGTGCACCATCGATGGAGGGTGTGATGGTTTAAGTTGGTGGATGGACTGCCTTCTCTGGGTGGCTTCTTGCATATTTTTGGAGCTGCACTCACCCAGACAAGTGGGAAATATTCCATTATGCTCCTGAGTCACTCACTGCAGAATTCTCAGCCTTTAACCGACTCTTGCAGTCACAGACTTGTCCCATTAAGTTTCTGGCCAATATTGACTCCCCACCCCAGAATGTTGTTTCTCACATAGGGCTGTTACAGCACAGAAGGACGCCATTTGGCCCATTGTGTCTGCACTGGCTCTTCAAACGAGTATCATGGCTTAGTGCCATTTCCCTGCCTTTCCCATATCTTGACACTTTGTTTCTATTCAAGTAATCACCCAATGCCCTCTTCAATGCCTCGACTGAGCCTGCCTCCACCACACTTCCACACAGTGCATTCCAGATGCAGTATGAAGAAGTTATTTCTTGTATCACATTTGCTTCTCTTGCAAATCATCTTAAATCTGTGCCCCCTTGCTTTTGCTTCTTGTACGCATGGAAACAGTGTCTCCCTATTTACTCTGTCCAGCCTGCCATGATTTTGAACATCTCTATCAAACCGCTTCTTGGCTTTGTTTAATGCGTCATATTCGAGGAATCAACTTAAATGAGATTGAAAGAAGCATGGGTAGAATTAATATCCAAATCTCCTACAGTAAATTCAGCGGATGTCCCAGGGAAGTAGGACCTATACTGGTGTTTATATCGATGTTCGGGAAATCTGCTAATCTTCTGCTGAAATTGCGAGAGATCAGGAGAACCAGCACAGATCCTCAGTCCTGCCCTTTTGCATTTTGGGTATGGATAATGGGTCCCTATTGTTTGTAATGGCAATACAGTGTCACAGCGGTTAGCACTGCCACCTCACAACTCCAGGGATCTGGGCTCGATTCCCAACTTGGGTTACTTTCTGTGCGAAGTCTGCACGTTCTCCCTGTGTCTGTGTGTGTTTCCTCTGGGTGTCCCAGTTTTCTCCCACAGTCTGGAAGACGTGCTGTTTACGTGCATTAGCCATCTTAAATTCTCCCTCCGCGTGCTCAAAGCGGCGCCGGAGTGTGGCGACTGGGGGATTTTCACAGTAACTTCATTGCAGTGTTAATATAAGCCTACTTGTGACACTAATAAATAAACTTTAACTGACTTAAGGTCGGGACTAATATTTGTTTTCTCTTTATATTTGTAGGTGAAAGAGGGTGATGTCCTGGATTACCTTATTGGGGAGGATCAGGAAGATGAAACTGTCACCGTCATGAGGATTGTAGTGAGAAAGATTGATGAGGAAATGACGAATACGGATAAATACAGAGTGACTTTGAGGTGCTGGAAACATCTCCGGTTGTCCAGGGAGGAGATTAAATAAGATTCTGCTTTCCACCAGGAGGAGCACTGACTGCAGCTGAGATGTGGTGCAGAGAGTTTATGACACTAGACTGCGTGACACAACAGGAATTCATGTGGCCGACGCGCTCCTTTTCCTATTTTTCTCCATGACAACACACATTCACAACAGTTTGCACTGATGTAATGTTGGTCACGTGAGGACCATTCCCAGTTGTTTTATGGGGAGATACATCAACAGAGCAAGTGAGGGAACTTGGAGCGGTGAGAGGGAGCTAAGAGAGGTTTTAGAAAGGCTTTTGGAAGAGAGCCAAGGGTGTTTCCAAATGAGTTCAAGCAACCAAGGGAATAATGCTTCAAAATGCTGCCTTGTGTAGTGGCATGGAGGGAATGGAAAATAGCAGGAATCAGGAGACTGAGGCTGGGGGAAAGAGGGTCAGGGTTGAACAATATGATGGATGAGGTCATTCCGAAACAAGGATCCTGAAATGAATTGGCTGAGATACGCAGCCAGTTAGGTTTGGGTGACGATTGTGCTGCAGGCATTTCAATTAACTGTGCAGGCAGGGCAGCATGGTGGCACAGTGGTTAGCACTGCTGCCTCACCGCGCCAGGGACCCGGGTCCAATTCCAGCTCGGATCACTGAGTGTGTGGAGTTTGCATGTCCTGCCCATGTCTGCGTGGATTTCCTCTGGGTGCTCTGGCTTCCTCCCACAATCCAAAGATGTGCAAATTAGTTGGATTGGCCGTGCTAAATTGCTCCTTAATATCTAAAGATGTGTAAATTAGGTGGATTGGCCATGTGCGGGGCTATGGGGATGGGGTGGGGGGTGGGCCTGAGTACGATGCCCCTTTGGAGAGTTGATACAGCCTCAATGGACCAAATGGCCTTCTCCTGCACTGTCGGAATTCTATAATCATCTCTGGTCTAGTGAAAAAGAGCCCTCACCTCTTGTATCGCTCTTCGTAACCTCTCGTATCTGTTGATGTACAACAATGGTTGAAAAGTTTTGTGTATTTAGAAAGTTGCTCTTTCAGGTGATAAACTGATGGATTTGGCTACAATGGCAATTAAATCGCAACAAATCCTCACTATACCAGATAGTGTTATTACTGTACTTGGTTATCCACATCTAGAAAACTCTTTAACCCATTAGCTATTGTTTGTGAAAGCAGCAGATGAACATGTCCCTTTGGCTGTAACTTTAATACATTTATTTTGAGCTGGTGAACGTCTTCACTGAAGTGACAGTGGAATATTGTAGGAGAATGACAGCTGGAGGTAAGCACCTGTCCAGTAACTCAGCAGCAGTCATTTCAAGATCATTAAAATTGCTGCTTCTGACAGCGGTTCACCTGAACTCTCTGAACTTTTCGACCTGCTGACAGTGTCCACCGCTCGTGAGCCGACAGCTAGGATTCAGGCAAGAGGGGCAATTTCTCTTGAGGGTGTGTCTCCTGCGGATGAGAAGCCAGGCCCAGTCAATCAGGAGCCCTCTGACAGTCCACGCAAGATCAGCAGTGTGCTAATGTATGGAGAGTCCTGAGTGCCGAATGTTCTGGACTACAACACTGTCACTTAATGTGTTTTCATTTTATCAGCTCATTGTACTGCTAAAAGCAGTAATTATTTACCTTTTGCAAACTGCTGTAAGTAGGACTTTTGTCACGTGTACAATATAGGGGAGGTGATGGTCTAGTGATATTATCGCTAGACTATTAATCCAGAAACTCAGCTAATGTTCTGAGGACCCAAGTTTAAATCCTGCCATGGCAGATGGTGGAATTTGAATTCAATAAAAGAAATCTGTAATTAAAGAATCTACTGATGACCAGAAACTATTGTCACTTTTTGGAAAAACTTATCTGGTTCACTAATATTCTTTTAGGGAAGGAAATCTGTCATTCTTACACGGTCTGGCTTACATGTGACTCCAGAGCCACAGCAATGTGGTTGACTCTCAACTGCCTGTTCAACAAGAGTAGTAAATGCTGGCCAGTGATCACAGTGGAACTAATTTCTAATCAGTCTCTCATGATTTACTCTTGATGCTTCTGCTGCTGATTCCCATCAGTTGCGGTGTTAAATAATGGATAGCGGGCGGTGATTGCACGCATGCCTAGAGACATGGAGGCAGTGTCACAGTAATACCCAGGCTCTAACCTCATTGTATGGTTCATACAGCTAAACCAACGAGGAGTGCAAAGCTGTTAAGGTTTTTAGAATGTGTCTGAGGAGGCTACAGCATTGAAATTATCTTAGTGTCTAATAGCTGTCCAGATGTGTATCTCCAATGTGCTCGGTGTTTCAGTTTTGTCACAATTAGAGCTGCTTTTCAAGTTTCTTAAACCGGATTGCTCACACGCAGTTTCTTGCAGATAAAAAAATCCATTTGTTTTATTCTATGGAGCAATTCACCTCATCGACTGCCTATTTGCAGCCAGGATTCAGATTCCACTGGGTGTTAAGGCGCAGTGCAGCTGCAGCTCAGGAAATGGCCCAATATCCCAGATCTTCTGGGATTCTGCCACATTTTATTTCAATCTTGTGAGCCATGGATTTTTTTAAAAAAATATTTGGCTTTCTTTTGATCATTTGTAAATTGTGAAGAACTTCAAAATAGAAACTTTCCTCACTGCCACAGGGATCAGAAACATGTAGAAAATTCTATCTTCAAATTCACTTTCACAATCGCACTTGTCTTTAAAAAATATAAAGAAAACTGGTCTGACGTGTATTTCACCCAATGGTTGACTTTGCGAATACACCCTGTAGCCTAAAAGTGCTGCGCACCTGCACGTTCAGCACCAGAGTAATACACATGCTGCAGGCTCTAAAGTGGCATATCCTGTCACCAAGGGGTGGCACAGTGGTTAGCACTGCTGTCTTACTGCGCCAGGGATCCAGGCTCAATTCTGGTCTCTGGTCACTGTGTGGAGTTTGCACATTCTCCCCATGTCTCCGTGGGTTACCTCCAGGTGCTCCAGTTTCCTTCTGCTGTCTTAAGATGTGCGGGTTAGGTTGATTGACCATGCTAAATTAACCTTAGTGTTAGGAGGATTAGCAGGGTAAATTATTAGGGAATAGGGTCTGGGTGGGATTGTGTTTGGTGCAGACTCAATGGGCCAAATAGCCTCTTTCTGCACTATAGGGATTCTATGATTCTACTCTAAGGTGGTACATCCTGTCACCAAGGATTAAGGAGCAAAGATGAGTAAATGAGTTTGAGATACGAGGCCAGCATGATCTGATAGAATCACCTGACGAACAGGGTGGCCAAATGTTTCATTTTAAGGGATTATCTGTTGTTTTGACTGTTTATCCCAAAGGGACCCTTTTTGTGTCTTATTTCCAGGCCCGATGTGGGAGACAGGCTGGGAGTCTCCACTTACCTCTGCCCTTGTTTATTTTTGTCATGCATGTGCAGTCTAACTGTCAGCCACCAGGGGGAGGTAAGGTGATCATAAACCAACCTTCTTGAACAGTGTCCCCATGGTGATAGTTTTCCTTATTTTATTTTGCAGGAACTTGAGGAGCTGGATGGCCTACTGTAACTGCAACAGGTGATCCACCATATATAAAAATCTAGTACACATCTGGCAAACTGCACAGACATCATGTTGTAAATGTTAAAACCATTATTTATGAAACAAGAAAAGCTAATTGTTGACCTGGAGCCTTGCGTTTACAAGTACGTCTTTGTCATCATAGAATCGTACAGTGCAGAAGAAGCTTTTCAGCCCATCGAGTCTGGACGACACGCGAGAAACATTTGAAATCCCACCTAATCCCATTTACCAGTACTTGGCCTGTAGCCTTGAATATTATGGCATGCCTAGTGCTCACCCAGATATTTTTTAAAGGATGTGATGCAACCTGCCTCTAACACCCAGCCAGCGCATTGCATACCATCACCAGCTGTCTTAAGATCTCCCTAAAGTAAAGTTTATTTATTAGTGTCACAAGTAGGCTTCCATTAACACTGCAATGAAGTTACTGTGAAAATCCCCTGGTCACCACACTCCAGCACCTGCTCGGGTACACTGAGGGAGAATTTAGCATAGCCAATACACCAAACCAGCACATCTTTCAGAATGGGAGGAAACCGGAGCACTCGGAGGAAATGCCAAGCAGACAGTGATCCAAGCCGGGAGTCAAACCCGGGTCCCTGGAGCTGTGAGGCGGCAGTGCTAACCACCCTGCAACTTGTTGCCCTAATTGAGAGGAGTGACCTTTTAAAGAGGTTGGCAAGCTATATTGCAGAACATTGTGAGTATTAGAACAAAGAGAACAAAGAAAATTACAGCACAGGAACAGGCCCTTCGGCCCTCCAAGCCTGCACCAAACATACCGCCCGACTTAACTAAAATGACTTACCCTTCTGGGGACCATATTCCTCTATTCCTATTCACGTATTTGTCAAGATGCCTCTTAAAAGTCAGTATCGTATCCGCTTCGACCACTTCCCCCAGCAAAGAGTTCCAGGCACCCACCGCCCTCTGTGCAAAAAAATCTGCCTCGTACATTTCCTGTAAACCTTGCCTCTCGCATCTTAAACCTGTGCCCCCTAGCAATTGACTCTTCCACCGATGGAAAAAGCTTCTGACTATCCACTCTGTCCATACCTCTCATAATCTTGTAGACTTCTATCAGGTCTCCCCTCAACCTCTGTCGTTCCAGTGAGAACAAACCAAGTTTCTCCAACCTCTCCTCATAGCTAATGCTCTCCATACCAGGCAACATCCTGGTAAATCTTTTCTGCACCTCTCCAAAGCCTCCACCTCCTTCTGGTAGTGTGGTGACCAGAATTGAACACTATATTCCAAGTGTGGCATAACTAAGGTTCTATAAAGCTGCAACATGATTTGCCAATTTTTAAACTCAATACCCCGGCCGATGAAGTCAAGCATTCTGTTTGCCTTCTTGAATACCTTCTCTACCTGCATTGCTACTTTCAGCGACCTGAGTACCTATAAACCCAGATCCCTTTGCCTATCAATACTCTTAAGGGTTCTGCCATTTACTGTATATTTTCTATCTGTATTAGACCTTCAAAAATGCATTACCTCACATTTGTCCAGGTTAAACTCCATCTGCCATCTCTCTGCCCAAGTCTCCAACTGATCTATATCCTGCTGAATCCTCTGATGGTCCTCATCACAATCCACATATCCACCAATCTTTTGTCATCCACAAACTTACTAATCAAACCAGTTACATTTTCCTCCAAATCATTTATATATATTACAAATCCCGAGGAACGCCACTTGTCACAGCCCTCCATTCAGAAACGCACCCTTCCACTGTCTTCTTTGACCAACTAAGAAATTTAACAACACCAGGTTAAAGTCCAACAGGTTTATTTGGTAGTAAATGCTTTCGTGGCTTTGCCCCTGCGTCAGGTGAGTGGGGAGTTCTGATCACAAACAGGGCATATAAAAGCACACACTCAGTTTACAGAATACTGATTAGAATGTGAATCTTTACAGCTAATCAAGTCTTAAAGGAGCAGACAATGTGAGTGGAGGTAGCATTAAGCATAGGTTAAGGAGATGTGTATTGTGTCCAGACAGAACAGTAAGCGGAATGTTGCAAGCCCAGGCAAGTCATAGGGGTTACAGATAGTGTGACCTGAACCCAAGATCCCGGTTGAGGCCGTCCTCATCTATGTGGAACTTACTTATCAGTCTCTGCTCAGTGACTCTGAGCTGTCGTGTATCGTGAAGGCCGCCTTGGAGAACGCTTACCCGAAGATCAGGGGGCGAATGCCCATGACCGCTGAATTGTTTGCCAACAGGAAGAGAGCAAACATGGGACATGGTGGACAGAGTACCCTTCATCTAGCGCTTCCCCAGAGCAGAGAAGCTACGATATCTTCTCCAGAGTCTTCAACATGTCATTGATGAAGATGACCATCTCGCCAAGACCATCCCACACCCCCATTTCTTGCCTTCAAACAACCACACAGCCTCAAACAGACCATTGCCTGCAGCAAACTACCCAGCCTTCAGGAGAACGGTGACCATGACACCACACAACCCTGCCACAGCAACCTCTGCAAGACATGCCAGATCATCGACACCGATGCCATCATCTCACGGAAAACACCATTCACCAGGTACACAGTAAATACTCTTGCAACCCGGCCAATGTTGTCTACCTGATACACTGCAGGGAAGGATGTCCCAAGGCATGGTACATTGGGGAGACCATGGAGATGCTACAACAATGGATGAATGAACACCGCTCGACAGTCACCAGACAGGACTGTTCTCTTCCTGTTGGCGAACAATTCAGCGGTCACGGGCATTTGGCCTCTGATCTTCGGGTAAACATTCTCCAAGGCGGCCTTCACGACACATGACAGCGCAGAGTTGTTGAGCAGAAACTGATAGCCAAGTTCTGCACACATGAGGACGGCCTCAACCGGGACCTTGGGTTCAGGTCACACTATCTGTAACCCCCATGACTTGCCTGGGCTTGCAATATCTCACTTACTGTCCTGTCTGGAGACAATACACATCTCTTTATGCTTAATGCTATCTCCACTCACATTGTCTGCACCTTTAAGACTTGATTAGCTATAAAGACGCTCATTCTAATCAGTATTCTGTAAACTGAGTGTGTGCCTTTATATGCCCTGTTTGTGATCAGAACTCCCCACTCACCTGATGAAGAGGCAAAGTCCCAAAAGCTAGTGGTGTTTGCTACCAAATAAACCTGTTGGACTTTAACCTGGTGATGTGAGATTTATTACTGTGTTTACCCCAGTCCAACGCCAGCATCTCCACATGATGACTTCTTTGCCCAAGCTAGTCCTGTATACATCTTGCCTCACCTCTGATTCCATGCGACTTCACCTTCTGCACCAGTCTGCCACGACGGACCTTGTCAGAGGCTTTACTGAAGTCCATGTAGACAACATCCACTGCGCCACCCTTATCAATCATCTTCGTCACTTCCTCAAAAAACTCGATCAAGTTCATGAGTCACGATCTGTCCTTCACAAAACCACATTGCCTCTCAATAATATGTCCACTTCTTTCCAAATGGGAATAAATCTTGTGTCAAAGAATCCTTTCCAATAATTTCCCTACCACTGATGTAAGGCTCACGGCCTGTAATTACCTAGATTATTCTTGCTACCTTTCTTAAACAAAGGAACAAAATTGGCTATTCTCCAATCCTCTGTAGCCAGTGAGGATACAAAGATTTCCCTCAAGGCCCCAGCAATTTCCTCCCTTGCCTCTCTTAGTATTCTGGGGTATATCCCATCAGGCCCTGGGGGCTTGTCTACCATAATGTTTCTCATGAACTGCAATACCTCCTCCTTTTTGATCTCAACATGACTCAAACTATCTACATATCCTTTCCCAGATTCATCACCTAAAAAGTTCTTCTCTTTGGTGAATATTGATGCAAAGTATTCATTTAATATCTCGCCCATTTCCTCTGGCTCCACGCATAGATTCCCTCCCCTGTCCTTGAGTGGGCCAATCCTCTCCCTGGCTACCCTCTTGCTCTTTATATATGTACAAAAAGGCTTGGGATTTTCCTTAATCCTGCTGGCCAATGCTTTTTCGCGGCCTTTTTAGCCCAACTTACTCCTTGCTTAAGTTTCTTCCTACTTTCCTTGTATTCCACACTTGCTTTGTGTGTTCCCAATCTCTTAGCTTTGACAAATGCTTTCTTTTTTGCTTTGACGAGGCTCACAATAGCTCTCATTATCCAAGGTTCCCAAAACTTGCCATACATATACTTCATCCTTACAGGAATATGCTGGTCCTGAATCCCTATCAACTTACACTTGAAAGCCTCCCACATGCCAGATGTTGATTTGCGCTCAATCATCTGTCCCCAATCTACATTCTTCAGTTCCTGCCTAATATTGTTGTAATTAGCCTCCCCCCAGTTTAGCACCTTAACTTGAGGACTACACTTATCTTTATCCATCAGTACCTTAAAGCTTACTAAATTGTGGTCAATGTTCCCAAACTGCTCCCCTACTGAAACATCGACTACCTGGCTGGATTCATTCCCTAATACCAGGTCCAGTATGATCCCTTCCCTAGTCAGACTATCTATATACTGTTTCAAGAAGCCCTCCTGGACGCTCCTTACAAACTCTGCCCCATCCATGCCCCTAGCACTAAGTGAGTCCCAGTCAATGTAGAGGAAGTTAAAATCTCCCACCACAACAACCCTGTTACTTTTACACCTTGCCAACATCTGCCTACATATATGTTCTTCTAGCTCCTGCTGGCAGTTGGAGAATCAGTAAACCCCCAACATTGTGACTACACACTTCCTATTCCTGAGCTCTACCCATATTGCCTCAATGTAGGAGCCCTCCGAGGTGTTCTTCCGCAGTACAGCTGTGATATTCTCCTTAACCAGAAGTCTAACTTCCCCAGCCCTTTTACATTCCCCTCTTTCCTGCCTGAATCATCTCTATCCTGTCCTTCCCTTAACCAAGTCTCTGTAATGGCAACAACATCATAGTTTCTAGTACTAATCCAAGCTCTAAGTTCATTTGCCTTACCTGTTACTCTTCTCGCATTGAAACAAATACACTTCAGGCCACCAGACCCTCTTTGATTAGCAACCTCACCCTGCCTGCTGCGTCTGAGTCTTACTGGCCCTACTCTTCAGCTAATTCACCTTTGCTTTGGTTCCCATCCCCACCAAACTAGTTTACATCCTCCCGTGTGACACTAGCAAACCTTCCAGCCAGAATATTTATGCACTTTCAGTTTAGATATAACCCATCCTTCTTATATAGGTCCCACCTGCCCCAGAAGAAAGCCCAATGGTCCAGATATCTGAAACCCTCCCTCCCACACCAGCTGTTTAGCCATGTGTTGAGCTGCACTATCTTCCTATTTCTAGCCTCACTGGCATGTGGCACAGGGACTAATCCTGAAATTACAACACTAGAGGTCCTGCTTTTTAACTTTCTACTTAACCCTAACCTGCTGCTGCAGGACCCCATCACTCTTCCTACCAATGTCGTTATTACCAATACATACTACAACCTTTGGCTGTTCACCCTCTCCCTTCAGAATGCTTTCTGTCCATTCAGAGACATCCTGGACCCTGGCACCAGAGAGGCAACACACCATCCTGGAGTCTCTTTCACATCCACAGAAGCACTTATCTGCACCCTTAACTATAGAGTCTTCTATAACTATTGCTCTAGTCCTCTTTGTCCCTCCCTGCTTAACAGAGCCAGTTGCGGTGCCACTGCTTTGGCTGCTCTTGCTGTTATCCCCTGCTAGGCCATCTCCCCCAACAGTATCCAAAATGGTATACTTGTTAGAGAGGGGGATGATCACAGGGGATTCCTGCACTGACAGCCTACTCCTGGTGGTCACCCATCTATCTGCCTGCACTTTGGGTGTGAACACATTTCTAAAGCTCCTATCTATGATGCTTTCCACCACCTTCCTGAGTGCATCTAACTGCTGCTCCAACCTATCCATGTGGTCTGTTAGGTGCTGCAATTAGGTGCACTTCCTGCAGACACAGTCATCCGAGATACTGGAAGCGTCACGGATCTCCCACATCTCACACGTGCAGCACTTAACCCCACTGACCGATATTTCCAGCACCAATTAGATTGTTTGAGAAAATTTATAAAACTCTTACCTTCACTTCTACCTTCTCACAATGACCTCTTCTTTTTGATCAGAAGAGGAGGGAAGGAGGGAAACACTAATGTAGTGTTTTGGTCTTCCACTTTGGTAGGAAGAATGGTAGGAAGGATTATTACTTGCGTGGAGAAAAACTGCAGCAGGCGACGGTGCAGAGGGACCTCGGGGTCCTTGTGCATGAGTCGCAAAAACCCAGCTTGCAGGTGCAGCAGGTGGTCAGGAAGGCGAATGGGATGCTGGCCTTCATAGCGAGGGGGATTGAATATAAAAGTAGGGAGGTCTTGCTGCAGCTGTATAGGGCATTGGTGAGGCCGCAGCTGGAGTACTGTGTGCAGTTTTGGGCGCCGCACTTACGCAAGGATATTTTGGCCTTGGAGGGAGTGCAGAGGAGGTTTACTAGGCTGATACCAGAGTTGAGGGGGTTGAGCTATGAGGAGAGGCTGAATAGATAAGGCTTGTACTCATTAGAGTTTAGAAGAATGAGGGGAGATCTCATTGAGACGTATAAGATGATGAATGGGATGGATAGGATAGAGGTGGAGAGACTCTTCCCGCTCAGAAAGGACAGTAGGACTAGGGGGCACAGCCTCAAGATAAAGGGGGGGGCGGTTTAGAACAGAGTTAAGGAGGAACTTCTTCACTCAAAGGGTGGTGAATCTCTGGAATTCTCTGCCCGTTGAAGTGGTGGAGGCTGCCTCGCTAAATATTTTTAAGACGCGGGTTGATGGGTTTTTGATAAGCGAGGGGATTAAGGGTTATGGGGAGAGGGCGGGAATGTGGAACTGAGCCACGACAGATCAGCCATGATCTTATTGAATGGCGGGGCAGGCTCGAAGGGCTAGTTGGCCTACTCCTGCTCCTATTTCTTATGTTCTTAAGTTCTTATGTCTTACTGCTCCTCGACACAAGATCTTCCGCTTCCTACTTCTTGGTAGACGTTGCTGGTCCAACATCTCCCAGATTGCACCAGTGAAGTCTCTCAGCCGCTTCTACCGGACATTAGTACACTTTATATGGCAGTAAGTTTTTGGTGTAGAGAAGTTGGTTGTATGGTGAGAGAGATAGTGTTGGTGTGCGATTTACACACCGAATTAGCAATCATTTGTACAACAGTGCAGGGTTGAGGAACAGCAACATATAGCAGCAAGTAAAAGTACACCATATGCTATTGTTTCTTAGCTCCTAAGTGTGAATTCTCTATGTAAACTATTATGGAAATGAAAATATTTTCAATCCCTTACCTGCATTTATAATCCTGTGTGATCTGGTGGATGATCTTAGTAGATCTTGATGTTGAAAAACGGCAGGATTTGGATCCTGGTATAAGTAGCAGGATGATTTGCTGATAACAATTCAAGAAAGAAGGTGGCATCAGGGTGAGATCATTTCATTGTATTACATGAAAGAAGGGAGTCTGGGAATAACCTGGCAGTTTTCACTCCAGAAGATAGTGCCTAGACTCCCCATAAACAGCAGTGCTGCCACTGTATCTGGCAGCACTTGACATAGAAAGTGCAGCACAGAAAGAGACCTTTTGATCCAAATTGAATCCTTCAATGCAGGAGGAGGCCATTTGGCCCACCAAGTCTACACTGACCACAATCCCACCCAGGCCCTATCCCCCATAACCTCATGCATTCACCCGAGCTAGTCCCCCGATACTAAGGGGCAATTTAGTGTGGCCAAACCACCTAACCTGCACATCTTTGGACTGTGAAAAGAAACTGGAGCATCCAGGCAAAACCCACTCAGACACTGGGAGAATGTACAAACACCACACAGACAGTGACCCAAGACGGGAATCGAACCTGGGTCTCTGGCACAGTGAGACAGCAATGCCACCGTGCCGCCCAGCTTTATGCCTGTGTTTATGTTCCTTTCTTCTCACCCTATCATTAATTATTCACTTCAACTCTTTATGGGAGTGAATTCAGCATTCTCGCTACTATCTGGGTAAAAGATTTCTCCTGAATTCCTGCTTTAGATTTATTAATGACTATCTTACATTTATGGGGAGGTAGTGTATTGTCATTGGACAAGTCATCCAGAGACCCAGAGCAAGATCTGGGTCCAAACCCCACCATGGCCCATCTCTAATGTCCAGTGCATGGCCCTTACTCTCATTATTGACATCTTTTTATGGATGAGCTGAGTCACTGCATTGATTGCACATTATATCTGTGGTCCAATATTGGAAGGTGATGAGGTTTGAACTTGGCAAAATCTGGGTAATGATCTTTTGGCAACAATGTACCTGCTGCCTTGGGTTGTCATCTCTGGTTGGATATAGGATTCCCCCCATCTCCCATTGCCCTGCTCCCACCAGAAGTTTATGCCCTATCTGTCCCAGCAATCAATACTTTTTCAAGCCAACTGAGAAGCAAACAAACTCTTCTTTATCTCACTGGATGTTTCTCAACTTCAAACAGCTGGAGTATTGTGTACAGTATTAGTTTTATTTAAGGAAAGGTCTAAATTACCAGGATGCTGCCTGGTATGGAAGGGCTGTCTTACGAGGAAAGATTGAACGAACTTGGGCTGTTTTCCCTTGAGAGACATCGGCTGAGGGGGGATCTAATAGAGGTTTATAAGATTATGAAGGGGATAGATAGAGTAAATGGTGTTAAGCTTTTTCCGCTATTAGAAATGGATAGAACGAGGGGTCACGGGCTTAGGGTGAGGGGGGCTAGGTATAAGACAAATATTAGAGGGCAGTTTTTCACGCAAAGGGTAGTGGGGGTGTGGAATGCACTGCCGAGTAAGGTGGTGGAAGCAGGCACGCTAGGGTTGTTTAAGAGTCACTTAGACAGCCACATGAGCAGACTACATATAGGGGGATATAGTAGGCCTTACTAAACATTGTAGGCTTGGGAATACGTTTGGCCTCAGGGATGTTACAGTCTTTGCCTGTTTAATAATGAATTTTTTTGTCTCCACAGGCATTTAAGTCCAGCAAGGGGCATGCATGCGGCAGGTTGTAGTGGGCTGCTCTTGGACGTTGCTTCGGGAGTTGCCTATTGCTTCATGTCATTAGTGTGCTTAAACTGGACCATCTCGAGGGCAACATGACAGCTCAGAGACTATCTCTGTTGCTGTGCGGACACATGGATTTGGGCCTGTGTCTGTGGGAGTTTGCACGTTCTCCCCGTGGTTGCGTGGGTTTCCTCCGGGTGCTCCGGTTTCCTCCCACATCCCCAAAGATGTGCTTTTAGGCTGATTGATTGGGTACTAAATTGTCCCTAAATTGGACCTCCCTGATCCTCGCACATTAGGCGTAGACTAAAATCATGAATAGGACACTGGGACAGTGGGACGGCGGCGCGGGCTCGTTGGGCCGAAGGGCCTGTTTCCCGTGCTGTGTTGTTCTTTGTTCTTTGTAAATGTATCAGAGGCAGTTCAAAGGCTAGGAATGGGCAGATTGTCATGTGAGGAAAGGTTTGACAGGTTAGGTTTGTGTCCACTGGAGTTTAGAGAAGGAAGGGGTTACTTGATCAAGGTAGTTAAGGTTCTGAGGGAAGCAGGAAATGCTGGAAAATCTCGGCAGGTCTGACAGCATCTGTGGAGAGATAATAAAGCCAACATTTCAGGGTTCGATCCAGACTCGAAATGTTGGCTTTATTCTCTCTCGCCAGAGACTGTCAGACCTGCTGAGATTTTCCAGCATTTTCTGTTTTTTGTTTCAGATTCCAGCATCCACAGTATGTTGCTTTTATTAAGACCCTCTAGGGGTCGTGATAGGGTGGATGTTTCTTCTTGTGGGAGAGTCTAGAACTGGGGGTCGCTGCTTAAAAATAAAGTGTTGCTCATTTAAGGCACAGCTGAAGGAAAAATGTTACCTCTTAGAGAATTGTGAGTCCAAAAGGCAGTCATTGAATATTTTTAAGCCAGAGTGAGGTAGATTTTTGATAAAGAAGGTGAAAGGTTATCAGGCAGGAATGTGGAGTGAGTAGAGTCAGATCAGCAATGATCTGATTGAATGGTGAAGCAGGCTCGAGGGGCCAAGTGGCTGGCTCCCGCTCCTAATTCATATCTAAGTTTGTTTGTTATTTATTAGTGTCACAGGTAGACTTACATTAACACTGCAAAGAAATTACTGTGAAAATCCACTAGTCGCTGGGAATCGAACGCAGGTCCCTGGCACTGTGAGGCAGTAGTGTTAGACACTGTGCCGTCCTCTTGCTGCTGCAAAAGCAGCAGATGGACTACTTCCTCATCCTGCCACAAGCTAAGTGGTGCATGGTATCTGACTGACGGATCGCATGGTGTCAGCTCAGCTGTTAGCTGCTCGAGCTGCATGGTCTTGCAGTCTGTCACTCATTGTGCACTACCCCAGCTGTGAGGGTTCACAAGTGAACTGCATTCATATAAAATAGGTCAGTTGTCCTCAAGAGGATATGATTAAATGAAATGTGTGTATGAGGCGGGTTGTGGGGGTGGGGGGGTGGGGGGGTGGGCGGTGTTGTTGTAGTGTCCGTAGCAGCGAGAGGAGAAATGCATATATTCATGAGATCTATGCATGGAAAAAGTGAATATTGGACTTGCTTTTAACTAAAACATCAAAATAAATAGAGGTAGACTTAGAACTTTTAAAGAACAGTGATGTATCCTGCAACTAACAATCTTCTCTCAGCCTGGAATGTAATGTGAAAGAGGAACAGAGAGGATGTTATAGCAGGAGTTGCATGTTTCAGTGATGCTGAGTTACAGAGCTTAGGACACATAATAGGTTCTGGTGCAAAGGGGATTGCAAGAGACGTACAGAACGATTCGGATGAGAGGAGCATCTTTTGTAATGTCCTTAAAGACGTGACCTGGATTTTCGCCTCTCCATCACTGCAAAAATAGCAAAGGAGGCTGAAATCTGGAAGATAACCCCCTACCATGCCTCTCCCCACCCCCTCCGCCTTCCCAACCATGGCACTTGCCAATGTCACAGGGCAGGAATGGGGTTGGGTTGGGATTCATGCATACACATTTCATAGAGTCATCTGCCCATACAAAACAGCAATTACCTCCTTGATTTTTATTAGTCAGGAGGGGAAACATAAGATGTACAGATTAGACTTGGAAGGAGCAGGTCTAAATGTTGTGGGGTCCTTTGGAAATCTAGTGTATCACTTTGGATATAATACTGGATACCTTTACAGGAGGTATGATGCCCTTTGAGATTGTTAAAAGTGGACATGAGTGTGTGTAAAAAGTTCATAAACCCATTGAAACTGTCAAGAAGAACTGTCAAAACCAATTGTCAAGCTGGCAAGGCATTTAAAACTTCTGTTATTTGAATCTTTTAAAAAAATGGTACGGACTGCTTGAAAGAAAATTGCTTGCTATTTCACGACCTTACATTACCACAGTGAGATGTCTCCTATTTCACAGTTTGATTGATAACTCCAAGTTATAGTCTTTAAAGTGAGGCTTTAAATTCCAATGGTTCTCCTCATAAGGGATTAAGCACTCACATTAAATATTTGTCTTTATAAGGGAATCATGTATTTGAAGGAATGTAAATGTTGTGAATGTCTTTTTTATGAATAAAACTGTATTCTGTAATAGACATGTACAATTCTATTTTAGTTTATGTTGTCATGGTCCCTGCGTTCTGCCAATAGTGGATACTAGACGAGCTGGCATGGAGGATGTAAGGGTGATGAGTGGGGGCATGGGTTGGCATGTGTTGACACTAAGTTGGCATGGGGAATATAAAGGAGGGGTGGGTGGAGAGCAAAAGTTGGCATGGTAGGTATGAGGGTTCATGAAGAGATGAGGGGAGGTGACTAGGTTGGCATAGAAGGTATGCAGCTCCATGGGGTGGAAAGAGGGGCATAAATTGGCATTGAGGGACTGAGGTGCCATGAATGGGGTCGGTCAGTAGCATAGGGTGACACAGATGGGACACAGGAACAGTGGGTGGGCAGTTTTTCATTTAAAATTTTGAATTAAGAAAAGCAGTCAAGAGAAGGAGAAAGGTCACAACCTAAAGTTGGTGAACTCAAAGTTCAGTCCACAAGGCTGTAACGTACTCAGTCAGAAGATGAGTGTTGTTCCTCCAGGGCTTCACTGGAGCATTGCAGAGGTCAAGGATGGTTATGTGGACATGAGAGTGAGATGCTGAGTTGAAATGACAAATGACTCAAAGCCATGCTTGTGGACTGAACAAAGGTGTTCCGCAAAGCGGTCACCCAGTCTGCGTTCAATCTCCCCAATGTTGAGGAGATTATATTGGGAGCAGCGAATACAGTAAACCAAATGGAAGGAAGAGTAAGTGAATCACTGCTTCACCTGAAAGGAGTGTTCTGGGCCTTGAACGGTGAGGTGGGGGAGGAGGCAGATGTTGCATTTTGCCTTCTAATGGCACCTTCCCTTGCAATCGCACAATGAGGAGTTGGGGGGTGATGGAGCAGTGTACCAGGATGTCAAGGAGGGAGTGATCCCCGCAGAATGCTGACATGGGGGTGAGAGGAAGTTGTGTTTCATGGTGGCATCATGCCAGAGTTAGCAGAGGATGATGCTTTGAATGCAGAGGCTGATGGAAAGTGAGGGCAAGAACATAGAACATAGAACATAGAACATTACAGCGCAGAACAGGCCCTTCGGCCCACGATGTTGCGCCGACCAGTTAAAAAACAATGACCCTCTAACCTAAACCAATCCCTTTTCATCCATAAACCTATCCACAGATCTCTTAAACGCCCCCAAACTAGGCGCATTTACAACTGCAGCAGGCAGGGCATTCCAATCCCTCACCACCCTCTGGGTAAAGAACCTACCCCTGACATCCGTCCTATAACTACCCCCCCTTAATTTAAAGCCATGCCCCCTTGTGCTAGCTTTCTCTTCCGAGGAAAAAGGCTATCACTATCCACCCTATCTAAACCTCTAATCATCTTATATGTTTCAATAAGATCCCCTCTTAGCCGCCTTCTTTCTAGCGAAAACAACCCCAAATCCCTCAGTCTCTCCTCATAGGACCTCCCCTCCATACCAGGCAACATCCTGGTAAACCTCCTCTGCACCCTCTCCAAAGCCTTCACATCCTTCCTATAATGTGGGGACCAGAACTGCACACAGTACTCCAAGTGTGGCCGCACCAGAGTTGTGTACAGTTGCAACATGACGCTGCGACTCCTAAATTCAATCCCCCTACCAATAAACGCCAAGACACCATATGCCTTCTTAACAACCTTATTATTGGTTCTGGGAGGGAGGGGAAGGTGTATGGGTAAAGGTGAGGGAAACGGTTTGGACCTGGTTGGGTCTGAACCACAGGGGGACATCTGAGTTAGGAAAAAAGGCAGACATGCCAGAAACACCATTTTCAAAGCTGGTATCATCAGAACAGATGTGATGGAGGTAAAGAAACTAGGAGAATGGAATGGAGCCTCATAGGAAGCAGAGTGTGGGGAGCTGTAGTTGAGTTAATATGGAATTTGGTGGGCTTGTAATGAATATTCACAGTCAGTCTATCACCAGAAATGGATACAGAGAGGTCAAGGAAGGGAAGTATCAGAGATGGACCTTGTGAAGGTGAGAGATGGGTAGAAATTGGAAGCAAAATCGCTAAATCTTTCCAGATCCAGACCAGATCACAAAGCAGCGCTGATCCAGTCATCAATGTAACAGTAAAAGATTTGCAGGAGAAGACCTGAGTGTGACTGGTACAAGGAATTTTCCACATATCCCACAAAAGGATAGGCATAGCTGGGGTCAGTGTGGGAACCCATAGCCATACCTTCTATTGGCAGGAACTGAGACAACTTATAGGAGAAATTGTTAAGTAATAACAGAAAAAAGATCAGTCAGCCAGGCAGAGTGATGGTGGATGGGAATTGTTGGGGCCTCTGCTCAAGGAAGAAACGGAGAGCCCTCAGGCTCTCCTGGTGAAGAATGGCGACAAAGAGGGATTGGATATCCATAGTGAGGAAGAGGCAGTTTGGACCAGGGAGTGCAGGGCAACAGAGGAAACACAATTGTAGGTGGGAAGAGACTGGACAAGGGGAGAGAGGATGGAATAATGGAGTCAAGATGGGAAGAAATGAGTTCCTTGGGACAGGCTGGGTCAACCAGGACGGTCCTGTTTGTGGATTTTGGGAAGGAGATAGAAGCAGGCTTTGTGGGATTAGAGGACTATGAGCTTGGAATCTGTGGGGGGAAGATCTTCAGAGGTGATGAGGTCAGTGACAATCTTGGAAACAAAGGCTTGATGTTCTGCAGAGGGGTTATGATCCAGAGGGAAGTGGGACGAAGCATCTGGGAGTTGGTGCTCCGCTTGGTTAGTATGCCAGACAACAACAGCACCAGCTTTGTCGGCAGGTTTGATTACAAGGTGTGAGAGTGCGGACTGAAGAAGGAAACAGCTTGGAGTGGGTGAGAGAAACAGCATTTGTTTAGGAGCAGATTTGTTGGCTGTTTGATTATTTACCTTGTAACAAACTGCATTCTGACGGTGACTCTATTTATTGTCATTTGACTCAGTGGTGCTTAATTCAGATACTGATAGCTCATTAACTGAAATGTATCTGCAGTGAGACTTGACTATTCCAACACATTCCTGGCTGGTCTCCCACATTCTACCCTGCTGTGAACTTGAGGTCATTTCAAAACCCTGCTGGCTACATCTTAAACTTGCAGCAAATCCAACTTTCCCATCGCCCCCTGTGCTTGCCTGACCTAGATTGACTCCTGGTCGTGTGACATCTTGGCTTTAAAATTCTCATCCTTGTTTTCAATTCCCTCCGTGGCTTTGCCTCTGTGTAATCACCTTGTAATCTGGGCCACGTGGCAATTCCAAATTATATTTCCTCCACCTTTGGTGGCCTTGCCTTCAGGTTCCTAGGCCCCAAGCCTCACTACTTCACTTCCCTCCTTTAAGGCATTCCTTAAAGCCTACCTCTTGGACCAAGCTTTTGGTCATCTGATCTAACATCTCTTTGTGTGACTTAAGTGTGATATTTAGGTTTAAAATGCTCTCTTGAAGTGCCTTAGGGTATTTCATTAGGTTAAAGGCATTATCTAAATATCAGATGTTGTTGTAGTTATGAGCCAGGAAAAAAAGACTTGCATTTATTCAGTACCGATCATGACCATCGCGTGAAATCACAGCCAGACAATTGCTTTTGAAGTATAGTTATTGTTTTGATGTCAGAAAACACAGTTGGGCAATTAACACAGAGCAAGATCCCAATGCTAATGAAATAATGACCAAATAATCTATTAATTACTCACATTGGGGGTCTGGTGGCAGATTTGATTACTACCACATGAGGGAGGTAAACAGGATAGGCTCGCTCTGAATAGCTTGGCCGGAATTCTCACATCCCACCCGCTGCTGGGATTCTAGCGGGCGGAGTACGGACAATGTAAAGGTTCATTGACATCAGATGGGAATCTCCAGTTTTCAAGCGAGCATGGCCAGAGAATCCCGCCCCTTATATTTTTAATGCTGGTCCTTTACGAATTCAACTTAAAAGCCAACATTGTGATGATACTGTGCCTTTAAGAAATGTATTTAATCATGTCCTCTGCAGTTGTTTTTAGGCAGGCCTGCCATTTTTGATTTTGCCACCTTGCTGTCTGAACCAGTGTGCTCTAATTGTTGTTGAAGCAATATAATGGGCATCTTGTTTAATTTTTTTCTGGGCCTAATGCTGTTCCTGGAGTTTTATGACCGTTTTGGGAATTGTTGATTTGCAACTGTTTGGCAGGTCAGGTGCCTTTGGGCAGTTTTTTTTTCTCTCACAGGAGAAGTGCATAAGGTTTTATTTTCATTTTGGCAGAAGCTGTTGGGACTGCAGACTGAAAGCAGTGTTCTCTGTCTCTAACTCTCCGGAGTGAAATTCTGCCCTCTGTGAGGTGCAGTCAGAAGCTATAGGCAAGCAGTATGTCTGTGTGCCTCAAGGTGTGCAAAATGTTCCAGGACTGAGAAGACCTCAGTGTTTTCAATTCAAAATCCAAAAGAATAATCCACACAGCAAAAGCTGCAAGATCCGGTATCCCCTGAGCATATTGTTTTCTGTACTAAGCCAAGAATGGGGTGTGTGATTTTTTTGTGGGAGTTGTTCAGCTTGGAACAGTAGCTGTACCTGCTAAGGTTGATACAATGTTATAGTTGTATTTTTGTAATTGGTACAAGTTATTGCTAATTTTCTATTTATATGTTAACTGTGTTCTTAAATAAACTTCTTTGATGAAAGCTCCCTTGTGGGTCACTTGCATCATACCTACAGTGAAACATTTTATGCTCACCTGTGCCAAATTCAAAGTGCAAAACTTATGATATGGGCTGACTTCATAAAACACCTTGGAGTTTCTGGCTGGGATTATAACAACATTTTAAAAAATGGTGTCATAAAGATTTATAGCAAGGAAACAGGCCCTTCAGCCCAACTTGCCCATGCCACCCTTTTTTTAAACTACTAAGCTAGTTCCAATTGCCTGCATTTGGCCCATATCCCTCTATGCCCATCTTACCCACGTAGCCATGTAACTGTCTGTGGAAACGGGTTGTTTATGATGGGCAATTATCAGAAATCGGACAAACTCTGCTTCCCAGCATGCTATAGACACTGAATGCCTGATGTAGACATTATGACTGACTTTAATATACTAGCCAAGAGGCAACTAACAAAGCCATCAGACCACAGAATGGGTAGGCATCTGCAAACTGCACAGTTGTAAGTAATACCTACAGATTCAGTCCCCACATTCCTTGCAATTGTTAATCTCAGAGAAGGTTTTGATTAGAGAGAAACCAGCTGGATATTACAATCACGATCCTCTCCATCAAAACCACCACCAAATTAACTATTCATGAACTTTGACAATATGTAAGAAGACACAGGTTTGAAGAAGGGGATGTGACAAAAATAAATCAAATCAAAATAATAAATCAAATCAAAATCAAATCAAAACTATCAATATTTGAGTAAGAAATTACCTTTAAAAGTGGGATGGTTATGAATCATCACAGCTGCATCTGATCCTTTAATGGGAGCTGATGGATGAGAGCAAATTTCTTTGGCCAAGAGGATGTCTAAATGGCTAAACCATGGGGTGACACAGTGGTTAGCACTGCTGCCTCACAGCTCCAGGAACTTGGGTTCAACTCCCTGCTCAGGTCACTGTCTGTGTGGAGTTTGCACATTCTCCCCATATCTGCATGGGTTTCCTCCGGGTACTCCAGTTTCCTCCCACAAGCCAAAGATGTGCGGCTTAGGTTGATTGGCCATGCTAAATTGTCCCTTGGAGTGTCTTGGGATGTGTAGATAGAGGGATTAGTGGGGTAAATGTGTGGGGTTGTAGGGGTGAGGCCTAGAATGGAATTGTTGTCGGTTCAGACTTGATGGGCTGAATGGCTTCCTTTTGCACTGTAGGATTTCTATGATTTCTATGTGGTTGTTTTGACAGATATGTGAGAAACAGAATTTCCGCATGTGAAAAAAGATGGAGAAGGATGAAGGGCCAGGGCGAAAGGATTCTATAATAGCGAGGTTAATGAAAGAAGTGTAAGAGGGTAGACAGGTGAGAGAAGGCAGGATAAAGATAGATGCAAGGTGCTGAACTTGAAGCCTATGAGGACCATTGTGAAATGAGGAGACAATGGACCAGCTCCAGAACAAGTTACTGAGACAGAAAGGTATTTTTAAAAATTCATTTGCAGGATGTGGGCGTCACTGGTTAGGCCAGCATTTGTTGTCCATCCCTAATTACCCTTGAGAAGGTGGTGGTGAGCTGCCTTCTTTGAACTGCTGCAGTCCCTGAAGTATAGGTACATCCACTGTGCTGTTAGGGAGGGAGTTCCAGCATTTGACCCAGAAGGAACAGCGATATATTTCCAAATCAGGATAGTGAGTGACTTGGAGGGGAACTTCCAAGCATTGGTGTTCCCTTGTAGGTGCTGCCCTTGTCCTTCTAGATGGTAGCAGTTGTGGTTTTGGAAGGTGTTACCTAAGATGCCTTGGTGAGTTCCTGCAGTGCACCTTGTAGATGGTACACACTGCTGATGAAAGGGAGTATGTTAGATAAGTGGTGGGAGAAGGTAGAAATGGAAGTCATAGGAAGGGGAGAGAAAAGTGGTTGTAATATAGGACATGATGTGATGCACCCAGTACAACACACACCATTACCCAGGGGAAACCCCGTGAATCACAAAAACCCAGCTTGCAGGTGCAGCAGGTGGTCAGGAAGGCGAATGGGATGCTGGCCTTCATAGCGAGGGGGATTGAATATAAAAGTAGGGAGGTCTTGCTGCAGCTGTATAGGGCATTGGTGAGGCCGCAGCTGGAGTACTGTGTGCAGTTTTGGGCGCCGCACCTGCGCAAGGATATTTTGGCCCTGGAGGGAGTGCAGAGGAGGTTTACTAGGCTGATACCGGAGTTGAGGGGATTGAGCTATGAGGAGAGGCTGAATAAACTAGGCTTGTACTCGTTAGAGTTTAGAAGAATGAGGGGAGATCTCATTGAGACGTATAAGATGATGAATGGGATGGATAGGATAGAGGTGGAGAGACTCTTCCCGCTCAAAAAAGACAGTAGGACTAGGGGGCACAGCCTCAAGATAAAGGGGAGGCGGTTTAGAACGGAGTTGAGGAGGAACTTCTTCACTCAAAGGGTGGTGAATCTCTGGAATTCTCTGCCCGTTGAAGTGGTGGAGGCTGCCTCGCTAAATATTTTTAAGAAGCGGGTTGATGGGTTCTTGATAAGAGAGGGGATTAAGGGTTATGGGGAGAGGGCGGGAAAGTGGAACTGAGCCACAACAGATCAGCCATGATCTTATTGAATGGCGGGGCAGGCTCGAAGGGCTAGATGGCCTACTCCTGCTCCTATTTCTTATGTTCTTATGTTCTTATGTTTATCACAATGAATGGATATGAGAGGGATTTAGGGACCATCAGAAGAGATGCAGAAAGTCACTTTTAGTGTCTGTAAACAATGATGGTGATGTAGGATTCTGACAAATCTGAGAAGAAGAAATATTTGCTTTTTAGTTGGAATGAGGCTGCTTTGTCGGGGTTGCCCCAAGATTCCTTATATTCCCAACCAACAGGATAATGCAAAGCAACTGTTAGAAGGGGTGGCACAAACTACCCAGGGAGAGAGGAACTCCAAGAATCATTCATTAGTAGATTGTGGCCTGTTTACAGTGAAACATAAGAAGAGCGTTGAATTGGGATCAGCTGGCAGCAGACCATCTCTGCAGATGGTTAAGAGATCTTACAGCTTATATAGAACATGTTACTGATACAGCAATGTCAGAGTTTCGTTTGGGATACACAGGAATGGCAGAAGCTCACGTGTTAAGGAGGTTGATTATGTTATGGCAAGTTAAACAGGGCAAGCAGGATAAGGACAGGGCAGAAAGGTGGAAGGGAGATAAAGAACAGAAGCTGGAACCCCAAATAAACTTAGAGTTGCCCCCTATACAGTGCCAAGGGACAGTAAAAAGTCTCACAACACCAGGTTAAAGTCTAACAGGTTTATATGGAATCAGGAGCTTTCGGAGCACTGCTCCTTCATCAGGTGAGGCACTCCACATCAAAAGAATTTGAGAAATCGCTAACAGAGCTCAACATCCTCAACACTTGTGAAAAAAAAGGTAGGTCTGGAAAGAGGTAGCTATTGGCCTATCTTTCACACCTGACTGTTTAGGTGTAGCCCTGGCTGACATCAGGATTTTCTGGCCCTACTGTGGCAGGATCCATCACAACCGTTTGGGTGACCCAGCCACCAGACCATTGACATTCTGCAGGACAGGAGATCCTGGCAGCAGAGCCAGAGGAGTTTATTAGGTGGGGTGGAATCATAGCATCGCTACAGTGCAGAAGGAGGCCATTCAGCCCATCAAGACTGCACTGACCACAGTCCCATCCAGGCTCTATCCCTGTAACCCCAAATATTTACTCTGCTGAACCTCCTGACACTAATGGACAATTTAGCACGGCCAATCCACCTAACCCGCACATCTTTGGATTGTGGGAGGAAACCGGAGCACCCGGAGGAAATCCATGGAGACACAGGGAGAACGTGCAAAATCCACACAGACTGTGACCCAAGTCAGGAATTGAACCCAGGTCCCTGGCACTGCAAGGCAGCAGTGCTAACCACTGTGCCACTGGGCCCCCCCTCATCTCGTGCTGCTCACAGAGTCGACTGGATTGTCTTCGGATTGACTGCAATGCAGTGAAAATCAGAGAGTTCCTGACAGCAGCCAGATTTCACTCAGTGCAATCTGTCCTGGTGGCACATACAGAATTCACTCAATCATCTTTTCCTGCTCATCACTTAAGAGTCAGGAATTGTTATTTTCATGTCAGGCTATATGTTATTCTATTTATTATTTTGAGATTGAAATTTACACTATTGGAAGCTCCCCCAGCCAATCCCGGTTGCAGTGTGCATCGCCCCCACCCCCACCCACCTCCACTTTAGGCGCTGCCTCTTCAGTCCCACCCCCTCTCAAGAGGCCCCACGCTCCTCAAGCCCTGTCATCTTGGCACTGCCTGCTGCCCAGCAGGCACTGTAAGTGTGACAGGCTGACCATGCCAGTGCCTGATGGGCAGTGCCAGGGTGCCAGGCTGGCACTGGCCAAGGGGCACCCCCTACCCCCAACCATCCAGTGTGGGGGAGGGGGCTTCAATGGCCTTTGGTCCTACCAGCGAGGTCATCACGACAGGTTCCCTTTGCTGGGGACCATATGTGAACCTCACCAGTGTGGACTTTCACCGGCGAGGCCACTAAAGCAAGGGGGCCTGGACAATTGTGTCCCGGGCTCACTTGTAATATTTAGCATGCAATATTGATGGGCAGCACAGTGGCACAGTGGTTACTCCAGGGGCCCGAGTTCAAATTCGGGCTGTGTGGAGTTTGCATGTCTTCCCATGTGTGCGTGAGTTTCCTCTGGGCACTCTGATTTCCTCCCACACTCCAAAGATCTGTGGGTTAGGCGGATTGGCCATGCTAAATTGTCCCTTAATGTCAGGTGGATGAGCTAGGATAAATACATGGGGTTGTAAGGATAGGACTGGGATTGTGGCCGAATGGCCTCCTTCTGCACTATAGGGTTTTATGATTCTATTTGAATTGAAATAGTACACTTTTCAGGCTCCAAGTATCTGTTACCAGTACGATCACAAGAGGCCAGAGATCAGGCGTGAACCCGATTTTTCGGCTCTCGTGATCTTACTGACTTGCCTCACCCATCAACCGGCAGGATGAGATGGTAAGGTCACCCCAATAGAGTTGGACAGCATGGAAAGAGGCCCTTCGGCCCATCGTGTCTGCACCTGTAATCAGGCACCTATCTACTCTAATCCCATTATCCAGCCCTTGGCCTGTAGCTTTGTGTGTTTATGGCATTTCAAATGCTCATCTAAATCTCTCTTAAATAGTAAAGGTTCCCGCCTCTCCCACCCTTTCAAGCAGTGTTCCAGATTTCCACCACCCTCTGAGTGAAAATGTTTTTCCTCACATCTTCTATAAACCTCCTGCCCCTTAATTTAAATCTATGCCCCTGGTTATTGACCCCTCTGGTAAGGTGAAAAGTTCCTTCCTATTCACCTTGTCTAAGCCTCTCATAATTTTATGCACCTCAATCAGGTTCCCCCTCAGCCTTCTCTACTCTAAGGAAAACAACCCCAGCCTAACCAGCCTCTCTTCACAGCTGAAATGTTCCAGGGAGCATTCTGCTGAATTTCCTCTGTACCCTCTCTAGTGCAATCACATCCTTCCTATAGTGTGTCAACCAGAACTGCACACAGCACTCCAGCTGTAGCCTAACCAGCATTTTAAAAGGCTGCATCATAACTTCCCAGCTCTTATATTCTGCCTCAACTAATAAAAGCAAATATCCCTTCTTAACTACCTTATCTACCTGTCCTGCTGCCTTCAGAGATCTATGGATTCCATAAAGTGTGAGATGATACACTTTGGAAGGAGTAATTTGACAAGGAAGTACTCAATGAATGATAGGACACTCGGAAGTTCTGTGGAACAAAGGGACCTTGGCGAGTTTGTGTAAACATCTCTGAAAGTGGAAGGGCATGTTAGGGTGGTGAAAAAGGCATGGGGGACACTCGCCTTTATCAATCAAGGCAAAGATTACAAAAGCAGAGATGTCATGTTGGAGTTGTATAGAACTTTGGTGAGGCCACAGCTGGAGTACTGTGTGCAGTTCTGGTTGCAATATTACGGAAGGATGTGATTGCACTGGACGGGGTGCAGAGGAGATTCTCCAGGATGCTGCCTGGGATGGAACGTTTATAAAGAGAGGTTCAATAGGCTTGGGTTGTTTTCGTTGCAGCAGAGAAGACTGAGGGGCAGCCTGATCGAGGTGTACAAGATTATGAGGGACGTGGACAGAGTGGATAAGGAGCAACTGCTCCCTTTAGTTGAAGTGTCAGTCACAAGGGAGCATAGGTTCAAGGTGAGGGGCAAGAAGTTTAGGGGAGATGTGAGGAAAAGCTTTTACCCAGAGCGTGGTGACGGTCTTGGACGTGTTGCATGGGAAGGTGGTGGATGGTGTGAGTTGCCTCACAGCCTTTAAAAAGTACCTGGGTGAACACTTGGCACATCATAACATTCAGGGCTAGGGGCTAAGTGCTGGCAGATGGGATTAGGTGGGAATTCCAGTGTTTCTAATGTGTCGGTGTGGACTTGATGGGCCAAAGGGCCTCTTCTGTGCTGTGTGATTCTATGACATGCACACCAAGATCCCCCTGTACTACCTAGGGTCCAAGCATTCATTGTCCATTCCCTTGTCTTGTTAGTCTTCCCAAAACATTACCTCACACTTCTTGTTCAGTATATATTGATGAGGTCATTGAGCCCATCTCACTCATTCTGTCACACAGAATGGTTTGTGGATTAGCAAAAAAACACCTTTTAAACCTGAAATATTACTGTATATTCTGTAAGAAACAGTTCATGAAGCATTTGTTTCGAAAGGTCTGATGTCCGTAGCTGGAGAATCCAATTTTCATGTTTCTCTAGGGTTAGTCACCAGAGAACGAGCTTGAGAAGATGGTCTGCCCTGTTTCCTTTCGAATGCCCTTTAATTTTAAATTAAGCAATTAGTAAACCAGAATCCCCTCAGTGAAAGTTTTCCATGCAAAACATGATACTGCATAACTCATTATTTCTTTTACATGATATCAATTTACTGTGAGCCAATTCATCTGCTCACTCTGGTAACTGCCAATTTATTCAGGACCAAATGTTGGTGCTTTACTTTTCACATTTTGCAATCAAATTATCCATTTTGAAGAGTTCTACATCAGAAAGATCCTTGAGGGTCTCAGTCCAGAGCTAACCATGTGGGAAGAGAAGCCAATGCAGAAACTTCCTTCGCTCCAACTAGATAGATAATCATAGAATCACTGCGGTGCAAAAGGAGGCCATTCAGCCCATTAATCCCACTCAAGTCCTATCCCCATAACCCCATGTATTTATCCTGTTGGTTCCTGGTACCAGGAGGCAATTTAGCATGGCCAACCAATCTAACCTGCACATCTTTGGATTGTGGGAGGAAACCAGAGTACCCAGAGGAAACCCATGAAGACACAAGGAGAACATGCACACTCCACATAGACAGTGGCCCGAGGTTGGAACTGAACCTGGGTCCCTGGTGCTGAAAGGCAACCACTGTACCACCCAGAATGGAATCATTCTTACCCAGGTGGACAGTGGAGAACAGGCACTAGAAAAAGATGGTTTGGTTAACTATATCAAATGCCACATTGAGACCAATCAGGAAGGATCGTGTACCAATTACAAAGCCCATCAACACCTCTATTTTCTCAGAAGACTAAGGAAATTTGGCATGTCAGCTACAACTCCCACCAACTTTTACAGATGCACACCATAGAAAGCATTCTTTCAGGTTGTATCATAACTTGATATGGCTCCTGCTCTGCCAAAGTCCGCAAGGAACTACAAAAGGTCCTGAACGTAGCCCAACCCATTACGCAAACCAGCCTCCCATCCACTGACTCTGTCTACACTTCCCACTGCCTTTGCAAAGCAGCCAGCATAATTAAGGATGCCACACACCCGGATATTCTCTGTTCCACCTTCTTCCTTCGGGAAAAAGATACAAAAGTCTGAGGTCATGTACCAACCAACACAAAAACAGCTTCTTCCCTGCTGCTGTCAGTCTTTTGAATGGACTTACTTTGCACTAAGTTGATTTTTCTCCACACCCTGGCTATGACTGTAATAGTACATTCTGCACTCTCTCATTTCCTTCTCTATGAATGATATGCTTTGTCTGTATAGCGCACAAGAAACAATACTTTACATTGTATGTTAATACATGTGACAATAATAAGTCAAATCAAATCTACATAGGGCGTCACTTGCTATTTATTGTCATTATCCAGTGCAATGGAATCCTGGTTAGAGATATTTGCAACATGGAGTTGTGGGGAAGGTGGGCAAGGATTGAAGAAATGACACCAAGTACCAATGACTCAGTCCACAATAAATTTATACAACATAAACTGATGAGCTATCCAATATCATGTTTTGGCAAAGGTTATTCCGGCAGTGATTCCAGTTTTCTAATTGTCTTACTTAAAACTAAAGGGTGTCTGAGAGGAAACAAGGTAGTGCCTTTGAGTCTTTTTGATTTCATTATTTGATGACTAACTCTAAAGGAGCTTGAAATGTGGACTGGGCTCCCCTATTTTTCATTAACTCGCTGCCCCTCAGCAATATCACTTTAAAATCTGTTAGGTTCTAAATGCAGACTCAACCCCACAACCACCTGTCCCTACCCCTCCACTGCCTTTGTGTTGTCAGACTGAATGCCCCAATGTCCAGTCCTGGATGAGCCAGAACTTTCTCCAATTAAATGTTGTGAAGACCAAAGTCATTGGCTGGAATTCTCTGGCCGTTCACGTCGGTGGGATTCTCCAATCCCGCCGGCAGTGCATCCTCGCCTGCAGGTTTTCCGCCGGCATAGGGTGACATCAGTGGGAATTCTGACTGACAGCAGCAGGACCGGAAGGCAGGTTGAATAATCATTTGTTTGCCCCTTCAACAGCGAGGAACAGACAGAGTAGCATTTAATTTTCTGTAGTAAGGTCTTCAATGGCGATGAAATGGATCTTTTGGAAGGAACGAGCATCCACAGAGTGAACAGTGGAATCCAGTTGGTTCTGCTTGAGGATCTTGATTTTTTTTAGATGAAATGCCCTTTGCTGCAGCAAAAAGCACAGTAGGCGATGCTTCCATAACTGTTCCCTCAGCTACGCTTTTTTATCTTGAGCCACTTATGGATGTCCATTTTTCAGTTTTGGAGTTACGTCAAACTACAGTGTGGGTATGCCTCAGTTGGCAGTACTCACAGCTGAGTCAGAAGGTGGGCAGTTCAAGTCCCATTTCAGGGATTTGCACAAACCAGCCTCCTATCCATTCACTCTGTCTACACTTCCCGCTGCCTCAACAAAGCAGCCAGCATGATTAAAGATCCCATGCACCCTAGACATTCTCTCTTCCGCCTTCTTCTGTTGGGAAAAAGATACAAAAGTCTGAGGTCACGTACCAACCGACTCAAGAACAACTTCTTCCCAGCTGCTATCAGATTTTTGAATGGACTTTCTTTGCATTAAGTTGATCTTTCTCTACACCCTAGCTATGACTGTAACACTACATTCTGCACTCTCTCGTTTCCTTCTCTATGAACGGTACATTTTGTCTATACAGCGAGCAAGAAACAATACTTTTCACAATAAATCAAATCAAATCATTTGAGCACAGTAATCTCGGTTGACATTCCTGTACTGCACTATCAGAGATGCCATTTTCAGATAGACATTAAACCAAGCTCCCATTTGCTCTCTCAAGTGGATGTAGCAGATCACAGAGTATTATTTTGAAAATAAAAAGCAGTGTAGTCATCCCCGTGTAGTGACCATTATCTATCTCTCAATGAACATCACATAAACACATTGGGATGAATTTTCCCGTTCCACCCGCCACGGGAGTGGTATCGAATGGCGGACCATGGGAAGGTCTGTTGACCTCGGGCAGGATTTTGTGTAGCAAGTGTGGCCGGGAAATCCCACCCATCGACTTGTCATTGTTATATTGCTGCTTGTTACAGCTTTCTACATACAAATTAGCTACCGTGCTTTCTTCATTACAGCAGAGGCTACATTTAAAAAACACTTCATTGACTGTAAAGTGCTATGGGGTGACCTGTGGCCATGATAGGTGCTATATAAATTCAATTCAAATCCATCTTTTAAGTAGTCTTTATGTCTTTTTTGCAAAACACAACAAAAATCATTTCTCATCTGTCAATGTGCCATAAAAGAATTTTAGGATTGATTCATGGACAAAACCATAAAAGATATTACTGCCCCCTGAGCAGATGCACCACAGAAAGCATTCTTTCTGATTGTATAGAATCCCTACAGTACAGAAAGAGGCCATCTGGCCCATCGAGCCTGCAGTGCCAACAATTCCTCTCAGCCCCGTAACCCCACCCCTGCTAGTCCCCCTGGCACTAAGGGCCAATTTAGCATGGCCAATCAACCAAACCCGCACATCTTTGGACTGAGAGAGGAAACCGGAGCACTCGGAGGAAACAGCATGCAGACACGGGGAGAATGTGCAAACTCCACAGACAGTGGCCCAAGGCTGGAGCTGAACCTGGGTCCCTGGCGCTGTGAGACAGCAGGTCTAGCTGCTGTGCTGGCTTTAACTATTAGTACTATTCCCTCTCCTTTTTTATCTCTCACTCTATCTACATCACAGTTTGTTATGGCTCCTGCTCTGGCCAAGACTGCAAGGAACTACAAAGAGTTGTGAACGTATCCCAGTCCGTCACACAAACTAGCCTCCCATCCATTGATTCCGTCTAAACTTCCTGCTGCCTGGGGAAAGCAGCCAGTATAATCAATGACCTCACAGACCCTGGACATATCCTCTTCCACCTTCTTCCATTCGGAAAAGGTCACACACCAACCAACTCAAGAACAGCTTCTTCCCAAAAACAAAAGGGGGCTGTCCGAGATTGGGAGATGTGAGGTTGGAGGCTGTGGAGGGAAGATCCCTGGAGGAGATGAGGTTATTAACAGTCCTAGAAACAGTGGCTTGATGTCCGATGGATGGGTTGTAATGTGGGGGGCGGTGAGAGGAAGCACCCGAGGGTTGGCACTCAGACTCTATGAGGTAGAGGTACATACGCCAGACAACAACAGCACTGCCTTTGTCAGCGGGTTTGATGAAAGGTCAGGGTTGATCCTAAGAGAGAAAAGTGCAGCAAGTTCAGAAAGAAACAAGTTAGTGGTTGAGAACAGCAGAGAAATTGAGATAGCCAATGTCTTGACGACAGCTTCTTCCCAAGTTTTGAATGGATCTACTGCATATTAAGCTGATCTATCTCTTCACCCTGGCTGTGACTGTAACACTATATTCAGCACCCTCTCCTTCCCTTTTCCCCTATCTACTTTATGAACAGTATGTTTTGTCTATATATTGCACAAGAAACAATACTTTTCACTGTATCCCAATACATGTGACAATAATAAATCACATCAAAGATACAGAGACAGCAATCAAAATAGGAAACTTGGATTCAATTTTGCTTTGGAAAAGTGGAAAATTTGAGATGATCTAATTGGTGTTGTCACCATTACTAAGGGAATGAGCAAAATCGATCAGAGCAAATTCTTTGCCATGGTGAAGTTCACCTCCCAGGGCACACAAGTTAAAAATGAGGATGGTAAGAATGAGAAAGTACCAAACGATGACAAGCTGTGCATTAAAGTGGGACCACATTGTATCGAGAGATACGTGGATGCATTTCTGGCAAAAGAAGGGATTAAAGGATTATGGTGAGAATGTGGGTTGATAGTCCAAGCTTCAAACAACATAAAAGGCAAATTGTAGGTTAACCACACAAATGTCAAAGAGTATCGTTAATATTGCAAGAATTTAATCATTTCCATAAAGTCATTCAAATTAATGTCAGGTTGAATGAACTGTTCTTTCGTATTGATGGGTCACTACGAGGTACTTTGGTAGTAATGTCTTCACAGTTCCAACAGAAATAAAATTGCCAGTGCTCAACACAAGTGGTTTTGTTAATAAAGATAATAATTCTATTTAAAATATTATTTACATGAGCTGATTATCAATAACTAACTTATACACAATTAGACTGAAACAAGATAGAGTAAGTGATAACCAAACTATAAAACCTGGGCTCGGTCTAGCAGCAAAATCCTCAAAAGGCAAATTCATCACGACGGTATTTTTATAAGCACTAAAATGGAGAATTCTTTCAGAAAAAAAACCTTCTGACTGTTCTCACAGACATTGGCTTATCTGTGGGAGAGGCAGAAAGAGGCCATTCAGCCCATCATCGAGCCTACACCAACCACAATTCCACCCAGGCTCTATCCCCATAACCCCACGTATTTACCCTGCCAGTCCCCCTGACACCAAGGCAAGATTTAGCAAGGCCGATCCACCTAACTCACTGAGAGGGGAAATCAGGGCACTGGGAGTAACTCCACGGAGACATGGAGAGAATGTGCAAACTCCGCACAGACAGTCGTCCGAGTCCGAAATCGAACCCAGGTCCTGGTGCTATGAAGCAGCAGTGCTAACCACTGTGCCACCTGTGGTGTGGTGTGTTTTTAATTCTTTATTATGCTCCTGAGTAAAACCACTAGCACTGACCTAAGGTGTTAACCTGGAAAATGCTCAAGCATCTCAGTGTATTTTTCCTTCGCCGTACATTGTGTTTCAAAGACAACAGTTAGGCAACACGTAGGTGTTGCCAACTGGTGATCAGTTGGCTAATTTGTGACCACTGTTTCCAGTACTCCTGTTTCTGACACCCGATGAGATGTTAAACTGGTTTCAGCATGATTTCTCCTCACCTCAGCCTCCCACATTTCCCTTCGCTTTGGCAAACCGGCAAAACTTCTGAGCCGCGCTCTCCTGCGGGGTGAAAGGTCGGGGCTCTCACATTCTCCACGGGAATGAGCAGCTCTGACCAGCGTCTCTCTCATACACACTACCATCTCCATGGAAACAAGCCTCACCAGACTAGCCTCCCATACTGGCATCTCCATGGAAACCAGCTTTTCCCCGGGCCCAGCCTTTCACAGGTCTGTATCTCCATAGGAACATGGGCCTGCGGGCACCTACTTGCGTCACATCACCTCTTCACCACCAAAACCTGTCAAACTCCCACCCGTGAAAGATGGGGCGGAAGAAAATTAAAAAACTGCACGCAAGAGTAACAGAAACAGCTGGAAGTCGCTGTTCCCTCAGACAGTAGGATAACAGCACCATTACATCACATTCAGCACATTTACTGTGGATTTATACATCAGGACATGTTAAAGACTCTGACACAGGGAGGGGAAACAGGGCTAGTTGCTGGCCTTAGCTTTTCTCTGGGTGGGAGCTGCAGAGTGAAGGCCAGCCCTCTTCCCCAGGGATAGTCACCCCCAGGCTGCTCTGGGCACCCACTATAGTTGCAGTAGTAAGACAGCAGCTTTCCCATCCATCTGCCCACCCTCCGGGGGAGACTCAATGTGCCTTTCACTGGCAGTTGGATTTGAAGTCAGACCTTGGGAATGAAAAGTCAGCACAATAATCACACAACAGCCCACGTACCAGGTTATCGAATATTCATTTTGTACACCACAGGGCTGTTGTTATCACTCCCACCCCATCACAGTGAGAATTGTGTGGGTGAATGGTTAAGGACGGCACAGTGGTTAGCACTGCTGCCTCACAGCGCCAGGGACCCGGGTTTGATTCCTAGCTTGGGTCACTGCCTGTGTGGAGTTTGCACATTCTCCCCATGTCTGTATGGGTTTCTTTTGGGTGCTCCGGTTTCCTCCCACAGTCCAAAGGCGTGCGGGTTAGTGGTTTGGCCATGCTAAATTGCCCCTTAGTGTCAGGGGGCTAGCTAGGGTAAATGCATGAGGTTAAGGGGATAGGCCCTGGCTGGGATTGTGGTTGGTGCAGACTCAATGGGCCGAAAGGCCTCCTTCTGCACAGTGGGATTCTATGGTGGGGAATGGCTGGGAGAGTGAGTGTTGGCACCATTTTCCCAATGAGTTCCCACCACCTGCTATTTTTACTTCCCTGAATTCAGGTGCAGGATTGGCCACCCGAACCTACATGCCTGGGGCCTCACTGAAACATGTCATCAAGACAGACATGTCATTTTAACCCCAGGCTTCAGTAACGCCTGGGCAGTCTCGCAATTGTCAATATAACCTACCTCGGATCTGCCAGGCCCGGGTTACATCACCCCCCCCCCGTCCCCCATTTCCTGCTTTCATTGCAACCTTGTCAAATCCCCACCTCAGCCCAAATCTGAACTCATCTCACTGGGGGGACCATTTCCGTGGGACCCCAGCAATCAGCGGTCCACCAGTTTTGACTACATTCCTGCCAGCCATGAGGCAAGACTCAGTGTTGGGTTTAAACTGGTCAGGCCTCACACTCCAGCCCAACAACATGGCTGATTTCACCTACACCTTCTTGGTCACCCAGTTCCCAGTTAAAACCTGACCCTTTCTGATACGTTCACTGCACGAGGAAGGACACAGAATCAAGCTTTCTCTGCAATGAAGGAAACTAACAATAGCAGGGCACCTTTCGCTTTGCGATAGCAACAGTAGGGAGACTCTGCACCCAATCAAATAACTCGTTTATTCGGGGTTTGGGGATCGGAAAACAAATGAATTAAACATGAAATAAATAATAGGTGAGAACTCCCAGAGTGTGCTCTTTTCTGAGCTGGCACTTGTAAAACACATTTTTAGCTTATCTACGCCTGTCATAATCTTCACACATTTGCCATCAAAAAGCTGCCTAAACCTGAGTGTTTCTAGTGGTGGGATTTCTCGTGGCCTTGGCCTTTCCCATCACCTTGGACTTCCTCCTGTCAGGCCTCCTGCACCTCTCGTCGATACTGGGTATGCACTCCAGGTGCCACACTTGATCGTTGCTGGCTCGGGGATAAACCGCTTCCACGTAATGGCGGATAAGCCTCAAGCGGAGCGGATCCAGCTGCTTCTTGTTGCAGGCGCCCGAGTGGTTGTACTGCAGCCTGAGATTTTCAGAGGTGAAGAGCTCCGGGAAGATCCGGACGAGAAGGCGGGCGGCAAAGTTCCCGATGGACAGGCTGTCCTGGACTATTTCCTTTAACTCTTTCGTGGAAAGCAGGTGCTTGTTTGGGACTGGGAAATCCAGAGTGGGCACGGTTAGTTCGTCGAGCGCCACTTTGCAGAAGTTCCTGTGGTAGCGCTCTGTCCTCTCGGGTGCCAGGAGGACGGTTTCCTTCCTGGCGGGCTCTGGTTGCGCCGAGGTGTTGGGTTCTTCCTTCACTGTGCCGATGATGGTTTTCTTCCTCTGCTGCTGATAAACGCGCCTTTGCTCGGTGTCCCTGCGGCGGCACCTCTCGTCCAGCTTGGAAACAAACTCTTGGTTCCACACCTTGTCGCACTTGGCCCTGGGGTACATCAGCTGCACGTAGTGTCGGATGAGCTTTATCCGGACCGGGTCCAGTTGCTTCTTGCCAAGGGAGCCGCTGCAGTTGTACTGCTTCCTCAGGTTCTCCAGCGTGAAGAGCTCGGGAAACAGCCTGACCAGCAAGCGGGAGGCAAAGTTTCCAATGGACAGGCTGCTCTCGTAGATGTTTTTCAACTGCTGCTTGCTGAGCAGGTAGTCTGGGCAAGGTACCTCAAAGTCGGGGGGGGGGATGACGAGGCTGTGGAAATCGATGGGCATCAGCCAGATCTTCTTGGACCTCTGGCTGGATCGATCCAAGTCGCAGCTGTCGCTGCCGGCGGGTAGGTTCGGGGAGCAGTGGCTCCCAGTTCTGAAGACGTCGGACTCGCTCTCGTCGGAATTCATGTTCGCCAGCTCTTCGTCCACCTTCTGGGTGACCTGCTGAAACCAAACCTCGTCTTCCTGCACGTCGGGGAAGTAGATCTCCACGTAGCGGCGGACAACCTGCAGTCTCTGAGGGTCCAGCGGCTGCTTCGCCGACGAGCCGTAGCAGCTGGACTGCGAGGCCAAACACCGCGTGTCGAAGAGCTCGGGGAAGAGCCGGCGCACCAGCAGAACGGCAAATTCTCCAGGAGACGAAGCCTCGTCCAGGTACTCGCTGATCTCCTGGGGTTCCAGGACCAAGTCCGAGCTGGCGCTGCTGCAGGAATCCAAGGACAGCCCTTCGTCTTGTGCGTTGCTGTCAGCGTAGCGGTTGGGCTGGGGCTGCTCCGCCACCCGGTCGGACTGATAAAAACCGATCGCCTTGGCGTCCTGCTGGCCGCTCTCCATCTCCCTCTGCGCCCAGAACCTGCTGAAGAAGTCGCTCACCTGCGGCAGGCACTCCGTCTGCCAGACGTCCCCGTTCCTGGCCGACGGGTAACAGACCTCAATGTAGTTTCTGATGAGCTGGAGGTGGAGAGAGTCCAGCTTCTTCTCAGACACGTTGCCGCAGGCGTCGCAGCCCCTGCTGGCCCCCTGGTCTTCAGTGAAGAGCTCCGGGAAGAGCTGCACTAGCAAGCGGCAGGCAAAGTCCCCGGTGGAGGAGCTCTGCTCCAGGACCTGCTTGAGTTCGGCGTTGTTGAGCTGGTACTCCGTGGGTGGCGAGAACTCCATCACCAGCTCGCCAGGGTCCACTTGCTTCTTGATTCTGTTCACCTCCAACGAGAGCAAGTCGATCTTGCTGTGCAGCTGGCTCATGGTAGAGTTCAGGGTGTTGAGAGTGAAAATCATCTTGTGGATCAGTGAGTAGAGGGTCAAGTCACCGTCAGCCCCTTGGGCTGGCGAGGGGGAAGGGTAACTCTTGCGGTGGTCGCTGAGGTTTCGCTGCTGTGAGAGGCTGTTGAAGTAAGCTCGCTCCGAAGCCTCGTGGGACGAGTGCTGATCCACAGCCTGGACGCTTCGCCGCTCTGCTATTTTGTGTGAGATGCTGTACAGTGGCTTCCTGTACGAGGGCTTGTCCTGAGGACCATCGTCACATTCCATCAACAAATCTGTCGTGCCCTCCTTCACTTTGGCTGCATCATCAGAGTTTCCCTGGGGAGATACTGCAGCGTCTATGCCATTTAAACTTGCAAACCTGCCCTTAAAACACAAAGTACAACACCTTTAGTGAAAATTGTACAACCGAAATCCCTACAGTGCAGAAAGAAGTCATTCGGCCCATTGAGCCTGCACCACCCACAATCCCACCCAACCCCTATCCCATAACCCCACATATTTACACTGTTAATCTCCCTGATACTAAGGGGCAATTTACCATGGCCAATTCATCTAACCCACACTTTTTTTTTGGACTGTGGGAGGAAATCGAAGTACCTGGTGGAAAGACATGGGGAAAACGTACAAACTCCACTCAGATAGTGACCCGAGCCAGGAGTCAAAGATACAAGCAAATGTATCTGCCCTCCTTAGATTTTACACTATGTCTATCATACAAACCAATAGCAAATGTTTCCCAACATTTCTTTGCTTGTTTTGTTTAAATGATATTCAGTTTATAAAGGCTGGAGGCAGGTCATGCCACAGCTAACTGGATATGTTATTCATTTGTGGGTATGGGTGTCGCTGGCTGGCCAGCATTTATTGCCCATCCCTAGTTGCCCTTGGTCAGACGGCAGTTGAGAGTCAACCACATTGCTGTGACTCTGGAGTCACATGTAGGCCAGACCGGGTAAGGACAGCAGATTTCCTTCCCTAAAGGACATTAGTGAACCAAATGGGTTTTTTCTGACAATCGACAATGGTTTCATGGTCATCAGCAGATTCTTAATTCCAGATATCTTTTATTGAATTCAAATTCCACCATCTTCCATGGTGGGATTTGAACCCGTGTCCCCAGATCATTAGCTGAGTTTCTGGATTAACGGTCTAGCAATAAGATCACTAGGCCATTGCCTCCCCTAAATTGAAAAACTGTTACTCCATTACATAACAATCCAACTACACGAGCTGCAGAGAGGCGATGGCCAAGTAGTATCGTCACTGGACAAGTAATGCCAAGAGCCAGGGTGATGCTCTGGGGATCTATGTTCCAATCCCACCACAGCAGTTGGTGAAATTTGAAGTCAATAAAAATCTGGAACTAAAAGTTTAAATGTTGACCATGAAACCGCTATCATTTAATAAAACTCATCTGGCTCACTGGCTCATCTGGCTCATAATGTCCTTTAGGGAAGGAAATGTGCCTTGACTCCAGAACTACAGCAATGTGATGAATTCCTCTGAAACGGCCACTGAGTTCAAGGGTGTCTCTGTACGGGCGGAGGGTGCGGGTGGGTTCTCTGTGCAGGGGGAGGGTGCAGGTGTCCCTGTCCGGGTGTCTCTGTGCAGATGGAAGATGCGGGTGTCCCCGTGCGGGGGGGAGGAGGGTGCGGGTGGGTGTCTCCGTGCGGGGGGTGGGGGGAGGGTGCAGATGGGTGTCTCCTTGCAGAGGTGGAGGGGGCGGGTGGGTGTCTCCGTGCGGGGGGGAGGGGGAGGGTGGGTGTCTCTGTGCGGGGGGGAGGGGGCGGGTGGGTGTCTCCGTGCGGGGGGGAGGGGGAGGGTGGGTGTCTCCGTGCTGGGGGGGGAGGGTGCGGGCGTCTCCATGCGGGGGCGGAGGGTGCGGGCGTCTCCGTGCGGGGGCGGAGGGTGCGGGCGTCTCTGTGCGGGGGCGGAGGGTGCGGGCGTCTCCGTGCGGGGGGGGGGAGGGGGAGGGTGCGGGCGTCTCCGTGCGGGGGGGGGGAGGGGGAGGGTGCGGGCGTCTCCGTGCGGGGGGGGGGAGGGGGAGGGTGCGGGCGTCTCTGTGCGGGGGGGGAGGGTGCGGGCGTCTCTGTGCGGGGGGGGAGGTTGCGGGTGTCTCTGTGCGGGGGGGGGAGGGTGCGGGCGTCTCTGTGCGGGGGGGGAGGGTGCGGGTGTGTCTCTGTGCGGGGGGGGAGGTTGCGGGTGTCTCTGTGCAGGGGGGGAGGGTGCGGGCGTCTCTGTGCGGGGGGGGAGGGTGCGGGCGTCTCTGTGCGGGGGGGGAGGGTGCGGGCGTCTCTGTGCGGGGGGGGGGGGGGAGGGGGGTTGTCACCATGCTGGTGGAGGGCGTTTCTTTAAAATAACTGTGAGAAATATGTACCCTATTGAGATACCTGAGGACCTGAGAATAGGAGCAAGGATGTCTGACTGCTGGTGGAGGGTGACTCTGTACTGGTGGAGGGTGACTCTGTACTGGTGGAGGGTGACTCTGTACTGGTGGAGGGTGTACAGCTCTCCCAGAGCTTCTCTTCATACATGGATGGCCTGGGGGCTCAGATTGCTGCTTTGTGCCTCGTGGGTCTGGAAGTGCTGGTGCCTATTGATACATATACATATAGGGATGGGCTGGTCAAACCAGCGATGCCTATATCTCATGAATTAATTTTTTAAAATTGAAACACAAAGAGGGGAAGAACTTAGTGTTTCTTTGAAATAACTGTGACAAATATGTACGCTATTGAGATACCTGAGGATCTGAGAACAGGAGCAAGGATGTCTCACTGCAGCTATACAGGGCCTGGGTGAGAGCACACCTGAGATATTGTGCAGTATTGGTCTCCTTATCTAAGCAATAATATACTTGCCATAGAGGGAATGTCACAAAGGTTCTGGGGATGGTAGGGCTGTTGTATGAGGAGAGATTGGGTCAACTGGGTTCCTGAGAGGTCCACAACAGTGGCCATGAAGATCAGAGCTGGGATGTCCAGTTCCAGTCAGTCGCCATGAACTTCTCCCAACTCAACAGCAACACAACTGTGACCAAGAGCTTCGTAAAAAGTGGAATCCAACCTACATTTGACCACAGCGCATGAAAGTGCATCAGTACTCCAAAGCCTGGCCTCTGGCGCTAAGTTAAAGCACATTAAAATATAACTACATATAGATCAATAACATTTAAACAGTATGTTATTTTGGAATAAAGAATGACAAGGCTGAAAGATCTTCGTATGGTTAAAATATACTGCGATATAGATGATACTTACCTCACGGATAACTCTCCTCCTTTTCCGGACAATGGGACTCCCGCCTTCCGGAATCATCTCAGCAGAACCATTCTGTATCTGCGTTCGTTTTGCCGAATCCTGTACATAGCTGGGCTCTGTGGCTCTATGCGGACTGCAGCCACCCACATCAGCCTCTTTGCTGCTAATTTCTGCTTTGACCCTGTCAATACTGACCTTTGTCGCTGTGAGGGCGAGAGGAAAACATAAAGATATCAAGTTATTTGTTCCCACAATACGATAACAGCATTCATTGATTTCTCAGTTCAAGCTCTATCTGAACTCTAGCTTTATTTTGCTCTACCTCTTTCTGGTGAACAAACATGTAGTTGACTTAAACATCAAAGTGAAAACAGAAGGATATTCAGGCAACTTCGGTACCTTAGATATTTACAGGTTCAGACAACAGATAAGAATGGCTCTTTAGCAGGAAGAGTAAGGACTTTGTTTCAAAATTTATTAAGTTTTATAAATACAATTTGGCAATTAATTTAAGGCTTCAAGAATTGTAAGTAGCTCTGACCGAGGGGTATAGATTTGAATGCACAAGATAGAGGCATGTCTGTCCTAATGCAGTGAGGTGTATACCCTTTCAGGTCTAAATCCTTTGGGGGTTTTAATGTTTAAATCCCTTAGATTGGAGCTAAGAACTCTTCCAGTGACTGAATAAGCATATATATATGTACAAATATAGCAATTAAGAAAGCCAAAGGCCATTCGGCCCCTTAAGGCTGTTCTACTACTTAATATGATCATGGCCGATCTGAAAATGGCCTTAACTCCACTTTCCTGTCTGGTCACCATAATACTTGATTCCTTTCTCGAACAAGAATCTAACTGAGCTTTCAATATTTCCAAAGACTCAGCCTCCTCTGCTCCCTGTGGAAGCAAGTTACCACAGGCCAACGGTCTTCTGAGAGAGAAAAATCTCCTCATCTCCATCTTATTTTTAAACTGTGTACCCAAGTATTAGCCTCACCCACATGTGGAAAGGCCCACCCAGAATCCACCCACCAAGTCCCCCAGGCTCTATATGTATCAATAGGCAGCAGCACTTACAGGTCCCAGAGGCACAAAGCAGCAATCTGACCCCCCAGGCCATGTGTGAAGTGTAAGCTCTGGAAGAGCTGTTACAGCGCTCACCCACACCCTCCCCCGACACAGACACACCCACACCCTCCCCCGACACAGAGACACACCCACACACTCCCCACACACAGACACACCCACACACTCCCCACACACAGACACACCCGCACACTCCCCACACACAGACACACCCGCACACTCCCCACACACAGACACACCCGCACCCTCCCCACACACAGACACACCCGCACACTCCCCACACACAGACACACCCGCACACTCCCCACACACAGACACACCCACACACTCCCCACACACAGACACACCCACACACTCCCCACACACAGACACACCCGCACCCTCCCCACACACAGACACACCCGCACACTCCCCACACACAGACACACCCGCACACTCCCCACACACAGACACACCCGCACACTCCCCACACACAGACACACCCGCACCCTCCCCACACACAGACACACCCGCACACTCCCCACACACAGACACACCCACACACTCCCCACACACAGACACACCCGCACCCTCCCCACACACAGACACACCCGCACCCTCCCCACACACAGACACACCCGCACCCTCCCCACACACAGACACACCCACACCCTCCCCACACACAGACACACCCAGACACTCCCCCGACACAGAGACACACCCACACCCTCCCCCCGCACAGAGACACCCGCACCCTCCCCACACACACACACACCCACACCCTCCCCACACACAGACACACCCGCACCCTCCCCACACACACACACACCCGCACCCTCCCCACACACAGACACACCCGCACCCTCCCCACACACAGACACACCCGCACCCTCCCCACACACAGACACACCCACACCCTCCCCACACACAGACACACCCACACCCTCCCCACACACAGACACACCCGCACACTCCCCACACACAGACACACCCGCACCCTCCCCACACACAGACACACCCGCACCCTCCCCACACACAGACACACCCGCACCCTCCCCACACACAGACACACCCGCACCCTCCCCACACACAGACACACCCGCACCCTCCCCACACACAGACACACCCACACCCTCCCCACACACAGACACACCCACACACTCCCCACACACAGACACACCCACACCCTCCCCACACACAGACACACCCACACACTCCCCCGACACAGAGACACACCCACACCCTCCCCCCGCACAGAGACACCCGCACCCTCCCCACACACAGACACACCCACACACTCCCCACACACAGACACACCCACACGCTCCCCCGCAGAGACACACCCACACACTCCCCCGACACAGAGACACACCCACACACTCCCCCGCAGAGACACACCCACACACTCCCCACACACAGACACACCCGCACACTCCCCCGACACAGAGACACACCCACACACTCCCCCGCAGAGACACACCCGCACCCTCCCCCGACACAGAGACACACCCACACCCTCCCCACACACAGACACACCCACACACTACCCCCCGCAGACACACCCACACCCTCCCCACACACAGACACACCCACACACTCCCCCGACACACAGACACACCCACACCCTCCCCACACACAGACACACCCGCACCCTCCCCACACACAGACACACCCGCACACTCCCCCCCGCAGAGACACCCGCACCCTCCCCCCCCGCACAGACACACCCGCACCCTCCCCCCCCGCACAGACACACCCGCACCCTCCCCCCCCGCACAGAGACACCCGCACCCTCCTCCCCCGCACAGAGACACCTGCACCCTCCCCCCCCGCACAGAGACACCCGCACCCTCCCCACACACAGACACACCCGCACCCTCCCCCCCGCACAGAGGCACCCGCACCCTCCCCCCCGCAGAGACACCCGCACCCCACCCCACCCCTCCTATCTATCCCACTGCCACCCCCCACCACACCGTTTCCAAGTAAATGTAAAGAATATCAGCTCAGAAAATTAAGAGGCAGAATGAATTTTGTTGGGAGCTACAAAGCTGGTGGGGCTTGTTTATGGACCCCTAACAGTAGTTGTAGTATTGAGCAAAATACGCATTAAGAAATTCAAAGTGCATGAACTTGGCTAATACAGTAACCTTGGGATTCTTTAATCTGTATATCGACTGAGTAACCAAATTTGTAGTAATAGTGCAAAGGATAGATTCACAGAATGTATTCAAGGTAATTTTGTAGATCAGTCTGTCCAGCTGCCAACTAGGAAACATGTTATTTTAAATCTAATATTTGCCTTTCATACCTACTGAGTTTGTTTTATTCAGATTTAAGATCCTAGTTTCATATTTAACCATAGAATGCCTACAGTGCAGCAAAGGGCCATTCAGCCCATTGAGGCTGTACTGACAACAATCCCACCCAGGCATTATCCCCGTAACCCACATATTTACCCCACCAATCCCTTTAACCTACACATCTCCAGGACCCTAAGTGGCAATTTAGCATGGCCAATCAACCTACCCCGTACATGTTTGGACTGTGGGTTTTCTCTGGAGCACCCGGAGGAAACCCACGCAGATATGGGGAGAATGTGCAAATTCCACACAGATAGTGACCCATGTCAGGAATCGAACCTTGGTCCCTGGCACTGTGAGGCAACAGTGCTAACCACTGTGCTGCCCCGAATCATTCTCAAACTCAATATAAACTTGAATATATTATGATTGCTCTTCCCAGAGGCTCCTCTTCGACATTCATTAACTCTGTCTCAATGCAGAATATTATATTTAGATGCCTGACAATCACAAACCAAATAAATCATAAACTGCGCTTGTGCTACCCAGGTGTCATTTCATCGTTTGTCCATCTGGCGGGTAAGAAGTTAGCATGAAGAAACTTTAGTAAAACTGCAGAAGTTACCACTAAAAAACAAAGGATTGGAAAATTAAACCATTCAAGTTCCTGCTATAAAGTCAGTACTTCTCTTCTAATCTTTGCCCACGTATTGTTGAATAAGTCTGCAAATCAGTGTTTCATATCAGTCTAGAGCATAAATCCCATCACGTCAAGATGATCCTCACTCCTCACAAAATAATAATTGTAAAGGAAATTACCACGTGCTCCTGTTCCTAACTCTTCATCCTTGCAGACGGAAAGATTCTGAACTATGAATGGTGCTCTGGCTCCAAGTTCTTCATTCTGCCCTCCAATGTTCATTGTCCACCTGGAATAAAGAACTTTGCAGTTAAAACACAAATAAAGCCCACGTAATAGGTATGTGAATAACGGCTAATAAAACCATCTGGGTTAACAGCTAACAAAGCTATACATTCAATCATTAACCCTTACATAAACCCTTCTGAATTTATCAGCTTCATGCAACGAGGGGCAAGGTTTAAAGGAGATGTAAGAGGCAGATTTTTGACACAGTGAGTGGTGGGTGCTTGGAACTTATTGCCGGGGGCGCTAGTGGAAGTGGATATGGATATGGTAGTGACTTTTAAGGGGCATCTTGACAAGTACATGAATAATGATGGGAATAGAGGGATATGGTCCCTGGAAGGGTAGAGGGTTTTAGTTAAAGTCAGGCAGCATGGTCAGTGCAGGCTTGGAGGGCCGAAGGGCCTGTTCCTGTGCCGTAATGTTCTTAGTTCAATGGTTAATTTGGCTGCGGAATTAAGCACACTCGTTCTTGCAAAATGAATGACAAAAGTCTGAGAAAAAAGAGTCACTTATATGCAATTTCTCTAAATCTTCTAGACTGTTAGGTTTAAATGAAAAAAAATCCACTTTTTATTTCTTGTAAAACACACCTATTTTATTTTCTCAGAAAGCACACCTATTTTGTTTTCTCCCATTTGAACCAAATGAAACTGTTGACATTCAGGGAAAAAGTGCTGTTATAGAAGTTTCTTCTGCTCAGGATGAATTTATTCTGAGAAATTGTCTGCTGACTAGCACTTTAATGCATTCAATGTTCAACTGAGATTTTCTGTAACAGAAATACATGACAGGAAGTTGGCATTCTGGTTGGGGTGGGGGGAGGTGGTAGTGTTGAACATAACTGGCTTCCCACCACATTTCTTTTTTAATGTTTAAAGTAAAAGCAACAACTGCACTGAGCAAAGTGGAAAAGATGTGTCCTATCTGAGAATGGACTGTCATCACTCCAAAAAAGGGAACTTTTACTTTGAATGCTGGAAATGCTTATATGACCTTTTGGTACTCTGCGGTGTTACCTCACTTAACCATAAGGCCTGGTATGGGTTTATAAAGTTTAAAAGTTAAAGTTTGAAATTTATTTATTAATGTCACAATCAGCTTACATTAAATCCCCTAGTCGCCACACTCCAGCGCCTGTTCGGGTACACTGAGGGAGAATTTAGCACGGCCAACGCACCCAACCAGCACGCCTTTCGGAATCTGGGAGGAAACTGGAGCACCCAGAGGAAACCCACGTAGACATGGGGAGAACATACAATCTCCGCACAGACAGTGACCCAAGCTGGGAATTGAACTCGGGTCCCCAGTGCTGTGAGGCAGCATCACTAACCACTGTGCCACTGTGCAAAGGAGATTTGGGGAGGGCAGTTGGCACAGAAGTTGGCACCATGAGACTGAATCACCTTTGACTCAACATAAATGTGAGCTGCGGTGAGTGGCTTTGCCATGTGCCTTGGCATGGGGGAGGGGGAGGAGAGGGGAAGCAGGGAGGAGAGGGGAAGGGGGGAGTGTCAGGCCATCATGTGGAGACACTATGCCTCTCCTCAACCAGAGAGGGGAGGGAAATAAAAACCCAGAGACACAACTCAAAAGCGGAAAAAAAAACACTCCACTTCCTCTTCGCATTCAATTCACGCAACCTCCCAAGGCAGGGGAGGACCTGTACACATTACAGTGGAAGCAACAATCCCTTCTTGCTAACTTATTGAGTGAGAGGAAAGAGGGGGAGAATTCCTTCAGCAGCAGTGCTGAGAGAGAAAAGCAGCGCTGGGCTTTTGTTTCCTCTCTTCCCCTGCTGGACATGTCCAGCGTGGCGCCATGACCCTTCTCCAGAGAGGCAAGGAGTTGTGTCCTGGCTGGGCGAGAAATATCTCAGCAGATTGGAGCTGGGCTTTGCTTGCAGCACCCACTCCCCCCCCCCTCTCTCTCTCTCTCTCTCACACACACTGCGAGCTGCTGTATTTGTGTGTGAAAGAGACAAGCACACTGCGCCTCCCGCCTCACCCCTTACCTGGCCCGGCTGCCTGAGTGAGACTACCTGAGCCCCGGGCTCCCCCACTCTCTCTCTCTCCCTCTCTCTGTCCCCCGCCGCCTGTGGAAAATGGAGCCGAGTGTTTTTTCCTCTCTGACTCTTGGGTGTCCGCTCCGTGACGTGACTTTGTGTCATTTCCGCAGCCAGGCGAGAGGGAGAAAAGAAAGGAAGAGGGGAGAGAGACAGAGGGAGAGATAGAGGAATGAGACTGGGAGAGGAGAGAGAGGACACACAGCAATGGGAGGCACCAGTAAACAGAAACACCAGCAGGGCAATGAAGAGAATAGAACAGGGAGAAAGGGAAGGGATTGGGGATGAAAAAAAAAAGGAATGGGATTTCTTTTTTTTAAAAAAAAGGGACAGAGAGCCAGGAGTTGGCAGAATGCAATGCCACTCTTATTTTATAGACTTTCTTTTAAATATAGTTTCAGCGGGACAGAACCACACGGAAAGAGGAAGGAGGCAGGTTTGCAGAGCACTGCCCTGTGTCAGTGCCAGGCACCATCTGCAAAACCCATGGCCAGCTCACTCTGCGCTCCACTTTGAACCCCCCCCCCCCGGAGGCGGCGGCAAGAGCCAAGTTATAATTGTTTTATATCTTCGAAGGAATCAGAGGGAAGAGGAGAAAGTTAGCGAGAGGGGAGGGGAAACAAACTGTGGATTTATCCCCGCAGATCACAAAGTGAAGGGGAGAGAGAGAGAGGACATACATAGAAACATGGTAAAAGGGACTCAAACTTCAGCAGTGTGCCGCCAGTAATAAGAGACAGCAGAGGGAAAGTAATACCACAGTGGACACACACTTATAACTGTGAGTCCATCTGGGCATACTGGAATGCTGTGCTCTGTTTATCTTTTAGGATTATTATCTCTCTGCGTTTTTGTTAAAGCAGGGTGTTATTTTAAGATTATAATTCAAAATGTTTTCACTTTGCCATTACATTTTCATAGAATCCCTACAGTGCAGAAGAATGCCATCCAGCCCATCAACATTGATAACAATCCCACCCAGGCCCTACCCCACAATTCCATGCATTTATCCAGCTAATCTGCCTGACACTAAGGGACAATTTAACATGGCCAGCACATCTTTGGAGTGTGGGAGGAATGATGTGGGTATGCCGGCGTTGGACTGGCGTAAACACAGTAAAAAGTCTGACAACACCAGGTTTTAACTAAAACCTGGTGTTGTCAGACTTTTTACTGTGTGGGAGGAAACCAGAGCACCTGGTGAAAACCCAGGCAGACATGGGGAGAACATGCAAACTTCACACAGGCAGTGACCCAAGACCGGAATTGAACCTGGGTCCCTGGCACTGTGTGACAGCAGTACTAACCACCAATGGAATGGGATTTTTAAAAGTTCATTTGTGGGACATGGGCTGCACTGCCTGGCCAGCATTTATTGCCCATCTCTAGTTGCTCTTGTTCAGAGGGTGGTTGAGAGTCAACCACATTGCTGTGGCTCTGGAGTCACGTGCAGGTCAGACTGGGTAAGGATGGCAGATTTCCTTCCCTAAAGGACATTAGTGAACCAAATGGGTTTTTCCTGACAATCAACAATTGTTTTATGGTCATCAATAGATTCGCAATTCCAGATAATTTTTTTTATTGAATTCAAATTCCACCATCTGGTTGTTAGGATTCGAACCCAGGTCCCCAGAACATTAGCTGAGTTTCTGGATTAATAGTCAAACAATAATACCACTAGGTCATCACGTCCCCATAATGCAACTATTATATGAGAGATTCAAAATAAATCCTGTTCTCGATCTTAGATGCTTCAGTATAAATCACTGCACTAATAACAATTTGATGCTTATGTCAAAGTGAAAGTGCTGTATCCAACAATGTCTCAGTTGTGATAAATAGAAATGAAGAAGTCTCCCGATACCCACTACTGAGGCTCAGAAACAACTAAAACCACTCACATGATGTATGGAAAGTGACTTGTGGAACCGTCCAGCTCATCTTTAGTGAGCAGTAGAGGAGGAAATTGAGAAGATTGTCCCATATTGTAAAATGATAATTTTAAGAGTAGATTTGCAGTCTGTATGTTAGTGAACCACACAGAATACAAGTCTGATACATCTCAAAGCGGAGTTGGGGGTACGTATGGTCGCTGAGAGTGGACGTAAGATGTGGATTGGATTCATCTTCATTTTAATGTTTTCAGTGGTGAAAATAGCTTCTTTGCACTTCAATGTGAGGACCCACAAATGTTAACTTGGCCCTTGGTGCAGAACAAAGAGGCAGGTGTCCACCGAATTGTATCCTAGCATCATTTACCTCCTAAAGAGGGTGCAGAAAATTGAAGGGGTTGGAGGGCTGGTGAATGGATTTAGAAAATCTAACTCAATTTCTAAATCTTGCAGTCACAAGAAATTGTATCAAGAACTAATTTCCTTAAAGCAAACAGTTTCTGTGCAACGATTGCTTTGCACATGGCTCATATCGGGTGCACAACATTGTCACGTACATCCTATTAGAACTGCACAGTCGATATAGCTCAGTTTTGCTGAGCGCAAGATTATCTCTATGATGGCCGACCACAGATTTCCCTTCATTGCAGCAGTAAGGAAACACTGCTGTAATGTTTTCTACCCACTATTCCCAACAACCTCAACCCATATCACCAAAATAGCTGTATTATTCAGCAATCTGACATTGGTGTGTGCGGAAATGTCAGAAAAATATGGAGTTATTGTGGTCTATTTAACTAGTTTCATTGCAGCCAACTTGCTGCAATGATGATGTTAAAAAAAAGCCCCAGCACTGGCCGCCTTTACAAATCTTCATCACAAGCATTGGTTATTACAGTGCTAAATCTCAACCGCAACTAGACATATGAGTCATTATCCTGTTCTCGATCTTAGGTGCTTCAGTATAAATCACTGCACTAATGACAATTTGATGCTTGTGTCAAACTGAAAGTGCTGTATCTGACAATGTCTCAGTGTGATAAATAGAAGTGAAGAAGCCTCCCAATATACACTACTGAGGCTCAGAAACAACTAAAACCACTCACATGATGTATGGAAAGTGATGAGTACTTGTGGAACCGCCCAGTTCATCCTTAGAGAGCAGTAGAGGAGAAAACTGAGAAGATTGTCCCCTATTGTAAAATTATTATTTTCCTCTTCTATTTCTTAGACCAGCATTCCTCATGGGTCAGTTCATGACTCATTGTAATTTGTTTGGCCATTCTGAACTTAGTTTAAGGCTGGTCAAATTTGCTTTGCATACGGTCTTAAATTTTGACAAAATGCAAGTTTTAATTCAGTCCTTGATTGGGATACCTATAACCTATTGAGTATTGAGTAAGGAAGAAGACAACCTACACCATAACACCTGTTATTAACATAGAAACTAGAAGCAGGAGTAGGCCATTCGGCCCTTTGAGCCTACTCTGCCATTCATTTTTATCATGGCTGATCATCAAATTCAATATCCTGATTCTTCCCTTCCTTCCCAAAATCCTTTAGCTCCAAGAGCTATATCTAATTTCTTCTTGAAATCAGACAATGTTTTGGCCTCAACTGCATTCTGTGGTAGTGAATTCCCCACACATTCACCACTCTCTGGGTGAAGAAATTTTTCCCCCACCTCAATCCTTATCCTCAAACTATCACCCCTTAGTTCTGAACTCCCTTTATTGATTACAAAGTCACAATGTGTTGGGTACACAAACACAGAATAGATATGAAGGCAGTAGTCTGAGTTTTTCTAGCAGTCAGAATAGCGAATTAGAATGGAGTTACTTAACAAAGTAAATAGTTGAAGTTTCACAGACATTCAAGTTATCATAAGTCAACATTAACTGATGCTGAGTATTAATTATAGCAATCCCGAGAGTCTGCAAATATTACCCTTGGTGAAATTATTTTAGAGTTAAACATCTAGAGAGCTGACAACACTGTTGATAGTCTATCTAAAGTTTTTAAAGTTTATTTATTAGTCTCATAAGTAGGCCTACATTAACACTGCAATGAAGTTACTGTGAAAATCCCCTAGTTGCCACACTCTGGCGCCTGTTCGGCTACACTGAGGGAGAATTTAGCATGGCCAATTCGCCAAACCACATCTTTCAGCCTGTGGGAGGAAACCAGGGCACCCAGGAGAACAGAAGATTAGGAGGACATTTTATAGAAGTGTTCAAAATCATGAAGAATCTGGACAGAGTAAAGAGAAACTGTTCCTGTTTGTTGAAAGATCGAGGGCCTGTGTTCACAGAGTGATTCTCAAAAGAACAGAGACATGAGGAAAGCCTTATTTAGTTTTTTTGTGTTCTTGTGTAGAGTGCAAGTGGTTATGATTTGAAATGCATTCCCTGCAAGTGTGGTAAAGGCAGTTTCAATTGAGGGTTTCAAAATTGGACAATTGTCTGAAGAGAAATAAATTGTGGAGCTACGAGGTGATAGTGGGATAATGGGTCCAGGTGAGTTGCTCTTGTGGAGAGCCACATCAAACACAATGGGCTGAATTTTGTGCTACAACAATTTTATCATTCTATTTGAGAGATTGTCGTCATATTACTGGTGGTTTTCAATGTCTCATAGCTCACACAAACTGGTATTTATGATTGAAGTGGTTGAGTCAATCTCCTTGCTTCCTTGGGTGTAAGCATTATCTCTTGGAACATCAGGTTGTTGAGCAACCTTTCAGTAGTGGAGTAATTTGTTCCACTACTCACTCAATCACCACCCACCCCTCACCTCTTCCCCGTCTCCATTGAACCATAGAATCCCTACGGTGCAGAAAGAGTCCATTCAGCCCATTGAATCTGCTCCGACTGTCCAAAAGTGCCTCTTACTCAGGCTCCAACCCCCACTCTATTCTGTAACCCCATACATTTACCATGGATAATCTACCTAATCTACACATTTTCAGGCACTAAGGGGCAACTTGGCATGACCAATCCACTTAACCTATGCATCTTTGGACTGTGGGAGGAAACTGGAGCCCCCAGAGAAAATTGGCACAGACATAGGGAGAATGTGCAAACTTCACACTATCACCTAGGGCTGGAATCGAACCCGGGTTCCTGGCACTGTGAAGCAGCAGTAGTAACCACTGTGCCACATTTAACAAGAGCCCAAATATCTAGTCTGACTTTATCTCATACATTTAGGAAGTTAATTGATATTTTCCTTGCATCTGACTCATACTGCCAATCTACATTTTACCCAGTTTATGATGAAATGCTTGTAATAATACCTTTCTATTGATGATTGATGAGGGTAGAGCAGTGGATGTTGTCTACATGGACTTCAGTAAGGCCTTTGACAAGGTCCCTCATGGCAGACTGCTGCAAAAAGTGAAGTGCTTGGGATCGGAGGTGAGCTGGCAAGGTGGATACAGAACTGGCTCGATCATAGAAGACAAAGGGTAGCAATGGAAGGGTGCATTTCTGAATGGGCTGTGACAAGTGGCGTTCCTCAGGGGTCAGTGCTGGGATCTTTGCTGTTTGTAATATATATAAATGATTTGGAGGAAAATGTAACTGGTTTGATTTCTGAAAGAAATGGCAGAGGTGATAGTGGATGCCTTGGTGGTTATTTTCCAGACGTCGCTGGATTCCGGGGAAGTGCCGGAAGATTGGAAAACGGCTAATGTTACGCCGTTGTTTAAGAAGGGTGCAGGCAAAAGGCTGGGAATTATAGGCCGGTTAGTTTAACGTCTGTGGTAGGTAAAATGTTAGAATCCGTCATTAAGGAGGAAATTGCGAGGCATCTTGAAGGCAATTGCTTGATAGAGCGGACGCAGCATGGTTTCATTAAAGGGAAGTCGTGTCTGACAAATTTACTGGAGTTCTATGAGGATGTGTATAGGGCGGTGGATAGAGGAGAGCCGGTGGATGTGGTATTTCTGGATTTTCAGAAGGCGTTTGACAAAGTACCTCACAAGAGGTTATTGCAGAAGGTCGAGGGACATGGAGTTGGGGGTAGGGTGTTAGCGTGGATAGAGGATTGGTTGTCAAATAGGAGGCAGAGAGTGGGGGTCAATGGGTGCTATTCGGATTGGCGGATGGTGACTAGTGGAGTGCCCCAGGGGTCGGTGCTGGGGCCTCAGCTTTTTACCATTTATATAGATGACCTGGAGGAGGGAACCGAGTGTAGGGTGTTGAAATTTGCTGATGACACCAAGATTGGGGGGAACGGCAAATTGTGCGGAGGGTGTGGAGAGTCTGCAGAAGGATCTAGATAGGCTGGGCGAATGGGCCAGGAAATGGCAAATGGAATTTAATGTTGGCAAGTGTGAGGTGGTCCACTTTGGTAAGAATAATGGTAGGAAGGACTATTACTTACGTGGCGAAAAACTGCAGCAGGCTACGGTGCAGAGGGACCTCGGGGTCCTTGTGCATGAGTTGCAAAAACCCAGCTTGCAGGTGCAGCAGGTGGTCAGGAAGGCGAATGGGATGCTGGCCTTCATCGCGAGGGGGATTGAATATAAAAGTAGGGAGGTCTTGCTGCAGCTGTATAGGGCATTGGTGAGGCCGCAGCTGGAGTAATGTGTGCAGTTTTGGGCGCCGCACCTGCGCAAAGATATTTTGGCCTTGGAGGGAGTGCAGAGGAGGTTTACTAGGCTGATACCGGAGTTGAGGGGGTTGAGCTATGAGGAGAGGCTGAATAAACTAGGCTTGTACTCGTTGGAGTTTAGAAGAATGAGGGGAGATCTCATTGAGACGTATAAGATGATGAATGGGATGGATAGGATAGAGGTGGAGAGACTCTTCCCGCTCAAAAAGGACAGTAGGACTAGGGGGCACAGCCTCAAGATAAAGGGGGGGCGGTTTAGAACGGAGTTGAGGAGGAACTTCTTCACTCAAAGGGTGGTGAATCTCTGGAATTCTCTGCCCGTTGAAGTGGTGGAGGCTGCCTCGCTAAATATTTTTAAGACGTGGGTTGATGGGTTTTTGATAAGAGAGGGGATTAAGGGTTATGGGGAGAGGGCGGGAAGGTGAAACTGAGCCACCACAGATCAGCCATGATCTTATTGAATGGCGGGGCAGGCTCGAAGGGCTAGATGGCCTACTCCTGCTCCTATTTCTTATGTTCTTATGATTGGTAAGTTTGCAGACGACATGAAGGTTGGTGGATTTGTGGATAGCGATGAGGACTATCAGAGGATATAGCAGGATGTAGAGCTATTGGAGACTTGGGCAGAGAGATGGCAGATGGAGTTTAATCCAGACAAATGAGAAGTAATGCATTTTGGAAGGTCTAATACAGATAGGAAATATACAATAAATGGCAGGATCCTTATGAAATTGATAGATAGAGGGATCTGGGTATACAGGTACACAGGTCACTGAAAGTGCAATGCAGGTGGAGAAGGTAGTCAAGAAGACATGCGGCATGCTTGCTTCATCGGCCGGGGCACTGAGTTTAAAAATTGGCAAGTCATGTTGAGGCTTTATAGAACCTTAGTTAAGCTGCACTTGGAATATAGTATTCAATTCTGGTCGCCACACTACCAGAAGGAGGTGGAGGCTTTGGAGAGGGTACAGAAAAGAATTACCAGGATGTTGCCTGATATGGAGGGCGTTAGGTATGAGGAGAGGTTGGAGAAACTTGGTTTGTTCTCACTGGAACGAAGGAGGTCAAGGGGTGACTTGATAGAAATCTACAAGATTACGAGAGGCATGGACAGAGTGGATAGTCAGAAGCTTTTTCCCAGGTTGGAAGAGTCAGTTACTAGGGGGGCACAGGTTTAAGGTGTGAGGGGCAAGGTTTAAAGGAGATGTACAAGGCAGATTTTTTACACAGAGGGTAGTGGGTGCCTGGAACTCGCTGCCAGGGGAAATAGTGGAAGCAGATACAATAATGACTTTTAAGGGGCGTCTTGACAAATACATGAACAGGATGGGCATGGAGGATATGGCCCCCAGAAGGGTCGGGGGTTTTAGTTCAGTCAGGCAGCTTGGTTGATGCAGGCTTGGAGGGCTGAAGGGTCTGTTCCTGTGCTGTAATTTTCTTTGTTCTTTGTTCTTTATTCTAAGTCTGCTGAGTTGAAAGGTCCTCACAGAACAAAAGCAGGTCTAAGTGATCATATTTACATGAAACATTACTATTGATCATTTCTACTCTACAAAGACTATTACAGATTGTCTATGACTGATGTAATTATGGGATGCAGAAATCCCTTTTTATTTATTAATTTCACTAGAATGTTTCCGTATAAACATTTAACCAATCAAAGTGACTCATGTCACCCTAGACAGGCATGGTAGGCCAAATGATTTCCTTCAATGCTGTATCATTCTACGATTCAGGTGATAGAAGGTTATGCCACCCTTTGACAATCAACCTTGGTAAATATGACATGTTATGACTGATTTTTGACTCAATGGAGCATGGCTTCACCCCCAGCTTGACAGACTGTTCACGATATTTAGTGCCCTTTCTCTATCAAACTGAAATTTCTTGAGAGTTTTTTTTACACGAGTGGAGAGAACTGATAATTTTATGTTTCCATTGTATGTCATCTAATTAGCTTGAGTTAGGACAACAGCTTTGCATCTGACTAGAGAATGTCTGTATTAGTAATCCAACCCTTCCTGGGGTCACTACTTGGGGCATTTTTGACTTTAATTGCTTCATGACATTTGGCTTAAAAGATTTTTGGAACAAAATGATCTAAAAACTTTTAGAGCCAAAAGTGTGGGTGACGGTTTGAAATACTGCTTTTTATTTCATCTGCTTGTGCTGCTAATGGCAACACCACAGATATGAAAGGTATTCTCGTTGGCCACCTGCCTTACTAAATAGTAACAGTTAATCCATTACAAATATCATTCACTAAAATGACTTTCCCCCCCCAATTTTCTCACCAACAAACAACTAGAGTGGAACTTGGTAAACCAATTCACATTTCAATTGTCCTTTACCATCCTTTACATTTCAAAATTGTTTGATCGCAGGATTCATTTAGAATTTTCATTAAGATTAAAGGTCACAAGAGTGGTAGCTGCAAATATAGAGAGTTCTTTTTATTGCATTATGTAAACTTAAAATGAAAAAGTAAATCTGTTCCCTGTCGCCTACCTGTGCACATCACAGATCAGCCACTTGGGAAGTTCCAGGCAGCCACTTGTGAAGATTCTTACTGAATGCAGTCCTCACCTCATTAACATCATGAAACGTCAGCTGGTTGGCCATGTGATTGTATCATGCAATAGTTGACTGACTTTCCTTTAATTCTTTCATTGGATGTGGGCCTTGTTGACAAAGCCATGTTTGTTACCTATCCCCCAATTGCCCTTGAACTGAGTGGCATGCTAGGCCTTTTCAGACAGCATTTAAGAGGCAACCGTATAGCTGTGAGTCTGGAGACTGTATAGGCCAGGCCGGTAAGCACGACAGATTTCCTCTCTTTAAAGACAATAGTGAACCAGATGGCTTTTGACAACAATCATTAATAGTAAGTATGGTCAAAATTACTGCCTGATTTATTCATTGAATTTAAATTCCACAAGCTGCCATGGTAGGATTTGAACCCATGTCCCAAGAACATTAGCCTGGGTCACAGGAATATTAATCCAGTGACATTACCATCACGTCACCATCACCCTATGAGTCATGAGTGTGGCACGGTGGCACAGTGGTTAGCATTGCTGCCTCACAGCACCAGAGACCCAGGTTTGATTCCCAGCTTGGGTCACTGTGCGGAGTTTGCACATCCTGTCTGTGTCTACGTGGGTTTACCCCGGGTGCCCAGTTTCCTCCCATTGCCCGAAAGATGTGCTGGTTAGGTTCATTGGCTGTGCTAAGTTCTCCCTCAGAATACCCAAACAGGTGCTGGAGTATGGCAACTAGGGGATTTTCACAGTAACTTAATTGCCGTGTTAATATCAGAGGACTTGTGACACTGATAAATAAACTTTAAACTTTATGTGTTCTGATCACCATTGTGACTGATAGCTTTAAAAAAGGATGTGAATTTCTCAGTGACCAACTCAAAGTATCATGCAACAAAATTTCCTATTTTAAGACTTTTACTGTAACAAACATTGTAAATTCCATATGAACTAGATGTAAACTACAGAAAAGATAACCCCCTTTAACTTCTCAACACTACAAAAAACTCGTCATGTCTTTATATATTATACCACATTTCCACAATCCTAGGTTTTAAATCCAAGTCCTCCCACTATTAACAGGATTCCCTGCTTTGCTAAGGTGAATCTTTTAGTATATGCTTAAATAAACCTCTTCGCTTAACCCTATGAGCATAATTAAATTGACTCCCTGTGGCAAAGTTCAACCTAGTGATTCTCTGGTCCCTAGTGTTTCACAAGATCGTAGAATCATACAGTGCAGAAAGAGGCCCTTCAGCTCATTGAGTCTGCACTGAGCACAATCCCACCCAGGCCCTACCCCCATATCCCTACATATTATACCCACTAATCCCTCTAACCTGTGCATCCCTGGACACTAAGGGGCAATTTCTTAGCATGGCCAATCAACCTAACCTGCACATCTTTGGACTGTGGGAGGAAACCGGAGCACCCAGAGGAAACCCACGCAGATATGAGGAGAATGTGCAAACTCCACACAGACAGTTACCCGAGCCAGGAATCGAACCCAGGACCCTGGAGCTATGAAGCAGCAGTGCTAACCACTGTGCTACCGTGCCACCCTGAAAACTAAAACAAGTTTTCTTGAACATGGGTTGTGTCTCACCAGGCCTTTGATGGGTGGTTAACCCAGAAGCAGTCCTTGTCTTTTGCTGGCACAATTGCACCTATTATGGGTTCTCTTTTCCAACTCTTTGCTCTGAGAGACTCTGTGAGTCTGCAGCAGTAAGGCCAGGCAACACCACTAAAAATCTTCCTCCAGCCTGAAAAATATCCATTGACCATTCTTTTCTGCTTTTATTATTCAGCCAATTTTGTGTCCATGTTGCTACTGTCTTTTATTCCATGAACTATAGTTTTTTTCACAAGTCTGTTGTGTGGCACTGTAGTAAATGCCTCCTGAAAGTCTGTGCACACCACAAAACAGCACTACCCTCATCAATCCTTCTTGTTACCTCCTCAAAAAACTTCAGCAAGTTAGTTAAATGGGATTTCCCCTTTAGAAATCCATGTTGGCTCTCCCACATTTTTCCATATGACTACTAATTCTATCTTGAATAATTGTTTCTAGAAGCTTGTCCACTACTTAAGTTAAACTGACTTAGCAATAATTGTGGGGGCTATCCTTACAATCCTCTTTGGACAAGGGTGTGAGATTTGCAATCCTTCAGTCCTCTGGCACTTCTCCTGAGTCTAGAGAAGACTGAAAGATTATGGCCAGTACCTCTGCAATTTCCATTCGCACTCCCTTCAATATCTGGGGATGAATTTTATCCAGTGCTGGTGCCTTATCAACTTTCAGTGCTGACAGTCTATATACAAAAGCAAACACAATGGATGCTGGAAATACAAACAGTAAGTGCTGGAAATAGTCAGCTGGTCTGGCATCCTCTGTGGATAGAGAAGCACAGTCAATGTTTCTGATCACTAACCTTTAATCAGAACTAGATAAAGTTAAAAATGTGTGTGTTTTTAGCAGGTGAAACAAGGAAGGATATATATATACATATACCTGATCTTTTTCTGCATCTCATATGTCTTTAAACTGCTTTCTTTTTAGCTCCTAAGCCTGTTTAAAAGTCATTCAACTTAATGCTGATACTTCTATCAGTACCTTAATGTGTAATGGTTTAAAAATCTTTCTAACCTACTAGGACTCTTCCTCTTACATTCTTAATTCCCCTTACATCCCTGATTCCCCATATATACCTGATTCCCCGATACCTGGTTCTTCACATGGGTTATTCATGCACACACGATTCCCCACACATATCTGGTTCTTCATATGGGTTTTTCAAATATACATGTTTACACGATTCCCTATACATACCTAATTCCCTACACATGTCGCGATTCCGCTGCATACCATGTTTCTCACAAGTTTCTGGTTCCCTGTACATACTTTAGTCCCCGGATGTACTGATGCACATTCACCTGTAGAGTGCAGACTCAGCTAATTTATCAACTGTACCTGTCTGGATGGCAGGTCAGTAGTGTTAGGTCACCCAGTGCTACTGCCAGAAAGTGTAACTTGTCAAACGGCAAGTGGGCTGCATAATCATGCTGTTTATTATCCTTTACAAGCACAGACCTGGTCTGAGCTATGCAGCGATGGACATTGATAGTTTTACCTTGCCAGGGCTGTAACTCAAAACTATCCCAAATCCAGTCATGTCACCAAGAAGCTATTTTATCATCCTTCAGCCTTTTAGAACGAACAAATAGTGGGTATAAGTCAGTATTAAAAAAAACATGCTATGCAACATGTATAAGACCAAAGACAGAGAAATCATGAATGCTGACTGCTGTAAAGGTCTTATATTCTGCAGTAACACATTTCAACAATACAATTTCTGGGTTTATATAGACGAACTAAACTATCCAACCTACCTTGGTTAATCTTTTTGAAATCACCCCATAGTCCCCATGCACAACGTCAAACAATTTATTTTAAACGACTACAGAATTTTTAAATTGCTGATCTCCCCAGAAGCTCATTCTGAGCATTTAATCAGTCCTTTTTTGTGAACAGCGTCCTGGGATTAATTCAGCAGTGTAAATATATGTCTTCTAGTTCTGCTATTGCAGACAATCTTGATATACCTATCTCTCTAGCTTTAGACTTTTCAATATCAGTTTTCTCAATCGTTGTAAAGTCCCTGTTATGTGATTACATGTTATCTCATGAAGCAGTCTAGAGGTTTGTATAATTAAAAATAACAGTTTATTAATAATACTTTATGTGTATGTACAGGATACAGTCCTGTCTAGGTGTTATCCTCATGTTGTCATGATCTAGCAGTAAGTAATTGCCATTCAAACCAAATCCCAAAGGGAAACTATCCCGAACTATCTCAACTATTTTGTATTTATGTTTTACTACAAGAATCATAAGAATCATAAGAACTAGGAGCAGTAATTTAGCCCCTCGAGCCTACTCAGCCATTTAATCTGATCATAGCTGATCTCATTTCTGCCTCAACTCCATTTACCTGACCATTCACCATAGTCCTTCAAACCCTTACTAATTAAAAATCTGTCCACCTCTTCGTTAAATTTACTCAAAGTTCCAACATCCACTGCGATCTGGGGTAGTGAATTCCACAAACTCATGATCCTGTGAGAGAAGTAATTTCTCTTGATCTCTATTTAAATCTGCCAACCCTTATCCTAAAAATATGACCTCTTGTTCTAGATTGCCCCACAAGAGGAAACATCCCCTCCACATCTACTTTGTCAATCCCCCTTATTGTCATGTACACTTCAATTTGATCTCCTCTCATTTGTCTAAACTCCAGAGAGTATAGGCCTAAACTGTCCAATCTCTCTTCATAACTCAAACACCTCATCTCCGGAATCAATCTAGTGAACCTTCTCTGAACCGCTTCCAATGCAACTACATCCCTCCTCAGATAAGGGGACCAAAACTATACACAATAATCAAAGTGCAGTTTCACTAATGCTTTCTACTGTAATAGCTAAACTTGACTACTTTTATATTCTATTCCTTTAGCAATAAATGCCTAGATTCCATTTGCCTTTCTTATTACCTGCTATAACTGCATGCAAGATTTCTGTGATTCATGCACAAAGACACTCAGATCCCTCTGCACTGAAGCACTCCGAAGTTTCTTTCCCTTTACGTAATAATTTGCCTTTGCATTTTTCCTATCAAAATGGATTTCCTCACTTTTACTCGTTAAAATCCATCTGCTACATTTTGCCTATTCACTTAACCTATCCATACCCATCTGCAAATTTGTTACTTCATTTTAGCAACCTACTATCCTACCTGTTTTAGTGTCATTTGCAAATTCAGTTATGGTACCTACTATCCTACTTCCATGCCATTAATATAGATTGTAAATAGTTGGGACCTGAGGAAAGAACCCTATGGCACCTGAGTAGTTACGTCTTGCCAACCAGAAAAAGACCCATTTATCCAAAGAACCCAAGCAAATTAGTCAAACATGATTTTTCTTCATAAAATCATGCTGACTCTGATAGATAACATTTTGACTTTCTAAATGCCCTGTTATTATTTCCTTTATAAGGGATTCTAACAGTTTCCCAATGACAGATGTTAAACAAATTGGTTATAGTTTCCTTAATTTTGCCTCCCTATACTTTGGATCCAATGAGATTTAACCTGATGCAACAACCTACCATGCGGTACCTTGACAACCTTGGTAGGTTGTTGCATCAGGTTAAATCTCATGGGATCCAGGGTAAGGTAGCCAAATGGATACAAAACTGGCTTGATGACAGAAGACAGAGGGTGGTTGTAGAGGGTTGTTTTTCAAACTGGAGACCTGTGACCAGCGGTGTGCCTCAGGGATTGGTGCTAGGTCCGCTGTTATTTGTCATTTATATTAATCATTTGGATGAGAATTTAGGAGGCATGGTTAGTAAGTTTGCAGATGACACTAAGATTGGTGGCATAGTGGATAGTGAAGAAGGTTATCTATGATTGCAATGGGATCAATTGGGCCAAAGGGCTGATGAATGGCCAATGGAGTTTAATTTAAATAAATGTGAGGTGATGCATTTTGGTAGATTGGACCGGGACAGGACTTACTCAGTTAACGGTAGGGTGTCGGGGAGAGTTATAGAACAAAGAGATCTAAGGGTACAGCTTCATACAGGTGGACAAAGTGGTGAAGAAGGCATTCGACATTCAGAACATTGAATACAGGAGTTGGGATGTCTTGTTGAAGTTGTACAAGACATTGATATGGCCACATTTGGAGTACTGTGTACAGTTCTGATCACCCTATTATTGGAAGGATATTATTAAACTAGAAAGAGTGCAGAAAAAATTTACTAGCATGCTACTGGGGCTTATGGTTTGAGTTATAAGGAAAGGCTGGATAAACTGAGACATTTTTCCTGCAGCGTTGGAGACTTAGGGGTGATCTTATAGAGGTCTATAAAATAATGAGGGGCATGGATCAGTTCTATAGTCAACAGCTTTTCCCAATAGTAGGGGAGATTAAAACTAGAGGACATAGGTTTGAGGTGAGAAGGAGAAATACAAAGGGGTCCAGAAGGGCAATTTTTTCAGACAGAGGGTGGTCAGTGTCTGGAACAAGCCTGGAAAGAGATCGCCACTTGGTTAGACTCACAAATAAACTATTAGGCAATAGTCCCATAGATCTTTACATTTAAAAAATCCAGTAATATTATCACAAGGAATCCATGGTTGTTGTAGGATTCTCTCTATCGTGCTTGACTGTGGAAAATTCTAAAAACTTTAAAAACAAAACCCTGCTTTCTAAAAAGCAGACATGTTTCTAGTTGGCTAAAAAATACTTCAATTTACTTCTTTTCACAGTTCTCTCCCAGCATAGAGCAATCCCTTCAGGAGCTCTTGCACAGCCACTCCCCGACACAGCTTCCAACCTCTCCCTCAATATTAGAAACCTCGGAACATAGAAACTAGAAGCAGGAGTAGGCCATTCAGCTTTTCGATCCTATTCTGCCATTCATTATAATCATGGCTGATCATCAAATTCAATATCCGGATCCTCCCTTCCCCCAATATCCCTTCATTCCTTTAGTCCCAAGAGCTACATCTAATTTCTTTTTGAAATCAGACAATGTTTTGGCCTCAGCTACATTCTGCGGTAGTGAATTCCACACATTCACTGCCCTCTGGGTGAAGAAATTTCTTCTACATAAGAAATAGGAGCAGGAGTAGGCCATCTAGCCCTTCGAGCCTGCCCCGCCGTTCAATAAGATCATGGCTGATCTGAAGTGGCTCAGTTCCACTTTCCCGCTTTCTCCCCATAACCCTTAATTCCCTTGCCTACCAAAAACCTAACTACCCATGTCTTAAATATATTTAGCGAGGCAGCCTCCACCACTTCAACGGGCAGAGAATTCCAGAGATTCACCACCCTTTGAGTGAAGAAGTTCCTCCTCAACTCCGTTCTAAACTGTCCCCCCTTATCTTGAGGCTGTGCCCTCTAGTCCTGCTGTCCTTTCTGAGCAGGAAGAATCTGTCCACCTCAGTTCTAAAAGGTTTACCCCTTATCCTCAAACTATGACCAAGTTCTGGACACACCCATAGAACCATAGAACCATTGAACACTTCAGGCCTTTTGGCCCTTCTCGGCTGTGTCGAACCATTTTTCTGCCTCGTCCCACTGACCTGCACCTGGACCACATTCCTCCACACCCCTCTCATCCATGTACCTGTCCAAGTTTTTCTTAAATGTTAAAAGTGAGCCAGCATTTACCACTTCATTGGGCAGCTCATTCCACACCCCCACCACTCTCTGTGTGAAGAAGCCCCCCCTAATATTCCCTTTAAACTTTTTCCCCTTCATCCTTAACCCATGTCCTCTAGTTTTTTCTCCCCTAGCCTCAGTGGAAAAAGCCTGCTTGCATTCATTTATCTATACCCATCATAATTTTATACACCTCTATCAAATCTCCCTTCATTCTTCTATGCTCCTGGGAATAAAATCCTAATCTAGTCAACCTTTCTCTGTAACTCAGTTTCTCAAGTCCCAGCAACATCTTGTAAACCTTCTCTGCACTCTATCAACTTTATTAATATCCTTCCTGCACACAATACTTCAAATTCAGCCTCACCAATGTCTTATACAACCTCACCATAACATTCCAACTCTTATACTCAATACTTTGATTTATAAAGGTCAATGTTCTAAAAGCACTCTTTACGACCCTATCTAGCTGTGGCACCACTTTTAGGGAATTATGTATCTGTATTCCCAGATCCCTCTGTCCTACTGCACTCTTCAGTGTCCTACCATTTACTTTGTATGTTCTACCTTAGTTTGTCCTTCCAAAGTGCAATACCTCATATCTGTCTGCATTAAACTCCATCTGCCATTTTTCAGCCCATTTTTCTAGCTGGTCCAAATCCCTCTGCAAGCTTTGAAAACCTCCTCACTGTCCACTACACCTCCAACCTTTGTATCATCGGCAAATTTGCTGATCCAATTTGCCACATTATCATCCAGATCATTTATATAGCTGATAAACAACAATGGACCCAGCACTGATCCCTGTGACCCACCACTAGTCACAGGCCTTCACTCAGAGAAGCAATCTTCCATTACCACTCGCTGGCTTCTTCCATTGAGTCAATGTCTAATCCAATTTACTACCTCTCCATGTATACCTAGCGACTGAACCTTCCTAACTAACCTCCCATGCGGGATCTTGTCAAAGGCCTTACTGAAGTCCATGTAGACAACATCCACTACCTTTGTCCACTTTCCTGGTAACCTCCTCGAAAAACTCTAATAGATTGGTTAAACAAAGCCATGTTGACTCTCCCTAATAAGTTCCTGTCCATCCAAGTATTTGTAGGTTCTATCTCTTAGTACTCCTTCCAATAATTTACTTACTACTGACATCAAATTTACTGGCCTATAATTTCCTGGATTACTTTTTGAGCCTTTTTTAAACAATGGAACAACATGAGCTATCCTCCAATCTTCCAGCACCTCACCCATGGATACCAACATTTTAAATATATCTACCAGGGTCCCTGCAACTTCAACACTAGTCTCCTTCAAGGTCCGAGGGAATACCCTGACTGGTTCTGGGGATTTATCTGCTCTGATTTGCCTCAAGACAGCAAGCACCTCCTCCCCTTTAATCTGTATAGGTTCCATGAACTTCCTACTTGTTTGCCTTATTTCTGTAGACTCCATGCCAGTCTCCTTAGTAAATACGGATGCAAAAAACCCATTTAATATCTCCCCCATTTCTTTTGGTTCCATACAAAGCTGATATTCAAGAGGACCAATTTTATCCCTTTATCCCTTTTGCTCTTAATATACCTGTGGAAGCTCTTAGGATTATCCTTCACCTTGACTGTCAAAGCAACCTTATGTCTTCTTTTAGCTGTCCTGATTACCTTCTTAAGAAATTTCTTGCACTTTTTATACTCCTCAGTATCTTATTTGTTCCCTGTTGCCTATACATGTCATACATCTCTCTCTTCTTCTTCATCAGAGTTACAATATCCCTCAAGAACCAAGGTTCCTTATTTCCACTATGGGAACATTCTTTCTGAATCTATCCTATCTAATCCTGTTAGAATTTTACAAGTTTTTTATGAAATCCCCTCTCACTCTTCTAAACTCCAGTGAATATAATCCTAACAGACTTAGTCTGTCCTGATGTGACAGACTTGCCATCCCAGGAATCAGCCTGGTAAACCTTCGCTGTATTCCCTCTATAGCAAGGACACCCTTCCTCAGGTAAGTGCAACAAAACTGCAGACAATACTCCAAATGTGGCCTCGCCAATACCCTATACAATTGCAGCAAAATATCCCTATCCCTAATATTCAAACCTTCTCGTCATGAAGGCCAACATACCATTTGCCTTCTTTACTGCCTGCTGTACCTGTGCACTTACTTTCAGTGACTGATGCACAAGGACTCCAAGGTCTTGTTGAGTATCCATTTCTCTCAATTTACACTCATTCGAGTAATAATCTATCTTCCCATTATTGCTACCGAAGTGATAATCTCACAATTATCCATATTATATTGCACCTGCCTTGCATATGCCCACACACTCAGCCTGTCCAAATCATGCTGAAGCACCTCTGCATTCTCCTCATAGCTCACTCTCCCACCCAACTTTGTATCATCTACAGATTTGGAGATAATACATTCAGTTCATTCTTCCAAAACATTAATATATAATGTGGACAGTTGGGGTCCTAGCACAAACCCTTGCGGAACCCCACTAGTTACTGACCCATTTATACCAACTGTTTGCTTCCTTTCTGTTAACTTTGCACTTTATAAGACCCTTGTCAGGCCTCACTTGGAGGACTGTGCGCAGTTCTGGTCACCTCACTATAGGAAGGATGTAGAAGCTATTGAAAGGGTACAGAGGAGATTTACAAGGATGTTGCCTGGACTGGGAGGCATGCCTTATGAAGTTAGGTTGAGGGAGCTGGGAGTCTTTTCCCTGGAGAGACGAAGGTTGAGAGGCGACCTGATAGAGGTTTATAAAATGTTGAGAGGAATAGATAGGGTGGATTCTCAGAGGCTATTTCCCCAGGTTGAAATGGTCGCTACGAGAGGACACAGATTTAAGGTGCGGGGAGGCAAGTACAGAAGTGATGTTTAGGGGTAAGTTTTTCACTCAGAGGGTGGTGAGTGAATGGAATCGGCTGCCGTCTGTGGTGGTGGAGGCGAACTCGCTGGGGTCTTTTAAAAGACTTCTGGATGAGTATATGGGATTTAATGGGATTGGGGGTTATAGATAGGTCTATGGATTGGTAGGTGTTGATGTGATCGGCGCAACTCGTGGGCCGAAGGGCCTGTTTGTGCTGTAGTGTTCTATGTTCTATGTTCTAATGTTATACAGTATATTAAACATTTGTTTCAGATCCAGTTTTCAATTTATTCAAACCACATTCCAACACAAAGAAAATTGGTGTCAGAAATTTGCAAACTCCTGTTTTCTTCACAAGGGAGTAAGCTTTAAGATTGGTTTGTGATGCAGAGTGATGCCAACAGCGCGGCTTCAATTCCGTACTGGCTGAGGTTATTCATGAAGGCCGTGCCTTCGCAATCTTGAGGTTTGGTGATCCTCAGATTAAATCACTACCAGTCACCACCTATAGTCATCTGGGACTATGGCAGCTTTACCTTTACCAAAATCGTTATGTGGGGGTACTGATTCCCCAGTCCTGCAATAACCCTCGCAGTCCCAAACACCCCAATACCACAGTCCCCTTTCAATCACCTAGTTCTGAGGCTGAAGAGTTTATCTCAATAGTATACATCTCGTGCCTCATCTCTCCACTACTCTTAATGCTTGGTTGTGCCTTAAGATCTGAATACTCACAGTACGTAGAGTGTCTTATTTGATTTAATTTGATTTGGTTTATTATTGTCACATGTATTGGGAGAGAGTGAAAAGTGTTGTTGCTTGCATGCTATGCAGACTATTCATAGGGTACAGAGGGAAGAAGGAAAGGAGAGGGTGCAGAATATAGTGAGTTTAAAAGCATTTGATTACAGTTTTAAAAGCCTAGAATATGAATTTGAGGGTATGCTGGGGACAGCTTGCAAGAAGTCGTTAAGCTCCGGTGCCATCTTGAATTAGTTTCCCCTGAGCTAAGCACTTTACAGTTTCAGCATACAAAACCACTGTGGGTGGGATTTTCCAGCCCCATCCACTATTGGGAACGTCCAATCTCGCCCTCCCAAAGTAAATGAACTTTTGGCTGGGCCGTTGTATCCACCGTGTGGCAGGACCGGAGAATCCCAATCACGGCCTGGAAATTGTTATCAGCATAAACATGAAGCCTGGCAACAACTCATGGAGATGCAGCAGAAAGTAGCAGTGTCCATGATTCCCCAGCCACTGGCTCTGCTGAGGCTTCTGTGCATTCCAAGCTCACACTGAAAGTGCAGGGGCAATTCAAGCAAATTGGGCAAATAATTTCCAGTCACCCAGACAATGAATGATGTGGAGGAGCCTGTGTAATGTACATGTGTTTTTGTCAACCATATGATTTGGGCGCTGGGGCTCAGACACTTTTCCTGTGTGCTGATCCATTAGAAAGTAATTCACGCTAAGAGCTTTTTCCAGCTCGCATGGCTCTATGTGCACAGCCTTGTGGCGTTCAAACTCATTGTTGCACTAATATTCAATCTGGTTGAGGAGATACAGCAGGAACAGCAACCACCAGACAAAACCGTTTAGTTCTCATTAAAGAGTACTGTGTTATCATGCTAATGGCTAACAGGGAGGTAGTGCCAAACCGTGTCCCCTTCTACATGAATTCCCCTAGAAAATGACTGTAGTTCAGGATAGAACTGCCCTCAGCTATCCAAGAAATCACTGCCCTCAATTTTAATGCAGTGGTCTTTTCGCAAGCTAATGCAAGCGATGTCTGCAATATCAGCCATTCTACAGCTCTATATGTCTCAAAAATGCGGCTGATCTTTTATTCAGGTTCAACACCTTTGTAACAATCACATCAAAGTAGTAGCAGAGTTGGATCAAACTGAGTACAACAGCTAGGGGTCTGAGTATTGCAGCTAGGGGTTCAGCATTGTAACTACATTATGTATATGTGTAGAAAAGAGTTCATCTCTCACCATGGCTAGCTGGTCAGGCAGGGTGGAGGCAGATTTCAGATCGGCTCTGATATCTCACATCTTGTGCCAAGCACCACCCTTTTCTGAAAGGAAGGTTACATATGAACATAGATACAAACATATAAGATAGAAACAGAAATAGGCCATGTGGTCCCTCCAGCCTGCTCCAGCATTCATTAAGATCATGGCTGATTTTTTTTTATTATTGGTACCTTTCATTATTTTATTTCTAATCAAAAAAGCCAATTCAAATCAAGTCTAATTATGATCCCCACATGGGAGGCAAACCAGCTCCAGTGAGTAGTCTCATAACACCAGGTTAAAGTCCAACAGGTTTATTTGATAGCACAAGATTTTGGAGCACCGCTCCTTCATTAGGTGAGTGCAGGATTTGTTTCACAAACAGGGCATATATAGACTATGCCCCGCTTGTGAAACAAATCCTGCACTCACCTAATGAAGGAGCAGCACTCTGAAAGCTCGTGCTATCAAATAAACCTGTTGAACTTTAACCTGGTGTTATGAGACTACTTACTGTGCCCACCCCAGTCCAATGTCGGCAACTCCACATCATGGAAACCAGATCCAAGTTGACAAGGCGAGACTTTGCATCCCATCTTGGGCTTGATCAAACGAGATCCAAGCTGACAGGATGAAGCATTGCATTCCCTCCTGGGCTTGATCTAACGCTTCACCTTAGCTAAAAGGCTGAGATGGTTTTGAAAAATTACATCAGGTAAAGCCTTAGTTTAACCTCATTGGCTACCCTGGTCCTTTACTCCTGACCTAAGCACACCACCATCATGGGTACCAGCGCACTCCCAGTGCAATGGGCCAACCTGATCCCCTGTTCAATCATGCTTTCACCCCTGCCAGGTTTGTGTTTCAAATTCCATATTCCCATCTATCCCAGGTAAGCATTGATTCCCTTCCCTAACAAGAATCTAGCTAACTCTGCCTTCTAAGTATTCAGTGACCCAGCCTTCTGAGGCAGAGAGTTACAAAGTTGCACAACCTTCTCAGAGAGGGCAGCCCCTAATTTTAAAACAGTGCCCCTTAGTTCTGGATTCATCCACAAGAGGAAACATCCTTTCCACATCCACCTTGACAAGACCGTTCAGGATCTAATATACGTCAATCAAGTCACCCCTCACTCTTGTAAACTTCAGTAGAAACAAGCCCAGTCTGCCCAACCTTTCCTCCTACAACAACCCACTCATTCCAAGTAGTAATCTAATAATTTCCTCTGAACCATCTCCAAAATATTTACATTATTCCTTAAATAAGAAGACCAAAACTGCATACAATGTTCAAGATATAGTCTCACTGATGCCCTGTATAACTGAAACATAACATCCTTATTTATATGTTCAATTCCTTTCATAATAAAGGATAGCTTTCTTAATTACTTGCTGTATCTGCAGACTAACCTTCTGTGATTCATGCACCAGAGCACTCAGATCCCTCTGCACCTTGACATTCTGAAGTCATTCACTGTTTACAGAAGAGGAACCTGTCTACCTGGCAGCACTAATCTGGGAGTGCCAACCTGTGTCAGGGGGCAATGTGAGGGGTGGGCTCTATTGGGAGCCTCATGGGAGAGGGATTCATTTATTTGTGGTTGTGGGGGATTTGTGGGCATGTGAGCTGGGAATGCCAGTGATGGCTATGTGTGTGTGGGAGGTAGGGAGTGGGGGGGGCGGTTGGTTCGGGTGCAAGGGGTCCAATACCAGTGATGTTTGTGGAATTGAGTGGGAAGGGGAGGGATTGGTGGTGAAATTAACTGTTTGGGTGGGTGATGGCGCAATGCCATTTCTGATGGCAGGGGTGGGGGAGGAGTGCCAGGTCTGATCATGGAGGCAGGAGAAGGAGGGGTGCCCTAAGACTTCCGTGGTGGAGTAGGGGGGGAATGTAATTTCTTTCTCTGATTGATAAACAGTGCCCCGATCTCCGTGTGGCTGGACTTTACCAGCATGTTTATACACTGCCCCTTCACAGGATGTCATGAAACATACCCTCTGTTTATTCTGAAAGTGTCAGAAGACTTGGAAAGAAAACCAGCCTGTTTCTCTGTAGAAAAATGTAAAAGATTTTCATCAAACCATGACATTTTGCCAAATTCTGGTAAGGTCGCACGTGTGTGCTGGGACAATGTACAGTTTATAGAGGTGAAACAGTGATATTGATACAGTGCACCGTTTAGAGGTGAAACACTGATATTGATACAGTGCACTGTTTACAGAGGTGAAACAGTGATATTGATACAGTGCACTGTTTACAGAGGTGAAACAGTGATATTGATACAGTGCACTGTTTACAGAGGTGAAACAGTGATATTGATACAGTGCACTGTTTACAGAGGTGAAACAGTGAGTATTGATGCAGTGCACTGTTTACAGAGGTGAAACAGTGAGTATTGATACAGTGCACTGTTTACAGAGGTGAAACTGTGAGTGTTGATATTGGTTGTATGATTTCTACATTCCCCACTTGGAGTGCTCTTCTCTAACAGCAATGCCCTGTTACATTTGTGTTTCATTGCCCCTGATGGTCATTCCTATTATCACAAGTGATCCAATTTGATACAAGCAGTTTTACATGTGATGGTTTGCAAATAAAATTTGTTACAGATAGGTTATTTTAATGGATTTACAATGATGTTAGAACAGTTGTTAAGAGATGGTAAATGAAAACTATTAAAACATTTACTATATCCAAAGATAAATCCATCAGATGATAAATGGCTATCGAACTGATACGTTAATTCTGTTTCTGTCTCCAGATGCTGAGTTTTTCCAGCATTTTCTGTGGCATGGTGGCACAGTGGTTAACACTGCTGCCTCATAACACCAGGGATCTGGGTTTAATTCCTGCCTCGGGTCACTGTCTGTGTGGAGTTTGCACATTCTCCCCATGTCTGTGTGGGTTTCCTCTGGGTGTCCTGGTCTCCTCCTACAATCTGAAATGGTTAGGTGCATTGACCTGAACAGGTGGCGGAGTATGGCGACTAAGGGAATTTCGCAGTAACTTCATTGCAGTGTTAATGTAAGCCTTACTTGTGACAATTAAACTTTAACTTTTGTTTGGATTTTTAATTGATAGAACTATCATTCCTGAATATAGAATTGTTTTTCTACTGTAATTCTAACAGCAAAACCTAGGTGCTGATTTGGTGCTGTCTAATAAAGTATCCCAGTGTAAAAGGCCAACAGTTTAGGAAGTACACTCAGACATATTTATGAATGTTCTTTGTTTTTACATTTTTATCCCTCATGGCTGTTGTCATAGCTCCATCTGCTCCATCCTGTTCATGCCAACTCATGTCCATTCTGGGAAAGCTGATAAACAATTCCTGAGGTGTTGATAGCAAAGTCTCTACAGATATGTCCCATGTTTGTGTTTGGGTTGGATTACATTATTCCTGGGGCTGACTGCTGGTCACACCAGACCATAAGGCACAAGTCAGGAGTGTGAAGTAACATTCTCCACTTGCCTGGATGGTTGCAGCTCCAACGACACTCAAAAAGCTCAGCGCCATCCAAGGACAAAGCAGCTTGCTTGATTGGCATCCATTGTACCACCTTAAACATTCACTCCCACCACCATCAGCTCACCTGAGTTGCTATACTTAACATCCCAACTTGCCCTTGACAACACTTGTATCGCCCATGGGAAGAAGGCCAGCAGATGCATAGGGATACCGCCAGGAGCATTTTCCAATTCCCACATCAACCTGACTTGGAACCACATCACTGTTACTTCACTAACATTGGGTCAAAATCCTGGAACTCTAACAGCATCGTGGGAGTACCTACACCACAGGGACTGCAATGGTTCAAGAAGAGAGATCGCCACTGTTATGATCTCAGTTGGTGTTACCACTGGACAGGAAGATTTCAGAATGGAACCCTGCATCGAAAGATCGTAACTTTTACCTTCATTTAGCAAATGTGGAGGAACAGAATTGCTAATTAGTTTTAACAACAGGGAAAAAAACATTTATTAAGCATCCAAAGTTTGGTTATGGTACAGTACTTCCTCCCCCTTGCCCCCCCACCCATAGTTTCACAAATATTTACCGTTTTCAAAATAACACCCCACTCTGAACCAAAAGGCCAATCCCACTCAACCAATCTTCCATTGACTTCTCTCACAATCCTCACAGAAAATTGTTGCATGAGGTTTCCAAACATCACTCCCAAAAAAACACACTTTAAAATCTTATCTCAAACAATGCTCTCCATTAGCTGTTTCCTTCAAGAATCTGCTCCAGGTTTTCCAACTGTCCTTTCAAACTAAGCTTCTGCTCTATTTTTTAACAAGAAATCCAGCTCCAGGTTTCCTACCTCTCCTTTCAGGCTTGCTTGACCTTGAATTGCAACATGCATATAAAATTCTACACAGACCTAGGTATTCAGTCCCCAACAAAATGCTATTTCTTCAAAAACAGAAAATAAGGGCACCAAACCTTATGCTTGCTTCAGATATGGGGCTTCTCTGTAGCCAAAATCATCAGTTCGTCACTTCTCAGGTCTGTCTTTGACTTTCATGAACAGTATCCTGTTCTAAACACAGTTTTTCTTTGTTCTTTAACTTCAGACTTCTTGGAGACTTTTCTTCATTTCTCTAATTCCCTTAACTAGCTGTTCTTTAAGTTTCCTGCACTTGTTTCTTAACCATTACTCATGGTATGGTGTTTTTTTCTAGCAAAGCTGAGAAAGATGGTCCCTCTATAGCCTTCTAAAACCAACAGCTAAATATTCAGTTAAAACTGAACTCAAAAAAGGATAAATAGCCATTTATCCCTTTTGCTAAGCAACAACTTTTACTCTACCAGCTTGTTTACTTCTCATGCCACAACGCACCCTAAGCACAATAAAAGCACAGCTTGAACTGTCCAAACCCCAAGATACAAACACTTCAGTCTAGCATGAACTTAACTAGAGTTTTACCCTTCCTTACATAGAAACACTAAATCAAACACACTTAAAACTGTATCTTATTTCTACTATTTAACAATACGTATTTGGATCATTAAAACTACCTCTTTTTCCTGACACCACCATTTTTCTCACAGCAATTAGGGATGGACAATAAGTGCTGGTTTTGTCAGTGATGCCCAAATCCCCATACAGTACAAACAAAATCCTGCTGTCAGAGGAATTGCACTGCAGCCTTTCTTTCCTCAGTGTTAAGGGAGGACAGGCGGAAAGGAAAAGGTGGTGAAGTGGCACTATTGATTCAAGATAATATTGATACGATTTTGAGGAAAGGTATTAACATTGATGATGTGGAATCTGTATGGGTCGATACAAAGAACAAAGAACAAAAACAGCCCGGGAAACAGGCCCTTCGGCCCAACGAGCCCACGCCGCCATCTCAACACCACCAGTCCCCCTCTCCACCCACGACCCCTGTCTAATGTTTTATGGCCATCCAGATTGAGGGAAACCGATTTAGGGACAATTTATTACTGCCAATCAGCTTAACAGCACATCTTTGGGGTGTGGGAGGAAACCGGAGCACCCAGAGAAAACCCACGCAAGCACAGGGAGAATGCGCAAACTCCCACAGACACCGGCCCAAATCCATGTGTCTGCACAACAATCAGTGATAGTCACTGAGCTGTCGTCTTGCCCAGTATCTGGTCCAGTTTAGGCACACACTAACGACATGAAGCACTAGGCCAATCTCGAACAACCAAGAGCAGCCCCAGTACGACCCATCGCGTGTATGCCCCTCGTTGGACACGAGGTGGACCGACTTAAAACCTGTGAATGAAAAGGAAAAAAAAATTATTATTGTACCATATCCATTTACCTTACCAGGGACGCCCCAATGCTAATGACCCTTATTTAAAACAATCTCCTATATCCACCCATCTCCAACCCACTCATGTGCCTGTCTAAGTTACTCTTAAATGACTCTAGCGTGTTTGCCTCCATCACCTTACTTGGCAGAGCATTCCATACCCCCACTACCCTCTGTGTGAAAAACCTCCCTCTAATATCTGTGTTATACCTCTCCCCCTTCACCTTAAGTCCATGGCCCCTTGTCCTATGTGTCTCTACCATAGGAAATAGCTTACTTCTGTTTACTCTATCTATACCCTTCATAATCTTATATACCTCTATTAGATCCCCCCTCAGTCGCCGTCCTTCAAGGGAAAAGAGCCCCAATTTCTTCAATCTCTCCTCATACCCCAGTCCTTCCATACCAGGCAACATCCTGGTAAACCTCCTCTGCACTCTCTCCAGAGTCTCCACGTCCTTCCGGTAGTAAGGCGACCAGACCTGGACGCAGTACTCTAAATGCGGCCTAACCAACGTTCTGTACAACTGCAACATTAGACTCCAGCTCTTATATTCTATACCCCTTCCTATAAAGGCTAACATACCATAGGCTTTCTTCACCACACTCTCCACTTGCACTGCCACCTTCAAAGACTTGTGCACTTGCACCCCCAGGTCTCGCTGCAATTCCAGATACAATAGAGGAGGAATTTCTGGAGTGCATATGGTGTGGTTACATTAAGGAACCAACAAGGGAGCAGACCATCTTGGACTGGGTGTTTTGAGAAAGGATTAATTGACAATCTAGTTGTGAGAAAACACTTGGAGATGAGTGACCACAATATGGTAGAATTTTTTGTCAAAGTGGAGAGTGATGTAGTTGATTCTGAGACCAAGGTCCTGAAGCTCAATAAAGATAACAATGATGGTATAAGGCATGAATTGGTCATGGTAGACTGGGAAATATTACTGAAAGGAAAGGCAGTGGACAGGCAATGGCAGGCATTTAAAAAACGAATAGGTGAACTCCAGTAGTTGGTGCAAGAATGGTAAGGAAATTGTGGCCAAATCATGGCTTATAAGGGAAATTAGAGATAATATCAGATTCAGGGAAGAAGCATAGAAATTGGCAAGAAAAAGCAATAGGCCTGAGGATTGGGAGCAGTTTAAAATTCAGCCAAGGAGGACCAAGGGATTGATTAGGAAGTTGTGAGTTTTTATGTTTCCTTGCTAGTTTACTTTTACACTTTGACTGTAAAAGTTTCTATAGGTATGTAAAGAGAAAAAGATGAACAAAAATGAATGGGGCCCCATACAGTCAGAAACTGGAGAGGTCATAACGGACAATAAAGAAATTAGTTGATGAATTAAATTTGTACTTTGCTTCAACCTTCAAAGAGGAAGACATAAATAATGTACCAAAAGTGCTAAAAGAAATATGTTTTAATGAGGAGCTGAAGGAAATCAGCATTAGTAAAGACATGGTTTTGGGCAAATTAATGGGATTGAAGGTGGAAAAATTTCCAGGTCCTGATAATCTTCATCTCAGAGTACTTAAGGAAGTAGCCCTGGAAATAGTAGATCCATTGCTGGTTATTTTCCAAAATTCTTTGGACTCTGGAATAGTTTCTACAGATTAGAGGGTGGCAAATGTAAGCCCGCTATTCAAAAAGGGAAGGAGAGAGAAAACAGGCTACTATAGACCAGTGAGCCTAACGTTGGAACCAAGGAAGTTGCTAGAGTCTATTATCTAGGATTTCATAACTGGGCATTTGGAAGACAGACAAAGTCAGCATGGATTTATAAAAGGGAAATCATGCTTGACAAATCTATTGGAACTTTTTGAGGATGTTACTTGTGCAGTTGATCAAGGAGAACCAGTGAATATGGTTTATGTAGACTTTCAGAAGGCTTTCGACAAGGTCTGACATAACAGACTACTATGTAAAGTTAAAGCATATAGGATTGCAGGTAATGTGTTGAAATGGATAGAAAGCAGGTTAGCAGATAGGAAACAAAGAGTTGGCATAAATGGTCTTTTTCTGACTGGCAGCCAGTGACTAATGGTGTTCCACAGGGATCTATGCTAGGACCCCAACTGTTCACATTATATATTAATGATTCGGAAGAGGGAGCTGAATGAATTATCTCCAAATTTGCAGATTATACAAAGTTAGGTGGGAGAATGAGCTGTGAGGAGGATGCAGAGATGCTTCAGCATGATTTGGATAGACTGATTATGTGGGCACCTGTGTGGCAGATGCAGTGTAATGTGGATAAATGTGAGGTTATCCACTCTGGTAGCAATAATAGGAAGACAAATTATTACTTGAATGTGTGTAAATTGAGAGAGGTGGATACTCAATGAGACCTTGGAGTCCTCGTGCATCAGTAAGAGCGCAGGTACAGCAGGCAGTAAAGAAGCCACTAGTATTTCGGCCTTCATAGTGAGAGGATTTAAGAATAGGGATAGGGATGTTTTGCTGCAATTGTGTAGGGTGTTGGTGAGGCCACGTCTGGAATATTTTGTGCAGTTCAGTGTCCTTATCCGAGGAAGGATGTCCTTGTTATACAGTGAGTACAGAAAAGGTTTACCAGACTGATTCCTGGGATGGCTAGACTATTGCATGAGGAGAGACTAAGTTGGTAACGATTATATTCACTGGATTTAGAAGAGTGAGAGGGGATCTCATAGAAACTTAAAAAATTCTAACAGGGTTAGACCAGGATAGATTCAGAAAGAATGTTCCCAATGGTGGGAGAGTCCAGAACTAGGGGTTGTAGTTTAAGGATAAGCAGTAAACCTTTTAGAACTGAGGAGAGGAGAAATTTCTTCACCCAGAGGACACTGAATGGATGGAATTCACAACCACGGAAAGTAATTGAGGCCAAAACATTGTCTGATCTCAAGAAGAAAATAAATATAGTTCTTAAGGCTAAAGGGAACAAGGGAAATGAGGAGTAGGGAGGATGAGGATATAGAATTTGATGATCAGCCAGTTCAAAGGGCTGAATGACCTACTCCTGCATCTAGTTTTTATATTTCTGTGTAACAGCAAGAAAAAAAATAAGAATCAAAAATGATAAAACCCAAGTTTAAGCAGTGATGTTCTGTAATGAACAACATGGAGGGCTGCCTGTGTCAGTGTTACAATAACTCAGTGAGCACTCTGGCCTCCAAGGCAATTGGATTGCAGGTTAAATCCCAATTCAGATACTTACAACTAAACACATCATCTCAGTCAATCCTTCACTGCAGTCCTGAGGGAATGCTGAGCTGCCGATGAGATGTTAAATTGAGGCCCCGTCTACCCTCTCAGCTGAATGTAAAGGTACTATGGAAAGAAGATTTTTTTTTATTCATTCGTGGGTCATGGGTGTCACTGGCTGGCCAGCATTTATTGCCCATTCCTAGTTGCCCTTGAGAAGGTGCTGGTGAGCTGCCTTCTTGATTCGCTGCAGTCTATGTGTTGTGGGTTGACCCACAATGTGGTTAGGGGGCGAATTCCAGGATTTTAACCCAGCGACTGCAAAGGAATGGCAATATATTTCCAAGTCAGGATGATGAGTGGCTTGGAAGGGATCTTGTAGGTGATGGTGTTCCCATGTGTCTGATGCCCTTGTCCTTCTAGATGGAAGTGGTAGTGGGTTAGGAAGGATCTGTCTAAGGATCTTTGGTGAATTGCTGCAGTGCGTCTAGTAAATAATAAACACTACTACTACTGTTCTCCCTGGGCCGAATGACCTAATTTTGCTTCTGTATCTTATGGATGAAACAAACTTTTGGTAGTATTAGATGGAGGTATTATTGGCATCAGCGAGGAAGTCTGAGAAATGGGCTTCATTGTGGAATGACACTTGAAATGTTTATACTTTTCTTTCACTTCAGTTTTCTTTCTCTCTCTTATGGGTTATCATAGCCCCCCACAAATGCTTTCTACACCTGACAATGGGAACTTCCATCATGACTCTTCCTGATCTTTTAGTAACTGCTGCACTTTTCAGTGGGAACTGATTGGGTGTTTTTCACTCTTGCATTTAAGAAAGGGGCTGACACAAAGTGCTTGTTTGAAATTGCTGCTTCTTAGCAATTTTACAAAGCAGAGATTCGAAAATGAAGTTTCCGTTTCAGATGCAAATAATCACAGCTAGCTCACTGAGGGACTACATCAGAACACACTTTGCCCCCACTAACTCCTGCGAAAGCTGTCATTGATAATGAATCCTCTGGACCTATAATTTATCTCTCACTGTCAATCTGCTGCCCTTATAAATCACTTCTCTTTATTCATTCATTTCTGTTCGAATCCAGAAAGCTCTGCACTTATTAAAGAACAATGAAGACAGGAGGAGGAATTACCACTCTGTAAAATAATAATTCTGCCAGTTACACAATGACTTATGATGCTGAAATGTTGCAAAGCATTTCACATCATGAGTTATTGTTTGGAAGAGCAGTAACTGTCCCTACCTCGACAAAGGTGACAGCCATTCCACGCCAGCAGTGTCCCACGGATTGCACTGAGATGAATAATCAGTTAACCTGTTTCTGGGGTGGTGTAAGTTAAGGGGCGAGTGTTGACCAGGACACCAGAAAATGCCTTGGTCTGATTGGAATAATGCCAATAGCAGATGTTGAGCCTGGGTTTAATCTGTCACCTGAAGGACAGGTGAATTAGTGGAAAAAATTGGGCATTTTGGTTCCAGCTCTCTTGGATCAGATGGAGTGCTCATTACATAAGAACCGAGAACATAATACATTGGAGCAGGGGTAGAGCAGGCCATTCAGCTCTTCGAACATGTTCTGCCATTCAATAAGATCATGACTGATCTCATTACAGCCTCACTTCCACTTTCCTGCCTACTTTCCCCTCTCCCCACCCCTTCTCCCCCAGCCCTCCAATCCTCAACTCCCTTTTCTATTTTGCAGTGTGTTTGGTAGTTTAGCTACACTGCATTTGATTCAGAATTTGCATATTTGAAATCATTGAAGTAAGAACAAAGAACAAAGAACAAAAACAGCCTGGGAAACAGGCCCTTCGGCCCAATGAGCCCTCGCCGCCATTTTAACATTACCAATCTCCCCCTCCACCCATGACCCTTATCTATTGTTTTATGGCAATCCACATTGAGGGAAACTAATTTAGGGACAATTTATTACTGCCAATCAGCCTAACAGCACATCTTTGGGGTGTGGGAGGAAACCGGAGCACCTGGAGAAAACCCACGCAAGCACGGGGAGAATGCGCAAACTCCCACAGACACCGGCCCAAATCCATGTGTCTGCACAGCAATCAGTGATAGTCACTGAGCTGCCGTGTTGCCCAGCATCTGGTCCAGTTTAAGCACACACTAACGACATGAAGCACCAGGCTACTCTCAAATATTCAAGAGAAGCTCAAGTCCAACCCATCGCGTGTATGCCCCTCGTTGGACAACAAGGCGGACAGACTTAAAACCTATGAATTAAAAGAGAAAAACATTATTATCATACCATATCCTTTTACATTACCAGGGACGTCCCAATGCTAATGAACTTTATTTAAAACAATCTCCTATATCCTCCCATCTCCAACCCACTCATGTGCCTGTCTAAGTAACTCTTAAACAACTCCACCATGCCTGCCTCCACCACTGCGCTTGGCAGAGCATTCCATACCCCCACTACCCTCTGTGTGAAAAACCTCCCTCTAATATCTGTGTTATACCTCTCCCCCCTCACCTTAAGCCCATGGCCCCTCGCACTGCGTGTCTCTAACATAGGAAATAGCTTACCTCTGTTTACACTATCTATACCCTTCGTAATCTTATATACCTCTATTAGATCCCCCCTCAGTCGCCGTCTTTCAAGGGAAAACAGCCCCAATTTGCTCAATCTTTCCTCATAACCCAGTCCTTCCATACCAGGCAACATCCTGGTAAATCTCCTCTGCACTCTCTCCAGAGTCTCCACGTCCTTCCGGTAGTAAGGCGACCTGAATTGGACGCAGTGCTCTAAATGCGGCCTAACCAACGTTCTATACAACTGCAACATTAGACTCCAGCTCTTACATTCTATACCCCTTCCTATAAAGGCTAACATACCATACACTTTCTTCACAACCTTCTCCACTTGTACTGCCACCTTCAAAGACTTGTGCACTTGCACCCCCAGGTCTCGCTGCATTTCTATACTCTTTATAGGCTTACCCTTTATCATATAACTCCCCCCTACATTATTCCGGCCAAAATGCATCACCTCACATTTATCCAGATTAAACTCCATTTGCCATATATCTGCCCAATATACCAGCCTATCAATATCCCATTGTATTGCCAGACACTGCTCCTCACTGCCTGCCAATCCAGCCATCTTAGTATCATCTGCAAATTTGCTGATCACACCACTTACTCCCTCTTCCAAGTCATTTATATATACTACAAAGAGAAGAGGTCCCAGTACACCACTAGTGACAGACCTCCAGCTAGAAAAGGACCCCTCCACTACTACTCTCTGTCTCTTTTTAGCAAGCCAGTTCTCAACCCATCTAGATACCTGGCCTTGTATCCCATGAGCCTTAATCTTTTCTACCAACCTTTCATGAGGGACCTTGTCAAACGCCTTACTGAAATCCATATAGACGACATCAACGGCTTGTCCTTCGCCAACCGTTTTTGTCAACTCCTCAAAAAGTTCTACCAGATTCGTATGGCAAGACTTCCCCTTTACAAAACCATGCTGCGTATCCTTAATCAGATCGCAACACTCTAAGTGCTCACACATCCTATCCCTAAGAATCCTCTCCATCAACTTGCCTACCACTGACGTCAAACTCACCGGCCTATAATTACACGGGTTATCCCTCCTACCCTTTTAAAACAAGTAGTATGGAAGTATGGTGGTTCACTTGCACAACAGTGTAATAGCATATACACTGACATGCTACACTATACATAATTAAATTCAATTGTGAGAAACTCAAGAACAGCTTCGTCCACTAGGCTTGTACTCATTAGAGTTCAGAAGAATGAGGGGAGATCTCATTGAGACATATAAGATGATGAATGGGATGGATAGGATAGAGGTGGAGAGACTCTTCCCGCTCAGAAAGGACAGTAGGACTAGGGGGCACAGCCTCAAGATAAAGGGGGGGTGGTTTAGAACGGAGTTGAGGAGGAACTTCTTCACTCAAAGGGTGGTAAATCTCTGGAATTCTCTGCCCGTTGAAGTGGTGGAGGCTACCTCGCTAAATATTTTTAAGAAGCAGGTTGATGGGTTTTTGATAAGAGAGGGGATTAAGGGTTATGGGGAGAGGGCGGGAATGTGGAACTGAGCCACGACAGATCAGCCATGATCTTATTGAATGGCGGGGCAGGCTCGAAGGGCTGGATGGCCTACTCCTGCTCCTATTTCTTATGTTCTTATGTTCTTACTGCCATTAGACTTCTGAATGGACTTACCATATGTTAAGTTGATCGTTCTTTACAGCCTAGCTATGACTGTGACACTACATTCTGCACTCTCTCCTTTCCTTCTCCCCTATGTACGCTATGTACAGTATGTATTGTCTGCAGAGCGCGCAAGAAACAATGCTTTTCACTGTATCCCAACACAGTAATAAATTAAATCAAATAAAAATACCTTGACATTGTTGTTCTTAACCCTCTAAACGTTGCTGATATACGTGGTACAGAAGATACAACAAAGCAAATTGAGCATTAGATGCAATATAAAACAGCACAGTCTCGCCTTTGTACAAGACCTTGGTTAGATCACATTTGGAAAACTGTGCTTTCCTTCTCATGTTGAATGATACAGAAGCAGAGGCCAACTATATAAAATGGATGGTCACTAAGAAGAAACAAAATAATGGCCTTGCCTTTGCTATGAAAAACAGATACATTCAATTTATATATACTTTAATGAACCAGAAATGTCTTGGGTGTTTCTTCAGCTAAGGTTTAAAAGAGAATATTACACATAATCTTCCCAATAGATTAATGAGTAGTTGGATAGTGATAACAAGGGACTGAAACTCCTGTGATCAATCCTTGGTTCAAATTGTGTTTAATTAGCTGCCTTGTCCAGGGAGATTCTGGGGAGCTACAACTGGCTTCAATCTTTCCGTTCATTCCACAGTGCTCTGATCCCATTGACATCAATAGCTTCTGAAAAGATACTTGAATTCCCAGTGACTGACTGAAAGGATCACACAATAAGATTTCAAGTTTTAAGACTTCAGCTGAATAAAAAAAAATTGACTAGATACTACTTTTGGAGACAACCGATACCATACGCCACAGAACGGTTTCCCCATTTAATTTTTAAAATAAATAGAAACCCCTTGCCGTATTTATCCTTCACACTGTTTTCAATGTAGATACTTGATCCTCCAAGAACCAGTCCAAGTCTATTCTTGCATCCTGATAACTTGTTCCCTTACCTCTCTCCCATCCAGGTAACTTCTAATCCCAAAACTGACTTTCACTGTGTGGGTTTTATTGGATAGTCCTTCCCTTTATCCCAAGCTAGGCAAACCTTCCAGCCTTCTTTAAATCTTCACAAAACCAGTCTCCCCAATCTTGGCACAAGTTCTGCATTTTATATGGTGAACAGTATGGCTTCATTTTTTCTGCTTTGGGTGCAGGACCATCTACCTCTATCTCCTGCTGTCTGCCTTTCAGATGGCTGGAGACTGATTTGTGTCTGAGAGTTTCAGGGATATCTGAGAAAATCCCATAACCTCATACCAGAATATGTTTCTACAGACTTATCCCTTTCAGAGTGGCACAGTGGTTAGCAGAGTTGTCTCATAGCGCCAGGGACTGGGATCGATTCCCTGCTTGGGTTCACTGTCTGTGTGGAGTTTGCACGTTCTCCCCGTGTCTGCGTGAGTTTCCTCTGGGTGCTCCATTTTCTTCCCACAATCTGAAAGAATGCTGGTTTGGTGCATTGACCCAAACAGATGCTAGAGTGTGATGAGTAGGGGAATTTCACAGTAACTTCATTGTAGTGTTAATGTAAGCCTTGTGACTAATAAATAAAACTTCAAGCTTCCGAAGCTTATCCCCATAGCAAAGTGAATCACATAGGCCTTGTATCCAGGTAGAAATGCTAATTAGCTATCATCTAGACCTGCCTCCCCACCACCCACTTTAACCTTTAACATTCAAGCCACCCTTGCTAATTATTGGGCAGAATTCACAGGAGATCACATAACCACCTTCATTCCTCCATTTTACCTTAAATGAAAGAGGTAGTCCCAAAATATAATAGCGAGGGGGGATTGAATATAAAAGTAGGGAGGTCTTGCTGCAGCTGTATAGGGCATTGGTGAGGCCGCAGCTGGAGTACTGTGTGCAGTTTTGGGCGCCGCACCTGCGCAAGGATATTTTGGCCCTGGAGGGAGTGCAGAGGAGGTTTACTAGGCTGATACCGGAGTTGAGGGGATTGAGCTATGAGGAGAGGCTGAATAAACTAGGCTTGTACTCGTTAGAGTTTAGAAGAATGAGGGGAGATCTCATTGAGACGTATAAGATGATGAATGGGATGGATAGGATAGAGGTGGAGAGACTCTTCCCGCTCAAAAAAGACAGTAGGACTAGGGGGCACAGCCTCAAGATAAAGGGGAGGCGGTTTAGAACGGAGTTGAGGAGGAACTTCTTCACTCAAAGGGTGGTGAATCTCTGGAATTCTCTGCCCGTTGAAGTGGTGGAGGCTGCCTTGCTAAATATTTTTAAGAAGCGGGTTGATGGGTTTTTGATAAGAGAAGGGATTAAGGGTTATGGGGAGAGGGCGGGAAAGTGGAACTGAGCCACGACAGATCAGCCATGATCTTATTGAATGGCGGGGCAGGCTCGAAGGGCTAGATGGCCTACTCCTGCTCCTATTTCTTATGTTCTTATGTTCTTATGTTCTTAATAACCTTATACACTTTGTATTTATAATAAAATGAACAAGTTAGTGTCCAGTCAGTGCTACTGGACATGTGAACATAGATTAAGACAATGTCGATGTAAAGAAAATTGTATAAGGGGAGCAAATGAAAGGAGACATGGTAATGGTAGGAAGGATTATTACTGACTTGGCGAAAAACTGCAGCAGGCGACGGTGCAGAGGGACCTCGGGGTTCTTGTGCATGAGTCGCAAAAACCCAGCCTGCAGGTGCAGCAGGTGGTCAGGAAGGCAAATGGGATGCTGGCCTTCATAGCGAAGGGGATTGAATATAAAAGTAGGGAGGTCTTGCTGCGGCTGTATAGGGCATTGGTGAGGCCGCAGCTGGAGTACTGTGTGCAGTTTTGGTCGCCACACTTACGCAATGATATTTTGGCCTTGGAGGGATTGCAGAGGAGGTTTACTAGGCTGATGCCGGAGTTGAGGGGGTCAAGCTATGAGGAGAGGCTGAATAAACTAGGCTTGTACTCGTTAGAGTTTAGAAGAATGAGGGGAGATCTCATTGAGACGTATAAGATGATGAATGGGATGGATAGGATAGAGGTGGAGAGACTCTTCCCGCTCAAAAAAGACAGTAGGATTAGGGGGCACAGCCTCAAGATAAAGGGGGGGTGGTTTAGAACGGAGTTGAGGAGGAACTTCTTCACTCAAAGGGTGGTGAATCTCTGGAATTCTCTGCCCGTTGAAGTGGTGGAGGCTGCCTCGCTAAATATTTTTAAGACGCGGGTTGATGGGTTTTTGATAAGAGAGGGGATTAAGGGTTATGGGGAGAGGGCGGGAATGTGGAACTGAGCCACGACAGATCAGCCATGGTCTTATTGAATGGCGGGGCAGGCTCGAGGGGCTAGATGGCCTACTGCTGCTCCTATTTCTTATGTTCTTATGTTCTTAAGAGACTGAAAAACGGACGATACATCATGTGTATAGCCTACATTAAAGATACTTTTGACTGCTGGATTCAACTCAGCCTTTATTTAATGAATAGGTAATTTCCAATACTGTTAAACATACTTCCCTACTTTAACTAACAGTAACCATGTTTCTTACAATACAGGGTATGAGATGGAGGGAATATGCAAGGTTATAACTCATTCTATATTCAGTTGCAGAGCTATTGGTGGAGAGTGGGAATTTGTTACATTCAATGAGGTGCCTGTTGCCATTGAAGCTAATGGACTATCCGGGTTGGATTATTCGTTCTGATGGATGATTTGTGGCATTACTAAAGCCTAAGTTTATTTCGGGCCATAAGCATGAATCATTCAGCAATTTAACTTTCAAATGTTTACTGAAAAATAGCTAATATAGAATAGTGAATTGGAAGTGATGACATGTTCGACTTTTAATCATTATTGGTGAAACTTGATTGGATTCTGTCTGAATTGCAGAGGAAATAACCCTGATGCTGTATAGAGACATTGCCCAGCAATACTGCATGGGCAGCATGGTGGCACAGTGATTAGCACTGCTGCCTCACAGCACCAGGGATCCAGGTTTGATTCCCAGCTTGGGTCTCCATGTCTGCGTGGGTTTACTCCAGGTGCTCTGGTTTCCTCCCACAGTCTGAAAGACATGCTGGTTAAATGTATTGGCCATGCTAAATTCTTCCTCAGCTTACCCAAACAGATGCAGGAGCGTGGCTATTAGGGGATTTTCAAAGTAACTTCATTGCGGTGTTAATGTAGGCCAACTTGTGACAGTAATAAATAAACTTTATAAAAAACTTCACAAGAATGTAGACCAGCTTTTGAGAGAAAATTGGCAACTGTACTTTATTTCAATAAGCTTGTACTTGCAAGGTTTCTGAACCTTAGACAATCTACTCACAATTGAGGATGATATGGTGGCACAGTGGTTAGCACTGCTGCCTCACAGTGCCAGTGACCCAGGTTCAACTCTGGCTTTGGGTGACTGTCTGTGTGGAGGTTACAGATTCTCCCTGTGTCTGTGTGGGTTTCCTCCCACACTTCAAAGACGTGTAGGTTAGGCTGATTGGCCATGCTAAATTATCCCTTAGTGTCAGGGGGATTAGCAGGGTAAATATTTGGGGTTATGGGGATAGAACCTGGGTGGGATTGTTGTAATGCAGGCTTGATGGGATTCTATGATAGGGTTCTATGATTGCACTGTAGGGATTCTATGATTTTACAAAATTGCCAAAGTTCTTTGTTAACGTTTTTGTCTTTACCAAATTGACACTATTCTCCCCTGAATACCAAACTGACACTATTCTCCCCTGAATCTGGCTAAGTTAGGGGTTCCACTCGCAGACACGCAGGGCAGGGTAGGTGTAGGGTGATGCGGTGGCGCGGGCTCGTTGGGCCGAAGGGCCTGTTTCCCGTGCTGGGTTGTTCTTTGTTCTTTGTTCTCTTTGTTCTTTGTTCTCCCGCCTTATCCGTTGTGGGAATTGTAACAGGTGAGACGGATAATTTGGTGCGAACCATTCAAAAGTTCGTTGAGCTCAGTAGGAATTTCTGGTCTTGGGGGACACACATGGCCAGAGAATCCAAGGTTTTTAATTTTTTTGTTTGGCTATAGATGGTGCTGGCAAGTTTAAAATTATTGCCCATTTCTAGCTAACCTGAAAAGGTAGTGATGTGAGAAGTAGATGGCTAAAACCTGACTGACTGGAAATGGGACATCTCTATCCTGACAATTTTCTACATATAAATGAATCATATTTCCACTGTAAAGTGAAAGCTCACTGTTCTTGAGTCTGTTGGTACGTGACTCAGACTTTTGTATCTTTTTCCTGAAGAATTTAGCATCGCCAACCCACCTAATTTGCACTTCTTTCAGACTATGGGAGGAAACTGGAGCACCTGGAGGAAACCCACACAAACACGGAGAGAACATGCAGACTCCACACAGACAGTGACTCAAGGTCAGAATTGAACCTGGGTCCCTCGTGCTCTGAGGCAGCAGTGCTAACCATTGTGCTACTGTGTCTTTGTTTGAAGCAGTACTAATTAATATGACCATCTTCTGAATCCATTGGCAAATAGAATGTTTTCATTTTAAAATGATCAAATCTAAAACAATAAAGCAAAAAGCCTTGGTTGAGGTCTGTATGTGGCAGAAAATCAACTCTTAGAACTGTTGATAGTTTGTCCAACGTTAAAGACTACTGGATTAATTAATTAATTAAGAGGCTTCAAAGCTAGTACAGAATGGTGATAATGCAAATATTTTTGGGACCACAGCCATCGTAACCTTTGTTTGAGTTTGCAAACGCATGCCATCATATCATTGCATGATCTGTTTGAACAAAGGAATATTTAGGGACAGCAAAAGGACATTACATCTGAAGAATTCATAGCGTCTTGGACAGATGGTGAAACAGAGAATGGTGTTGTTCGAAGGCTCTGGAGAGTGGTCGCACTTAGATCTGCTTGTGGTCAGGATAATTTAAATGAATTTTATTAACTATAATAACAGTGGAGCCGATAGCCTAGTAGGATTATCACTACTCAGCCAATATTCTGCAGATCCAGATTCAAAACCCATCATCACTAATGGTGAAATTTGAATTCAATAAAAGAAAACCGGAATTAGGAATCTACTGATGACCATGAAACCATTGTTGATTGTTGGAAAAACCCATCTGGTTCACTCATGCCCTTTAAGGAAGGAAATCCGCCTCCTTACCTGGTCTGGCCTACATGTGACTCCAGAGCCACAGCAAGGTGGTTGACTCTCAACTGCCCTCAAGGGCAACTAGGGATGGGCAATAAAAGCTGACCAGCCAACGACGTCCATGTCCCGCAAATTAGTAAAAAAAAAATCTGCTGTTAAAAAAACTGAAACGGGAGGAGATTAAAATGGAATGAAAAGTAAATTTTAGGGATTATGTTATCATGTAGCCTGGAATCAAAGATGGGATAAGAATGACAAGGTATTTCTGATTCTGTGATATGTTGTAGCCTGTGTGACAACGTATTTGTTGGAAGGAAACATATCACAATATATGCCACATGCCTCCTGTCAAAGGTAGAGGTTACTTATCAGTGATTTGTTGTCATTGTGGAATGATTTGTAAGTTCACTAGACACAGGTTATTTGGAGTTGTAAAGATCAATTGCTTGAAAGTGACATGTTTTTTAACCCGAATACCTACTAAGAATACTTTCCATTTATAGGTTAGATTACATTATGTTTAAGATTACATATTCTTGCTGTCAGGGCAAGTGGCTGCAATACTTCTTGAGGGTTTATTATTTACAAAACTGACAATCCAAGTTGGAATGCATCAGTTAAAATTGGAATAGGTGTGTAGAAGTAAAAACTGAAACCAAAATAGGGAAGCAACTAAAGAATGATGTTAGGATCTTGCAAAACACCCATTAGTGGAATGTGGAATGGATGTTTAATTCAATCTACTGCCTTGTTCTGTAACACCTAATACCAAATAGACTGCAGGGATTCAAGAAGGAGGTCACCACAACCTTCTCAAGGGCAATTAGGGATGAGCAACAAATGCTGGCTTAGTCAATGATTCTCATATCCCATGGAAGAATATATTTCACATTCCACAGTCTGGAGAAATAGTGACTCGATGGGAAAAGTTTCTACAACATACATTACCACTAAATAGAAAAAAATAAAGTCCAAAAATTGCTTCAAAGCAAGTCTCGCTAGGTGGAGCAGGCGGCAAGATTAATATTGAGTAAGTTCAAAAGAGGATTAATTAGGAAGAACTTTGTTCAAAGTGATTTATGTTTAAAGTATCTGCCAACTAGGAAAGGAAATTCAAAGGCAACGGTGTCATTTGAAACAAAGTTGGGGAGTTGGATAGTAGAGTCAGGCTTGCTGGACAAAATTGGCTTTTTCCACCCTTGCCTTTTTTATGTGAAGGATCATTTTAAGATGCTATAAGAAATCTTCAGAAGGAATTTACATTGTCACCTTGATGTCTCTGTGAGTAAATGTTTTGCATGATGTAATAACAAGTCACACAGACTGGAGAGTCTCAGTTGTGATCTCTGGTCTGAGTTAGCCAACCTCAACTTCCCTGTGGCTAAGGAAAGAAGAAATCTCTCACAATGTTCCCACCTAAAATTATTATGAAGTGACCTCCCACATTCCTTGCTGGAAAGCTGGAATATATGGAGCCTCTAGGATCAGGACTCCAGTGTCAGTGCCTCCCACTCACCGAGTCCCCACCCCCCTCAGGTTTTTACAGCCAAGCAACCCTTCGAGGTTAGTAGCGGCCACCAAACGAGGTATCAAAAAGTTGTAAAACTTTATGGCTTGAATTACAGGACTCAACTGCACATAAATTCACAAGATTTCTTCTTTTATGGATTTGATGCTATGGTCATTTTGGAAATGTTTCTATATTGTTCAGACAGGTAACTCAGGTCATCTGTAAAGTTTTAAAGTTTATTTATTAGTCACAAGTAAGGCTTACATTAACGCTGTAATGAAGTTACTGCGAAATTCCCCTAGTTGCCACACTTCAGCACCTGTTCGGGTCAATGCGCCAGACCAGCACATCTTTCAGACAATGGGAAGAAACTGGAGCGCCTGGAGGAAACCCATGCAGATATGGGGAGAATATGCAAAATCCATGCAAACAGTGACCTAAGCTGGGAATCGAACCTAGGTCCCTGGTGCTGCCCTGCATGCACACCTGAAATGTAGCACAATGTCCCAAGGTGGCTGGTGCAACCACTAGATAAAATCAGCAGACACCTCAGGTGACAGAATATGGGTGTGGGGGGAGGGGACAAAATACTGATTGAACAATTCCTTTAACTACATAAATAGAGAACAAGGTTTCAGCACTGGGAATACAAAATCTAGGTCTACTGATATAAAGAAGATAGAATTATGAATTTCCATGTACTCACATTGCAGTCTTTCCTGAAATTTCATTGCCTAGTCCCCAGTCTGTTTATGTGAAAGTTTATAAATTTGTTCATCTACATGACTTCTGCAAAATTGTGAACAAGTAAATAATATTAAACAAAATAAATGCCGCATCCCCATCAACATGTGCGGATCGCTTGCTTTAGAACACACAAACTGGAGAAGTATCGTGAAGTTGCCAATCACCTCTTGCATTATCAGGTGGGGCACACAGAGGTTAAGTGTAAATAGCAGAAAGAGAGTGCAGAATCCAGAGTGTCCCACCCACCCACCCACCTCCCCAAACACCAGCTGCCAAACCTGCACTAGAGTCTGCGGCTCCAAGATTGGACTATTCAACCACTGCAGAATCAGCCTTCCTGGAGTCATCCGGGAAGCAAGTCATCCTCTACCCTGAGGGACTACCAAAAAAGAAGCTTAAAGAACATAATTTAATCTAATTTAATCACACTACCACAATGATTATTGTTTATTGTAAATTACACCTAAGAACAACTCGTAACTGTTGCAGAAATCTCACACTGCCAGAGACCCGGGTTCGATTCCCGGCTTGGGTCACTGTGCGGAGTTTGCACGTTCTCCAGGTGTAGGTTTCCTCCCACAGTCTGAAAGACATGCTGGTTACGTGCATTGGCCATGCTAAATTCTCCCTCAGTGTCCCCGAACTGGCGCCAGAGTGTGGCGACTAGGGAATTTTCACAGCAACTTCATTGCAGTGTTAATGTAAGCCTACTTGTGACACTAATAAATAAAATAAGGCACATTACAAGATGCATTTTGTATAGTGTATATACTGTGATAACTATGGAACAATGAGAATGCACAATCAAGTGTCCTATAACTCTCCTTTTGCCATTTGAAATAAATCTCGAATTATAAATGTAGAATTTTTATTTATACAGTCAGGGACAGAATTTGTGTGTTTTTACTGCCTGTGATCACTGTTTTAATGTGTGAGGTCTATGTAGTTTCTCACCGTCAGAGTGGTTGTTTCAATATAGAGTTTGTGTAGAGTATAGGGCTAACGGTAGGACTCTGAATAGTGTGGATGAACGGTGTCTTGGCGTTTATTGGTAGGGGGATTGAATTTAGGAGCCGCAGTGTCATGTTGCAACTGTACAAAACTCTAGTGCGGCCGCACTTGGAGCATTGTGTGCAGTTCTGGTCCCCACATTATAGGAAGGATGTGGAGGCTTTGGAGAGGGTGCAGAGGAGGTTTACCAGGATGTTGCCTGGTATGGAGGGGAGGTCCTATGAGGGGAGACTGAGGGATTTGAGGTTGTTTTTGTTAGAAAGAAGGCGGCTAAGAGGGGACCTTATTGAAACATATAAGATGATTAGAGGTTTAGATAGGGTGGACAGTGATAGCCTTTTTCCTCGGATGGAGAAAGCTAGCACGAGGGGGCATAGCTTTAAATTAAGGGGTGGTAGTTATAGGACGGATGTCAGAGGTAGGTTCTTTACCCAGAGGGTGGTGAGGGATTGGAATGCCCTGCCTGCTGCAGTTGTAAATGCGCCTAGTTTGGGGGCGTTTAAGAGATCCGTGGATAGGTTTATGGATGGAAAGGGATTGGTTTAGGTTGGAGGGTCATTGCTTTTTAATTGGTCGGCGCAACATTGTGGGCCGAAGGGCCTGTTCTGCGCTGTAATGTTCTATGTTCTATGTTCTAATATAAATTTCCAACAGCTAGTATGTGAGAATTACAAAATAAAGAAGGATAATTGTTATCCCACACTTGCCTCAGAGATATAAAAATGTGACCTCTCACACAGCGTATCACTTATACAAAGATTTGTCACAGGTGAGGAGAGAAACAATACAGTTCCAATTTGGGATTACTTCTCTTTCATAGCAAGCCTGTAGTTCCTCAGATGATTTGATCTTTTGGCTGGACTGAAGGTCTTGAAAGGATTCTCAGTAAATTGCAAGGCTTCTTGGAGTTGAATTATCAAGAGGTTGGTTCTCAGGTGAATTTAAAGTTGGATAAAGAGTTTGTGCTACTTTCAGGGTTCCACTGTTTATTGCCTTGACTGTTTAGTTGACTGCAGCTGGTTGGATGCCTTTCTGCTGGTCTCTCTGTCATAGTACACCAGATTCATATTGTTTTAAAAGAGTGAATAAACATGGCCGTCTCACCCATGTGATCTGTTACAAGTCCGAGTCCTTTTCCAAATAAGGTGTGTTAAGCCACTAAACATCCTTCAGATAAAAGCAAAAAACTGTGGCTGCTGGAGATCTGAAATAAAAACAAAAGTGCCAGAAAAACACAAAAGGTCTGGCAACATCTGTGGAGTAAAGAGAAGTGAATGTTTTGAATCCAGAATTATTCTTTGGAACTGACTTGGAAATATATCACCATTTCTTCACTGTTGCTGGCTCAAAATCCTGGAACATCCTCCCTAACAGCGCAGTGGGTATACCTACACCTCTGGGGAGAGGCACCTCCAGGTGGTGGTGTTCCCAAGTATCTGCTGGTCTTGTCCTTCGAGATGGTAGTCGTTGTGGATTTGGAAGGTGCTGCCTAACAAACCTTGGTGAGTTTGTGTAGTACATCTCGTCGATGGTACACATGGCTGCTGCTGTTCATCAGAGATTGAATGTTTGTGGAAGGGGTAGCAATGATGTGGGCTGCTTTATCCTGGATAGTGTCAAGCTTCTTGAGTGTTGTTAGAGCTGCACCATCCAGGCAAGTGGAGATTATTCCATTACACTCCTGACTTTTAGCTTGTAGATGATGAACAGGTTTTGAGGAGTCAGGAGGTGACTTAATCGCCACAGAATTCCTAACCTTTGATCTGCTCTGGCAGCCGCAGTGTTTATATGGCTAGTCCAGTTCAGTTTCTGGGCAATGGAACCTGATGGTAATGTCAGTGAATGACAAGGGGTGATGATTGGATCCTCTCTTGTCAGGTTTGGTCCTTGCCTGTTGTATGGCATGAACATTACGTGCCACTGGTCAGCACACCTATGAACAAGATAACATTCATTGATGCTGTAAAGCTCCATTCTATAATTTTTTTAAAAATTTGAGTAGCTTTTATTTATTTCATACACACCATTTATGGAAAGCCTTGGGTTTGGACTTTCATTTAATAGTTCAATCCATTTCTAATGTTTTTGCATGTCACAGATGAACAGTTAGTGTCCAATTAAAGTAGGAAACTGGAGCCAGTGTCACGGATAGAGAAAATCATCAACATTTGTCATATGTGTTTAACATCTGTACACATTTGAAAGTAATTAAACTCTGTAATTGAACTTTCAAGTCTCCTGTATAAAGCCAGTAAATACCATCTGTAACGTATTGCAGTTTGTAATGTTTTCAATCAGTTCATTCAGAGTATTAAATCAGAAAATTTACTGCAAAATACATTTAATGTTTCAATTCAGTCCAACACTAAGGTTTTTAATGAAAGACTCAGATTCTTTCATTCTGTGTTCAAAAATTAACTCCCACGAACGATCAAGTGAATGCCATCTGCAGAAACAGAGGCGGTGTTTTCAATTATTAACACATACAGGGTGGAACAGCAGCAAATTTGCATTCAAAATATTTTTATATTTAATATTTTTAGACTCTACGCAAATTTAATAAAAACACACACGCCCATTCAATGTCATCTATCAGATTTATCTTACAAAAATATGTTTGATTTTCAATTGTTGATAAAGTTATGTCAAATTTGTGTCAAGGGTACTAGCAGGGTAAATATGAGAGGTTACGGGGACAGGAAGTGGGTGGGATTGCTGTTTGTTCAGGCTCGATGGGCTGAATGGCTTCCTTCTGCACCTTATGGATTCTATGAAATTTGAAGAATGATACTGTTCTTTATATTTTTATTTTTTTAATTTTATTTTAAGACATTTAAACTCTAAAAAAATGCTAATTTTAAGGCTCAGACTTCTGGAATCCTTCCAGGAGTTCTACAAGTGTGATAAAGTGGGCCCTCCTTGCTCTTCAGCATGACAGCTATCCAGGATTGCCTTTGAGTCTCCAGGAATTAAACATTGAACTCCTGGATATTCCTACCAGAAATTCAGCAGCAAAATCACAAGGGCATCAAATTTGTGCCTTCTTGTTATTTTTCTTTGAACATTGTTCAAAAATTTATTTATTGATTAGTGTCACAAGTAGGCTTACGTTAACACTGCATTGAAGTTACTGTGAAAATCCCCTAGTTGCCACACTCTGGCACCTGGTCAGGCACACGGAGGGAGAATTTAGCATGGCCAATTCACCTAACCTCCCAGACTGTGGGAGGAAACCGGAGCATGAGGGGGAAACACACGCAGACACGGGGAGAACGTTTGTATATGAGTTCATAGAGTGCTTAGAGGTCATAGAGGTTTACAGCATGGAAACAGGCACTTCGGCCCAACTTGTCCATGCTGCCCCTTTTTTAACCACTAAGCTAGTCTCAATTGCCCGTGTTTGGCCCATATCCCTCTCTACCCATCTTACCCATATAACTGTCCAAATGCTTTTTAAAAGACAAAATTGTACCCGCCTCTACTACTACCTCTGGCAGCTTGTTCCAGATACTCACCACCCTCTGTGTGAAAGAATTGCTCCTCTGGACTCTTTTGTATCTCTCCCTTCTCACCTTAAACCTATGCCCTCTTGTTTTAGACTCCCCAACTTTGGGAAAAGATATTGACTATCTAGCTAATCTATGCTCCTCATTATTTTACAGACCTCTATAAAATCACCCCTCAGTCTTCTTCCCTCCAGGAAAAAAAAGTCCCAGTCTACCCAGCCTCTCCTTATAACTCAAACCATCAAGTTCCAGAAGCATTCTAGTAAATCTTTTCTGCACTTTTTCTAGTTTAATAATATCCTTTCTATAATAGGGTGACCAGAATTGACAGTATTCCAATGTGGCCTTACCAATGTTTTGTACAACTTCAGCAAGACATTCCAACTCCTGTATTCAATATTCTGACCAATGAAACCAAGCATGCCGAATGCCTTCTTCACCACTCTGTCCACCTGTGACTCCACTTTCAAGGAGCTATGAGCATGTACCTCTAGATCTCTTTGTTCAGTAACTCTTCCCAATGTCCTACCATTAACTGAGTAAGCCCTGCCCTGGTTCAATCTACCAAAATGCATTACTTTGCATTTGTCTAAATTAAACTCCATCTGCCATTCGCCAGCCCACTGGCCCAATTGATCAAGCTCCCGTTGCAATCCTGGATAACCTTCTTCACTGCTTGTTTCTTAGAGCAGCGAGTACTGAGGCCAATCTGAAAGCAAGTTATTCTAGATTCTAAGATGCCATGAGGCAGAATGAATTACTGGCTTTATAGTAAAGGTGCCCCTAGGTAGCAATGATCATAACATGATTGAGTTGTGCATTTGAGGGAGAGAAAAGTGGGTCAAAGGTTAATATTTTAAATATGAATAAGGACAATTATGAGGGCATGAAGACAGCTGGCCTAAGTGAACTGACACATTAGGTTAAGGGATAGGCCCATAGAAATACAGTGGCAATCACTTAAGGAGATGTTTCTTGACACTTAGCAAAGATATATTTTGATGAGAAAGAAAGACTGTAATGGAATGACACACTGACTGTGGCTAACTAAAGAAGTTAAAGATAGTATCAAATTGAAAGGAAAAGCTCACAATCCCGCAAAGTTTAGTGGCAGGTCAGAAGATTGGACAGAAGATAAAAAACAGCAAAGATTGGCTAATGAAAAGGAGAAGCAGCACAATAGTTTGCACTGCTGTCTCACAACACCAGGGAGCCGGGTTCGATTCCCAGTTTGGGTCACAGTCTGTGTGGAATCTGCACATTCTCCCCATGTCTGCGTGGGTTTCCTCCAGATGCTCCCGTTTCCTCCTACAATCCGAGCAACATGCTGGTTAGGTGCACTGGCCATGCTAAATTCTTCCTCAGTGAACCCGAACAGGCGCTGGAGTGTGGTAACTTGGGGGCTATCACAATAACTTCATTGCAGTGTTAATGTAAGCCTACTTGTGACACTATTAAATAAACTTTAAAATCTTAACTTTAAATTTTGTGTGGAGTTTGCACATTCTCCCGTGTTGGCGTGTGTTTCCTCTGGGTGCTCCAGTTTCCTTCCATCATCCAAAGATGTGAAAATTAGGTGGATTAGCCATGCTAAATGTGTGGAATTATGGGGATAGGGCAGAGGGGAGGGCCTGGATGGGATGCTGTTTTGGAGAGTCAGTGCAGACTCAATGGGCCGAATGGTCTCTTTCTGCACTATAAGGATCCTATAGTTTGAAAGCTAGTTAGAAATATAAAGACAAGTAGTAAGAGTTTTGACAGATATTTAAAAGGGAAGAGAGTAACTAAAGTGAGTGGTGGTCCTCTGGAGAGAGTCTGAGAAATTCATAGCGGAAAATAAGGAAATGCAATAGATGAAATGAACAGATATTCTGGATGGGAGTTTCCAGCTGCACTCGCCCCAAAACTGGAAAATCCTGCTCAAGGTCAATGGACCTTTCCACGATCCACCCCTTGTCTACAGTTCCTGTGATGGGCGGAACAGGAATATCCGCTCCTTCGAGTCTGTCCTCACTGCAATAACCTCCTAATATAATTGTCAATCAAGAGCTGAAAGGAAGAAACTTAAAGCCAATATAATCACCAGGGAAAGGATACTAAGAAAATTATTAGAACTTAAAACTGACACATTCACAGTTCTGGACGGGCTTCATCTTAGGGTCTCAAAAAAAGTAGCTGCTGAGATTTTACACGGATTGGGTTTAATTTTCCAAAAGTCCTTAGATTCTGGAACGGTCACATCAGATTGGAAAATAGCAAATGTAGCTCCTCCACTCTAGAAAGGAGACAGAAAGCAGGAAACTACGGGCTTGTTAGCTTCTTAAATTTATGGAACATAGGCATTGCTGGCTAGTCAAGCATTTCTTACCTATCCCTGGTTGCCCTCGAGAAGGTGGTAGTGAGCTGTCTTCCTGAATTGCTGCAGTCCATGTGGTGCAGTTGCATGCACAGTCCTGTCAGGGAGTTCAATGATTTTCATCCAGTAACAATGAAAGGATGGCAATGTATTTCCAAATTAGGATGGTCAGTGATTTGGAGGGGACATTCCAGGTGATGGTGTTGTGTCTGCTGCCCTTATCCTTCTAGATGGAATTGGCTGTGAATTTGGAAGGCGTTTCCAAAGGAGCCATAGTGAGTTTCTGCAGTGCACCTTGTAAATTGTACACATTAATGTCAATGTGCATTGATGGTAGAGGGATTGAATGCTTGTAGATGTGGTGTCAATCAAGCAGGCTGTTTTCCCCTACATAGTATTAAACTTCTCGAGTGTTGTTGGAGCTGCACTCATCCAGACAAGTGGAGAATATTCCATCTCACTCCTGACATGCGCCTTGTTTTTGGTGGACAGGGTTTGGGGAGACAGGAGTCACCATAGGATTCCTACTATCTGATATGTTCTTGTAGGCATAATATTTACATGGCGAGTCCTTTTCAATTTCTGGTCAGTGTTACCCCAGGATGTTGATAGGGGATTCAATGGAGGTAATACTATTGAATGTCAAGGGACAATAATGTGATTCTCTCTAGTTGGGGACAGTCACTGCCTGGCACTTGTGTGGCACAAATGTTCCTTACCACTTGTCAGCCCAAGTCTGGGCATTGTGCAGCTTTTGCTGCGTTTGAACATGGATTACTTCAATACAGGGAGCCATGAATGGCGTTGAACATTGTGCAATCATCATTGAACATCCCCACTTCTGACCTTATGACGGAAGGAAGGTCATTGATAAAACAGCTAAAGATGGTTCCCTGAGGAACTCCTGAAGTGATTTACTGGAACTGAAATGATTTACCTCCAACAACCACAACCATCTTCCTTTGTGTCAGGTATGACTTCACCCAGCGGAGAGTTTTCCCTTCCATGATTCCCATTGACTCCAATTTTTCTGGACTCCTTGATGCTGTACTTGGTCAAATGTGGCCTTGATGTCAAGAGCAGTCACTCTCATCTCACCTCTGGAATTCAATTCTTTTGTCCATATTTGAACCAAAGCTGTAATAAGCCGAACATCTGTCATAGCTGGAATCTGTTATGAAGGAATAGGTGTTATGAAAGCCACACTAACCTGCTCGTTGAGAACTCCCAAGTCCTGACAGTCTTTGGAGTTTTCACTCATGCACATGTGCAGAGCTGCTTCATTAAGTTCTTTGGATGAAGAACCCAAGTCAGGTGACCAGGAGACAGCTCCATAAAAGACTAGTGTCCTGGGCAGGGAACAGAGAGAGGTCCCAAATTGTGGTCCCAGGCAGGGATCGAGATCGAGGGAGGTCCCAAAATGTGGTTCCAGGCAGGGATCGAGGGAGGTCCCAAAATGTGGTTCCAGGCAGGGATCGAGGGTCCTAGTTAAGGAGAAAGGAAGGAACAAGGAAATTGCTCCAAACAGGAAAAAGGATGTGGGAAGCAGACGATAAGTGAAGGGGGCTCGAAAGAAGTCCTGCTAATCGGAGAGGGCTCAGGCAAGGTCCTGAAGATCCAAGAAGGCAGCTGATGGTTGCTGGCTTCATGCTGCAGGCTGTTGGGGAAAGTCGTGTTCTGCTTAGCGCAGCTGAGGAATTGAAATTGGGCGTGAGAGTTGGTGCTCAAGTGTAAACTTGGGAATTAAATTTCTGAAGAAAAGTGTGCAGTCGCTGATGTTGTCTGAGTTGGAGTGACTTTTGGAAAGAACTTCTTAACTTCTATGTAACTAGATCTTACCAATAATATGAGGATCTGGCCCAGAACGATTACACAGGATACTTAAGTCTCAATGCAATCAGGCAGAGTCAACATTGTTTTGTGACAGGAAATCATGTTTGACTAATTTATTAGTATTTTCGAGGAAGTAACAAGTAACCTGGACAAAAGGGAACCTGTAGGTATGGCGTACTTGGATTTCCAGAAGGCATTTGGCAAGGGGCCATATTAAAGGTTACTACACAAAATAAGGGCTTATTGTGTAGGGGATAAAATATTAGGATGTATAGAAAATTGGTTAGCTAACAGGAAACAGAGTATGCATAAATGAGTCATTTTTGGGTTGGCAGAATGTAACAAGTGCCATAGGGTGCCTGAGCTATTTATAATCTTTCCATCACTTGAGAGAAAGAAGCAAACATGTGTTTACTAAATTTGCTGATAACACAAAGACGCATATGAATGCAAAATGTGGAGGGGACATAAGGAGCCTGCAAAGGAAGATAGATAGGTTAAGTGAGTAGGCAAAAAATTAGCAGATGGAGTATAATGTGCAAAATGTGAATTGTGCAGGAGGAGTAGAAAAGCAGCATATTATCAAAATGGAGAGTTAGTGTAGAACTCGGAGATACAGAGGGATCTGGATGTCCAGATACAGGAGTCACAAAAAGGTTAGTATGCAGATACAACATGTGATTAGGAAGACAAATGAAATATTGTTAATTGCTAGGCGTATGAATATAAAGGTAGGGATGTTTGCTGTAGTTGTACAGGGAATTGGTATGACCACATTGAGAGTACTGGGTACAGCTTTGGTCCCCTTAGTTAAGAAATGAAATAATTGTATATTAGACACATTGCATAGAAGATTCACTTGACAGACTCCTGGGATGAAGGGGCTCTCTCATGAAAACCAGTTGGACAGGTTGGGCCTGTATCCATTGGAGTTTAGAAGATTGAGCGGCAATTTTATTGAAACATGCAAGATCCCGAGGGAACCAGACAGGACAGGGGCTGAGAGGATGTTTCCCCTTGTAGTAGAGACAAGAATAAGGAGATCTCCCATTTAAGGCAGGGACGAGAAGAGTCTTTTTTTCTCAAGGGGTTGTCTAGTTCTCTTTTCCAAAGAGCAGTGGATACAGGGTCATTTAATATTTTTAAGGCAGAGTATATAGATTCTCAACTAACAACAGTGTCAAAAGGTATTGGGGGATAGGTAGTGGAGTTGAGGCCACAGTCAGATTAAGCATGATGTTATCAAATGGTGGAGCAGGCCTGAGGGGCCGAATGGCCTCCATGTGCTCCTAATTCATATGTACGTTTATATAATTTCCCTTCGAACACCTGGCTGTGGAAAGGCATCCAGATGGATGATGAAAACTACCGCACCAACACTATCTTCCAGGCAAATAATTTTTCTTAAGTGCTTTCTTAGTCAGGGTAGAGCGGGCAACAAAAGTTCTTGCAAAAAGGCAGCTGGATTTGAATGGTTAAGGTGTTTTTTTTTGGTCAGGAGTCTGGAGAAAGTAAACACGCTAATTATATGAGTGAACTTAGTAATAAAATCTGCTTGCTGTGCTAGCTGTCTTCAGATTAAAGTTGGGCTGTAATTACACCACAGAAGAAAGAAAGGTAGCTTAGTCGCAATCCAGACCATTTATGTAAACTCAGCCTTCTTGTCAACGTTGCTCTCGGGTTGCATGAATGCAAACCACAAAAATCATCTCCATGAACAAAATAGAGACAGTGTCAATTTACAGACTTGATATCCCATATACTGCTACTGTCATTGTGTGCTTCACTGTTCAAGACTTTTGTAAGTCCTAAGGTTAAAAAGAGACTTATTTTCAATTGCTTTTCTCAGCAGGAACATGGCAAAGGTGCAAGATTAATGGAAAAAGCAGGCAGGCACGAGACAGATATATTTTGCTCATTGCATTTTATTATAAAAATCCTTTGGTTGTAGCCATGAACTGACATGAGCACAAAAAGGCATTTTTCTTTTAAGGAGGGTGCAAAACAGGCACGTTCAAATTAATAAATAAACCTTTACTAGTTTTAATAAGTAAACAAATAATCTCTTTATTGTTGGAGTATTAAACAGTTAACAGCTGCACCTGACTGTAGATATAAACCTGGACTTTCCCTGGGAATCCCGAAAGACAAATCAGCAGTGACAAAAGATGGTGAAAAAAGAATCTGGATTGTATGTGTAACGTACATTGTTGTGTAAATTTGGGCTGACATTTTAAATCAAACTACCATCCTTTCCACAATTCACAAATGTGAACTTTGACAATTTACCATTCTTTTTTTTAAAAAAAGCTACTACATTGCTTGCAAAGCCTCAGGCAAAATCTTTATCCTTGCAATTGCCCCCGCACGGTGATAAATTGGACTACTATTCTGAAATGGCAGATCTATCAGACAGGTTATGAAGTGTTTCTCACAACACCTGCAGTCTCATTCCAACCACCAGCTTTCCCCTGCCCCCCACCTCCACCGCCGTCCTCCAAGTGTAGGGAAAAACCACAGGCCACCACTGTGGCGCCATCCTTGGTTGTGTCCAATCAATACGGCCTTATTTCCTGTCCATTTGCTGAGGTCACAGCAGCAAATCTCATTAATTATTTCTGTCCTTGCTGCCTCCAGTGTGCTTCTGGCATGACAAGGGAAAACTGTTTGACCTTTCCGCAAATTTGTTTGCCAGCACACAAGAAGTGGAGGGGAGGGGGTGGGCTTTATTATCTTTCTTTGTTTCACAGTGATTAAAATAACAGAATCTTGCTTCATCGCTCCGCAACATTTCACTTGATACAAACTATTCCATTTTTTTTGAAAGGAAGATTAAGTGGCGGGCTGAACTGACAGCTTATCTACAAAGATTTATTCTAGTTTGATATCTCTCTGTGTTACACCAGTCAGAACTTGGTCACTGCATACACAATGTTTTCCAGAGTGGATCTGGCTTCAGAAGCAGGAAAGCATCGGAGTGCTTCCAAAGCCCGGTTTCCATGGTAACGGCATAAATCAAGAGACAAGCTCACACCTTTTCCAGCCTTGATAATTCGATGCAACTACAACAAGCAGAAAGAAAGAACCTGTGTAAGTGCACACATGTAAAGCATTAGCTCAGAATATGTACCTGCATACTTAGCCACTGATTTAAAAGCAAACATGGTCTAGTCTGCCCCTTGCACCAGTGACATAACACAGAGACATTACTGTATAACGCAATAACTTTTAAGAAAAATAAACAAATTAATCAGTTCGATCAACAGGTTTGGAATGTTCTCACTTGTAAATTTAAGCTTTAATGGACAGGTGCCAAGAAATATCCATAATGCACTATGAGAGCCTTTAAGATATGTTGCCATTTGTAATCCTATATAGCTCAAAAATAGAAGAAAGCTGTTAAAATATATGATGTGGAGATGCTGGCATTGGACAGGGATGGGCACAGTAAAAAGTCTCACAATGCCAGGTTAAAGTCCAACACGTTTATTTGGAATCACGAGCTTTTGGACTCACCTGATGAAGGAGCAGCATTCCGAAAGCTCATGATTCCAAATAAACCTGTTGGGCTTTAACCTGGTGTTGTGAAAATACATAACTGTGCAAAGCAATATCACATCTCAGAACCATTCTAGGGACCTGAGTATTTGCAAAAATTACTCATTTTAAATGTTACACAAAAAAAATGCAGAGAGCTCAACAAAAGCTACTTACCTTAAAGTGACATGACAAATTATTGGTGTTTACAAAATTGAATGACTGAATTATTCAATATAGTTGCTTCCATTTACTGCCAATCATATCAACTAATTCAGTAAAACAATTGTATTTCACCCACATCACAACTTTATGGCAGATGAAGTTTAATCCAGACAAATATGAGGTGATGTACTTTGGAGGATTAAATTTAGGTGTGAGTTATACTGTAAATGGCAGAACTCATAGGAGCATTAACATACAGAATGATCTGTTCCCTAAAAGCGATAACACAGTTGGCCAAGGTGATTAATAAGGCATATGGCACGCTTTCCTTCATCAACTGGATCATTGAGTACAGGAGTTAGGAAATCATGTTGCAGCTATACAAAACCATGGTTAGGTCGCATTTGGAGTATCACGTGCAGTTTTGCTCACCACATTATCAGAAAGATGTGGAAGCTTTGGAGAGAGCACAATGAAGGATACTGATGGGTATTCAGGATACTGCCTGGCCTGGAGGGTGTTGGCTATGAGGAGAGGTTGATATCAGCTAGGATTGTTTTCACTGGAAAGACAGAGACCTGATAAAGATCTACAAAATTATGAGAGGCAGAGACACGGTGGATAGTCAGAGGCTTTTTCCAAGGGTAGAAGTGTCAATTACAAGGGGGCACAGGTTCAAGGTGAGGGGGGAAAGCTTTTCACACAGAAAGTGGTGGGTGCCTGGAACGCACTGTCAAAGGTGGTGGAGGATTCAGGCACATTAACAACATTTAAGAGGCACCTGGATGGATACATGAATAGGGAGGGAATAGATGGATATGGACCGAGTAAGGGCAGAAGTTTTTTTTAGTTAGGGCATCATGATCAGCACAGGCTTGGAGGGCCGAAGGGCCTGTTCTTGTGCTGTGCTTTTCCTTGTTCTTTGTTTGTTAAATAACCATCAAGACATCTTTATGCTGCCCCATTTCTTTACGTTCGCTTTCTGAAGAGAGTTTGGGACTCTGAACTGGTTTCTATTCTCCCACATTCTCTCAATCAGAAAGACTGCTACTTCCACCCCTTGAACTGAGTCCACCTTCACTCCTGCCTTCTCACCAGCACTGTCAGCTCCAAATCTAATGCTCGACTAATCAGCCTCCCACTCCCCATAAAGTTTAACTCAATCAAACCCCTGCTGTACGTAGCTAATGCTGCAACAATTCCTGCTTGTCTATTAAACCTGATCTCATTGATTAGCATTTGCCACTAGTCCATCAGCAAATCAAACTTAAAATTTTAATTCTTGTGTTTAAATCCTTTCTTTATTATGTCTCTGATCATCAGAATGACCTCCTCTAGCACCACAACCTCTCCCCACAGAATTCTGCGTATTCTTCTGGCTTTTTAATTTCCCAACACCTTCACAATCCTCATTGAAATCCAACTATTGAAACAAGGTTTGACAACTACCTTGGACAACACAGTGGTTAGTTCTGCTGCCTCACAGCGCCAAGGACATAGGTTCAATTCCTGGCTTGGGCCATTGTCTGTGTGGAGTTTGCATGTTCTCCCCATGTGTGTGGGTTTCCTCCCATAGTCCAAAGACGTGCAGGTCAGGGTTGATTCGCTATGCTAAATTGCCCCTTAGTGTCAGGGTACTAGCTAGGGTAAATGCAAGGGGTTATGGGGATAGGGCCTGGGTGTGATTATAATCGGTGCAGACTCAATGGGCTGAATGGCCGCCTTCTGCATGGTAGGATTCTACGGCTTGATAGTTTTTTTTTCCACCTTGGTTTTTTTGGGTTATAAACCACCATCTAAATGCATTTTGTAGTTACATTAAAGATCGGAAAGAACCTAAAAGTGTAAATATCAGGGTATAACAAATACAACTAATTATTTTTTCACTTTGACCAATCTAAGTCAGTCTTTACAATGTAGGCTAGCTTGATAGTTTGCTTATCTCAAACTTCGCCAAAATGTTACGGTTGTGAATTGTTACAATTATACAAAACAATGTTTTGAGAAATTTTAAATTGAATGAAGAACTGTGAAATGCTTTACTTCCAGTCCATGTGGGATTTCAAAAAGTTAGGAGTCACAAAGTAACAAAATAAGGTGGCCATTTGGCCCATCTCTATTCATCCACCTATAATCACCCCAAAGTCCCGGCTCTGCAGCATCCAATTGCTTTTTGTTTCTAGTACTCTCTGCAGAAATTTATTACTGCGGGATGGCACGGTGACACAGCGATTAGCACTGCTGCCTCATAGCGCCAGGCTTGGGTCACTCTCTGCAAATTCCCTATGTCTGCATGGGTTTCTTCTGGTTGCTCCGGTTTCCTTCCACAGTCCAAAAGACATGCTGGTTAGATTCATTTGCCTTGCTAAATTCTCCCTCAGTGTTCTCAAGCAGGCGCTGGAGTGTGGAGACTTGGAAGTTTTCACAGTAACTTCATTGCAGTGTTAATGTAAGCCTACTTGTAACTAATAAGTAAACTTCACTTTTTCCAAGGATTAATTATTCTGCATGAAACAAAACTTGAGAATATCAGTCCTAAAGTTGTTGCTTTAGAGGTGATATCTGTATGCCTGGAGACTGTGATGCAGAATGATGCGAACAGCAGAGAGTCAATCCCTGTTGCAGTGGTGATTGATCAAGGAGCCTGTTCCCTGAATTTAAACGACGCTTGACATGGAATGGTGCCCCTCAAGCAATACCACCAATTGTCTCTCTCTGATAGAGAGTTGCCTTCATGGGCAATGGCTCATTACCGTTACTCTCTCAATGAATTTAAAAGTCCTCCGAATTTACATTTTCCACGTTGTTAACTATCCACCTCTTGTAAAAATGGCTGCCTTCATTTCCTGTATGGTATTGACACATCTAAACAAAACTGCCCTCATTAGATTTGTCACCATGTAAATATGATAAGCTTTTTCCCAGGGTGGAAAAATCAATTACTAGTGGGCACAGGTTTAAGGTGCGAGGGGCAAGGTTTAAAGGAAATGTACGAGGCAAATTTTTTACAGAGAGAGTAGCGGCTGCCTGGAACTTGCTGCCGGGGGAGGTAGTGGAAGCAGATACGGTAGTGACTTTTAAGGCATGTCTTCACAAATACATGAATAGGATGGGAATAGAGAGATATGGTCCCTGGAAGGGTTAGGGGGTTTTAGTTCAGTCAGGCAGTATGTTGGTGCAGGTTTGGAGGGCCAAAGGGCCTGTTCCTGTGCTGCAATTTTTTGTTCTCCCAGCCAGAAAAGTGGGAGGGAGAGGTGGGAGAGGCTGGGGGAGAGGTTGGAGCGGGGGGGGGGGGGGGGGGGGGGTTGCTGCTGGTGGTGAGTATCCACATAATTTTGAAGGCAGCAGGACAAGTTAAAAGTGCTTGGGATATTGTGCTAGCTGTGGTTAAGTGGGGAGCACTCTTCCTTCTGTATCACAAGGTTCTGGGTTCAAGTCCCATTCCAGGGCTTGAGCGCTGCACTGTCCTTTGGAAAAAGTGATTATTTTCCAAACCTCGCTGGATTCCGGGGAAGTGCTGGAAGATTGGAAAATGGCTAATATTACGCCACTGTTTAAAAAGGGTAGCAGGCAAAAGGCAGGGAATTATAAGCCGGTTAGTTTAACGTCTGTTGTAGGAAAAATGCTTGAATCCGTCATCAAAGAGGAAATAGTGAGGCATCTTGAGAAGAATTGTTTGATAGAGCAGACGCAGCACGGATTCGTTAAGGGGAAGTCGTGTCTTATGAATTTATTGGAATTCTATGAGGATGTGTCTAGTGCGGTGGATAGAGGGGAACCAGTGGATGTAGTGTTTCTTGATTTCCAGAAGGTGTTTGATAAGGTTCCGCACAAAAGGTTGTTACAGAAGGTTAGGGGGCATGGAGTTGGGGGTAAGGTGTTAGCGTGGATAGGGGATTGGCTGTCAAATAGGAGGCAGAGAGTGGGGGTCAATGGGTGCTATTCGAATTGGCGGTTGGTGACTAGTGGAATGCCCCAGGGATCAGTGCTGGGGCCTCAGCTATTTACCATTTATATAGATGATCTGGAGGAGGGAGCCGAGTGTAAGGTGTCGAAATTTGCTGATGACACAAAGGTAAGTGGAACAGCAAATTGTGCAGAGGGTGTAGAAAGTGTGCAGAGGGATCTAGATAGGCTGAGTGAGTGGGTGAGGACCTGGCAGATGGAATACAATGTTGGCAAGTGTGAGGTTATCCACTTTGGTCAGAATAATAGTAGGAAGGACTACTACTTACAGGGCAAAAAGCTGCAGCATGCTACGGTGCAGAGGGACCTGGTGGTCCTTGTGCATGAGTTGCAAAAACCCAGCCTACAGGTGCAGCAGGTGGTCAGGAAGGCAAATGGGATGCTGGCCTTCATAGCGAGGGGGATTGAATATAAAAGTAGGGAGGTCTTGCTGCAACTGTACAGGGCACTGGTGAGGCCGCAGCTGGAGTATTGTGTGCAGTTTTGGTCACCGCACTTGCGCAAGGATACTTTGGCCTTGGAGGAAGTGCAGAGGAGGTTCACTAGGCTGATACTTGAGTTGAGGGGGTTGAGCTATGAAAAGAGGCTGAATAGACTGGGCTTGTACTCGTTAGAGTTTAGAAGGATGAAGGGGGATCTTATTGAGATGTATAAGATGATGAAAGGAATGGATAGGGTTGAGGTGGAGAGGTTCTTCCCGCTCAGAAAGGACAGCAGGACTAGAGGGCACAGCCTCAAGATAAAGGGGGGGGGAAAGTTTAGAACAGAGTTGAGGAGGAACTTCTTCACTCAAAGGGTGCTGAATCTCTGGAATTCTCTGCCCGTTGAAGTGGTGGAGGCTACCTCGCTAAATATATTTAAGACGCGGGTAGATAGGTTTTTGCTGGGCAAGGGGATTAAGGGTTATGGGGAGAAAGCGGGAAAGTGGAACTGAGCCACTTCAGATCAGCCATGATCTTATTGAATGGCGGGGCAGGCTCGAAGGGCTAGATGGCCTACTCCTGCTCCTATTTCTTATGTTCTTAAAAGACTTTAAACCGAGGCACAATAAAGTTGGTTGGGTGGATGTATAAGGTCTCGTGGCACTATTTAAAGAGGAGCAGGGGAGTTCTCCTCAGTATCCTGGCCAATATTTATCACCAATCAACATCAGAGAAAACAGGTATTACAAAAAATGCTACAGAAATGCACGTTTTTGCAAAAAAACTGGAATTGTATTTAAGCGAGCATTGGATCAAAAAAGGTCATTATAATCTTTTATGAATCACTATTTAAATCTCAGTTGGAGTACTGTGTACCATTCAGGGCACAACACTTTGGAAAAGATTTCAAATGCTGGTAGAGGGGACAGTGGACAGTTACCAGGTGAGAGACAGAGGCTGCAGAAGCTGAGATTGTTCTCTTTCGAACAGAGAAGATGAAGGGGAAACATCTTTGAGATACTCAAAATGATCAAGGGTATGGATAAAGCAAGTGGGGATGGACCGTTTCCCCCGGCTAGTGGATCAGTAAGTAGAAGTTAAAGATTTCAAAGAATTGGCAAGAGAATCGGTAGGCAGATGAGAAGAAATTTATTTGCGTAGTGGATTATACTTGGAATATGCCAAGAAAGAAAAACAGATAGTGGAATCAGATCTCACAAGAACATACAAAAGGTAAGTGAATAAGTATTTAAGAGGACTAACTTGTAGAATTATGGGGAAAAAATAGGGAGTGGGATAAATTAGGCAGCTTGGTCAAAGAGCCAGCCTACGCACAACAGGCTGAATGGATCCTTTCTGTGCTGTAAGATTCTACAAAATCTCAGTGCCTTTATCAGATGTCGTTGCAGTTGTAGACAGGCACAAGTTGTTTTCTGCAGTCCACGGAGACACTTTTTAAAGACACTGTAAATAGACCATGTTGGCCTTGCTGTTTGCCGAGTAAATAAACTTTGTTTGCTTTGCTGCAAGACCTGTCGGAAATCCAGTCTTGCCTCAAATTCATTGGCCGACAGTGGTCAATAGGCATTCCATGTCATTGCACCCGTCAATCAGTGTATGCAGCGCCATCACTAGAGGGAAGCTACAATAACACCAGAGATGGGTTCACACAGGCAGTCACCATTAAAAATGTAGACACAGGAATTTACCACTGGATATAAAAATGAGCCCGAAGCATGCAAGTTTAAAATGGGAATTAAAGGCTACCACAATCTAATTATCTCCCACCTTCTAACTTCACTGCATTTGAAGAATTCTGATCTTGACTATCTAGGTGCAGTTCCATGGTAAATCAACCGCTCTTATACATCTCTGCAAGATCATTTCTTATGCCTTCTTTCAAGGTGGAGGAATCCAAATCTCTTCACTGTCTCCTCATAATTCAGCCTTTTGAAACTAGTGACCAGTCTCATGGCTCTCTCCATATTCCTTCACTGTGCCTCCCTTATATCACAGTGACAAGAATCGATTAGTGTTATGGACAAGATCTGTCCAACGTACTATACATTTTAATCATGATTCCCTACGACTTGTATTCTAATGTTTTGCATGCTGAAAATTAATCTGAAATTCCCACAATTTAAATACTTTGAAAAATCTCCAGCATCCACAGTATTGTGCTTTTATCTTAATGTTTCATGCACCACCACTTCTCTTCCAGGAGTGCCTACTTTGAAAAAGTTCCGCTCTTCTCCCTGACAGGATTTCATTTGTCTTGCGTTTACTTTATTTGCTTTCCATTATCCTCCCTGTGTTTGATTAGGTGTTTACCAAAACTCACTTTCACAGCCACATGGCCTCCTTCCTCAGTGACCATCTTGGGCTCAATATACAGGAGTGATATTCTTGGCCCTTATTCTAGAGTGTAGTTAAACAGGTTAGGGCAGTAATGGGTGTGTTTATCCGGGTCAGGTGGAGGGTACGTTGGATGGGGGGAGCAGGTTACCCTTCCCCAAGATAATCCCTTTTGGGGTTATCTGGACTGCTCTCTCTCCCGAGACTTAGTTCCCCCAAGGATGTTTGATTTGATCTATTACTGTTAATTAAGTGTTGTCTATTAAGTGTTGTTTCTTGTGCACTATACAATCAAAGCATATTGTTCATAGAGAATGAAAAGAGAGGGGGTAGAATGTAGTGTTATAATCATAGCTAAGGTGTGGAGAAAGATCAGCTTAATGCAAGGTAGGTCCATTCATAAGTCTGATGGCAGCAGGGAAGAAGCTGTTATTGAGTCGGTTAGAATGTATCTTTTCCCCGCCGGAAAAAAGTGGAAGAGAGCATGTTCAAGGTGCATGGGGTTCTTAATTATGCTGGCTGCTTTTTCGCAGCAGCAGAAACTACACAGTGTCAGTGGGTGGGAGACTGCTTTGAATGATCAACTGGACTTTGTTCACGACCCTTTGTAGTTTGTTAGGGTCTTGGACAGAGCAGGAACCATACCAACCTGTGATACAACCAGAAAGAATGCTTACTAGGGTGCATTAATGCATTTCTAATGCATCTGTGCATTAGTGAGAGTGGTAACTGACATGCCAGATTTCCTTAGTCTTCTGTGAAAGTAGAGGCGGTGGTAGGCTTTCTTAACTATAGTGTCGGCATGGACGGACAAGGACAGGCTGTTGGTGATCTGGACATCTAAAAACGTGAAGCTCTTGACCCTTTCCACTTTGTCCCCATTGATGTAAACAGGGACATGTCCTCCACTATGCTTCCTGAAGTCGATGACAATCTCCTTTGTTTTGCTGACATTGAGGGGCAGATTATTGGTATCGATGTAATGTCCTGTTGGTTGTGGGGCCTGAGTCCGAGTTAGGGTGCTTTGGTTCAGCATTGTTGGGAATCTTTCTTCGGTTGGAGATTAGGCTGGTTGGAGGAGTAGGTTGCTTCCTGCAAGAGGTTTTATGTGGAGACTTCCAGCCTGACTTCTAGGCTTGGGCCTCCCTGAGGCAAGTTGGTGGAGTGGTGAGGGGGTGTTGTCCTGCTTCTTGTAAGTTGTGCTGTTCTGTTGCTGGTTTCCTTCAAGCAAAGGTATATGCGGAAAAAATTATATCTGGTATCTGCTGGATAATCCTGATGCTTTCCCTCTCTGGAATTTCGTTTCTTCATCTGAGTGGGTAGGGTGTCAATACAAACGCTGATTTGTTATAGTTAACCCTAGAGGCTCTTATCTTGTTGAGAGGAGGGGGTTTATAGCTCCTCCCAAAAAACCCTGTTGATGGGTGTTTTGATGATTCGTTTTCTCCTAGTTTGTTGAGTTTCTTTGGTGGAAAATGGTTAAAATTTTTTGGTGACGGGGAACTGATCGGTGCCTTTGACATGGCTAGCAACGAGGGAGAGTTGTAGTGATGCAAGCTTAGGCAAGATATAATATTACATATTTAAGTAGTTGCAAAATTACTTTAAGAGCCAATTGCATGATTTGATGGCGATGTCATTAGGGTGTTGTACAGGCTGCTCTTTTAATTTCAGTTTGTGTACAGGAGAAAGCCCCTAGAATAAATCTGTTGTTAATTTGAATCTGTGTATGCATTTCTTTTGAAACCCACAGCCTCTAACATAATTAGGTCATTACATGTATGAATCCTTAGCTTCTGGTTCCTGTAAATGACAGCGTATATTACCATGCTACATGCTGTATCAATGGCAATATATTAAAGTGTACTAAGGTTCCCCTTTTTCTGGGTTATCCTTTTGTTGCTTGGTGGTCCTGGAATGTTGAGTTAGGCTGATTAGTTGAATATTACCCCACACGGGATCCTGTATATTATGTAACTCTCTGTTATCCTGTAGAGGAGTGTGCACACCATGGGGCCATGTACTCCTGATTGTATCCTGTTATCCTGAGATCTCCCACTCTTCTCTGTATCCTTCTTTCAGCCGTATGAGAGGAGACGCTGACTACAATGATTGATAATTGGAATCATTTGTGTGAATATTTGCTGGCCTTTCCCTATTATTATAACGATCACTCTGTACTCTACTAGACTTTGGGTGTTTGTATTTTGTGGCAAACGGAACATGAAAACTTCTAATAAAAACCATTTTAATAACAGTGCTACAGAAACACAAGTTGCTGCTGCAGGAATAGGTACGAGGGCCCAATTTTCTGCTATCTATATTGTCGAAATCTGGACTTAAGATGTGCTTCAGGACTCTGTGTAACTCCTGACCACACATGCTCAGTGTCTGAGACTTGAGCCAGATTCGCAGGACATAACTGACTATCTACCTAGGAAATGTTACGCTGGTTAATACCTGGTTTAACTCAAAAAGATTAGCCAGTGTAACTCAACTGCGCATCATGCTTAATCTGAATACCACCCCCCCCACCCCCCACTCACTAACCCACTGAAAGATGTGAGATTTTTAAAAACCTGCCTGAGTACGGTAGTTAAGGTCATTAAAGATGGGGTTTCCTCACTTCCCTCTTTTTCTGGACTTGGCAGAATTCCATAGGAATAACTATGCTGACCCATCAATGTTGCAGCCAGGACCAGAGAACCCTATTGTAAACAATTAGTAGCGATGGGTCAAAGCAAACTTGATGAGCGGTGCCACGGCACCCAACACCACTGCACCCAGCCGGAGGATCCGCTCTGAGATCTGCAGCACAGAGCTTTAGGACACTCCATCTAATGGTAGAATTGCAGAGGAAGGATTGTACAAGTCGCAGAAGGGCCATGCCCAAATAGGAAATGTGCTACCCACATGTGAAATTTAACTCATTACAGAGAAGTAAGCTAATAAATCTATTGCAAAAATCTTTTAGACTAAAAACATTGAAGCTATATAACCCAAGCAGGCTAATAACTTGTGTGTGGTATAATCAAAATTACTTAATAGCAATGTGACATGATTTGTAGAAATACCAAGAGGCTTATGTTTGATTGTATTTTCTAAGCTGTAAGTGAAAAGAATTCCATGGCCTGTTGAACAGTTAGGGCACCCATGGAACGAGGCAATTCACTGCCATTTCTTTTCACAACCACCATGGAGACTGTGTGGAAAAACGTCAGGGCATCTTCAGCAAATTAGTGAAACAGTTATCCTTCCCACCCCAACTCCTAACAATCTTCAACTTGTCGTGCTTTTATATTAATTTGATTTCTGTAACAATAAAAAATGCATTTCTGAAATAATTAAAAATACAAGACAGTTGAAATATATTGCACAATAAATAGTTTCCCCTCAAATGAGGAAAATCGGTGCCTGTGTAAAGAAGCAGGAATATGGTATTATATTCGAACTCTAACATCACTGCCCTGTGTACAACTCTGGAACAATAGTACAATAAATGCACTTCAGCACAATTGTTAAACAGAAATATATAACCTCAGGTCTGTTCCCATTTGTACACAATGCTTATTGAAGGTGATCTAAGAAAAGAAGTGATGTGTTTTATAATGCCATCAACATGGTTAGTGTCAGACTGTTCAAAAAAATAAACCAAAGTTCCCTGGATCACAATGATTAGCGGGGTCAGGACAGGGTGATACTATGTGCTGCACATTCACTCTAACCTATACAGTTCCATTTTTATCTGCACACGTATCACAATTACGAGCTGATTTGTTCTGGCCAGATTTGTGGATCTATTCACACTGCAGAGTAACACTTCCAGTTCAAACCAATTGTGTGCCTGAGTGCATTTTTTTTGGTTCCTGCTTTCAGTTGCTCTCTTCTGGCCATGGGCCTGTGTGGATGTGAAGAGCAGGATCGTACAGGATGGTGATATACAAACCGCAGATGTACACTTTCTAAGGCAATTTCTTTTGTTAAAATCGTGTAAAGAAGAATGAAACAAATTCCTGAAAAATCAAGCAATCAGAAGGGGCTTAGAAACAAGCTCCAGGCCTTGGATGGAGCTGCATTCTCTTCCCTCCCCCTACTCCACAATGATGCTTTCCTGGAACACAATAGAAGAAAACAACTGTCTTTTTTTCTTTTAAAAGCCTGTTGAAAAACGAACAGTCAAATTTAAAACTATAAAACATTTCTTTCATTTGAGAGAGATTTTCCTCTCTTTCTAAGGAGAATAATTTTGCAGAGTGAAGAGATTTATATATTTCTGTGGAGAAAATGCCAGTGCATTGTTATCATGGAAGCTTCTGTTCCAGTTTTCCCACTGGAGTAAGGTGCACAAGAATCCTCCAGGTAGGGAAGAAAATCACCATAAGGAGTTCGGATCTTGAGTGTCTGCTGCCGGAGTAGAAGTTCTTCAGGGTTTTCTTTCTCTCTCAGACAAATGGACACGCTTCTGATTCTGATATGATGGGGAGATGAATAATAATGGATATGTCTGATATGAATAGACTGTCACCTGATGAAGGGGCAGCGCTCTGAAAGCTCACGCTACCAAATAAACCTGTTGGACTTTAACCTGATGTTGTGAGACTACTTATCGATTTTGATATGTCTCTGTTTGGACATAATGCATTGTTCAAATCCTTGGAATGTGCATCTTTATTATGGAATTCCAGCATGACCATTGGAAACAAAAGTATGTCTTATTAACTTCACATTAACTTGTCTTATTAACTTGGTTGAATTGATTTTCTTGAGGAAGTGATAAAATTGTGGGAGGCTGATAGCTAAGTGTATAGGTGTGTGCCTGAAATTCTGGCAATACTTCAATAAAGTGCCTTTGTGTGAAGCTATTAATAAAATTTGTGCAATATAATTAGCGCACAAGTTTTAAGCTGCACATTGAATTGGTTGACTGTTTAATCAGCAGAACACGTAATTAATAGCTGCAGCTCTGCACAAGGATCTCATCACAGGTTGATCACTAACTGCAAAATAGGTATGTCAGGGTTGCACAGTGGTTAGCACTGTTGCCTCACAACTTCAGGGACCTGGGCTCGATTCCTGGTTTGAGTCACTGTCTGTGCAGAGTTTGCACACTCTCCTTGTGTCTGCGTAGGTTTCTTCTGAGTGCTCTGGAAACCTCCCACAGTCCAAAAGATGCGCTGGTTAGGTGCATCGGTCATGCCAAATTCTTCCTCAGTGTACCCAAAAGGCATCGGAGTGTGGCGATTTTTACAGTAACCTCATTGCAGTGTTAATGTAAGCCTACTTGTGACTCATAATGAACTTTAACTTTAAAACTGTACTCATTGAAGGAGCACAAAGTGGGGCTCTGGATATTCCTTCCATGGTTGGTTTTTCAATACAGCGATTCTAATGTCTGATAACATTAAACAGTCACTAGCCTACCTGAAAAAAGGCGGCATTTTAAAAATTCTTCCACAGGCTTGTTGCTGGCAAGGCCAGTACGTGTTGCTCAGCCCGAATAACTCGAGAAGGTAGTGATGACTGGCCACCTTGAACTAATGTATTTCATGTGATGTAGGTACATCCACAGTGCTGCCACCATTTGGTGAAGGCACTAGATACACAGCCAAAAAACACCAGTGATGTACGGGAAAATGTATTTACTTGAATTCTAACGATTTCCTGCTCTTCTTGCTCAGTTATGTGGAAAGTTGTCACGCATCACTTAGTGAATATTTATTATTAAACTAAGCTTATTAAGCATATCTGTTCCCTTTGCTCCCCATAATTTCAACTTGGATAGTGTGAAGCCTGCTTACTATGAAGCCTTAGCATTTTTGTCAGGAAGGAAAGATTTCTGGTGTGCCATTCTAAGTATCAAATCTGTTCATGTCTCTCAGATTCTTGGCTTCTCAGTGCAATACAATATTTGTCAATTAAAAGAGATTTTTGGCCTAAATATATTTTATGAAAACTTATTGCATGCAATGTTCAAATAAGCTAAATTAACACAGGGAAAGTTATTCAACTTGGCTGGGAAATCAGGTATTTATATATCTACAAACTTCAAAATTCAAGCATCAGCAAAGGAAGATTTCAATTGGCTAATTATCCCTCATGAGTCTCCCTTTAGGCTACCAACCTCCCCTTTACTTATGAATAAGTGTCTGAGCACCAACAAAATATTAATATTCTTACACTGAAGACGAAGTACTATTTCTGAAAAATATTTGCCTTTTTAACATGTACATTTAACTCAGCTTTTGTGAAAGGCAAAAAAAGCTCTGTTTTAACAATCAGTCTTGCTCATTTAATCTAGCAAACACTTTCCATAATACAGCAAAATAAAGAAGAACATACCTTGGCGTAATCAGCTTGTTTTCCATTTACTTTAGCCTAAAAACAGAGACAAAGTGATAAACAATAAATATTTAGCACCAATAACTCAACTGGAAGTTAACCAAGATATAGTCTACTACGACTTCTATATAACTTTGCATCATTATTCTCAATCTCTGAAAGTTCTGCGGCAAATAAGGTTCCGTAGATTAGATTTTCCCACTGCAATAGCGATATTTTAAATTGGCCACAGTGGGCAGTATGGTTTGAAAATATGTTCTTGTTCCTGTAGCTATGGTTTTACAGATCAGTGGACTAAAACCAGCAGGTTTACCTTTTTCCAACTTAGCAGATCACAATCTGTCTCGAGTTATGCTTACAAATTCATAGCGAGGGGGATTGAATATAAAAGTAGGGAGGTCTTGCTGCAGCTGTATAGGGCATTGGTGAGGCCGCAGCTGGAGTACTGTGTGCCGTTTTGGTCGCCGTACTTACGCAAGGATATTTTGGCCTTGGAGGGAGTGCAGAGGAGGTTTACTAGGCTGATGCCGGAGTTGAGGGGGTTGAGCTATGAGGAGAGGCTGAATAAACTAGGCTTGTACTCGTTAGAGTTTAGAAGAGTGAGGGGAGATCTCATTGAGACATATAAAATGATGAATGGGATGGATAGGATAGAGGTGGAGAGGCTCTTCCCGCTCAGAAAGGACAGTAGGACTAGGGGTCACAGCCTCAAGATAAAGGGGGGGCGGTTTAGAACGGAGTTGAGGAAGAACTTCTTCACTCAAAGGGTGGTGAATCTCTGGAATTCTCTGCCCGTTGAGGTGGTGGAGGCTGCCTCACTAAATATTTTTAAGACGCAGGTTGATGGGTTTTTGATAAGCGAGGGGATTAAGGGTTATGGGGAGAGGGCGGGAATGTGGAACTGAGACATGACAGATCAGCCATGATCTTATTGAATGGCGGGGCAGGCTCGAAGGGCTGGATGGCCTGCTCCTGCTCCTATTTCTTATGTTCTTATAAATAGTGGTCACACAATCACTTCTGAAGTGGAAGCACGGAATCCATCAAGCATCAGCTTCTGCAGCTCCTGGATCCTATAAAAGGCCACTCATTTCAAGTGTTTTAATTCAACTGCATTAAGTTCACTGACTACACCAGCCTCTTCTTCCCTTTGCTCCACTACCAACAGCAGGGTCTTTAGCCACTTTACAAAAGTAACACTTCAGAAAAAACACTTAATTGGCTGTAAAGCATTTTTGAGATATCTGGTGGTTGTGCGAAACATTCTTTAAATGCAAAGTTTCCAACTCTGCAGCACTGCCTCATTAAACTCATCCACCTCTCCCCCCTCCTTCTTTAAAACACTCCATAAATCCAGCTTTTTGATCAAGCGTTTGGGTGTTTCTCTTAATCTTTCCTTTCCTGGGTCAGTCTTCATTTATCATTATTTGCCCATTTGTGAACTGCCTCTGGATGCTTGTAACCTAAAGAAGTGATATAAAAGCAAGTTACTGTTGTACAATTAATTTTCACCAGGACCTGAATTACATAGTTTGAATGGTCAACAAAAGTCCATGTGTAAACCTCGTTCACAAGAAAGGACAAATATAAAAGACTCATTTTCTGCTAGTTGGATTTTATTAAATACAAACTTGGTGCATTGTGCATTTTTTGTCACATGGAACCTTCCCACTTTGAAAGGGAGGTTCATTTTTAGCTTGCTTCCAGTCTCCACTACAATTCTTTCTACACTCAAACGCACGACTGGTGTGGAACCCAATTCTGTACAACTAAGATCACTGGTCACTTCTCTAAACTATGAATAAAGTTGACTACACATTTCTCAACTAAACAAGTGCCCAAAATACGTTTAATACGTGATATTTCATCTACGTTTGATTCTTGTTGCAATACTAATTTATTTTATTGGACAATTAAGCAGAGTTGAAATCCTGGGCTAAGCTGTAAGATATTGCTGTCAATAAGAGTCCCATATAAAATGGGTTTCAAACAAAGAACCAAAAGGAAAGTTAGGGCACAGAAAGAGGCCATTCAACCCTCCTCCAAATTCAACAAAAACAAAATTTCCTATCTGGAGGTCCATAAGAACATAAGAAACAGGTGGAGTAGGCATCTAGCCCCTTCGAACCTGACCCGCCATTCAATAAGATCATGGCTGATCTGAAGTGGATCAGTTCCATTTACCCGCCTGCTCCCCATTACCCTTAATTCCCTTATTGATCAGAAATCAATCTACCCGTGACTTAAACATATTCAACGAGGTAGCCTCCACTACTTCAATGGGCAGAGAATTCCAGAGATTCACCACCCTCTGAGAGAAGAAGCTCCTCCTCAACTCTGTTCTAAACTGCAGCCCCCCCTTATTTTGAGGCTGTGCCCTCTAGTTCTGGTGGTCCACAGCAGACGCCATCTTCCTGGCCCTGCACTCAACCCTGGAACACCTAGTTAACAAGGATACTTACGTCAGACTCCTACTCAGACTACAGCTCAGCCTTCAACACCATTATTCCTACGAAACTCATCTCCAAACTTCGTAGCCTACGGCTCAGCTCGTCCCTCTGCGACTGGATCCTAGACTTCCTAACCCACTGACTAGAATCAGTAAGGAAAGGCAACAACACTTCCTCCATGATCACTCTCAACATGGTGCCCAACAAGACTGTGTCCTCAGCCCTTTACTATATTCCTTACAACACCTATGACTGTGTGGCTAAATTCCCTTCCAATTCGATTTTCAAGTTTGTTGATGACACCAACATAGTGGGTCGGATTTCAAACAGTGACGAGACAGAGTACAGGAATGAGATAAGAGAATCCGGTGAATTGGCGCAATGACAATAATCTCTTCTTCAATGTTAACAAAATGAAGGAGATTGTCATTGCCTTCAGGAAGCATAGTGGAGGACATGTCCCTGCCAATACCAATGGGGTCGAAATGGAAACGGTCGAGAGCTTCAGGTTTCTCAGTACCCAGATCACCAACAACCTGTCCTGGTTCCTCCATGCTGATGCTATTATCAAGAAAGCCCACCAATGCCTCTATTTTCTCAGGAGACAAATTAAATTTGGCATGAATGCGACGACTCTCACCAGCTTTTACAGTTGCACCACAGAAAACATTTTTTCTGGATGTATCACAGCTTGTTATGTCTCCTGCTCTGCCCAAGATTGCAAGAAACTACAAAGGGTCATGAACGAAGCCCAGGCCATCACTCAAACTAGTCTTCCATCCATTTACACTGTCTACACATCCAGCTGCCTTGGAAAAGCAGCCAGCATAATTAAGGACCTCAGACATACTCTCTTCCACCTTCTTCCATTGGGATAAAGATACAAACGTCTGAGGACATGTACCAATTGACTCAAGAACAACTTCTTGCCTGCTGCCATCAGACTTTTGAATGGACTTACCTCCTATTAAGTTGATCTTTCTCTATACCCTAGCTATGATTGTAACACTACATTCTGCACCCTCTTCTTTCCTTTTCTATGCACGGTATGCTTTGTCTGTATAGCACAGAAGAAATAATACTTTTCACTTCACACGAATATATGTGACAATGAATCAAATCAAATTCTACAACCATCTTGAGCAGACAGATGCATTTTCATTTAACACACTATCTGATAGGTCAATTCTCCAATAATGCAACACTCCCTCAACACAAGACTGAAACATCAGCCTTGGTTGCTGGGTGAGGCATGAGAGGTAATTAAGTGCTCTTTATGCAGAGGAGGTGATGGTTTAGTGGTAATATCATTGGACTAGTAATCCAGGAAACCAGGGCAATGGTCTGGGGACCAGAGTTCGGTGAAATTTGAATTCAAGCTGGAATTAGAAGTCTTATGACGCCCATGAAACCATCATCAATTGTTGTAAAAACTTATTTGGTTCACTAATGCCTTTTGGGAAGGAAATCTGCCATCCTTACCTGGTCTGGCCTACATGTGACTCTAGATCCACAACAATGTGGTTGACACTTGAAAAAAAAAGCCTTCTGAAATGGTCTAGCAAGCCACTCAGTTCAAGAGTAATTAGGGATGATTAGGAAGAAACATTTCCATGACATGGCACAAGTACTCCTTGACTTGATGTTCCAAATGCATTCCGTTAGAAAAAATACAATGAATATTTACATTATTTCCATCAATTTTTTTCTCAATAGCTTTTCTCTGGAACAGAAAGCAGCTTTTGACAGAAAACACTAAATTTAAAATGTTGAAAAGGATAGTGAGATAGTACAACAGCCTGGAATTCAAAAAAAACCTGTCATTTTCCTTACTATTTATTAACATGCAGTGAAACCACAACACTGAAGAAACTGCCATAACACTTGGGCTTAATAAGCATACACAGAATGAAGTTGCAAGTTTGAGCATGCAATTAACCTGGTATTCTGGGTGTACATCACTAAACTAATTATCCTGAAATGTCACGCTGTTATTTTACAAATTCGCGTTGCATTTTATTGGTATGAAAGTATTTATATGCAGCATGCCTCTTTGACTTTTCCTATGTGATGGAACTCGGTTGTCTCGTGCATACACCTGATGAAAAATCTCACACCAGACACTCCAGAAGCATCGCTCTTTTACCTGTAAAAGCAAGAGTCACTGAGACACTGTAGGAGCACAGCGAACAGAACTGAAATCGACACAGAGCTGTTTCTACTGGCCGCAGGCTTCTAGATTGGCAAACTCGATTAGAAAGGCTTGCGGATACTGGTGTGAGGAAAGGCCTGAGCCATTCAGTGAGTGCTACTCTGATGTCAGAGATAAAGGCATTTAAAGGGCAGCATGGTGACACAGGAGTTAACACTGCTACCTCACAGGGTCAGTGACCCGGGTTCAATTCCAGCCTCAGGTTACTGTCTGTGTGGAGTTTGCACATTCTCCCGTGTCTGCGTGGGTTTCCTCCAGGTGTGCCGGTTTCCTCCCACAGTCTAAAGATGTGTGGGTTACGTAGATTGGCCATGATAAATTACTTCTTAGTGTCGGGGGATCAGCAGGGTAAATACATGAAGTTGGAGGGATATGACCTGGGTGGAATTGTGATCAGTGCACTCTTGATGGGCTGAATGGCCTCCTTCTGCACTGTAGGGAGTCTATGGCAGGAAAATCTATCAGCTCTGACGAAGGTCACCCAGACTCGAAATGTTGGCTCTATTCTCTCTCCACAGATTCTGTCAGACCTGCTGAGTTTCCCCAGCATTTTCTGTTTTTGTTTTAGATTCCAGCATCCGCAGTATTTTGCTTTTATATTCTATCTTCTGTCTGGTCATTTTTTCTGATCCAAACACATTTGATTCTGACAGTCGGAGCCAAGTTGAGACAAGTTCGACTCCGTAACACTAACAGTTGTCACCCCTGATTACATTGACAGATTCAGGCAAATAAGCCTCCCATCCATTGACTCTCTTTACACTTCCCACTGCCTTGGAAAAGCAGCCAGCATAATCAAGGAGCCCCCATACCCTGGACAGACTTCTTCCACCGGGAAAAATGTACAAAAGTCCGAGGACACATACCAACTGACTCAAGAACAGCTTCTTCTCTGCTGCCATCAGCCTTTTGAATGGATCTACCATATATTAAGTTGATCTTTTTCTACACTCTAGCTAGGACTGTAACACTACATTCTGCACTCTCTCCTTTTCTTCTCCCCTATGTACTCTACGAATAGTATGCTTTGCCTGCAAAGCACTCAAGAAACAGTACTTTTCACTATACCCCAATGCACATGACAAGGAAAGGGGAGCTAAGACCACAACCAGATCAGCCATCATCTTATTGAATAGCAGAACAGGCTCAAAAGGCCAACTGGCCTACTTCTGCTCCTACGTTCCTAACGTAAACATTTTTTAAAATTAATTTGTGGGACATGGGTATCGCTGGCTGGCCAGCATTTATTGCCTATCCCTAGTTGCCTTTGAGAAGGTGGTGGTGAGCTGCCATCTTGAATCAATGTAGCCCACGTGCTGTGGGTTGACCTACAATACCATTAGGGAGGGAATTCCAGGATTTTGATCCAGCGACTGCGAAGGAGCAGCGATATATTTCCAAGTCAGTAGGGCCTGCCTAGCTAATCGCTCTTGATCTTTCAAATCTTGTGCACCTAATGTGCACCCTTTGGTTAGGGTGAATGGTATAAAACGGAATTCTCCCCAAAATTGTGTGCAAGTTTATCAGTTCCTCTCATGAGTGTATACTTGGTCAATTTACTTTGAATTTCTATCTCTGTAATAACTTTACAATTGTATTATGAGATCACCATGCGATTTTAGCAAGGATGAAGTCTTCGGGATAACTGCCTTTAACAAAAACCATACTCTCTACTACAGTTTCTTTTCAAGCTGATTCACTGTAATAAAGATTCAGTGTACCACTGGGACAAATGATTAAAACATATTGCTTTCTGAGCATTAATTAAAACTATTCTGAGGACTAGGTGGAATAATACATTATTACCCTTACACAACAGGGACCAATTAATAAAAACATACTTGGGTTCTGTACTCACTGATTTCTGCAAAACCTGGGCAGTCTACTGCTTTTGCTATATAGTGTGCATGCTCCCATTAACAAAAAAACTATTGGCCTAGTTCTATTTTTAAGTAAAAGAAAAATCAGAAGAGTTTTGCATTAGTTTTAATAGCTCCAGATTTAGATAAAATAAGCATGATATTGTGCTTCACAGTGAATGAAAAATTGTACTAATTTTCTTGGCTGTAATGCCCTTAAAATAAGAAAAACCTTGAGGCAACGTCACTGACATTCGTAGTTCACGAAATGCAAAAACATTGGATCAGATGCTGGTAAAGTTATTCCTAAAATCAGGATGAAATACACACCAGTTTTATTGTTTTTGTATTTGTAACAAGGGTGATCATTGTCTGAAATAATGACTGAACACTTAAGCAGTTGGACAAATGTATTCTTCAAATGAGTAACACATAGCAACTTCGACAAACCAGTTTCTACAAGTCTCCTGCACTTCCACATATGCTGCAACTCCAAACGAATTCTTCATTCATTCGGCACTTCATGGGATCACAGAATTTTACAGCAAGCAAAGCCACTGTTTGGTCCACTGCTACTTTGTCAGCTCTCTGAAAGAAATATCCATTTAACCCCATTTCCCCACCCAAATTTTGATTTTTAATAATTATTTAAACCACTGTTTCTGGTAAGGTATTCCACGCCACTTAATCTTCATCCCTTTGGCAATGATCTTAAATTCATGCCCTTCAGTTATTAATTGAAGGATCGGTGCAAATGATTTTCCCCAATTACATTCTTCGATCCTTCACAATTTTGAACACTGCTTTCTCTGCCTGCATAAAAATACCCTAGTATTTCCTCACAACTCATGTGGCGGCACAGTTGCCTCACAGCACCAGGGACCCAGGTTCAATTCCAGCCTCGGGTGACTGTGCAAAAGTTTGCACATTCTCCCCCGTGTCTGCATGGGTTTCCTGCGGGTGCTCCAGTTTCCTCCCCCAGATGTGCAGGTTAGGTTGTTTGGGCACTCTAAATCATCCCAAAAGAGTCCCAGGATGTGTAAATTAGGGGAATTAGCAGGAAAAATACATGGGGTCACAGGAGATAGGGCCTGGGTAAGATACTGTGTCAGTCATTGCAGAATTAATGGGCCGAATAGCCTCCTTCTGCACTGTAGGGATTCTATGATTTTTTAAATTTGATTTGATTTATTGTTGTCACATGCATTAGTATACAGTGAAAAGTATTGTTTCTTGTGTGCTATACAGACAAAGCACACCTTTCTCAGAGAAGGAGAGTATGTGCAATGTAGTGTTACAGTCATAGCTACCATGTAGAGAAAGATCAACTTAGTGCAAGGTAGGTCCATTCAAAAGTTTGATGGCAGCAGGGAAGAAGCTGTTCTTGACTCAGTTAGTACATGAACTCAGACTTTTGTATCTTTTTCCTGACGGAAGAAGGTGGAAGAGAGAATGTCTGGACTGTGTGGGGTCCTTAATTACGTTGGCTGTTTTGCCGAGGCAGCAGGAAGTGTAGACAGAGTCAGCGGAAGGGAGGCTGGTTTGCAAGATGGATTGGGCTACATTCATGACCCTTTGTAGTTTCTTGCCTTGCGTCCCTGACAACTAACATATGAATCACTTTGCATTCTTTCTGTAGTCTTGTCTACCTAAAGCACAGCGAGCTAAACTGCACAGAACTTTCTAACTCCTGATGAACTAATGATTTATAGAGTTAACATGCTTTTCAAGATTTGGATTTGATGTTTTTATGAATAAAACCTGAGATTTCATACATTTTTCTTCCATGAACATCACAATTGATAAGTAAAAATTACAAAAATGTGTGCTTTTGTATCCAATAGTGATGCATATAGAAACATACAAGATAGAAGGCCATTCAGCCCTTTGAGCCTGCTCCACTATTCATCACGGTCATGTTTGATCATCCAACTCAATAGCCTAACCCTGCTTTCTCCCCATAACCTTTGATCCCACTTGCCCTAAGTGCTATATCTAGCGGCCTCTGAATATATTCAGTGTTTTGGCATTAACTACTTCCTGTGCTAATGAATTTCACAGGCTCAACACACTTTGGGTGAAGAAATGTCTCCGTCTCATCTCCATTCTAAATGGCCTACCCCGAATCCTCAGACTATGACCCTTGTTTCTGGATTGCCCACCATCAGGAATATCCTCCCTGCATCTATTCTGTCTAGTCCTGTTAGAAAGTCTCTATGAGATCTCCCCCCTCATTTGCCTGAACTCCAGCAAAAACAATCCTAACCCAGTCAATCTCTCCCCATACATCAGTCCCGCCAATTCTGCTGCTATATCTTATGGTTTCTGGAAATCTGAAATAAAAGCAGAAAATGTTGGGAATGGTCAGTAGGTCTGAACAGATAGAAGCCAAGTTAACACTTCAGGTTGATAGCCTTTCATCAGAAACGGTCGACCCGTTGCTGCTGAGAATTTTATTTCAGATTTCCAACATCCACAGTGTTTTTCCTTATTATTGATGGGATCGACATTCTTGCAAGATAAATCAAGCTTCTGATATACAAACACTAGACAGACACTGAGTTCCCCAACCCATGAGATTCGATCTTCAACCTGCGATCATTCCTACAATATGCTGCCATTTCTGGCTTTCAAAATCAGCTGAACAACAGTAGCACATTATGACAAGCAATAAACACAAGAGGTAAGTGGATGCTTTATGAGGAATCTAAATGAATTTAATCTAAGCCTGTGCAATTGTGACAACATTTCAACCTTTATGTACACATTAATTGCACTCCATTCACACCTGCTGTAAAGTACCTCTAACCTAATTGATTTTCTGAGCCGTAGTGAGCGGCCTTCCTCCTGAAGTCTGCTCAGATCAATATATTAACATGTCAACATACTTTGTCCCCTTCAAAGGAATGACACAAACCTCGATATCTTGACTACGTTGTGACCTCCAGTTTGAGGGTGATATTTCAAACCTGCTGTTTAAAAGTGAAGCAAAAACCACAAAAAGCACAGCCAATGTTCCTTTGTGTCATAATAATGGAACAATGTTGAACATTTGCACATTTAAAGCTTGGTTTAGGGAATATACTTGAATTATTTGTTACTTGCGTTCCAAGTTAAACTTGATCAAATTTTGATCTGATCAGTTAACATTGCTATGAAGAAAAAAAATCCCAAGTAAGAAACATCGAAAAACTATAGCACAATACAGGCCCTTCGGCCCAAAAAGTTGTGCTGAACATGTCCCTACCTTAGAGATTACTAGGCTTATCTATAACCCTCTACCTTACTAAATTCCACGTACTTATCTAAAAGTCTCTTAAGCTTAAAGCTGAAGATTTTAGGCAAGGCAGGGCATGGGTAGTTAGTCGTCATGAGCAGGGGCTGCAATTGGGTAGTTGAATCAGATTCACTCATAAGATCTTACAGCGCACACGTTGTCCATTCAGCCTTTCATGGCTTTACTGGTTCCTTGGAAGAGCTTTCCAATTAGTCCCACTCCTCTGCCCTTTATCCACCGCTCTGCAATTTTCTTCCTTTCAAGTATTTATCCAATTCCCTTTTTAAAGTTACTGAATCTGCTTCTATCACCTTTCAAAATAGTACATTCCAGATCATGGCAGCTCCCATGGAAAATAATTTCTCATTTGTCTTCCTTCTGCCAGTTTCCTTAAATTTGTGTCCTCTGGTTAATGATGTGCCCATAACTATCCTTATATCATATCTGTCAACAACTCAGACAACTTTGCCTCCAAAGGTTTCTCTTTCTCCATGCATTATCAATTGTTGCAACATTGTTGGGTGAGTATGAGGAGAAATCAGGGAGGCACGGTAGCACAGTGATGAGCATTGCTGCCTCACAGCACCAGGGACCTGGGTTCGATTGCTGGCATGAGTCACAGTTTGTGTGAAGTTTGCACATTCTCCCCGTGTCTGTGTGGGTTTCCTCCCAGTACTCCAGTATTCTCCCACAGTCTGAAAGACGTGCTGGTTAGGTGCATTGACCCGAACAGGTGTCACAACGTGGCGACAAGGGGAATTTCACAGTAACTTAATTAATGTAAGCCCTACTCATGACTAATAAATAAACTTTTAAATAAACAGGTTTCTTGTTCTTGATCGCTATGCAGTAACTTGTTGAAAAGATTTTATATATGGAATCCAGTGTGAAGCGCAGTCAAACAGCCACTTACTGTCTAGGTTTCCAAAGAAGAATGGACGCTTCAGCAAATTGTCGAACTGCGTGGGGAGTTAGTGTCTGATGGAAAGGGTGCATGTTGATTAGGACAAGACCAGTGTTTGAAAGATTCCAAAGGGATTTCTTTCATGTAACGTGACACAACATTCCCTCGTGTTGCACACACTACATTCATTCCTTTGTGGGACATGGGCGTTGCTGGCTGGCCAGCATTTATTGTAAAAAGTCTGACAACACCAGGTTTCAGTCCAACCGATTTATTTGATAGTAAAACTTGAACAGCAGATTAGGTGTAAAGATTCGCATCCTAATCAGTAATCTCTAAACTGTCTGTGCTTTATATGCTCTGTCCGAGGCCAGAACTCTCCATTCACCTGACGAAGAGGGAAACCTCAAAAGCTTGTGAGTTTACTATCAAATAAATCGGTTGGACTAAAACCTGGTGTTGTCAGACTTTTTACTGTGTTTACCCCAGTCCAACGCCGGCACATCCACATCAGCATTTATTGCCCATCCCTAGTTGTCCTTGAGGAGGTGGTGGTGAGCTGCCTTCTTGAATTGCTGCAGTCCACGTGCTGTGGGTTGACCCACAATGTCATTAGGGAGGGAATTCCAGGATTTTGACCCAGCGACTGCGAAGGAATGGTGATATATTTCCAAGTCAGGATGGTGAGTGACTTGGAAGGGAACTTGCAGGTGGTGGTGTTCCCATGTAACTGTAGCCCTTGTCCTTCTAGAAGAAAGTGGTTGTGAGTTTGGAAGGTGCTGTCTAAGGGTCTTTGATGAATTGCTGCAGTGCATCTTGTAGATAGCACACACTGCTGCTACTGAGCATCGGGGTACAGGGAGTGGATATTTGTAGATGAGGTGCCAATTTGTCCTAGATGGTGCCAAGCTTCTTGAGTGTTGTTGGAGCTACACCCATCCAGGCAAGTGGGCAGTATTCCATCACACTCCTGACTTGCGCCTTATAGATGCTGGATAGACTCTGGGGAGTCAGGAGGTGAGTTACATGCCACAGTATTCCTAGCCTTTGACCTGCTCTTGTAGCAACTGTGTTTATGTGGCAAGTCTAATTGAGTTTCTGGTCAATGGTAATGCCAAGGATGTTGACAGTGGGGGATTCAGTGATAGTTACACCAGTGAATGTCAAGGAGTGGTGGTTCGAGTGACTCTTATTGGTGATGGTCATTTCCTGGCATTTGTACGGTGTGAATGTTACTTGCCACTTGTCAGCTCAAGCCTGGATATTGTCCAGATCTTGTTGCCTTTGAACATGGACTGCTTTGGTATCTGAGGAGTTGCGAATGGTGCTGAATATTGTACAATCATTGGCAAACATCCCCATTTCTGACCTTATGATGGAGGGAAGGTCATTGATGTAGCAACTGAAAATTGTTAGGCTTAGGACACTAATCTGAGGGATTCCCACAGAGATGTCATGGAGCCGAGATGACTTACCCTCCACAATCACAACCTATGTACCAGGTATGACTCCAACCAGCGGAGAGTTTATCCCCTGATACTCGTTGTTTCGCTAGGGCTCCTTGATGCCACACTTGGTCACATATGACCTTGATGTCAAGAGCTGTCACTCTCACCTCACCTCTGGAATTCTGCTCTTTCGTCCATGTTTGAACCAGGAGCTGAGTGACTCGGGCGAAACTCAAACTGGGCGTCACTGAGCAGGTGCTGCTTGACAGCACTGTTGATAACCCCTTCCATCACTTTACTGATGATCGAGAGTAGACTGATTGAGTGGTAATTAGCGGAGTTGGATTTGTCCTGCTTTTTATGTACAGGACATACCTGTGCAATTTTCCACATTGTTGGGTAGATGCCAGTGTGGTAACTGTACTGGAAGAGCTAAATCTGCAGGATATGGGAAATACATTCCCATGTCACTGGGTTGAATAAATAAGGAAACAAAAGCGTTCATGATGGAATTTTAAGAAACCTAAACAGGAGCCAGCTAAACTCCTAATCAGAACCTCAAGCTTCAAGGAGGTTTCCGAGCCTCTGCTTTGAAATGGGATGTTTAGCCTCGATTTCCAGCAAAGCCTGACCTAAACCTAACCCACTCTTGAATTACACCTGCGTTCATAATTTTTGATTTATAAGTCAATAGGATACCTGCAATATCTCACAAAACCAACCTGTTTAAGTTGATTCATCCAAGTGTCCCGGCCCGAAGCTTCCTGATGCAAGATGACTGGAGCAGAGTTCAGACTGAAAGGCACCGTGTCACAGGATGTCTCCGCAGCAAATGGCTGGAGGTCAGAATTCAGCTGCAAAGCCATAAAGAGTAAAGTTAAGAACAGTGAGAATTTAAAAAGGTGAGTCAAACAAACATTTTTTTCAAACAAGACTATAATACCGTGCGAGGAAACCCCAAACCATTCAGCAGCTCAAAAGCACTCATGAGGAACAGCATAATGCAGCACGTTACAGTTCAAAGTGCTGCGTCAAACTGGCAGGATCTTGTGATTGCGAACAAGGCAAAAAGCTGGTACAAAGAAAGGAGAGGGGTAAAACCTGGAATGCTTTCAAAAGGAAAAAGAAAAGTAATTCACTGCCTGGGAGACTGGATGCCTCACATCCTTTAAAAAGTACCTGGATGAATACATTCAAGTGCTGGCAAGTTGGATTAGGTGGGCAGGACAGGATCTTTCATGCATCCGTGCAGACTCGATGGGCCAAAGGGCCTCTTCTGCACTGTAGTATGCTGTGATACCCCACTTGCAAAACGTGAAATGTGAGACGGCAACAATTCTCTGCATTTAGTTTATCCATATCTGGTCTCTTCTGTGCGTTTTACGCCCTCAATTTTTAAAAAAATTTCTAATCGGTGAGTAACATCGTGAGAAATAATATTTAAAAACCTTGCACATGGAAATGCAGTATCACAGCATTATGAGTCTGTGTTACAATAGCAAACTTTTTTTGGTGAGTCACATTGTTGTACTGGAAATCTGACCAATTGTATTGTAGAACGAGAAATCAAGCCATCAGGACGACCCTACACTCACCCCATAGCCTAATTTTCAATTGATTAATTGATGTGACAAATACATCACATTGTACATCCACTTCGAATTTAAATTTATATAAAACACATTAAAGTTTCAATCATTTATTGGGGTTGGAATTCTTCCCATGAAAATTCTCAAACTTTAAAAAATGAGCAGTTTCTCAAAGATGGTCTCCTCCTCAGAACTGCTGCTTGGCAATCAAACTCTGCATGGTTTCCCATTCTGAACAAGGTGCCTGCACCTGCAATGGTTCAGCATGGGAGGAGAAAGGAACAATAAAGTAAGGTAACATTGTATAGGGCGACCATTCTAGAATATTTTCCTCCTATTTTTGTTTTCCTATGGACTACGTTTTCCAAGGCTGAACTCGCCTGACTGTATTTAACTATGTATTTTGAACCCTATGCCATGTTGATGCACTCTAGACTTTAGCCCAATTCAAGACCTTACCCCTGGGGGAACTTGACATCTGTATCCATAGTCCCCCTGTATCTATGCTGGTTTGGTCATGTTGAAGCACTTTACACTTCATTTCAATGCTGCTTATGCATCAGTACTCACTCAAATTTCCAGCTTTTTGAAATTAATCTTCCCCAATATTAATTTCTGTGAAAGCTTAAGTGAAAATTTTGCAAGATTAGTGGTCCAATTATCACATTTGCATTGCAAACTGGGTCAGTTTGACACCTCATTATTCACAAATTGCACGATTAGGATTCTAGATATGATTTTTGTCAGCATTTTGTACTAAATGGATGTATTTTTGTAATGCAGCATACCTTTGGCGTATCTCGTTAAATGCATACCAGGGCTAGGAAGATAAACTGTCAGGAAAAATTACATGCAAAATAGAAATTTTGAGTTGATTTAATCTAACTTCCTCATGCTCAGTAGAGTCAATGAGGTGTATCTGATGCAGCTTAACGATGTGTGGTAAATTATTATCCATTTCTGAAAAACAAAGAGACTTGCTGTCAAAGCTTTCGCCTTGCAGTCATCAGGACAGATGCAAGAATACCAAATCTCAAAGGGAATTATTTATACAGCATGAGAAGAGAACAAAGAACAAAGAACAGTACAGCACAGAAAACAGTCCCTTTGGCCCTCCAAGCCTGTGCCATTCATTGGTCCAACTAGACCATTTATTTGTATCCTTCCATTCCCAAGCTGCTCATGTGACTATCCAGGTAATTCTTAAACAATGCCAGTGTGTCTGCCTCCACCACTCTACTTGGCAGTGCATTCCAGGCCCCCACCACCCTCTGCGTAAAAAATGTCCCTCTGATATTGGAGTTAAACCTCGCCTCTCTCACCTTGAGCCTGTGACCCCTCATGATTGTCAACCTCCAACCTGGGAAAAAGCTTCCCACTATTCCCCCTATCTATACCCTTCATAATTTTGTACACCTCTATTAGGTCTCCCCTCATTCTCTGTCTTTCCATGGTGAACAACCCAAGTCTACCCAATCTCTCCTCATATCTAAGACTCTTCATACCAGGCAACATCCTGGTAAACCTTCTCTGCACTCTCTCTAAAGTCTCCACATCTTTCTGGTAGTGTGGCAACCAGAATTGGACGCAGTACTCTAAATGTGGCCTAACCAGCGTTCTATACAGCTGCAACATCAGACTCCAGCTTTTATACCCTATACCTCGTCCGATAAAGGCAAGCATACCATATGACTTCTTCACCACCCTCTCCACCTGTGCTGTCATCTTCAGGGATTTGTGGACTTGCACACCTAGGTTCCTCTGTGTTTCTATATTCTTGATGGCCCTGCCATTTATTGTATAGCTCCCCCCTACATTAGTTCTTCCAAAATGCATCACCTTGCATTTATCTGGATTAAATTCCATCTGCCATTTCTCCGCCCAATTTTCCAGCCCATCTATATCCTGCTGTAATAGGATGAAGTGATGAAGATAAGAGGATGCAGATTGGTTAGCAAGTAGGACTGTGATTGGCACAGGCATTGCCATGCAGCATGCACCAGTGAAGAATTAAGTGCCAAGCCTCTGTTTAGTTGAAAAATGTACAATGCGTGAACATGTTTTCTCTGTTTGCAAAGTGTTGCTTCTAGCATTGTAAGTAAGCCAGACAACAAGCCTAATTGATTATCTTTTATTGGTTGTAGTGCAATTTGTAACACAATTGGGATTGTTGAGTAAGTGTTGTTCAATCATGGAATCTAATGTTGGACATGTGTTCTGAGTTTTGCAAGCACTGGCTGGTTTGGTTAGATCAGTAACTTCGCCTGTTGTGAACAGTTGGAAGGATGTACTGTTTGGTGCAATCCACCAATCACTGGGATGTACAGCCTACAGACCTGGCAACATACTGGTACTGAAACTCATATACCACGCATTATTTATTTGTGTGATAGAACAATTTGGCTTGTTGGCATTTTGTTAGTGGGAACTGCCCCTCATGTTGCTACTGCATAGTAGCAGCACAAAATGGCTCACTTCGTCCGTTGCTTAAATTTTTGAGATACCTTATTCTTCCAGGGTAACCCGAGGCAGACTGGGTACTTACCAGGACTTTTAAGGCCACAAACCTAGCCTGTGAAAAATGACTACTCTGTCAGATCATTGCTCTCTCAATATTGTATAAACTCATAAAGAAAGCCAAGACCATGGCTTTTGGTCCTGAACAGTGGCCAGTCTACCTCAGATTGCCCTGGAAGGATAAACTGTCTCAGTTGACACCAGTGGTGAATAAGTGCACATTATTCAATTTTGTAGCACTGAAGTCAAACTGTTATCAATGGCAGGGACTTTGGTGTACAGGACACAGTTTCAAAATTTGGAAGAATTGTGAACAGCAAGGAGGACGGTGATCAATTTTAAGAGGAATTACACAGGCTGGTGGAATCGACAGATAAGTGGCAGATTAAATTTAATGCAGGGACAGTCAGAAGTCTAACAACTCCAGGTTAAAGTCCAACAGGTTTATTTAGTAGCATGAACTTATGGAGCGCTGCTCCTTAATCAGGTGAGTGCTAAGGAGCAGTGCTCCAAAAGCTCGTGCTACCAAATGAACCTATTGGACTTTAACCTGGTATTGTGAGACTTCTGACTGTGCCCATCCCAATCCAACACCGGCATCTCCACATTAATGCAGACAAATGTGAAAGATTCATTTTGGTAAAATGAATGTGGAGTGACAGTATAAAAGGTCCAGTTCTAAAGGAAATGCAAGGAAAAGGGACTAGGGTTGTACATGTGCATATACCATTGAACGTGGTAGGGGTAGATTGAGAAAGTGGTTAATAAAACTTAGACGATCTTAGGTTGGAATTCTCCATTGTCGGACACCCTGCCACTGCAACTGGTGAGAATGCAAAATTTGGCACTCAGCCAAATCTCCATTCACTCCAGCAGGAGCGGAGAATCCCCCCTGCAGATGTGGTTGGAGAATTCCAGCCTTAGTCTTTATAAATAGGAGCATGTCGTACAAAAGGAAGGAAGTCCTAATGAATCTTTACAAAACCGTGGCTCAGCCTCAACTGGAGTATTCTGGACATCATGCTTCAGGGACAGTGCAAAGGCATTCGACAGAATGCAGAAAAGATTCACAAGAATAGTTCCAGGCATGAGGAACTTCCGTTGTACAAATGAATCTGAGAATCAAGGCTGCTTTCTTCGAAGAAAAGCAAGAGAGGATTTGAAAAACTTGTTCAAAATCAGGAGGACCTGCACAGAGTGGACAGGGATAAACCGTTCCCATGGGTAGAAGAACCAAGAATCAGAGGACATTGACTTAAGTTACTTGGCAAAAGAAACAAAAGTGATGTGAAAAAAAGCCTTCCCCCAGTGAGTGGTTAAGACCCGCAATGTGAGCTGGAGGCAGATTTAATTGAGATTCTAAAAAGAGAATTGAATAATTACGTGAAACAAAACATTTCAGGCACAACGTGGGACTAGACAAGTTGTTCTTGCAGAGAGCTGACACTGGCATGATGGGCCGAATGGCCACCTTCTGCACTGTAAGCATTTTATGATTTTATCAATAATAAAGTGCAATATGGATTTGTGCTATGGATAGGTAAAGAAAATTTGACTCATAATGCATCATTGAACTCCTGTTCTTTGACACATTAACAGTTCAAGACAAGTGAAAACAAAGGTGCTAATGCTTGGTAAGTGATTGCAATTTGTCCAATTAGCAATATTTTATTAAAAAAAAGCTTGTGTGGTCTCTGACATAACTGATGCCAGTTGGAAAAACTTTCAGTGGGTGCAGTCATATCCAACACAAAGAAAACTTTTTTTAAAAAACATGACATAGTTAAGCCTCAATTGAGGCTTACTGGCAATCCATGTGACCACTTTTTTTGTAAATTTAACAAAATAAGGAAATTCCATTCAGGCAGCCAGATGTTAACTACTTATTTATTTACGCCAAGGGAATAAGAGTAGGTAAAATTTGTAATATTGTACCTAATAAATTCATACTACGCCATCACAACGCATGAGGGAATTCTTTATAGTTTAGCCAAATTATCTAGAACAGAGAGCTTTTTCTACTGAAAAGCACAGCATGTTACACAAAACAAAACTCTTTTCTGCCATTATTCCTAGTACCGCCAAGGCAGGCCAAACATAATTTAGTCTGCCTGCCTGGAAAAGGTCTTGTTTTAGCAAGTGCATTAGCTTGACAGCTGGCACTCAGAGTAAAACAGAAAACTGTCCCCCTTTAAAGTGTAAGACTTGCCAGAAACCTTTTTGGGGAGATGAACAATAATTTAGCTAGTAGAATTCACACTTTATAAACCACTAATGAGTAACGCAGAACACAGTGGATGTGGTGCTCTCCAGGGCAAATTTGTATATTACATAACAATATTATGTAAACGGGCTGGGTGGCACGATGGCACAGTGGTTAACCTCACAGCGCCAGGGACCTGGGTTCAATTCTGGCCTCGGGTCACTGTCTATGTGGAGTTTGCATATTCTTCTCGTGTCTGTGTGGGTTTCCTCTGGTTGCTCCGGTTTCCTACCGCTGTCCAAAGACGTGCAGGTTAGATGGATGGACCGTCCATGCTAAATTGTCCCTTAGTATCCCAAGATGTGTAGATTAGTGGGATAAATGTGTGGGATTACGGAGATAAAGCAGGGAATGAGCCTGGCTAAGATGCACTGTTGGAGAGTGGGTGCCGGCTCAATGGGCTGAATGGCCTCCTTCTGCACTATAGGGATTCTAAACACAAAGTACATAACCAAGAGAATAGCCTTGACCATTCACTATATATTCTTAAAGGAGTACATCACTCCCATTTTAAGCTCAAATTTCTTGTTTAACCCATGGTAAATGGCAGGCCACAAAAATAAGAAAAATCAACAAATTCAAAAGTAGAGATGAAATTATTTCATACAGATGTAATCTATGTGCTGGAATAATTTAAGCTGGTAACAACCTAATGGAATGAGCGATTAACCTGACACTGTATGACAAGAGAGCCATGTGCAAGCACATCATTCATAGAAAAGAATTATAATTATTTATGTTCACTTAAAGTTTAGCCAGAACTTCATCTGGAAAAGGCGCAAGTTGAAGAAGTAATTTACAAGTAACTGAAGAGATTGTCTGACTACTCATTAAGTTTGGCACAATTCCTTCACAGGCTGCTTACAGTAACACCGTGACAATAAAAAGCTACTAGTAAGTCAGCCATCTTAAATTACAGCAAAACTATACTGTATCTGAGATGGAGCAGCAGAATGACAAAACAATCCCGACATCAAACCAACTCTAAATCTGTCACTTGAGGCAATACTCATACTTTATCCTCAAACATTCAGCAAGAAACCAAACGTTTGACTGCAATAAACCATAGAAACCCTACAGTGCAGGAGATGGCCATTTGGCCCATCGAGCCTGCACCGACAACAATCCCATCCAGGCCCTATCCCCGTAATCCTTCTAATTTATGCATCCCAGGATACTAAAGGTCCATTTAGCATGGCCAATCCACCTAACTCGCACAGCTTTCATCTGTGGGAGGAAACAGCAGCACCCGGAGGAAACCCACACACACACACAGGGAGAACATGCAGACTCCACATAGACAGCGATCCACACCGGGAATCGAACCCGGGTTCCTGAAGCTGTGAGGCAGCAGTGCTAACCACTGTGCCATCAATCTTCACAATGCTTCAATGAGGTTTTTTTTTAAGGTAAATCTCATTAGTTACAATTACCGGGTTCTCAGTTCAGACCCCAAATCTAAATCACTGGACTGAATGTGTCTGGAAATCCTGCAGGTCGAATTCCGCCAGCCTTGCCAATATCCCACTTAAGGGAATAGGGAAAATGTGACCTCAGCAATTCTACTCAAGAACAATTTTCCTTAGGTTTATCTAACACCAACATAACATGACAATAATTAGAAAGGCGCTGCAAGTTAAACTGAACATTAATTAAATTAAAGTTTAGAATTTATTTATTAGTGTCACATTTATTAGCTTACATTAACACTGCAATGAAGTTACTGTGAAAATCCCCTGGTCGCCACACTCCAGTGCCTGTTCGGGTACACTGAGGAAGAATTTAACATGGCCACTGCACCCATCCAGCAAGTCTTTTGGATCGTGGGAGAAAACCAGAGGAAGCACTCGCAGACACAGGGAGAACATGCAGAGTCTGCACAAACAGTGACCCAAGACGGAAATCAAACACAGGTCCCTGGCACTGGGAGACAGCAGTGCTAACCACTATGCCACTGTAGTGGATTAACAATGAACTAAGAACAACAGATAGGGTCAGTATAACACTTTCTGTTTGCTTTTAGTTTCTGTTCTTAAACACAAAGGGAATTACCCTAATAATGAGATGATAAATTTCACACAAAACAGCACCAACAGTGAATTAACCCAATTATTTTCCAATTCATTCCCGAGGGTAAAGTGGATGGATTGAAGTGAGGACATGGGAATGTTAATAGCTTAAATAATAATTAACTGTGGTCACAGATACACTTAGAAAGAGTCTTTGTCCAATTGTGGTTTTAATGTCAATCTGGTTCTGTAACTAATCTTCTAAATGCAATTTCCTCTGGTGGTCTCAGTTTCTGTTTGAGAGAGAGGTACTGAACATTAGAGAAAATCTCAACCTCCATGATGATGATTGATGATGTGGTTATGCCTCAGCTTGAAGACATTATTATTAAAATTAACTAACGTAATACTGAAAAGGCCATTCAGACCTGCAAACTTCCATCACCAAGGCAAGCACTTGGTCAACTTATTTGCAGTCTGTAGTATCCGAAAAATCACTACACTGGCAATTTTCCATCCGTACTTATATATTCATGATTGTAACGGCTCATCTATTTTCATTACACTGTAGAAAGCTGCTTACTTTGTGAGCTAAAGACATATGTTTTCCGTACTGAAAGGCCATTTCTTGAACTTCCGTGTCATGTTTTGCCAGTTGCATCGCACCTTGACAACTCTTCGCCAGCAAAGCACCATGAGATAGAAAAATCCGCTCCACCCAGTTAGTCATCAGGATGTCATCAGTCACCTTCTCCTAAAAATAAGCACATCAGTGGTCATGGGATTATAAGTAATAAATGCACCTCCAGATATACCTGTACATTCCAGAACTATGATGTGGAGATACCGGCGTTGGACTGGGGGTAAACACACTAAGAAGTCTCACAACACCAGGTTAAAGTCCAACAGGTTTATTTGGTAATAAACGCCACTAGCTTTCGGAACGCTGTTCCTTCGTCAGGTGAGTGGAGAGTTCTGATCACAAACAGGGCATATAATGGCATATAGAACATGGAACACTACAGCACAAACAGGCCCTTCGGCCCACAAGTTGCACCGATCATATCCATACCTATCTATAACTCTCAATCCCATTAAATCCCACGTACTCATCCAGACGTCTCTTAAAAGACCCCAGCGAGTTCGCCTCTACCACTACCAACAGCAGCTGATTCCACTCACTCACCACCCTCTGAGTGAAAAACTTACCCTTGACATCTCCTCTGTACTTGCTCCCCAGCACCTTAAACCTGTGTCCTCTCGTTGCGACCATTTCAGCCCTGGGAAATAACCTCCGAGAATCCACCCTATCTATACCTCTCAACATTTTATAAACCTCTATCAGGTCGCCTCTCAATCTTTGTCTCTCCAGGGAGAAGAGACCTAGCTCCCTCAACCTATCCTCATAAGGCATACCTCCCAATCCAGGCAACATCCTTGTAAATCTCCTCTGCACCCTCTCATTAGCTTCCACATCCTTCTTGTAGTGAGGTGACCAGAACTGCGCACAGTACTCCAAGTGGGGTCTGACAAAGGTCTTATAAAGTTGCAGCATTATCTCCCGACTCCTAAACTCAATCCCTCGATTAATGAAGGCTAGCACACCATACGCCTTCTTGACCACATCCTCCACCTGTGAGGCCGATTTAAGAGTCCTATGGACCCGGACCCCAAGGGTCCTTCTGCTCTTCAACACTGCTAAGAGTCCTACCCTTGATATTGTACTCCTTCACCCCATTGGACCTGCCAAAATGGACCACTACACATTTATCCGCGTTGAAGTCCATCTGCCACTTCTCCGCCCAGTCTTGTATCCTATCTATGTCTCGCTGCAACTTCTGACATCCCTCCAGACTATCCACAACACCACCAACCTTCGTGTCATCGGCAAACTTACCAACCCATCCCTCCACTTCCTCATCCAGGTCATTTATGAAAATGACAAACAGCAAGGGTCCTAAAACAGATCCCTGGGGCACTCCACTGGTGACCAACCTCCATGCAGAAAAAGACCCATCCCCAACCACTCTCTGCCTTCTGCAGGCAAGCCAGTTCTGGATCCACAAGGCAACAGCCCCTTGGATCCCATGCCCTCTCACCTTTTCAAGAAGTCTTGCATGGGGACTTTACCAAACGCCTTGCTGAAGTCCATGTAAACCACATCCACCGCTCTAATAATAGCTATTTGTAAACTGTGTGCCCCTTTATATACCCGGTTCGTGATCAGGACTCTCCACTCACCTGATGAAGGAATAGCGTTCTGAAAGCTAGTGGCGTTTACTACTAAATAAACCTGTTGGACTTTAACCTGATGTTGTGAGACTTCTTACTGTCATTCCAGAGCAATACATGGCTTAACGACCTGTGGTAAGTTAACTACCGATAATAATGCACACAGTGGTTAGCATTGCTGCTTCACAGCATCAGGGATTCAGGTTCAATTCCTGGCTTGGGTCACTGTCTGTGTGGAGTCTACGTGTTCTCCCCATTTGCATGCGTTTCTTCCTACAGCTGAAAAACATACTGGTTATGCGCTTTGGCCACGCTAAATTCTCCCTTAGTGTACCTGAACAGGCACTGGAGCGTGGCAAGTAGGGGATTTCACAGTAACTTCTTTTGCAGTGTTAATGTAAGCCTACTTGTGACACTAATAAATATACTTTAAACTTAAAAAAGTCAGAAGTGCGACTGAATAAATCTTTTCAGTGAAGGATCACAATCAGTTATGATTCCCTAACAAAGGTGATCAACATTGACAAATTTTTGAATCATTCCAATAGCAAAGAGAAGACCAGTGTGGCAGTCACCATCTCACAGCAATTCATATTTTGGAAAATTGAGTTTCTGGTGTCAGAATCAATCATGTTTAGGAAATGATTTCTCATTCACGAGATAATCACCAGCAACTCATTCCTGCTCCGTCGGATGGTTCATTTATTTGAGGCTTAAAAAAAATGAAAGCCCTGGAAGTTGAGCAAATTAATAGCTACCTACAATATGTCCTTGAAGAGGTGACTGCAAAAATCACAATTTAGTTACTTTTGTGTGACTATCTAAAGTATCCCATTTTTCTTGATAAAAAATATCTCTCAAAATATAAGTCAGTTGATTATCTGTTAATAGTGGATCTCACATTCTGATATGCAACCCAATTGACCTGAATACCAAGGAAGCTAAGGAGATATTAAATTTCTGAAACTGTATTGCTTTGTTGGTCTACATTTTGCACACATAATGGAACAGTAGCGTGGAGGGGACCATCTTGATAGCTCAGGTGATAGTATTCTCTTCAAACTGTAAAAGTGCAATGATCCCTGCAGCATATTCCCAACCTCACTATAACACTGCTCTCCTGAGCATTGCAGGCAGTTTGTGGCAATGAAGTGCTAGCTAAAAAAAAAAGTAAGGTTCCAGGAGAAGCAGACAATTGTAATTAATTGTCAGTTTGGGACTCCCTTCCTCATTAGCGCACAATCGCTTTCTCCAGATGCATTTCACTCAGATCAGAATTCCATTATTTTCGTTTGTGAAGGGTCGGGGGGAGGTGAAGGGTGAAATGAAGAGTTTTGATCCACTTATATTAGCAGACAGTTCAAAGTTCAGGTTATATTAGAAAAGCATCGATTCACCATGATGGTAATTTCAGTTTCTATGGAATTTTCATCTTCCTCAAGGCGCTGGTCCAGAGACTGCATTACTGCAAGAGCGTATGGCACTGAGAGGAAAATTGCGAGCCTAGAGTGTGTTGTGAACAGACACTCTGCTGGCCGATGTATGTGCAAGGGAGAATCACCACGTAAAAGCAAAACGTGCACTGGAGCGGCTACAAGATCGAAATCAAGCAACCCCTGAACCAGTCTATTTAATATTTAAGCATTGTCGCACATCAGGCAAAGTCTAAAAACAGCATCTCGGTATTGACATTTTTTAAAAAATGTTTATTAGTGTCACAAGTAGGCTTACATTAACACTGCAATGAAGTTACTGTGAAATTCCCTAGTTGCCATACTCCGGCGCTCTGGAATTCCTTCCTATCCTTCCTTTCCTCTTTGAAGACAACCCACACAACCTAACTTATAATATCTCCTTGTGTAGCTCACTATCATCTTTTGTTTTATAATGCTCCTGTAAAACAGCTTGGGACCTTTCATTATGTCAAAGGTGTGCCTGAAGAGTGCAGGAAGGCATAACAGGAGCAGCACCAGGCATACCTAAACATTAGGTGTCAACCTGGTGACATTACAAAACAGGACTACAAACAGCAGAAGCAGCAAGTGATAGACAGAGCTAAGCAATTCCACAACCCAACAGATCAGATCCAAGCTCTGCAGACTGATCACATCCAGCTGTGAATGGTGGCAGGCAGTTAAACAATTCACTAAAGGAAGAAGCTCCACAAATATCTCCATCTTCAATGGTGGAGGAGCCCAGCACGTCTGTGCAAAAGATAAGGCTGAAGCATTCTCAACGATCTTCAGCCAGAAGCGCTGAGTGGATGATCCACCTCTGCCTTCTCCAAAGGTACTCCAAAGGTCAGTCATCATCCAATATGATTCATGCCACATGATATCACGAAACAGTTGAAGGCACTGGATATTGCAAAGGCAATAGGTCCTGAGAACATTCCGGCAATAGTCTTGAAGACTTGTACTCCAGAACTTGCCAAGCTATTCTGGTACAGCTGCAACACTGACATCTACTTGGCAATATGGAAAATTGCTCAGGAACGTTTTGTACAGGAAAAAAAGGAAAAACCCAACTCAGCCAATTGCTGACCCAGAGTCTACCCTTAATCAGTAAAGTGACGGAAGGCGTCATCAACAGCACAATAAAGCAGCACTTAGCAATAAGCTGCTCACTGACTCTCAGTTTGGGTTCTGCCAGGTTGCTCAGCTCCTGACCTCATTGCAGCCTTGGATCAAACATGGACAAAAGAGCTGAATACCAGAGGTGAGATGAGCGTGATTAACCTTGACTTCATAATAGCATTTGACCAAGTGTTACATCAAGGAGCCCTGGCACAACTAGAGTCAATGGGAACCTGGGGGAAAAGCTTTGTTGGTTGGAGGAGTCATATCTGGTACAAAGAAAGATGGTTGCGAGGGTTGGAGGTTAATCATCTCAGCTCCAGGGCATCACTTCAGGTTTCCTCAAGGTAGTGTCCTAGGCTCAACCACCTTCAGCTGCTTCATCAATGACCTGCCTTCCATCATAAAATTAGACGTAGGGATGTTCACTGATGACTGCACAATGTTCAGCACAATTCACAGCTCCTCAGATACTGAAGCAGTCCATGTCCAAATGCAGCAAGACCTGGACAATATCCAAGCTTCAGCTGACAAGTAGCAAGTAACATTCACACTATACAAGTGCTGGCAATGATTGTCTCCAACAAGAGATTATGTAACTATGCTCCCTTGATACTCAGTGGTATTACCATAGCTAACCTCCCCACTATCAACATTCTGGGAGTTTACCGTTCACCAGAAACTGAACTAGACTAACCTGAGAAATTCAATCTGGATAAGTATGAGGTGATGCACTTGGGCAAGACAAACAAAACAAGGGAATACGTAATGAACAGCAGAACCCTGAGAAGCACCAAGGATCAGAGGGACCTTGATGCGCATGTGTTCATTAAGTTAGTAGGACAGGTGGATAAAGTGGCTGAGAAGGCATTTGCTATACTTGCCTTTATTAGCTGAAGCATAGAGTTTAAGAACAGGGAAGTTATGCTGGAACTATATAAAACATTGGTTAGGAAATAGCTAGGGTATTGTGTGCAGCTCTAGAATCCACATTAAAGGAGGGATGTGATACCACCAGAAAGGGTGCAGAGGAGATTTATTAGGATGTTCCCTGGGCTGCAGTTTTATTTACAAAGAGATATTGAATAGATTGTGGTTGTTTTACTTGGAGCAGAGGAGACTGAGAGGGATATGATTAAGGGACAGGGATAGACAGGAGGAAACTTTTCCTCTTAGTGGGGGAATCAGTGACCAGGGAGCATAGATTTAAGGTAAGGGGTATGAGGTTTAGAGGAGATGTGAGGAAAAACTTTATTTCCCAAAAGGTGGACGGGATCTGGGACTCACTACCTGAAAGGGTGATGGAGTCAGAGACTCTCACAATATTTAAGAAATGTTTAGATGTGTACTTGCAAAGCCAAGGCACACAAGTCTATAAGCCAAGTGCTGGAATTAAAATGGTTGGGTGGTTTGTCTTTGGCTGGTGCAGACACAATGAGCTGAAGGGCCTTTTTCTGTACTACAGACTACTATGACTCCATATAAATAGTGCACCAACAAGAGAAGATCAGAGGCAAGGAAACTTGCAACGAGTTAGTGCTGTGAGTCATAGTGGTTAGGATTGCTGCCTCACAGCATCAGGGACCCAGGTTCCAGCTTGGGTCACAGTCTGTGTGCAGTTTGCACATTCTCCCCATGTCTATGTGGGTTTCCTGTGGGTGCTCCAGTTTCCTCCCACAGTCCAAAGATGTGTAGGTTTGGTGATTGGCCATGCTAAATTGCTCCTTAGTGTCAGGAGGGCTAGCTGGGGTACATGCATGGGATTATGGAAATAGAACCTGGGTGGGATTATTGTCAGTGCAGATATGATGGGCCAAATGGCCTCCTTCTGCACTGTAGAGATTCAATGAGTAACTCACCCCTGACTCACCAGAGCCTGTCCACTATCTACAAGGCATAAGCCAGGAGTGTGATAGAATACCCTCCACTTGCCTAGAATTCAGCTCCAACAACTTTGGGCGGCACGGTAGCACAGTGGTTAGCACTGCTGCTTCACAGCTCCAGGGTCCTGGGTTCAATTCCCAGCTCAGGTCACTGCCTGTGTGGAGTTTGCACATTCTCCTCGTGTCTGCGTGGGTTTCCTCCAGGCACTCCAGTTTCCTCCCACAGTCCAAAGATGTGCGGGTTAGGTTGATTGGCGATACTAAGAAATTGCCCCTTAGTGCCCAGGGATGCGTAGGTTAGAGGGATTAGTGAGTATAATATATGGGGGTAGGGCCTGGGTGGGATTGTGTTTGGTGCAGACTCGATGGGCCGAAGGGCCTCTTTCTGTACTGTAGGGATTCTATGATTCTAACTCAAGAAGATTATCACCATCCAGGTCAAGGCAGCTCACTTCATTAGCATCCCTTCCACAAATGTGTGGAGTTTGCACTTTCTCTCTGCGTCTGCCTGGGGTTTCCTCAAGGTGCTCAGGTTTCCTCCCACAGTCTGAAGATGTGCAGGTTAGGTTGACTGGCCATGCTAAATTGACCCGACTATCAGGGAGATTCGCAAGGTAAATGTATGTGCTTATGGGGAAAGGGTCTGGTTGGAATTGTGGTCAGTACAATTCGATGGGCCAAATGGCCTCCTTCTGTACCAAAGGAGAAAAAAACACTCACTCACTCCACCGCTGACGAACAGTGGCAGCCGTGTGTATCATCAACAAGATGCACTGCAAGAACTCACCAAGACTTCCTAGGCAGCACCTTCCAACCCACAACCACTACCATCTAGAGGGGCAGGGCAGCAGGTACTTGGAAATACCACCATCTGCCTAACATTAGATGAGATCTGATCCCAGTTCTAGCAGCGGCTGGGCCACAGCACAAAATAGAACTGAATTTGGCAGAAATTATTTTTCCTATTGTGATGATCCTTGCGCTTTGGCAATAGTTTGTATTTTCTTTTGGGAAGATCCTTTTAAGACCAAAGTGAATCTAAAATAATTCTGGCAAGGTGTTCTTAAACTTCTAGGAAGCACTCATGTGATCTAGGTTGCTATGGAACCAAACAAAAGAGTAAGTAGGCAGGTAACTGAATATCAGAACAGATCAGAACAGTTTTTTGAAGATAGGTGAAGGCAGGGCAGCTGATGTTGTCTACATGGACTTCAGCAAGGCCTTTGACAAGGTACCACATGGTAGATTGTTGCATAAGGTTAAATCTCACAGGATCCAGGGTGAAGGATCTAAATGAATACAAAGTTGGCTTCTTGACAGAAGTCAGAGAGTGGTTGTAGAGAATTGTTTTTCAAACTGGAGGCCTGTGACCAGTAGTGTGCCTCAAAAATCAGTGCTGGGTCCACTGTAACTTGTCACTTATATTAATGATTTGGATGAGAATGTAGGAGGCATGGTTAGTAAGTTTGCAGATGACACAAGATTGGTGGCATAGCAGACAGTGAAGGAAGTTATTTTTGATTGCAATGGGCTCTTGATCAATAGGACCAGTGGGCTGACGAATGGCAGATGGAGTTTAATTATGATAAATGCAAGGTGATGCATTTTGGTAGATTGGACCAGGGCAGTACTTACTCAGTTAATGGTAGGGCACTGGGGAGAGTTACACAACAAAGAGATCTAGGGGTACATGTTCATAGCTTCATGAAAGTGGAGTCACAGAAGCACAGAGTGGTGAAGAAGGCATTCAGCATGCTTGGTTTCATCAATCAGAACGTTGAATACAGGAGTTGGAATGTCTTGTTGAAGTTGTACAAGACATTGGTAAGGCCACACTTGAAATACTGTGTACAGTTCTGGTCACCCTATTATAGAAAGGATATTATTAAACTAAAAAGAGTGCAGAAAAGATTTACTAGGATGCTACCAGGACTTGATGGTTTGAGTTATAAGGAGAGGCTGGATTGTCTGGGACTTTTTCCTCTGGAGCATAGGAGGCTGAGGGGTGATTTTATAGAGGTTTATAAAATAATCAGGGGCACAGATCAGCTGATAGTCAATATCTTTTCCCGAAGGTAGGGGAGTCTAAAACTAGAGGGCATAGGTTTAAGGTGAGAAGGGAGAGATACTAAAGGGTCCAGAGGTGCAATTTTTTCACACAGAGGGTGTTGAGTGTCTGGAACAAGCTGCCAAAAGGTAGAGAGGGGTACAATTTTGTCTTTTAAAAAGCATTTAGACAGTTACATGGGTAAGGTGGGTATAGAGGGATATGGGCCAAATGTGGGCAATTTGGGACTAACTTAGTGGTTTAAAAAAGGCAGCATGGACAAATTGGGCCAGAGGGCCTGTTTCTATGTGGTAAACCTTTATGACTCTATGATCTGTGACTCTATCCTGGTGAAGAAGTGGAGAGAAGATTCTGACTACAGCAAGAGCTGTATTACTGTGTGTCTAACAAAGTTAAATAGGACAGAAAGCGGTAGCCAGTGGTAGCATTCTCTGTGGCTTGGACAAGGTCACTCCTGCTGCTTCAATTTTGACTGAGCCAACCAGACCAGATAAAAGGATAGGAGAAAAATGTTGCTGGCAATTCTCTTGTCATCAAAACTGCTGTGAACCTAGCTAAAGAGATTCTACAGCAATGTACCATTTGGGTGTTGACTGTGGGACCTCTGGATAGAACATGGCTACTGGTGAAAGCAAGTAGTCTCACAACGCCAGATTAAAGTCCAACAGGTTTATTTGGTATCATGAGCTTTCGGAGTGCTGCTCCTTCATCAGGTGAGTAAAGGATGAAGAAGCAGCGCACCGATAACTCGTGATATCAAGTAAACCTGTTGGACTTTAACCTGGTGTTGTAAGACTTCCTACTGCGCCCGCCTCAGTCCAACGCCAGCATCTCCACATCATGGTGATAACAACTTGAAAGCTGAACTGATTGAGCGGGAAATCAGAAGATTCTATGTACCAGAGGCCAAGTCAGAGAACTTTGGAACTGTACATGATACCACGTGTATGCTTCTGGTCCTATAAGACATATCTTTGTTGTATCCAGTGTTAAAAGTGAAATTTATCTTTTTATTTTAAGTATCATTGGCCTGGCAGTTAACATTTGCACATTACAGTATAAATGGAATTACAAATTGAAATCTTGTCCATTGGTTTCCTTTCCATTAGAATTGAGAGATTTTCTTTCTTTTCAAAACTTATCGGTCTTCACAGAGATTGCAACACTGCTAAGATGGGTGATAAAGGTGGTGGTTTTATACCAGTGAAGTATGGTCTGGCCCTCTTGAAGCTCTGGCATTTTGCTAGGACAGCGTAGAATACTTTGGAAGCAACACTGAGGGGGCTGGGGAAGGATTTCTTTAGTCACAGTACATTGCTTTTTAATGCACTGATGAATTTCTTGCACACTTCACCTTCCCAATTGACCAATTTTTTATTCGCGAAGCTCAGGGATTGCTAGATGGCAAAAAAAAGATACAGGTCCACCTAGTTCTACCACCCTGGCAGCTGCCCAGTTTGATGAGAATGGAGTTGTTGACTGAAATTCCAGGACAGTGAGTGATTGAAGAGGGAAAGGAAAACTTGTCTATCTTTGTCAGTTATAAGCACTCCAAGGTCAGACAGAGCAGAGCCAGAAAGAAGCAGTGTCAGTACATAAGGTCAACTTCAGAAAACCATTCCATGCTTCATTTTCATTCACAGCAGTGAGCTTTAATCAGTTTTTTTTCCCCTATCACTCCAGTTCAGATTGGAACCCAGGTCTTAAAAGATCAGAAAGACAGTGTCCTAATCTATCTTTTTCCCCTCATTGTAGTTTGATGGACAGTGCAATAATTCAAAGTCAAAAAGTACTCCCAGCATTTTCTGTTCTTAACTTCAAGACTTCCACAATTCGTAGTGTTTCTCCCTCAAGAGTTGCGATATTGCCAAGTCTATTAAAATTAGTGTTAGACTTTCAACTACTTTTGACCCAAAGTTGCTATCTTCTCAGAAATTGAATATGTTTCTCTCTATTGTTTGCTGTCCTTTCACTGTTCGATCATGTGAAATGTGGAGATTTATTTTTAACACCTATATATATTTATAAAACGTCCCTCAAATAGTTCATGGTTTTACAAAGGAAATACAATAAAGTGATTATATTACCTCATCAGTTCGAGCATTTTCGTAATACACGCCTTGAACCAAGTCTCCAATTGCACTTGATACAAGCTCCACAACCTGCAGAAAGAAATAAAGACGTCATTCAGGATTGCGAGGACAGCCTCCCTCGCCAACTGAAATTCTATACACTCTCACCCATTTGTATATGGCAATCAGATTCCACTGGACTAACAGCTCTTCCAGCAGCAATCATTTCTTACTTTCTTTCCATTCACAAGACCAGCAGTCAAGTCTCCCAGGTTGTGCTGTTTGAAAGATTAACAATTTCAACTCAAATTGAAAACCCGATAAGAGCACGTTGGACTGAAATTACATCCTAAAATCATGAGCGATATTTTTATCCACTTTCTAATGTTTCGCAGTGTGTGGGGATAAAGTGAAATGTACAAAACAAATCATGATCTTAACCAAAGTTTCGAGTGACATGATTAGCATTCAATTCTATTTAGCTGAAGAAAATACAGTGAATTATACAAATCTGAGCAAAGAAAAATATGACTCAACCACATTTGCTAGCATCACGGATTTTAAGGGGTTCAATTCTGGCCACATCAATCCAGATTCAGTTGGAGAACTGAACTAATCAGGTCACTTACATTTGCTTTTGATCACAATTTCACCATATGATGCGCTTGTATTGAATTTTCATTGGAAAAGAGATCTTTACAAAGTACAAATTGTATCTGCATTTGTGAGTGTTCATGTCACAGTATATGCAAGTGGTTTAAGCAACTTTTACTCCCTTGACCTACTGCATAAAACAAGGTTCCACTGTATTTCTACAAATTAAGGTACATCTCATCTACCAGCAACATGCCCTGTTCAGTAAAACAAGCTTTAAAGTACAGTGCAAAACAAAAAACTATTATAATCAAAAGCAGAAGTACTAATTATGTAACAATTCCATGTCAACCAATGCCATTCTCAACAACTCTACTGTTACGATATATTTAAAAAAAAAACTATTTTTCTCCCTTGAATCCAGAAGGTTTAAGTTTGGAGTCCAGAGTAAACATGGTTCTTAATCAGTCATGTTGCCCTTTGAGTAACTGGATCCTTGAGGAAATATTGTAGCAATATGAGCTGCAGCAGTAACCCAAGGACAATGCTCCTACAGTGTTACCAGATGTGTTGTGTTATTTAACATGGGAATAGAGAAAATGAAGGTTTTTTTGGAAAGTATCAGATAAGCCCCATTCCCAAATCCGAACGGATTGAGTATCGCCAACAGGTCTATGAAGAACTGTAACCAAACTCCTAACAAAGGATTGTATTACAGTTCATACAAGCTACATCCCAAGATTCTTCTGATGGCTGAGACACATAATACAAATCAATCACTCACAAAAATGTTATGGTTTGTGAAACGGTCTGTGCCTAGAGACCGGCAGATCAACAGCCACTGGTAATACGAAGAGGAATTCACGAAGACACCAAGTCCTGTTCTAAATGTCAAAGTGATAGCATGAACTCCTAACAATGCATTGAGCTGTGGATAACTAGCTATTTTCTGCCTATGCTGTAACACTAGACACCATACAATGCGAGCAGAGACTTTGTTCTCTTTCAGCACTGATCCTGACCAGCATTAGGAGAGCCAACTTTTTTTTAGCCAAAGAACAAGAGACAGAAGTAAAATTGCAGATGTTACTGTTTGGTTTGCAATTCAGTGACTTAGCAAAAATGGAATCAGAATTATTGAATAATTAGGAACTTGGTTAACATTATTCCCCATGCACTGTAGACAATAATGCACGCATTCACATCTATCACTCTCACTAATACACAAGTAAGTAAAAGGACTTTTGCCAGAGTGCAAGACTCTTGTCCAATAATGCATTTTATTGCTATATTATTTCAGGAAATTACATTATGCAATTCCGAACAAAACTTGCCTGAAACATTACAGAATATGAAGACTCCAAGTGTTATATTTCAAAGTTCACAACCTAAACGTTAGTACTGGCAATGTTTCCCTAGCTGTTAATGGAATAATTTAGGATCACTAACATAGGTCTTATTTTTGAAAGAATGATTGCAGGTGTCAGCACTTATATGAATAATCCATGGAATAATGAATTTCTTTTTGTATTGGACAGAGCACCAATATTTTCTGCAACTTGACAGTGACAATAGCAAAATGGCTTTATGAATTAATATGACAACAGAGCAAAGGATCAGAGAAATCAAAAAAATTCGATGGTAAAAAAGAATATATAAACTCATCACTCATTTTCAATTCAGTCATCTTTGAAGCTCTGTTCCCAGAACATTGTCAGCAGTCCAGTCACCAGGATGCAGTAGGGGAAGTTCATCAGCAGCATCTCTCCATTCTGAATCTTCCTGTGCATTCAGGAAGACAACCCAACATTCACCAAACTGGAGAGGAGCATAATCAGGCAGATGCCCAGCATTAGAGACACGATTTTGGACGGTGGGGCTCTTTAAACCGAACAGTAAGTGCCTCAGTGGGGGACATTATAGAGCAGAGGTCATCCAAATTGTTTATATTCCTTGTGTATTACAGAGCTTGCTGTGTGTAGATTTTTAAAAACTGCCAAAATTATGATACTGATTGGGAAGATCCAGAACTTCTCAATTTGTTCACACCCTTTTGACATTTTGGTACTTGTTCCCCATCCTTTCTTCCCTCCATCCCCTTTCCATGCAATTTTTCCCTAAATCTCCAGTTGAGGATGAAGTCTTTCTTCCCATAATCTACTTCAAGATGGAGGTTTCTTCCCTTGCCTCTCCAGTTCAAGGCTGTATCGTTCTTGGCGTGCCTTCCAATTTTCATGCTGGCACTCTGTGTCCTCACTACCACCTCAGGCCTTTTGTGCTTTCTACCTCACCTTGCCCATGATTGGTGTAGATCCTTTGTTGCCTCAGCCCTGGAACCCTAATTCAACTGGAAACACCTTCTCCAAACTCACCTGTTAACTAACTTTTTGTAAATTTTCCTTAACTGCATGGAGCCTAACAGCAGCACACTTTTGGCATGGAGACGATTCCCCTGCTGCAGAACTCTAACTCACCCAGAAAGCACGCAAGTAAATTGAAACCAGAGAACCACCTTATGTTTCGCCCACCTCCATGACAATATGGCCTTTCAGGCTTCACCGAATACTTTTAAGGTAATGTAGCCCTAGCTCTAAAAACAAAACAACTTCTTGGACTTAAGTTCTTTGCAAGCAGTATAGGCATCGCATCTCCTGTTCTCCAGCAAAATCAGCCCTGCTGTTTTAGGATCTTACCTTTCTCGATATTAATCCCTTAAGTAAACATGTCCCTAACCCTTTAAGCGCAATAGTCTTCAAGCTGCTTTAGTTGCATCTATCCCATTTTCAACAATTAAACTTTAAGCTTCACAGAACTAAACATGAACTAGATACATGTCTCAGTGCTAGACAAGTGCAGATGGAAAATTGGAGGGAGATTCAGGGCATTTAGGGATTACTAGCATGAGTCTACACTTCAATTTCCCTGTTTGATTTCAAATTTCGACTACTTTCTTCCCTCCCTCCTTCTCCAGTTTCTTCACTAAAAGATCATTCCTAGGGCTTCTAGAACCTGAAAATGTAGAAATAAAAATAGGGTGAAGGAACAAATATAGTAGCGGGCAGCACAGTGGTTAGAACTGCTGCCTCACAATGTCAGGGTCACAGGTTCAATTCCAACCTCAGGACACTGTCTGCGTGGAGTCTGCACATTCTCCCAGTGTTGGTGTGGGTTTCCTCTGGGTGCTCCAGTTTCCTCCCATAGTCCAAAGATGTGTGGGTTTGGTTGATTGGCCATGCTAAATTGACCTTAGTGTCTGGGGGATTAGCAAGGTAAGTGCATGGGGTTACGGGAATAGGACCTGGGTGAGATTGTGGTCGGTACAGACTCGATGGACCGAATGGCCTCCTTCTGTGCTGCAGGGATTCTATGATTCAATGAGCCATCTGAAAAATTGATTTTTGGATTTCTTTAAGGTGGCAAAGGGAAAATTGCCAAAGGCTGCATTTGAAGTGGTATTAAACAATTATTATGCAGATGACTAAAGCTTGACCCAGGTCATGGGTGACCGTGGGATTTCTGATGGCTGGAATCATCAGCTGTAATAAGCCAGCTCCTAAACAATTCTGACGTGATGTCAGCAGTTGACCCATCCCTTTTATACACAGGAAATGTCAGCCACTCAAAGGTAATTGGCAATGCTTAACCACAAATCATTTATTGGAGAAAATCTATATTATCAAACAGAGACAAAGAACAAAGAAAATTACAGCACAGGAATATGCCCTTCGGCCCTCCAAGCCTGCAGCAACCATATTGCCCAACTGAATCAAAGCCCTGTACCATTTCTGAGACCATATCCTCTATTCTCATCCTGTTCATGTATTTGTCAAGACGCCCCTTAAAAGTCACTATCATATCTGCTTCTACTACCCCCATGGCAGCAAGTTCCAGGCACTCACTAGCCTCTGTGTAAAAAAACTTGCCTCGTACATCTCCTTTAAACCTTGCCACTCACACCTTAAATCTATGCCCACTAGTAATTGACGCTTCCACCTGAGAAGAAAGCTTCTGACTATCCACTCTGACCATGTCCCTCATAATCTTGTAGACTTCTATCTGGTCACCCCTCAACCTCCGTCGTTCCAGTGAGAACAAACCAAGTTTTTCCAACCTCTCCTTATAGATAATGCCTGGCAACATCCTGGTAAACCTTTTCTGTACCCTCTCCAAAACCCCCACATACTTCTGGTAGTGTGGCAACCAGAATTGAACACTATATTCCAAGCGCAGCCTAACTGAGGCTCTCTAAAGCTGCAACATGACTTGCCAATTTTTAAACTCAATGCCCTGGCCGATGAAGGCAAGCATGCCGCATGCTTTCTTGGCTACCTTCTCCACATCTGTTGCCACTTTCAGTGATTAGTGTACACTCAGAACCTTCTGCCTATCAATATCCTTAAGGGTTCTGCCATTTACTGTATATTTCCTATGTACATTAGACCTTCAAAATGCATTACTTCACATTTGTCCAGATTAAACTCCAATTGCCATCTCTCCACCTGATCTATATCCTGCCGTATCCTCTGATGGTCCTCATTGCTATCTGCAAATCCACCAACCTTTGTATCTTCCGCAAATTTACTAATCAAATCAGTTACATTTTTCTCCAAGTCATTTATATACATTGCAAACAGCAAAGGTCCCTGCACTGATCACTAAGGAATGCCACTTGTCACAGCCCTCTATTCAGAAACGTACCATTCCACTGCTACAATATAAGCTTCAAGTCAGTACTTTTATTTATGATGTGAACTCACATTTATAAACATATAGTGATGATACTGCAGCAGTTGCAGGTTATATTTTGATTTTGTCCTGAGTGTAAGGGCATAGAAATCCTACAGTGCAGAAAGAGGCCATCTGGCCCATCAAGTCTGCACTGACCACAATCCGACCCCCAGGCCCTACCTCTATATCCCTACATATTTACCTGCTAATCCCTCTACATCAGGACATTAAGAGGCAATATTAGCATGGCCAATCAACCTAACTCGTACATCTTTGGACTGTGGGAGGAAACCAGAGCACCCAGAGGAAACCCATGCAGACACGAGGAGAATGTGCAAACTCCACATAGTGACCCAGCTGGGAATTGAACCCAGGTCCTTGGAGCTGTGAAGCAGTAGTGCTAACCACTGTGCTACCGTGCCGCCCGTCAGAGTCAGAGAGCAATACAGCATGGAAACAGGCCCTTTGGCCCAACCGGTCCATGCCAACTATACTGCCTTTCCAGCTCATCCCAAATGCCCACGTTTGGCCCATATCCCTTTAATTCTTTGTCGTTTTCACTGTATGTTAATACTTGTGACAATAATAAATCCAATCAATCAAATAGTGGTAGAAGTGATCCTAAAAGCATTCAGAAAAACTGAATTCCAAAAAGCACACACATTTACCACAGTAGCAAGAAATGTACTTGAAGATGGAGCCTTTTGGAGCTTTTAAACTTGTGCTAAACTACTGTTGTGCTATAAAGAGCTTTACTATCTCTGCTGTTGATGAAGCTGGAAAATTACAGCTCTATTGTCTTTTATTACATTAACTGCTTTCTGTTTGGCAGAATTTTAACATACACAAGAGTATGTGTATTGTACAAAAGCTACTTCAGCTCCCAGGGGATGTCAGTGTTTTTGGGTACACTAACAGATGTGGTATCCGGTATGCATATTTCTGAAAGGATGACAGGAAGTCATTCATGAAATTTGGTGAAAATAATACAAGGTTGGTGTTCACACACGGACACATGAGCAGCTCTATTTCAGCACAAATTTCTGGCTTCTATAATAAGGAGGCAGGATTGAAAAAGAAAATAAAAATCATGCGTCGAGTTGATATTTTGACAATGCCAAAGTACTGACCATAGTTTATATTAACAGAATATTATATATTAACAAGCTTCACTGCATTGATGGGAACAACTTTTGGAGAGTGTCTGACCAAGCTGAGAAAGGCAAAATATAATTTTATACCGTAGAATGCAAAAGTACAGCTGAAGACAGCACTACAAAGAGTAGACAGAATCATAGAAAAACCACCTTCTGTGTCATAACTATTCAACTTATCCTGTCCATACTAACTCCCTGCAAGAACTCAGCTAGTCCCACTCTCCTGTCCCTGCTCTACAGCTCTACAATTTTCTTTTCAGGTCCTCTGGTTACCCAATTCCATTTCGAAACCCACAGTTGGAACTGCCTCCACCGCACTCCCAGTCATTTCATTTACGATAAAAAAAAATTCCTCATGTCACCTCTGGTTCTTTTGCCACCCACCTCAAATCAACGTCCTTGGGTTCGTGACCCTTCTGCCAATGGAGTTTCTTTCTTGACCATTGATGAATAACTTCTATCAAATCTCTTCTCGATTTCTCTTCTCTAAAGAGAGCAACCCTAGCTTCTCCTAACTATCCACATAACAAAAGTTCCTCATCCCTGGAAGTGATCTCGTAAATCTTTTCAGAACCTTCTGCAAAGCTTTCACAGCCATCCTAAAAGTATGATGCCTGAAATTGGATACAATGCTCCTGTTGAGGTTGAACTAGGTTTTTAATGATGTATTGGGGTATGTTCCGAGGCCCAATTTCAGCTGCTTCTTCAATGACCTTCCCTCCAGGCCAATGTTGGCTGATGACTGCAGAGTCATTCAATACCATCCATAGCTCCTCATATACTGTCTATGTCTAATTACAGCAAGACTTGGACAACATTCAGGTTTGGACAAATAAGCAGCAAGTGTCGTTTGTGTCACACGATGACCATCTCCAACAAGAAACAAACAAATCCTCACCCCATGACATTCAATGACATTACCATCACTGACTCATTCACTGTCAACAACTTGAGGGTTACCAATGACCAGAAACATAATTGGATCAGTCACATCAATACTGTGGCTACAAGAGCAGGATAGAGGCTAGGAATTCTCCAATGAGTAGCCCACACCTTGACTCCAAAGTCTGTCCGTCATCTACAAGATACAAGAGAGGAGTGTGGTAGAATAGCCCCCACTTGCTTGGATGAGTACAGGTCCAACAATACTTGATACTTGACACCTGACACCATCCAGAACAAAACAGCCCACTTAATTGGCACACCACCTTCAAAATTCAATCTGTCAACCACTGGTCTTCAGTGGCTGTAATGTAGACCATCATAGAATCCCTACCGTGCAGGAGGCTATTTGGCTCATCAAGCCTGCACTGACAACCCCTCCACCAGCTCTAACCCTATGTAGTTACTCTGTTAAACCCCCTGACCCTAAGGGACAATTTAGCACAGCCAATCAACCTAACTTCAACATCTTTGGAGTGTTTAGGAAAACCTTGGCACCTGGAGGAAACCCACGCAGACATGGGAAGAATGTGCAAACTCCATATAGACAATTACCCGAGGCTAGAATTGAACCCAGGTCCTTGACACAGAGTCAGCAATGCTAACCAATCTGCCATCATGCCACCCATGCTGTATCTTCAGGATGCAGTGTAGCAACATGCCATGGCTCTTTCATTTGAACTTTTTCCACCCGTGACATACACCACCGTCACCTGGAAGTTCCCGTTCAAGTCACAGATCTTTCTAACTTGGAGCTATTTTTTCATCATCACTGGGTCAAAATCATGAAGCTCCCCCCGCCCGTATCAGCATTGAGAGTGTACCTACACCACATGAACTGCAGCGGTTCATTGCCACCCACTCAAAGGCAATGAGGGCTGGTCTTGTCAGTAATACCCGCATCCATAGCCAAATAGAAAACAAGCAAAGTAGGCACCCAGTAAAATGCACATCTCTGACATGCTGCGTTAACTCAGTGTTGTTAATTACATGCAGATAAATGACCTTAGGATCTGAAAATGATCCCACTCTGGAAAACTTACCACTAAAATTAACCAACTTGCTACTGCAAAAGTGTGACTTTTCAAGGCAATTTAAACAAAAATTGTTTAAACTAAATTGAAAAAAACTTAATTTTGCTCTATCTCCCCGCAATAACACAGCCTTTAAAATATCAGGATCTAGATCCGCATCTTTGCCACAAACAGGGCACTTTTTCCTTAGACCAAGTTAAACTCATCCATTAGTTTTTGGCATATATTGTTCAGACAAACAATGTTTGTTTTCTTCATAGCCATAGTGTGGCTGTTGGCATCATCTTACTTTCTTTCCAGCTTTCTTCAAGTCTCCCACACATCTTAATGTTATCCTTCCATCTCACTTTTCTTCTTCCTCTTTTGTTTTTACCCTAAGTATCTACTTCAGTTGCAGCCAGGACAAAGCAGTCAGGTCTTCGTTTCCAATGTCCGTACATGGCTATCAACAAACAGGAATGAAAACTTAACCTATTTGCCCCTTCAGTAGTAACAACAATTGGATGGACCAAACCACCGTTGGATTTGATTCAATTTATTATTGTCACACGTGCTGGGATACAGTGAAAAATATTGTTTCTTGCGCTATACAGACAAAGCATGCCATTCATAGAGTACATAGGGGAGAAAAAAAGAAGAGTGTGCAGAATTATGGTGTTCCAATCATAGCTAGGGTGCAGAGGAAGATCAGCTTAATATATGTTAGGTCCATTCAAAAGTCTGATGGCAGCAGGGAAGAAGCTGTTCTTGAGTCGGCTGGTATGCGATCTCAGGCTTTTGTATTTTGTTCCCAATAGAAGGTGGTAGAATAGGATATGTCTGGGGTGTTTAATTATGCTGGCTGCTTTTCCGAGGCAGCGGGAAGTGTAGACAAAGTCAATGAATGGGACATTGGTTTGCGTGATGACTGGGCTATATCCAAAACCCTTTGTAGTTTCATGTGGTCTTGGACAGAGCTGGAGCCATACCAAGTTGTGATACATCAGAAAGGATGCTTTCTATGGTGTATCTGTAAAAATTGGTGAGAGTCATAGCTAACATGCCAAATTTGCTCAGCCTCCTGAAAATGTGGAGGCTTTCTTAACTATAGCAACAGCATGGAGGGACTTGGGCGGGTTGTTGGTGATCTGGACACCTAGAAATTTGAAGTTCTCGACCACTTACACTTCATCACTGTTGATGGTGCGGCACTATGGCACAGTGGTTAGCATTGCTGCCTCACAGCATCCAGCATTAGGGACCCAGGTTCAATTCCAGCCTTGGGTCATTGCCTATGTGGGGTCTACACATTCTCCCCATGTCTGTGTGGGTTTCTTCCCACAGTCCAAAGATGTGCGGTTCAGGTTGATTAGCCATACTAAATTATCCCCTAGTGTCAGGGGGATTAGTAGGGTAATATGTATGGGGTTAAGCTTTGAATGGGATCGTTTCCAGGCAGGTTTGATGGACTGAATGGCCTCCTTCTGCACTTTCGGGATTCTATGTAGACAGGGGTATGTCCTCCACAACTCCTGAAGTTGATGACTATCTCCTTCATTTTACTGACATTGAGAGAGATTATTGTCAACGCATCAGTTCACCAGATTCTCGACCTCTTTCCTGTACTCCGTCTCATCATTGTTTGAGATCCGGTCCACTATGGTAGTGTCACCAGCAAACTTGAAAATCAAGTTGGAGAGGAATTTGGCCACACAGGCACAGGTTTATAAGGAGTATAGTAAATGGCTGAAGACATAGCCTTGTGGAGCAATGGCGTTGAAGATAATTGTGGAGGTGTTGCTGCCTATCCTTACTGACTGCAGTCTGTGGGTTAAGAAGTCTAGGATTCAGTTACAGAGGCAGAGGCCGAGCTGCAGACCACGGAGTTTGGAGATGAGTTTTGTTAGGATAATGATGTTGAAACTGGAGCTAAGTCAATAAATATGAGTCTGATAGATGTCCTTGTTATCCAGGCGTTCCAGGGTTGAGTGTTGAGCCAGGGAGATGGAGTCTGCTGCGGACTTGTTGTAGCGATAGGCAAACTGTAGTGGATCTGGACAATCTGGGAGCATGGAGTTGATCCGTATCATGACTAACCTTTCGAAGCACTTCACAATAATGGATGTCAGAGCCACTGTTGTGTCTTGATTACAATTACATAACTCTGCTTTGAGGTTTTTCCCTGTCTAGTTACCTCCGCCACTGAATGTGAGCAGAGATAATGCTTTTGCATTGCCTGTAAACTAGTCTTAAAAATCTAACAGAGGGATTTCATTGAAGCATGGTATACAAATAGAGTTTGGCCCATGGAACAACCTATTAGCTCTCGACTAAGTTGTGGATCGGGATCCTGGAATTCTTTAAAAGATCTGTAAACATTGAGAAATAAGACAAATGGACTTTTTTTTGAAAAAAAAGTGAATTCTTTTAATTAGCATGTTGCTGATGGTTTTAGAATGTTGGTAAGTGTTTCAGTTACTGTGGTGGAACTGGTCACAGCTATCAAAATGTGAAACAGAGTTTTCAGAGCAAATCATTAGACGTGATCTGATCTGAAGTCTCAGCAATTTGATGGAAGTTCTTAATAAAAAGATTTTATTTCAGTAGTTGGAGCATCAACAAATGAAGAGGGCATTCAGTAGAGCGTATCTGTTGCCAAGCTGTGTTAATTCAATGTTAACACAATTACACAGCACTTCCTTGAGGCTTTTTCTTGCTTGGTTGATGCTATAGACTCATTCTCCCTGCAATTCAATCAATCATTTTTACCACGCTCCACACATTCATATACATGCACAGTAACCCTAATTTAGGCTGTATTAGCTTCCCGCTTACTCTGACTTCACCTAATAACTTACTATTGCCTGCTGTAGTGAGATCTAACTCTCCCAATATTGTTTGCACCGTGGTATCCTTTTCTAGTATTAGCACCTAGTTCATCATGTGGTTGGGGTCTAGCCGGGATCTTTGGGGCTTGCCTGTTACTTCAAAACAAGCAGCTTGACGTTGTACATTTTTCAAATCATTGCACCATTTCACTGGAAAAAGATCGGAACTTCTCCATCCAGACCTTTGTTAATTATGTGACACTACATCAGCATCATGTGTTTCTGATGTTAACTCTTCACTCTACAGTTCCCACACCACTGCCAATAGCACCAGTAAATCACCCCAGAAGGAAACTGGCCCCAGCTGTGTTAGGTGAAATCCATCCAATCCCGTATAGCTCCCATCTTTTTATTCATTCGTGGGACATGGGCTTCAAAGGGCAGCATTTATTGCCCACCCCTAGGTGCCCTTGAGAAGGTGGCAGTGAGCTGCCTTCTTGAATCACTGCAACCCACATGTTGTGGGTTGATCTACAATGCCATTAAGGAGGGAATTCCAGCATTTTGACCCAGTCACTGCGAAGGAACAAAGATTATATTTCCAAGTAAGGATGGTGAGGGGCTTGGAGGTGGTGGTGTTCCTATGTATCTGCTGTCCTTGACCTCCTAAATGGAAGTGGTCATGGGTTTGGAAGGTGCTGTACAAGGATCTTTGGTGATTTGCTGCAGTGCACCTTGTTGATAGCACACATTGCTGCTACTGAGTGTCAGTGATTGAGGGAGTGGATGTTTATAGATGTGGTGCCAATCAGGCAGTCTGCTTTATCCTGGATGGTGTCAAGCTTCTTGAGTGTTGTTGGAACTGCACCCATCCAGGCAAGTGGGGAATATTCCATCACACTCCTGACGTATAGATGGTGGATATGCTTTGGGGAGTCAGGAGGTGAGTTACACACCACAGTATTCCTAGCCTCTGACCTGCTCTTGTAGCCTCTGTGTTTATACGGCGAGTCCAGTTGAGTTTCTGGTCAATGGTAATCCCACGGATGTTGACAGTGGAGGATTCAGTGATGGTTACATCATTGAATGTCAAGGAGCAGTGGTTAGAGTGTCTCTTACTGGTAACGGTCATTGCCTGGCATTTGTGTGACGCAAACGTTACTTGCCACTTGTCAGACCAAGCCTGGATATTGTCCAGATCTTGTTGCATTTGAACATGGACTGCTTCTGTATCTGAGGATTCCTGAATGGTGCTGAACATTGTGCAATCGTCGGCGAACATCCCCAGTTCTGACCGTATGACGGAGGGAAGTCATTGATGAAGCAGTGAAGATGGTTGGGCCTAGGACACCCCCCCAGAGATGTCCTGGAGCTGAGATGAATCACCCTCCACAACCACAACCATCCTCCTATGTACCAGGTACGACTCCAGCCAGCGGAGAGTTTCCCCCCCAGTACCTACTGATTCCAGTTTTGCTAGGGTTCATGATGCCATTCTCGGTTTAATGCAGCCTTATGTCAAGGGTTGTCACTCTCGCCTCACCTCTGGGATTCAGCTCTTTTGTCCATGTTTGTACCAAGGCAGTAATCTCTCTCAGAGGCAGTCTCAGTGCTCCACGAATCTAAAGCCTCCTCATTATGTCTGGCTGCAGAGCACCCTGAGGGGGAAGGGTGAACAGCCAGCAGCCGTGATCCATATCAGTACCAGTGGCGGAGGCAGAAAGAGGGATGTGCTCTGAAAGTCTGAATTTAGGGAGCTTGATCGGAAATTAGCAAGCAGGATCTCAAAAGTAGTAATCTCTGCATTACTCCCAGTTCCATGCACGAGCGTATAAATAGAAGGATAAAGCAGCTGCTGGCTGTTCACCCTCCCCCCTCAGGGTGCTCTGCAGCCAGACATAATGAGGAGTTACGCAGTGATACTTTACAAATGCCCATTCTTCTGTCAGGGCTCTCAGTCATCTTGATCACAGCCTTGCTCCAGCGTAAATCATCTCTGCTTAATGACCCAAAAGCTTGTATTCAGTGGTACTAAATGATCTCAGCATCATTTTTTTTATATAGAGGGAAAGACATCAGTCTCAAGTGTTAGTTGCTTCAGCTTCTGAAAATATCATCACGAGGCTAACTTCTCAATAACCGAACTGGAATGAACACTTTTAAATGTCCTGATCACAGATTCTGTCAGTCAATAAAGAGATATTAAGCAATGCATTACAAGGAGACACATGCCACCACTTCACATGAGCTAAGTCGTGAAATGTTGATGGTTTAGACTCTCTGCTCCTGAGTGGTTAGTAATTTATTATAACAGCAGTGCCACTCCATTCAGCAACAGTGTGAATGAATTGGGTCATCACAATTTTTTGACCATAAATTGGGTGTCACCACATTAATCATAAGCAGGTGCCTCATATAACATAGTCACAAAGCATAATTCACTGGGGTAATAATCTGATATACATGACAGCCTGAAACTCTTTTGCCTCCGAGTCAGGGGCTGCAGATTCAAATGGCACTGCAGGACATAAGCACACAATATAGGGAAACACTTCAGTGTTGTAGCCATAGAATCCCTACAGTGCAGGAGGCAGCCATTTGACCCATCAAGTACGCACCGACAACAATCTCACCCAGGCCCTATTCTCCTAACCCCCATGTGTTTACCCTGTTAATCCCCCTGAAACTAAGGGACAATTTAGCATGGCCCTTCCATCTGACCCGCACATCTTTGGAGTGTGGGAGAAAACTGGACCACCCGGAGGAAACTCGCGCAGACACGGGGAGAATGTATAAACTCCACACAGACAGTGACCCAAGGTCACAACTGAACCTGGAACCTCGGCGCTGGTGAGGCAGCAATGCTAACCACCGTGCTGCCCATGATCGGCGCTTGTTGTACTGTCAGGTGTAATGTTAGACCTACACAGATGGATATAAAAATAAAATCTCATGATATTCTTTAGCAAAAGAGCAAGTAACCCACCCCAGCATCCTGGCCAATATTTATCCCTTGAGCAACACTATGAAGGCAGATTAATTGTTGATCTCATTGTTGCATATGAAATGTTGCAGTGTACATATTGACTGCCTCATTATGCTACAAAAAAGTGATTAAATTCCAAAAGTAATCTATTAAAACTTGCTAATTCCTGTGACAATATCCTCCATCGAACCGCAGGCTTACTACTTGCTGAAAACTTGACAGTGAATTTGGTTCCATTTTCATTCTGTTCTCTCTATCTACAATGTTAACAAACCATGCATTTCATATCCTGGCTTGTGCCCATTCTGCTCAAGACAAAAACTAAACGTCACAGATACCAGGCAGTCCAGAAAGTAAGTACAGGCAAAGGATATCTATCTAAATCATGAGCAACTTTTACAAAGAGCATTTAGGAACATACCTATAGCTAAAACAGAGGCAAACCTTTACTGTCCTCAACCAGCAAACTTGCAAGCAAGCATCACCCATGCCCATGGGTGAAAGAGGCCTGTAAAATTCCCAGGTGGTCTTTCTGCTGTACCGTACCTGCCCCAATGTGTCTGCAATTTTATAGGAAACTGGTGAGGCCTAGCCACCCTGAACATAATCGAGGCCATATGTGGCCAATTATTAGTCAATATTAAGGCTGCCAGGGGGAGTTCAGGGGCTGGTGAGAAGCTTAGGTGGGTCATCCTCAGGCCTGAGCAGGCCTGGGCAGGGGGATGTCATCCAGACTCGAACATTGGCTCTATTCTCTCTCCACAGATGCTGCCACACATGCTGAGATTTTCCAGCATTTTCTGTTTGTGTGTGTGAGTGTGTGTGTGTGACTGTGTGTGATGTGTTTTGCTTTCTTGCTTCATCTAATCACCTGAGTCCAATTTAATTATATCTGCATTATTGCAGTTCACCATCCACCATCCCACATTTACAACAGATGCAAAATATTCACCTGATTTAATGTGTTGCAATAAAGCAAAATAGCTTTAATATGACAGTACCCACCACATCGTGCAAAATCATCTTGGGCCTACAGTAATGTCGCCTTTACAACCTTTAAATCGATATCGTGGCCTTTTGTTTGCACAGGCAGGGTCTGTGGCCCCAATGTATAATGGCATGAAAAGTTAAAAAGAGAATAAACTATTTGAATACATTATGTACAAGAAATAATAGTCAGGTTTAGGGTTGTAACCCAATCGCTGGATTGTGTAGACACAAACTGCTCAGGTTTCACTTTTGCACTTTAGGACATTTGAACGATGTGATTGAGTTACGGTAATGCAATACCTTTCTGTGATTCACAGGGTGCTGTGCTCTCCAATAATGACATCAGCAAGGGCTGCAATACTCTTCTGAGATTCAGGCAATTCCACTCTCAGAACTCAGCATGAACTGCACAGCACTTTCACTCAACTATAAGCATGCTCTGAAGTATTTTCTTTCAAAATACAGCAAAAACAGTGCATATTACATAAAATAACATGGGTAGTTAAAATAAAGGCGGTAAACCCATCCGGGAGTTCAAATGACATTTAAATTGTGGTCATTCGAACCCCTTGCTTAGGTTACAGCTTTGCCACTCAATCCCAAGTATCTATTATTGTTTATGCCACACACATGGTCTCCAGAGTGTTGAGATATGGAAATAGCACTGGACATTTCACAAGACTCTGGTCAACAAGTTAGCAATGTCACAAAGACAGCTTGTTGTTAAATTATAAAGGTTTTATGCTTATTGCAGTATCAAAGTAGGATATCCAGCTAATAAAGAAGTAAATTTCCAATCCATTTAACTCAAATAATAAAATGAAGCCAACATCCTTCAGGCATCACAGGCTTATGTTTTACGTCTTATTAATGTCATTCCGAATTACTTTGCATTAGTCTAAAACCAGATGGTTAACAGATATTCTGTTAATATATTCCACACATGAATTGTTGTCGAGTGCCAAGAGAAAACAGGAGGAAAAAAAAATCATTCCTCTACTTGGTCCCATAGTGTTACCACTGGAACCGCTCAGTGTACCATCGCTTCCTCGTCAACACCTTGTCCCTTGGTGCTATCATTCACACACATGGTATCAGCCTCCACAGCATGTTAGTGACACTTTGCTCATCAATTCCACTGCCTACATGCTGTTTCACTGTTTGACTGATATCCAGTCCAAGATGAGCCACAATTTCCCCCAGTGAAACACTAGGAAGTTTGAAGCTGTCAACTCCAAGCCCTCACCATCGATTCCTTCCCCTCTCTGGTCCCTTTCACAATCTGACCCAGGCTGGTCACATGCTCTGCCCTCAATGTCACCACAAAGCTGAGGTGCAGACTCTCTACATTCTCCATAAACTACCAGGCTGCAACTCCATTCCATTGCTTGCCTCCACGACGGTCTTATCTTATCATTGATCAGTCCTCCATGTCTGTAACACCCTCGGATTCAATGGCTTCAAAGTTCTCCTGGCTGAGCTCCAATTCTCCACAGTTTATAAATATCAACTCATTAAAAATCCTGCTGCTCGCATCCCATCTTTCACCAAGTCACACTTATTTGTCACTACTTCTATACTTATCTCCATTGATTTAAAGTTGCTCAAAGTCTAAAATTTAAGATCCCACTGTTGTGTTTAAATTGCCTTGTGTCTTTGCCCCTCCCTCTTTCTGCTACTTCCATAGGCTGTACAACCACCCCCTTCACTCAAACCTGCCAGCCTCTTACAAATCACTTCATCTACACTGTGATCCTTTCAGCCACCTAAGCCCCTTTGCCCGTCCAGCATGGCATTGCTTAAAGTCCATTATTTTGACCACGGAATTTGGTTAGCCATCCGAAACTGCCTTGCTTTGGTTCAACATCCAGTTTAGTCTGATTACCTTCCCACAAAGCAACCTGGAAGTTTATTAATTTAAAAATGCTCTGGAAATGGAAGTTCTTGGTGCTGTGGTTGTTTCCTAGATACATTTTTTTCTATTTAAATGTAAAGGATTTGACCTAGGCTTCAGAAAGAATATAACCCAAGGTTGCTGGTGGTACCAGTTAGGGAATATGGAAAACTACGAAGAAGAATGCAGGATAGTACAAGGGGCCAGACAGCACTTGTTAGGGAGAACAGAAGCAACCAAATGCATTCCCTAAATGGCAAGAGCCTGAGCAATGGAGGCACAGGAGATTTGATCTCCTGTGATACCTAATACTTTAAAGGTGGGAGCTAGGTACAAAAGGCCACAAGAATCGCAAACAGGATACTAGATTTTATACAAAATAGGAGAGTGATCTGGACAAGAACACAGGTTAGAAATTAAGAGCATCATATGCGCCTCGTGACATGTAAATCAGAAAGATAGTAGGGTGACAGAAAGAATACTGTGAAGATTCACCATAATACCACAAAGGGGTCACGGTTATGAAAAATGTTAAAAGAGCCTTTTTTCATCAGAATACAGAACATATGGGTGTGGGTGTAGGTGTAGGAGTAGTGGGGCGGGGGGGGGGGGGGGGGGGGGGGGGGCTCATAAAAGTTTCCAAATGGTTCTACTGTTTGTTTAATCGTTCATACAGGAGTTTGAACTTGAGAATAATCATTAGGAGATTATGGGGAAGTGACACATGGAAAAATGTGTTTCCAATCCACTCCTTTTAATTCAATTTAAATTACCTGTTTGTTTGATTTTTTTTTGAGTGCAATAAAGATAAGTACTCTTTTAATTGAGTTGTTTAATGAAAATTGCAGGGTAATTTGATATATTTCATCCAAAAAATAAAACCAAATTTAGAGCATAGGATGTTTTGCCGTAAGTAGCTATTGAGGCAGACACCACATTTAAAAGGGAGCTATGTAGGACCATAAACAGATACGTGGAAAAGGCAAGAAAATGCATTAAAAGATTGAAATACTGTATTATCTCCAGTTGAAGGACTCGCAGCAACGCAATTACTTCCTTCAGTGTAATATCTCTGATTCAAATAGTGCTTTAGCTGAGAAAGTGAGAAACAGCCAGAAATTCTATTCATTGCATCATCTCTTACTTCATATACAACCATATCACAGTTCCACTTTAAGTAAGTGTGCTTGAATCTATTCTCAATTTCATTGAAGAATTTCACAGACACAGTGACTGGTAAGATTGCACAGTGACTGGTCTGATTGCACATTCTTACCTGTCTCCTTGCAGTATTCCAGGCAATGTGCACTTTAGGTAAATGCATGCAGAGATTTTGCTCCTTCAGATTCCACTTCAAATTATTAACACTTGGCCGTGGACAGGACAGGAAAATATGAGCTGGACCCTTTTGGGGCCTTCAAAATGTGAGCTTAACTCCAAACTAAATTCTCGTGGTATTTTTGTCTCTCAGAGATGTGGGTGAGGAGAGCTTGTGTTTTACAAGCCGTGATGCAATGCTGGAGGGCGGGGGTACTAAGGCGTGCTGGTTAAAGGGCCTCCCTTGTTCTCAGGGCCAGACGTCCAGCTCTCAACATTGTTCTTATGCCCTCTAAACCTTACCCCATCATCTCCCCCACCCATCCTTTGTGTATCCCCCATACACACTCAGCCAGTATCCTCAACAGGTGAGCTCAGGGTGTCTTTGAAATAGACAAAAGAAAGTGTAAAAATCTAATGGCGATATTATTCAAACATACTTCATACCAAGAAAACTCTTGCAATAAAACCCAAAAAATGTAAATCCCCTCATGCAGTCAATCTGTTTGTAAAAAATAAACTCTTATTCAAAGACCACATCAATTCAGATAAGTCTTCAACAACCTCTTTCAACTATCAAAATGTGAGTATGGACTCATGCTGAGGTAAGTTGTTCTTAGCTAAGCATTAATATAAGCTTAAGTCAAAACAAATCATTACCAATGCAAAAATGGAGTCTAACAAATAGCTTTTCCTTCCCCTAAGCTACAGTAGATAAGCAACCAATCAAAGCAGTTTTTGCCATAAATTAGTTTACGTCCCCCTCTAAATGAAAGCTGTTGTATCATTATTTTTCCAATTTAGAAGAGATCTGGGCATTTAAATCACTTCAGATCATGAAGCAGTATTTTCTTGAGTTTCTAATGCATACGAAAACTTTCCCCCATGAGAAAAGTACTCTAATGCAGCTCAACACTGAAACAATGATGGCCACTTTACCAGAGCCCTATGAGGAATCATGGCAGTTCTAACGCATATACGTTATGAAACAGCATCAAATAATGACATTTGAAGTTATCAAAACAGTTAACATTTACTTGACAGAATTCGCTTGATTCTTCAGCACCTTTCCCCCACTGGTCATGAATTGTCCAACAAGGCGTTTTAAAATGGACTTCAAAACCCTCACCAGCACATGAAGCCGGGGCGTTAAGGAGGAGGAATTCACATTCCATTCTCTTGGAATCACAAAGACAACCTTGACCTCAGAAAAGATACTGGTGGTTCACAACCCAAGTCCCTACCAATCCATAAAATGGCCACAGAAAAGAAGAACATAAGAAATAGGAGCAGGAGTAGGCCATTCAGCCCCTTGAGCCTGCCCCGCCATTCAATAAGATCATGGCTGATCTGTTGTGGCTCAGTTCCACTTTCCTGCCTTCTCCCCATAACCCTTAATCCCCTTGACTAACAAAAACCTATCTACCCACGTCTTAAATATATTTAGCGAGGCAGCCTCCACCACTTCAACGGGCAGAGAATTCCAGAGGTTCACCACCCTTTGAGTGAAGAAGTTCCTCCTCAACTCCGTTCTAAACTACCCCCCTTTATCTTGAGGCTGTGCCCTCTAGTCCTACTGTCCTTTCTGAGTAGGAAGAGCCTCTCCACCTCTATCCTCTCCATCCCATTCATCATCTTATATGTCTCAATGAGATCTCCCCTCATTCTTCTAAACTCTAACGAGTACAAGCCTAGTTTATTCAGCCTCTCCTCATAGTTCAACCCCCTCAACTCCAGTATCAGCCTAGTAAACCTCCTCTGCACTCCCTCCACGGCCGAAATATCCTTGTGTAAGTGCGGCGCCCAAAACTGCACACAGTACTCCAGCTGCGGCCTCACCAGTGCCCTGTACAGTTGCAAAAGTCCAGGAAGGCACCAAAAATTCCAATCTCCAGCAAAAAGAAAACAAGTTTTGTGCAACCAAGACCATTCCCACATCCACACTGACAGAGAAGCTGGGTCCCAAGTTTCACGAAGTGGAACATTATAAACCGGAATCATTCACCTGATCTAACAGCTATGTTAAACAATAATATGAATCAGTATTGTAGGAAGTTAACTTTTAAACTTAAAGTATATGCTTTCATCCTAACTGCCGTAATATTCCTTACTATTCATATGCAAATATTCAAATCACTATAGAAAATTCCACTCGGATACAGCACAAAACAAGACCTGAAATTTTAACTCTGTTCCTTTTCCCACAGACGCTGCCTAACCTGCTGAATGCTTCCAGCAATTTTGGCGTTTAATTTCGATTTCCAGCAGCCGTTGTAGTTTTACTTTTATCCCTGTTCACCTCAAAAATCAACATTTATGGCAGGCAGGGAAAAAAGTATCTCGCTTGGTCCAAATGTGAGATATTTCTTCTCTATGAAAAAGCAAATCAGCCCACCGAGTGGAGGGCAGAGAAGATCTAAAAATGTGTTACTGAGCAAGTGAAAAGAATGACAATAGGTATATACCTTCAATCAGAGAACTCCATACACCTGAGCATTCAACTCCAATGCAGGTTTAACAACAAGCTTCAGATCCCCTCGAATGCGCCTCATCCCAAATCGTTCCGAGTCTGACACATTGCTAACATAAAACAAGTTTCTGTCATGTCTACTGTTATCATAGAATCCTACAGTGCAAAAGGAAGCTATTCGACCCATCGAGTCTGCACTGACCACAATCCCACCCAGGCACTATTCCCATAACCCTATGCATTTACTCTAGCTAGCCCCCGACACTAAGGGGCAATTTAGCATGACCTACACATCTTTGGACTGGGGGAGGAAACCGGAGCACCCAGAGCAAACCCATGCAGACATGGGGAGATGGCAAACAGTCAGTGACCCAAGCCGGGAATCGAACCCAGGTCCCTGGTGCTGTGAGGCAGCAGTGCTAACCACTGTGCCACCGTGCCAGTCCGTGTTGTTCTGGAGACTTAAAAAATCATGACTGTTGGAGATTTCCACCCCCTCAAAGAAAGCTGAGGATTAAGAATCTGTATTTTTCATTAGCTCAATTTAAGCATACCATTCCATATTAACGAATAACTTGTAAAGTGATCGACCATCAGCTCATGATGAAAACCTACGTTCAGCCTGTAGATTCCAGAGATTCAGTCTGCAACATGTGTAAATGGCGAGGTAACCCAGCACCACAGAGACATGCTAATTTGTTAATGCAAGGAAGAAACAAACTCAAATGTCTTGCATCTTAGTGATTACTATTGAGAAAAGATTTCTTTTTAAATCCCACACGACACCCATTCTCCACAGCTTTCAGGAAATGCATTGCAGTGAATAAAACCATAAGATGTACCAAAATGTTGAAATTCCAGCAGCAGTGTTAATATAATGTAAAGTAGCACCTTTTATAACAGATGTAGCGAATCCCCAGGCAATTGCATGAAGTCCTACATATTAATGTCTGTAAATTAGACTGCAACACCAACCCTTGCATAAGGCAAACATTCTGGCTTGTAAGGTTCCAACAACTTGACCAAGATATTTTATCCAGAAAGAACAAAATTCATCATGAGATAAATGTACAGATGCTTCCCTCAGGAAGCAGACACAAAAAAGTAATATTAAGTTCAAAGGGAAAAGAAACCATCACACTGGTTGCCACAGCAGATTTATTAATCATCCATCGGGATTACACATGCGAGTTGAATTAAGGATGCAAGTGCATTAATGTGGGTGCAGCAAAAAATTCAAAAGAATGGTTCCAGGGAGGAGGAAGAGTTACATCGAGTCATTTGCAGTACAGGAGGTAGCTCTTTAGTCATGTTGATAGATTGGGGAAGGTGGGGCTGTTTGCAACTGAAAAAGAGAACGGGAGGAGATTTAATAGGGATATTCAAAGTCATGAGGTGCCTGCACAGGGTAGATAAGGAGAAACTGCTCCCATCAGTGGAAGCATCAACAACCAGGGTCAAGACAGATTTAAGGTCACTGGCGAAAGCAATGAAGGCGACGAGGAGAAACTTTGTCACACAACAAGTAACACGGTCTTAGAGTGTGGTGGGTTCAATCAAGGCATTCAAGAGGGAATTGGATTATCATAGAGTGATAGTGGTTTACAGCATGGAAACAGGCCCTTTGGCCCAACGTACCAATGCTGACTTTTTTTAACAACTAAGTTAGTCCCAATTGCCTGCATTTGGCCCATACCCATCTTATCCATTTAACTGTCTAAATGCTTTTTAAAAGGCAAAATTGTACCTGCCTCTACTATGACCTCTGGCAGACATTCATCACCCTCTGTGTGAAAAAATTGCCCCTCTGGACCATAAGACCATAAAACATAGGGACAGAATTATACCATTCAGCCCATCGAGTGTGCTCCGCCATTCGATCATGGCTGATACTTTTCTCATCCTCATTCTCCTGTCTTTTCCCCATAACACCTGGTCTCCTTATTAATCAAGAAGCTATCTACCTCTGTCTTAAAGACACTCAATGACCTGGCCTCCACAGCCTTCTGCGGCAAGGAGTTCCACAGATTCACACTCTCTGGCTGAAGAAATTCCTCCTCTTCTGTTTTAAAAGATCGTCCCTTTAGCCTGAGGTTGTGCCCTCTGGTTCTAATTTTTCCTATCAGTAGAAACATCCTCTCCACATGCACTATATCCAGGCCTCGCAGTATCCTGCAAGTATCAATAAGATCCCCCCTCTCATCCTTCTAAACTCTAACGAGTACAAACAGTGTCCTCAACCATTCCTCATTCAACAAGCTCTTCATTCCAGGGGTCATTCTTGCGAACCTTCTCTGGACCTTTTCCAAAGTCAGCACATCCTTCCTGAGATTGGGGCCCAAAACTGCTCACAATATTCCAAATGGGGTCTGACTAAAGCCTTATAAAGCCTCAGAAGTACATCCCTGCTCTAGTCCTCTTGACACTGCATCTGCCTTCCTAACTGCTGGCTGAACCTGCACGTTAACCTTAAGAGGATCTTGAAACATGACTCAAGTCTCTTTGTGTTTCTGATTTCCGAAGCATTTTCCCATTTAGAAAACAGTCTATGCCTGCATTCTGCCTTCCAAAGTGCATAACCTCACACTTTTGCACATTGTATTCCATCTGCCACTTCTTTACCCGCTCTCCCAAACTGTCCAAGTCCTTCTGCAACCCCTCTACTTCCTCAACACTACCTGTCCCTCTGCATACCTTTGCAGCATCTGCAACCTTTTGTAAATCTATGCCCTCTAGCTTTAGACTTCCCCTACCTTTGGGAAAAGATATTGACTATCTAGTTGATCTATGCCCGTCATTATTTTATAGACCTAGTGTCTGAAGAGTTGTGCATGGCTACAGGGAACAGGTGAGGAAGTGGGACTAGGTGGGTTCCTCTTGCAGCGATCCAGCAGGAAAATGATCGCCCAGATTGGCCTCCTTCTGATCTATAACTGTTCTACCATTTGAATATGTACAGCCCACATTTCACTAAATCTAATATGCAGCCATAAGATACTGGCCCACACTAACGAGTTAGTATTAAAATCAAGAATAAACTACACAGAAGATTGCGTGCATGCTTTTCCACATGAATTGTCAAAACTAGATAACCAACAGAGGGCGACACCAAGTGGTCATCCAGCATAGCAACATATAGCCCCATGGGAAAACTAGAGCTAACCTGAGGTAATCTCGAACACTAAAATAAAAGCAAATTTCTGTGGATGCAGGAATCTGAGACAAAAACAGAAGATGCTGGAAAACCTCAGCAGGTCTGACAGCAACTGTGGAGAGAGAAAAAGGCCAATGTTTTGAGTCAAGATGACCCTTTGTCAGAGTCGAAGACAATAAAAAAAAAGGAGGATTGACCAAGATGTCGTCGACAAAAAGACAAAGGGAATGTAAGTGGTGGTGGCTAAGAAGGGTGCTGATAGCAGTGGCACATTCAGAGATCAGAATGTGTAACTGACAGGACGAAAGTAAGCAGTGTCAAAGGACAAGCTGAGACATGTAACAGATGACCCTTGAGGACTGAGGGTGAGAGGACCATAGTGAGTAGAAAAAGATGGAAACCAAGGTTTTAATAAAGTGGAAAAATGACATAACAGAAGAAATAAAAATACTTTTTAAAAAACAGATAAAATAAAATGAAACAAAATAAAATATATAGAAATGCAGAAGAGAGTTTATGCTCTGAAGTTGTTGAATTCAATGTTCAGTCTGGAAAAAGTGCCTAATCGGAAGATGAGGTGCTGTTCCTCCAGTTTACATTGGGCTTCACTAGAACATTGCAACTTGTCAAGGGCAGACATATGGACACGAGAATAGGGTAGTGTGTTGAAATTGCAAGCGACAGGAAGGTCCGAGTCCTTCTTGCACATAGACCGAATATGTTCTGTAAAGCAGTCACGCAGTCTGCATTTGGTCTCTCCGATGTAGAGTAGATCACATTGGGAGCAGTGAATGCAATAAATCAGCTTGAAGGAGGTGCACGTGATGCACTGCTTCACTTGAAAGGGATGTTTAGGCCTTGGATGGTGAGCAGGGGAGAGATAAAGGACAGACATCACACCTACAATTGCATGGGAAGATGCTGTGCGAAGATGCATGGAGAGATGTTGGATGTGATGGAGGAGTGGACCGAGATATCCTGGGGGAAACAGTCCCTGCAGAATGCTGACAGGGCAAGTAAGAGGAAGATGCATTTGGTGGTGGCATCGTGGCACAGGTGCAGTCAGGCCTACCAAGATTTTCTAGCATTTTCTGCTTTTGTGATCTCGGACACCTTCTGCCTCAAGGTTGGCATTGGCAAAGAAAATGAAAAAAATAAAAATTTTATATCCACAGAAGCTTTCATACCTTTGGGATGTCCCAAAGCACTTTCCAGATAATAGATCATTGTACTGAAGTTCTGCAACTGTTATGTAGACAAAAACGGCAGAAAGTTTGAGCACAGCAAAGCTCTACAAAAAGATTATCTTTTAAATTGTTCATTAATGGGGTGCAGGTGTCACTGGTTAAGCCATTGTTTGTTGCCCATTCCTAACTGCCTTCGGGAAGATGATGCTGCGCTGTCTTCTTGAGCCACTGCTCACTGTGGGGAGTAGGGGCCATCCAGTGCCGCTAGGAATGACCAGCTAGCTTGTTTCTGGTGGCGTCTTTAACAACAAGAATGTGACACCAGCATGCAATAGGATCATGCACATCCACCTGAGCGGGCAAGAATGACCTTAGTTTAACATTGCATCCAAACCTCTAACAATACAGCATCAAACGTCACAATAGGTTACTGTTCACAATGCAGAGTAAGAATGGAAGCCTTGACCTCCTGAATCTCTGCTAGTATCTGAGCCAAATTAACATAGAAAGCATTCTTTCTTGTTACCGCAGCTTGATATAGCTCCTGCTCTGCCCAAGACAACAAGAAACTACAAAAGGTCGCGAATGTAGCTAAATCCATCACGCAAACCAGCTTCCCATTCACTGACTCTGTCTACGCTTCCTACTGCCTCGGAAAAGCAGCCAGCATAATTAAGGACACACACACCCTGGACATTCTCTCTTCCACCTTCTTCCGTGGGGAAAAGGATACAAAAGTTTGAGGTCACGTTCCAACCGACACAAGAACAGCTTCTTCCCTGCTACCATCAGACTTTTGAATGGATCCACCTCGCACTAAGTTGATCTTTCTCTACACCCTAGTTATGACTGTAACACTACATTCTGCACTCTCGTTTCCCTCTCTCTGAATGGTATGCTTTGTCTGTGTAGTGCGCAAGAAACAATACTTTTCACTGTATACCAATACATGTGACAATAATAAATCAAATTAAGAACTGAAAGGAACTTGCCCAGTTCTCAGAACCGCAAGCAAATACAATAGAAGACTTGTATGATTTGCAATCCAAAACTCTGAATGATCATGCCCTTGTTAAAAAAAAATGGCAAAACTGAGTTACTGCATATCAAGAGGATTTTCATGTTTAAGGCTGGACGCATTCCCTTGTGTACATTTTTTTCAACATGAAAAGATGCCCTGGGATAAAATATTAATTATGCAGACTGCAATTAGCTTCATGTGTCTATATATTGGATTTATCTACCCATCAGAAGATGACTTGTGCAAATTAATCCATGTAGTTGAAAACATAAAGCTTCAAAAGCCTTTCAAGCATAGATGACGTACAGGCCAAACACAGCAGGTTGCATCATTTATACACACTACGCCACTCACGATGTGCAATTTTAACATATTAGGAGTTGCTTACTGTGATCATTTGTTCATGGGATAGTTTAGTTAAAACTATCTATTTTCAAAAAAAACAAATAAAATCTTCTGGAATGTTTGCAATCCCATGGCCATAGGGATTCAGTTAGCATGATAACTGAATTTTTAAAACAAATACAAATTGTCTTGTAGAAGGAAAATGAGATCCAAGTTTATGCCAGTGTTAATACAGTGATGAGTGGTTACAACAATACAAGAAGATATTTAGTGTCTCCACTTACCATTCAACTGGCCGTTTTTTACGAAGCATGAATTTTAAACACAGAAGGTTGATCTGCTTGTTCTGGAGCACAAGTCTTCGGTACTATTGCCAAAATATTATCGGGCCTTTGTAGGTTTTTGCACCCTCCAGTGCCTTTAGCTATTTCTCAATTTCATTGGCTGAATCGAATTATCCAAAGCTTGGCACGTCTGATGTGGGGATCTCAGGAGGAGATCAAGGAGCATTACTCACTCAGCACGTCTGGGTGGGTGCAAAGCTGCAGCCTTGTCTTTTGCACTCATGTGCAGGGCTCCTCCAATATTGAGAACAAGGAACAAAGAACAACCCAGCACGGGAAACAGGCCCTTTAGCCCAACGAGCCCACGCCGCTGCATCACCCTACACCTATTCTACCCTGCATGCCTACGAATGGAACCCTACTCAGTCAGATTCAGGGAAGAAATAGTGTCAATTTGGTAAAAACCGATTAGCCTAAGAGCACATCTTTGGGGTGTGGGAGGAAACCGGAGCGCCCGGAGGAAACCCACGCAACCACAGCGAGAATGCGCAAACTCCCACAGACACAGGCCCAAATCCATGTGTCTGCACAGCCAGCAGTGCTAGTCACTGAGCTGTTGCGGCGCCCGTCTACCGGTCCAGGATCAAGCACCGACATGAAGTACTAGGCCACTCCTGGAACTTCCAAGAGCAGCCCACGCACGACCCGCCGTGTGCATGCCCCTCGCTTGACACGATTCTGTGAGAATCACCAGCCTCCAGACTTCATTATAACCTTAACTGTAATGATGGACATGAACTGAATTCCAGAGCAGAGATGACAGTGATTCCCTTGATCAAATGACTACAAAAAGGACCAACAGCACTACATGAAGGGGGTTTCCATTATAGAATCATATCATAGAATCTACAGTGCAGGAGGCCATTTGGCCCATTGGGCCTGCACCGAAAACAATCCCACCCAGGTCCCATTACCACAACCCAACATATTAACCCACCTAATCCCCCTGACACTAAAGGGCAATTTATCATGGCCAATCAACCTAACCTGCACATCTTTGGACTGTGGGAGGAAACCAGAGCACCCAGAGGAAACCCACACAGACATGAGAACATGCACAGACAGTCACCCGAGGCCAGAATTCAACTTGGGTCCATGACACGTGTCACCCAAATTGTCTTGCACAACATTCCCACTGCAATTATCATAAGAACAGGTCACTTATTTCATTTGTTAGATGTTGCATACAAATTGGTTGTACTTATATACACAGCAGTGATTATACTTTAAAAGTAACATATTGGTCATGAATGCTTTGAGATGTTCTATATAACCATATCTTATTTCTTTATTTTGCAGGTATTTTAGCATTCTTTTACTTCTTGCGCTCCAGTTTAACTTAAGATTTCTAAGAACTGATGAATATGGTTTAAGATTACACATCAGAAAAACTAATTATTGAAAAATTGTATGGCATGTTGTCTAATTGGGTAAATGAAAAATTTTGTGCCTGTGGCTGATATTGCACGAGGCAGAATTTTACAGGCCATTCAGTCCATTAGGCTGCACACGAGCCTCCTGTAGAGCTTTCTGTTCTCATGTACTTATCTAGCTTCTTAAGCCAATCTACTGAGATTGAACCAATCTCACCATCCACATGGTGGTCAGTTCCACATTGTAACCATTCTCTGGATGAAGACAGCCTGTTTATATATTATGTTATTTCTATACATCTATTCAGGAGTTTGATTTGTATGTTTTACATACAGTTTTAAAGAGTATTGTGTATTGATCATGCAACATGCTTACCCAGTTGATAATTTTTAATTCTCAACATCCAAGAATAAAAACCATGACAAAACAACTTTGTGGGAGTTTGCACTTTTAATTAACTATTCACTTACAGACAAAAAAGCAAAATCAGACTGGCTACTTAATTTTTTTTTAAAACACTTTTGTCAGATATAGCTCTCTACATTGATAAATTCACTTCCTTAGTTTGTTGATCATGACTTTAGCTTAATTAAAAGGATAAATTTCATTCTATAATTTTCACATCCAAACAATGCCACAGCGATGTTTGTCAACATGCTGTCATTCTGTTGACACACGGGTTTTTTTATAAAACACAAAGCCACACTGTACTTTAAATTGCAGATGTTAGATATGAGGGTCCTTTTGTTTTAATTCAATTTCTTTGGCTGGCTGGGTTCTTACAGAGGAATATTCGCAATGATAAATCAAACTGCATTTAAAACCAAAGTACTTATCTCCAACTCCATTTATTTTACAAACAGGGAGGCACCTGAAATAAGATCAAGGGACCTGAAAGAGAATTCAAAATAAAGGGGGAAAGGAGCACACGATGTCAACCAAGAATAAAATTACAAAAGTCTGAAACAAGACCATTTGAACAGAGTGAAGATTGAAGAGAAGAGATAGTTAAAGATGGAATGCAAGATGGAATGAAAGATATCAAAGATAAATAATGGAAAATTATTGAAAATATTTATCTTTCAAAAATTGAAAAAAGTGTGGAATAAAAGATCACAAAAGATAATGGGAAACAGATAAAAACAAAGGCAAAAATCAGAAAAATGCTAATAGTTGCAAAAATGCATCCATGCTAATATCTCCTTTGGTACTTGGAGAACGCAAGTCATAAACTAAACAGATGCACCAATACGAACAAAGAACGCTTTAGTCTTTCCATTTTCAAGGTCTTTCCATGCTACGTGCACTTGCAATAGACCTGTTGTGTACACGTTGTCTAGACAGAGATCTGATGTGGAGATGTCAGCGTTGGACTGGGGTAAACACAATAAGAAGTCTCACAACACCAGGTTTATTTGGTAGCAAATGCCACTAGCTTTCAGAGCGCTGCTCCTTCATAAGATGAGTGGGAATTCTGATCACAAACAGGGCATATAAAGACCCACATTCAATTTACAAAATAAAACTGAGTGTGTGTCTTTATACGCCGTTTGTGAACAGAATTCCCACTGACCTGACGAAGGAGCAGCGCTCCAAAAGCTAGTGGCATTTGCCTCCAAATAAACCTGTTGAACTTTAACCTGGTGTTGAGACTTTTTATTGGACAGAGATCTGGCAGGCTCTAGGACTTGCATGTGGCTTTCCCTGTCTGATTTGCTCAATGGTGGAGATGGTGGTGTAGTGATAATGTCAATGGGCTAGTAATCCAGAGCACCAATTCCACGCACACCGCTCCTCACAGGCCTCTAGTTTGAAAAACAACCCTCTACAATCATCTTCTGACCTCAAATCAATTTTGTATCCAATTGGCTACATCACTCTTTATCCTGTGAGGTTTCTCTTTATGCAACGACCTACCATGCAGTACCTTGTCAACGATCTTGCTAAAATCCACACAGACAACATCGACTGTACTGCCCTTATCTACCTTTTTGGTTACCCCTTCAAAAAACTCAAATTCGTGAGATATGATTTTCCACTCTCAAAGCCATGCTGACTGTCCCTAACCAGTCCTTGCCTCTCGAAATGCCTGCAGATCCTGTCTCTCAGAATACCTTCTAACACCTTACGCACTGCAAACGTTAGGCTCACCAGCTTGCAGTTTCCAGGCTTTTTCCTGCAGCCCTTTTTAAACAAAGGTACAACATTTGTTACCCTCCAAAAATCAGGCACCTCACCTGAGGCTGTTGATGATTCAAATATCTGTTAAGGGACTCAATTACCTTCCTAGCCTTCCACAACATCCTGGGCATTTATGTACCTTGATGCATTAACGTCCTTAGGGAAGGAAATCTGCCATGCTTACCTGGTCTGGCCTATTTGCACACCAGAGCCACAGCAATGTGGTTAACTTCAGCTGTCCTCTGTAATGGCCTAGTAAATCAGTCAGTTCAAGGGCAATTATGGATGTGTGACAGTGACGCCCACATCACATGAAATAAGAAAATAAATGATGTGCATTGAAGCCATATGCACCAGGAGAGAATTCCACCCCAAAGTTGTTGCAACCACACGACTGAGATCAGCCACGGGGGTGCCGGGGGGGGGGGGGGGGGGGGGGTGCTGCTAAATGCTGTGTAAAAATCATACTAATGAATGCAATAACTTCCGTAGCAACTGCTAAAATAAAATCACGTTTAACAGTTTTTATCTTAAGGGTGTATTCTGGCAGCAACAGTGCATTGTTAGCCTTTGGCATTCACTGCAAGAATTCATTTGGAACTACTCCACTTTCACTCCATAAAGCTACTACACCAACTAGCTGCTGCTCGGAAATCTTTGCTGAGCTCACAGGTTTTCACTTAGCTCATGTAAGGGCACATGCATGCAATGCATTTCTGATGAAGACGTAATCACTGATAATTTTTGAGAGCCCTCTCTGTCACTTGCTTCTCAAGATCAGGCCAATGGCTGGTCTCTCTTCTCGTGATGCATTTGACCTTGGGCATCTACTTCCTGGTCTCTTTCTTCCTCCATTCTTGTACCAACCTTTCACTAATATTGAATTCCCTCATCGCAGCACAGTTACTCGGCAAGTTAGTGAATATTATGATTGGTGACTAGTGGGGTGCCCCAGGGGTCGGTGCTGGGGCCTCAGCTATCTACCATTTATATAGATGATCTGGAGGAGGGAACCGAGTGCAGGGTGTCGAAATTTGCTGATGACACCAAGATTGGGGGAAAGGCAAATTGTGCGGAGGGTGTGGAGAGTCTGCAGAAGGATCTAGATAGGCTGGGCGAATGGGCCAGGAAATGGCAAATGGAATTTAATGTTGGCAAGTGTGAGGTGGTCCACTTTGGTAGGAAGAATGGTAGGAAGGACTATTACCTACGTGGCGAAAAACTGCAGCAGGCGACGGTGCAGAGGGACCTCGGGGTCCTTGTGCATGAGTCGCAAAAACCCAGCTTGCAGGTGCAGCAGGTGGTCAGGAAGGCGAATGGGATGCTGGCCTTCATAGCGAGGGGGATTGAATATAAAAGTAGGGAGGTCTTGCTGCAGCTGTATAGGGCATTGGTGAGGCCGCAGCTGGAGTACTGTGTGCAGTTTTGGGCGCTGTACTTACGCAAGGATATTTTGGCCTTGGAGGGAGTGCAGAGGAGGTTTACTAGGCTGATGCCGGAGTTGAGGGGGTTGAGCTACAAGGAGAGGCTGAATAAACTAGGCTTGTACTCGTTAGAGTTTAGAAGAATGAGGGGAGATATCATTGAGACGTATAAGATGATGAATGGGATGGATAGGATAGAGATGGAGAGACTCTTCCCGCTCAGAAAGGATAGTAGGATTAGAGGGCACAGCCTCAAGATAAAGGGGGGGCGGTTTAGAACGGAGTTGAGGAGGAACTTCTTCACTCAAAGGGTGGTGAATCTCTGGGATTCTCTGCCCGTTGAAGTGGTGGAGGCTACCTCGCTAAATATTTTTAAGACGCAGGTTGATGGGTTTTTGATAAGAGAGGGGATTAAGGGTTATGGGGAGAAGGCGGGAATGTGGAACTGAGCCACGACAGATCAGCCATGATCTTATTGAATGGCGGGGCAGGCTCGAAGGGCTAGATGGCCTACTCCTGCTCCTATTTCTTATGTTCTTAGTCGCTGATCATGTGGGGTCTGCCCTGTGTGGATGTATCTGAAACTGCCATGTATCATCGCAGCACAGCCCATTTTACCTGCTTGGCACCTTGTACCCAGTTGCAAGGTGCTGCTGAGTAAAACATGCATTTGTAGCTGAAAAGTTGAGGCTGACTACTAATGCAAGTGTAGCAGGTCACGGATGCCACATCACCCGGGGCTGACTCACTGCGATTTCATTACAATTGTTTTTTGTATTTATTCTCAAGGTGAGAGCAACCCTGGCATGGGTGGATATATTGCTAATCTCCAGCTACCCCAAAGTGGTAGTGGCGGGCCACCTTCTTGAAGTAGAGATTATTTGTACAACTGACTAGCTTGCTAGGCCACTTCAGTGGGTAACCAGTTTGTGGCAAAACCATTGAATCAGCTCCGATGGCCACTTTTTATTCACTTACACAATTCGTGATTTGAACTCCACAAAGTCTGGGTTGCTAGACCGGTATCATCGCCAGTGTACCACCTTGCCAGATTTGTTACCGTCAGTTGTGGGATGAACTTAATACCGTCAGTGCACCATGAAATGGTACTTCTAACAGCAATTGATGCTTTACTAATGGATGTAACTTTATATGAGGGGCACCTCTATTCATGACCTGGCTGTCATCTTGAAAATGCCAAAAAAATGAAACAAGCTTAAATTTCTAACCCATAACTCAACAGAAATGTCAAAATTAAATGTTAATGCTGCACATTTTTGCTGCTGAAGCTGGTAACCAACAGCTAAATACAACCACGGTCAAGATGCTGAAACATAATTGCGCACACATTAGTCTCAATAAACGTGGAAGAAAACAGTTAAATTACCTCCATAATAATAGAAGATTTTTAAATGTGTAAATGAAGAGGTTTGAACACAGGCCACAACGAGGAAAGCATTTCTCGTCTATGCGCCTAAATCATTCATCTCTTCTTGCGTGTCTTCAAGGGACTGTCTGATATTATGAACAGTTGATGGAGAACCTTCCAAATCAATTTGTACAAGTTAAGATGCCTCAGAATTGGTCTTTGATGGCACATCTGCTCTTCTGAAAGAGCTTTAAGGGTATAAAGAATTATGGAATTAAAAAGGCTATCTGGTTCTTCAACTCATTCCTTTTATAGGTCATTTAAAACTAAGGGCTTCATCATAATTACCCTGCCAAGGGAAAAGTCGAAACTATTAACAGTGTTCTCCACAGGCAACCAACCAATGCTCTAGACTATACAATGGCCACATTCACTACATTAAAATACTGTACAGTAACTCAGCCATCTGCAGGGGTTGCACTGCTGTGGAATCTCCTATGATTCGTTGACAAAATTGCCAACGACAAACCTACTTTACAATGGGAGTCAATTAAAAAGGTTCCAGCCATCCTGAAATTTCACATGAGTAAACGATCATAGAACTCCTACAGTTCAGAAGGCGGCCATTTGGCCCACCAAGCCTGCACCAACCACAATCCCACCCAGGCCCCATCCCCATAACCGCATGTATTTACTCTGCCAGTCCCCCTGGTACTAAGGGGCAACTTAGCACGGGCAATCCACCTAACCTGCACATCTTTTGGGATAGGCATGAATCTCGGGACAGTAGTTTTAGCTGGGGGAAGGGTAATTATGAGGCTATTAGGAGAGAATTAGGAAGCATAGGTTGGACTAGGAGATTACAGGGACTGGGAACGTCTGAAATGTGGAGTTTTTTCAAGGAGCAGCTACTGCGAGTCCGTGATAGGTATGTCCCTGTCAGGCAAGGAGGATTTGGTAGGGCTAGGGAACCGTGGTGCACTAAAAAAGTTGATTCGTTGGTTAAAAAGAAAAAGGAGGCTTATGTTCGGATGAGACTTGAGGGCTCAGGTAGTGCATTAGAAAGCTTTAGATTGGCTAGGAGGGAGTTGAAGAGTGGGTTAAGAAGGGCTAAAAGAGGACATGAGAAGACTTTGGCTGATAGGATTAAGGAGAATCCTAAGGCGTTCTATAGGTATGTCAAGAACAGAAGGTTGGTTAGGGCAAGATTAGGGCCAGTTACGGACAGTAGAGGGAAGTTGTGTGTGGAACCGGAAGAGATTGGAGAGGCATTGAACCAATATTTCTCTTCGGTGTTCACGCAGGGGGACATGAATATAGCTGAGGAGGACACTGGGTTGCAGGGGTGTAAAATAGACAGTATTGCAGTTGATAAGGGGGATGTGCTGAATATTCTAGAGGGTTTGAAAATAGGTAAGTCCCCTGGTCCGGATGGGATTTACCCTAGGATTCTCTGGGAGGCAAGAGAGGTGATTGCATAGCCTCTGGCTCTGATCTTCAGGTCGTCGTTGGTCTCTGGTATAGTACCGGAAGATTGGAGGATAGCGAATGTTGTCCCATTGTTTAAGAAGGGGAACAGAGACTTCCCCGGGAATTATAGACCGGTGAGTCTCACTTCTGTTGTGGGCAAGGTTTTAGAAAAAATTATTAGGGATAGGATTTATAGTTATTTGGAGAGTAATGAATTGATTGGAGGTAGTCAGCATGGTTTTGTAGCAGAGAGGTCGTGCCTTACTAACCTTATTGAGTTTTTTGAGAAAGTGACCAAAGAGGTGGATGGGGGTAAGGCAGTTGACGTGGTATATATGGATTTTAGTAAGGCGTTTGATAAGGTTCACCATGGTAGGCTTCTGCAGAAAATGCAGATGTATGGGATTGAGGGTAGTCTAGGAAATTGGATCAGGAATTGGCTAGCAGATAGGAGACAGAGGGTGGTGGTTGATGGTAAATATTTGTCAAGGAGTTCGGTTACGAGTGGTGTGCCTCAGGGATCTGTTTTGGGGCCACTGCTGTTTCTAATTTTTATTAATGATCTGGATGAGGGTATAGTTGGGTGGATTAGTAAATTTGCTGATAACACCAAAGTCGGAGGTGTGGTAGATTGTGAGGAAGGGTGTCATAGTTTGCAGGGAGACTTAGACAGGTTGCAGAGCTGGGCTGAGAGGTGGAGGATGGAGTTTAATGTGGAGAAGTGTGAGGTAATTCACTTTGGTAGGAATAACAGATGTGTTGAGTATAAGGCTAACGGGAGGACTTTGAATAGTGTGGATGAACAGAGGGATCTAGGTGTATGTGTACATAAATCCCTGAAAGTTGGGAATCAAGTAGATAAGGTTGTTAAGAAGGCATACGGTGTCTTGGCGTTTATTAGTAGGGGGATTGAATTTAGGAGTCGCAGCGTCATGTTGCAACTGTACACAACTCTGGTGCGGCCGCACTTGGAGTACTGTGTGCAGTTCTGGTCCCCACATTACAGGAAGGATGTGGAGGCTTTGGAGAGGGTGCAGAGGAGGTTTACCAGGATGTTGCCTGGTATGGAGAGGAAGTCCTATGAGGAGAGACTGAGGGATTTGGGGTTGTTTTCGCTAGAAAGAAGGCGGCTAAGAGGGGATCTTATTAAAACATATAAGGTGATTGGAGGTTTAGATAGGGTGGATAGTGATAGCCTTTTTCCTCGGATGGAGAAAGCTAGCATGAGGGGGCATGGCTTTAAATTAAGGGGGGGTAGTTATAGGACGGATGTCAGGGTTAGGTTCTTTACCCAGAGGGTGGTGAGGGATTGGAATGCCCTGCCTGCTGCAGTTGTAAATGCGCCTAGTTTGGGGGCGTTTAAGAGATCCGTGGATAGGTTTATGGACGAAAAGGGATTGGTTTAGATTAGTGGGTCATTGTTTTTTAACTGGTCGGCGCAACATTGTGGGCCGAAGGGCCTGTTCTGCGCTGTAATGTTCTATGTTCTATCTTTGGACTGAGGGAGGAAACCAAAGCACCCATAGGAAACTCCACAGACATGGGGAGAACGTGCAAACTGAACACAGACAGTGGCCCGAGGCCAGAATTAAACCTGAGTCCCTGGCACTGTGAGGCAGCAGTGCTAACCATCATACCATCCATTAAAGGCAATACAAATTATGTTTTTAACAAATTTAAGAAATTTTTACTGGAGAAATTGTATAATAATGCAATAAAACAAGAACAATGTAAAATTTATCACACGAGATCCTGTACTTTACCTCGCATGTGGAGCAAGTAGGTGAAGTGGCTGATATAGATTGCCTGCTTCACCTTTTGCTATTCAATTTTATGAACTTTTCGGTAAAAAGCAACAGCAGTGTCGATTACTTTGCTTCTTTGCATGTTAGTCTCAGTCTGTCATGTATTCTTTCAAATTTTCAGTTCATGAGGTCTGCCATCACCTTGGGTCCAAAATCTGCTTCATCTTACTGCTCCTGTTTAAATCCATGTAATTCCATCAGTTCCACCAATTGCTCTGCAGAGAGTTTTGCTCGATGAGACTGAAGCAACTCCTTTGCTTCATCTGTGGCCATGTCCTCAAATCCCACACTTCCAACTTGTTTTGGAAATTCAACAATCTTGATTACTTCAACGTCTACACTGGGGAACCTTGTGAAATTATTCACAGCCTCAGGCCAAACATTTTCCCGCAGGCAATATTGGTTGATTCTCTAATCTCACCCTGCAAGCCCTTAATTATCCCTATTTCTGTGAGGATGTTGAATTCTTTCCAGGCCAAAGGATTTGCTTCCATCAGGTTGAGAACATGGCTGAAACTTTGACAGACATAATGAGCTGTGAACAAGGTCTCTACTACTTAAAAAGTTAACATGGCAGCACAACTACCAGAAACATTGACACTGGGTGTCATTTTATCTTCAGACGGCCTAATGTACTAACCGTAGATTCACTGACATTGTATTCCCTGATCCACATGGCAGCACTTGCACAGTTTCTTAAATAAATCTAATATTGGCCAAGATTGTGACACGAGTCCAAAACCCCACAAGTCAAGAACAGAGCATCTTGCCAGAGGGATCTCATTTTTCTGATTTCCCTCGCCAGTGACCCTAGGAGGATCCTGCCCAGGGGAGTCAAGAACCTAATTTCCATACATTTAAATATAATCAATGTGCTTACCTATTACATCACATCCCCCCACTCTCCTGTGAGGGAGGACATGTCCCAGCACTGCCCCCTCGCCTAAGCCAGCACTCTTGTGCAAAAAAAAGGAAAAACTTCACCCATTGTCACTTTAAAACATAGAACATTACAGCAAAGGAAGAGGCCCTTTGGCCCACAATGTCGTGGCGAACAGGACACCAAATTAAAATAATCCCTTGTGCCTTCCCTTGGTCCATATCCCTCTATTTCTTGCATATGCAGGTGCTTATCTAAAAGCCCCTTCAATGCCCCTGTTGTATCTGCTTCCACCACCAACCCTGGCAGTGCGTTCCAGTCATTTACCACTCTGTTAAAAAAACCTTGCTCCACTTTCTGGGCACGCATCATCATTTTTCTAGAATGTCTACTGTTTGGCTCTGACTAACTGTTAAATACAGTATTGTACTACGCAGGCCTAGAAAAAAGGCCTAAAAGATTTCCCAGATATGGAATTGCATCACAGCAACAAGGAACACCCACATGCAAATATCAGCAGACAACACATGCACCATGGATACTTTCTACTGCAGGGAATACATCATGACCCTTTCCTTTTTTTAAAATCTTCATTTAGTCAGTTTTTCTTTTTTGGTGTTTTCTGAAATTGTCTTCTATTTTCTATTCCTAGAACCGTGGATAAGGAAACATTTGGGCCTGCATTGGCCAATTTAGTGCATAAATACTTTAGCACAGGCAAGTGAACTCATCAAAGAGGAAGTTTTGAATGGTGGGACTTTACCTGTCTGTAAAAACGACATGTGAGAAGTTCCACTGTTCAAAAATCCTAGATGTGCACCAACACATGGGCAGAGATTGTGTCAATCACTTAATGTTACAAAAGTAAACAAGCAATTGAAAAAGCAATTTGGCTGTTGCAAGCCAAACAGAATTTTCAGGAGGCAACTGTTAATTCCAAGACACTGAAAAATGTGAAGGCATTTTTAATTAGAAAATATTGTGCTTTTTTTTAATTATCTAAAGACCCATCTGTCCAAGTGGATTTTAGTGATTATCACACTATTTGCATGTGTTAACGTCTGCCATCGCTTAGGCATTTTGTCACATTTGTTAATACATTAAGTTACACAAGACAATGCTTCAACAGTTAAAGCATGCTTGCCTTTCACATGCTTATAACACAACAAAGGGAGCAACTTTGCAATAAATTCAAAATACTACAAAATAGAATATTTTAAAATATATCCAGGCTTCTGCAAACACTCCTCTGCTTTCCACAGGGAAATAAATGCCTGAGGAAGAATAATTGACTCAGCTAATGTTACCCTTGGCAATAATCAAAGAGATTTGCATTTCATTAAAATTGTGTAATATAGAAATTCCTCAATCTCACATTTAATTGTTCCCCGAAATGCATATGGAGATGAATGCATTGTGCAGATGGACAGAAGTAGGCCCCCATCTGTTACTGGCTTTAGCTCAATCATGTTTTGAAAATGATTACACCTTCCCACAACATAACTATTTCTTGACACAGTAAATTTGCTAATTAACTGTTGACATGCCTAATCACAAGTGACAATCTCAGCCAGTTCCTCGAAAAGTACGCCTTGGATTACAAATTCATTGTTTTATGCGTTGCTAAATTAGGCATGCCTTGGAACCATCCCTTCTCCAACCACACTGATTGCTTTTACATAATCGTAGGTACATAGATTTACCAGAAATTCACATGTAACAGATGGATGATGAGATAAAAACTACTTAAGATGTTTAAGACAACAACTTAAACAGGATTTACACATCCTCAAGTGATTTTTTTTTAAATAGTTCATTCTCAGTTTATTTGATGTTGTTAACTCTGCACAGCATATTTTTAGCTTTGCTATTGTAAATCGCCAAATAATCCCTTGTGCCTGCCCTTGGTCCATATCTCTCTATTTCTTGCATATTCAGGTGGTTATCTAAAAGCCCCTTCAATGCCCCTGTCGTATCTGCCTCCACCACCAACCCTGGCAGTGGCAAAAAACAGAAGCCCATTACCCTTCACTGTAAAGTTCCTTCAAAGTTTAATTCCATAGGGAAGACAGACACATTTAAAGTTGATTTATTAGTCACAAGTAGGCTTACATTAACACTGTAATGAAGTTACTGTGAAATTTGCTGTGTCGCCACGCTCGAGCGCCTGTTTAGGTCAATGCACTAACCAACCTAGAGCACCTGGAGGAAACCCAGGCAGGCATGAGGAGAATGCACAAACTCCATCCAGGTCCAAACTGGGAATCTAATCAAGGTTCCTGGCACTATGAGGCAGCAGTGCTAACCACTGTGCCGCCCCAGTGCAGGTCCTAAAGCCCAACAAGCCCTTCATTCCTTTGAATTATCCCAACGCCACTAACCCAGCTTTTCAGTGTACTCTGCAATTTTGGCATAAATAAATGTTCCCTGATGTCCCTCCTTATTCTAGGAGGCAATAATTATGCATGCGTTCAGGATGGTGGAATTTGATGGTTCAAATGGCCCTTTCTAATTTTATTATAATTGATTTCTGTCCACTGGCTTTTGAACAAATTCCGGGAGCAATGGCATCACACATTTTCACTTAGAACAAACTCATTTAACTTGTTCTTTCCTCTTAAAGAGTGAATATCCAGAATTACCTGTAGGTATGTGTCTCTATGTTCATGCAAGGATAACATAATTTCAAAAATTTAGAGAAATGTAACATCCCCAGTACTGTGTGGCTCACTTCAGGCTGCTCTGAAGCAGCTAAGTTTGAAATCGTAGCTAGTGGCAGCACAGTGGTTAGCACTGTTGCTCACCAGGGACCAGGGTTCAATTCTGGCCTTGGTGACTGTGTGGAGTTTACACACTGTCCAGGTGTGTGTGTGGGTTTCATCCAGTGCTCCAGTTTCCCCCTGCAGTCCAAAGACGTGTGGTTTAGGTTGATCAACCATGTTAAATTGTCCCTTGGTGTCAGGGAAATTAGCAAGGCAAATTCATGGGGTTACACCAATGGGGCCTGGGAGGGATTAATGCTGGTGCAGAGGCGATGGGCCGAATGGCTTCCTTCTGCGTTGTAGGGATCCTATGATGCCATCTTTAGCACTTAAGATATACAGAGAGCCAACCCTGCATCTAACATCAATTGAGTAGTCTAACCTGGAGAGAGAGAGATAGAGACAGAGACAGAGAGAGAGAGATTCTCCTTCTGTGGTCGCAATAAAAGTGTAGTCCTTTTAAAAGAAAACAAGACAATGCAACCATTCTTCTTCTGAATAAAGGGGGTGCAGGATTTGGATTTGTAACTTGGTCAATTTTCTTTCTCCCACTTGGGCCAGTTGTAAACAAAGCCATACAGAGAAAATGCAAACAAGGACAAAAAACACAAAATGGCGCATGCAGTTTTAACGTATGATAATTGAACTGTGGGATGATGATGATGGGAATATAATACCTGAAAACATGCTGGAAGGTAACTAAATAGTAAATTATAAATGGAATTGGGCAAATACTTGGGAAGGAGAAGTTTGCAGAGTTGCTGAGAATTATCAGGAGAGTTGGGGTCGCTTTTTCACAGCCAGCACAGGCACAATGGCTTCTTTCAAAACATAAAAAAGATGAAGAGGAGGCTATTCAGCCCTTCAAGCCCACTCCGCCATTCATCACAATCATGGCTGATCGTTCAAATCAATAGCCTAATCCTGCTTTCACCCATAATCTTTGATCCCTTACACCCCAAACACTATTTCTAGATTCTATGATGAATGGTATTGTAAGTTGCATTATTGATGAGGCACGAGTTTCATAATATTTCCTTAGATCCTGATCCAGGTCACACTTTTGTGATGTGACACCACATACAGGAGGCTTCAGTGTGTCACTGCCCAATTTCCATGCATCCCCAAGCAGCAACTCAATAGTAGAATTGGAAGAGGTCTACAGATCTGCTTGATCTCTGGACCACAGCTGCTGTGGTACCTTCCCAGAAAAGAATGTGCTCATTAGAGGGCAACAAACTCTCAAAAAACAACTCACGTACACAAAACAGCAAGTTTGGAAACAATATTAAATCTGCATTTCAGATCTTAACTTGCTGACAAAAGATTCAAAAAAAGCACCATGCAGATATAAAGAGGCATTTATAGTTAAATGTGCTTTGTTCCCCTCACATCCTGCCACAAATAAATTACTTTCACCAGACACTCATTCCTCACAAGATCAATTCTATCTTGAAAAGTGATATTTCATATTTAATTAATTTTGGAAATATGCTTCCTGAATCCAGCCATTAACTACTTGCATTTTTCTAATGCCTTTAGGAATCAAAGAATATCCTAGCATTGTTAGCAAATTGAATGTTGAGCCAATGGATTAGCAGGCAAACCCAAAACATTTTAAGGAAATCTTTAAAAGGACAGGGAGGAAGTCGAGGTGCAGGGATTTAGGGAGGGAACTCTAAAGAAAATTAACCAGGAACAGATGAGGGGCAGGAGGTTTGTGGGGGAATGTCAGGAAAAACCATTTTACTCAGAGGAAGCTGACGGTCTGGAATGTGCTGCCTGGGAGGGAGATGGAGGCGGGATGCCTCACGCCCTTTAAAAAGTATCTGGATGAGCACTTGGCACATCATAACATTCAGGGCTCTGGGCCACGTGCTGGCAGATGGGATTAGGTGAGAGTTCAGGTGTTTCTAACGTGTTGGTGCAGACTCGATGGGCCAAAGGGCCTCTTCTGCACTATATGATTCTATGAACCGATGCCAAGCACGCTGGCAGAAGTGATTAACGGTTGGTTGAGTGCATCAAGTTTAAGAAGGCTGTTAAGAGTGGAGAAAGGCGGCAAATAGAATCATAAGTTAACGGGCTGAGATGATTGAAGTTCACATGCTGGTTAGGTGGATTGACCCAAACAGGCAACGGATTGTGACGATTAGGGGAATTTCACAGTAACTTCATTGCAGTGTTAATGTAAGCTTTACATGTGACTAATACATAAACTACTTAGGAGTTACAATGTCCAACAGTAGTAGCACAGCTAGCTTTTTATGCCAAACCAACATAGAAAGGGCTTCTTTGTCTTATTACAAATGTTTGTAAGGTAGTTATGACACACTGAGTTAACAAACCCCCATCCTAAATTGGGATTTTAATTAATAAAATATTTCTAATGGGAAAAAGACTTGTGATCATTTACGTTACAACAAGCAATACAAAAGACCAGCCCAGTACCTTAGTATTCTGTAACTGAGCAAGACCTGTAGAAGCATTCGCAAGAAGAAAGTCTCCACTCAAGACAGCCATTTTGTTGCCAAACTGCATATCCTTCAATGATCCGTGAGATGATGTCACCTCGACAATGTTCACTATTCCGCGATGCACTAAAAAAGCCGTGTGAATCAGTTCTGTAATTTCGGCCAGATTCCGCTGACTAAAAAGAAAGCACAGAATAAATTACTTACACACCCAAGCTCTCAAACAAGAAATTCCTTATCTCCCTATTGATTCAATGTTAAAGGGGCATCACAAGCGGTTCGCAGGAAGACTTGCTTTTCTTGGAATCAAAGCATTGTTACAACAGAGGAAAAAAAGAGGCCTTTGCCTTGTTAAACAAGATGCTGACTCTCTGCATGAATTACTCAACTCTCCTTTGGAGGGAGAGAGTCAGATATGGTGAACAGTTTTGGTCCGCTCAGCTAAGGAAAGATATGCTGGCATTGGAGGCAGTCCGGAGAAGGATCACTAGTTATGGTATGGAGCAGTTTTCATTTGAGGAGAGGTTGACTAGGTTGGACCTGTACTCATCAGAGTTTCAAAGAATGAAACGCAACTTTATTGAGACATACAGAATTCTTAGGGGGGACTTGACGGAATAGATGCTGAGAGGTTGTTCTCTTTGTGGGAGAGTCCAGGTTTAGGGGCATGATCTCAGAGTAAGGGGGTCACTCACTTAAAACAGAGATGAGGAGGAATTTCTTCTCTCGCGGCAGTGGATCTGTGGAATTCTTCACTGCAGAGGGCTGTAGAGACTGGGTCGTTAAGTATGTTCAAGGCTGAGGTGGATTGATGTTTAACCAGTCAGGGAGTCAAGGGTTATGGGGATAAGGCGGGAAAGTGGATTTGAGGATCACATCAGCTCAGTCACGATCTCACTGAATGGTGCAGCAGGCTCAATGGGTTGAATAGCCTATTTCTGTTCCTGTGTCTTATGGTGCAGTGGTAATGTCACTGGAGTAGTAATCCTTTGGGGGCATGGGTTCAAATCCTACCACGACAGCTGATGGAATTTGAATTCAATTAGCAAAATCTAGAATGGAGTTTAAAGTCAATTAGTAATGAAATAGCAATCAGTAACATCAACCATTAAACTATCAGTACTGTAAAGGGGTCACATGAACTCAAATGCAAACTCTGTTTCTCTCCCCGCAGATCCTGCCAGATCTGCTGAATTTATCCTTTTCCCCTTTGTACTTTAGGAATGGTATGTTTTGCCTGTCTAGTGCACAAGAAACAGTACTTTTCACACTATCCCAATACATGACAATAATAAATCAAAACGCCTAGCACTGTATAACCATTATCACATTAAGAATGCTTTCCTCGTGTCACCATTGTTCTTTTGCCAATCACCTCAAATATCCTTCTCTGGTTTTTGACCCTTCTGCCAATAGGAACAGTTCTCATAAATCTTTTCTGCATACTCTGAGTGCCTCTCAGTGCCTAAAATTAGACACAATACTACAGATGTGGTCAAATCAATGTTTTATAAAGGTTTATCATCATAGCTTCAGAAAATGTAGGAAATACACAGCAGGTCAAGCAGCGTCTGTGGTGAGAAAGAGTTAATGTTCTGACTGAAAGGTCATCGAAGAAACATTAACTCCGTTTTCCTCCACAGATGCTGCCTGACCTGCTGGGTATTTCCAGCATTTTATTTTACTTCAGATTTTCAGCATCTGCAGTATTACTTCTGTGTTCATCATAACTTATTTGCATTTGTGCTTTGCCTCCACTTACTTATAAAGTCCTGAATCCCAAATGTTTTTCAGCCACTTTTTTCCCAACATTTTCTGCCAGATTTAATGTTTATGCATACTTATTCCCAAGTGTCTCTCTTATTTAACACCCTTTAGAATTATACCCTTTTGTTTTATATTACCTATCCTCATTCTTCTGACCAAAATCTATCACTTCACAAGTCGATCAAGTCTCCCCTCAACCTCTGTCTTTCCTGTGAAAATAATCTTAGTTTATTCAACCTCTCCTCATAGTCAACGAGACAGGGCAATATTCTGCTGAACCTTCTTCATACTCTCTCAAAATTTCCATGTCCTTCTGGTAGCATGGCGACCAGAACTGCATGCAATACTCCAAATTAAGTCATTAATATACATCGTAAAAAAGCACAAGTACTAACATGAACCTCTGAGAAACCTCACTGCATTCCCTCCTCCAGTCCAAAATAACAACCATTCACCACTGCTCTGTCCTGTCATTCAGCCAGCTTTGCATCTAGTCTATCGCACTCCCTTTTCCTTTCTTTCTATGGGCTTGAAGTGTGCTGACAAGCCTACTGCGTGAGACTTCACCAAACGTCTTTTGGAAGTCTACATCAACCACATGACCTTCATCAACTCTCTGTTACCTCATTAAAAAGACACTAACCAATTTAGTTGAACACAATTTGCCTTTCCTTTTACTAATCCACACTTGTCTACATAACCATTAATTTTGTTCCAGATTATCATTTTGAAAAGCTTTCCCCCACCATCGATGTTCAACTGACTTGCTGGGTTCATCCTAACACTCCTTCCTGAACGAGGGTGTATCATTTGCAATTCTCAAGTCCTTCTGTCCCTGGAACAAGATGCAAGACTTTTTCAAGGATGCGTGGCATTGGTGGGATCAAAGGCTCAAAATTGCAATCAGACTTCAGTCTGCTGCACTGAACTTCTTTTCTTTCCCTGCCTTGCCATGAGCAATGTCACAGGAGGTCACCCAGTTACCTAGAAGTATTCCCAATTAGCGCAACAAAAACAAAATAAGTTTTAAAAATCACTCTCTGCCCTATGCAGCCAAGTAGCTATCCCAATTGGTCTCAGAATGACCTTAAAATGAATTATAATCATTAGAATATGGGGGTGCTGTTTCGGATCCGTTTTTTTCAGCAAGGCCACAAGTCCAATCTTCGGACACTCTGCATTTTGCACAATTTGCATCCCAGGCTAGCACTTCCCCATCTCTGCCCTCAACCTCCTGGGAGGCCTCAATGTCCTCCAATCCTACCGGTGAGGCCTATACAACAGGTCCTCACTGATGGAGTCCATGTGTGATCCTCACCGGTGAGGACTTTCATTGGCGAGGCAGCTAAGGCAAGGCAGCCGGAATGATTGCGTCTCGGCCTCACTAGTAACATTTGAATTAATTTAAATACTGAACAGCCTCGCGACTGGGAAGGGAAATCTGGGCCCAGTAAGATAGCGAAGGGCAAGAAATCAGGCGCAAACACTTTTTTTTGTCTCTCTTGCGATCTCACTGTCTAATACCACCCATCGACCAATGGGATGAGAAGACAAGATCATCCCCCGAGGCTTTCAAAGGAGAGGCTGCATTATGCAAAGCTAGCTCCCAACAGCAGTATAACTCCTGTTATAAAGGAGCATCTCTCCTGATGTACTACAAATGCGGAAATGAATCAGTCATGTTAAAAGTGAATAAGATAATCATGAGCACTTCAGAAGAGATAGCCTAATATCCTCAAATCAGAAACTGCAAACAAAATATTGTGTAAAAGAAATTAATTGAGTGCAACTGGCCAGATTGGAGAACATAATTTTCAGATCACAAGACTTTTAACAGCAATACTTTCGTGGTACAGCACAGCACTAAACTAGCTGCAATAAACAGGAAAAGTAACAAAAACAAGCTAAAATACCAAATATGTCAAGTGTTAAATGTATTCAAGAAATTACAATATATTTTAAAATTCACTTCTGCACATGAACTGAATAGAACAAACTGTTAAAATAATCTCAAGGCCCCTGGCTGAAGTTCAGCGTCAATAATTCACACTTATTTCAAGCGCACAATGAAGTGTATTATATCTCATTCCAGTAGTTCAGATGGTGCAAATGTTGAAACCAGCAAGTTTTCAAACAGTACACTTCAAATGTCTTGTGCATGAAAGAGAGTCATGTACAGAAATTAATGAAGGGACAAGAGGCACACACGATTAACACAGCTGGGAAACTCAGCAGTGATTACTTCTGCATTTTAAGTGCAGATTATTTTCAGGACATTGCTTTTGGAGGGCAGTCAGTTACTAGCTCCTTCGGAGCAATGGCAATGCTGTAGATGTCACAAAATCTCCCATCTCCAACTACCCAACATCTAATAGTCTTGGAATATTTCAACCAATTCAGTTTAAAATCTGATTCAGCAATTGCTTGACATTTGAGTGAAAACTGCAAGTGTTTGCCCTTTTTGCCTTTGAAAATGAATTTCCCCACCCCACGTAAAGAACCATCAGAAAATGCAGAATCTAACATACAAGAAAGAAAATGTCCAAGAATACAGCAAGTTCCATTATTATCTCAGGTTTGTTTTTGTATCGCAAAGTCCAGTCATCCACAGAAAAAAAAAATCAAAAGCAGCAAACAATACCATTGTGCTGAGCTACAGACCTTTTATCTAAGAAGTTCAGTGCCTCTGCCCCAGCATTTCTGTCCTCTTGACAGAGGATGAACATGTTATGGTCCTGCTCCATGGAGTCGGGAGAGATAAAATGGTTTTGAAAACTGAGAAGCAGTGTCTCTGATCAGTCGCAGTGCAATGTTGTAGTCGGTCCCAACGTACATTGGGAGCCCAAATGATGAGCAGGTTTTTTTTTTAAATAACAAAAAGCAAAGAAGTCAGTGATGTTTGATAAGGTGCCTCATAAAAGGTTGCTACAGAAGGTTAGGGTGCACGGAGTTGGGGATAAGGTGTTAGCGTGGATAGAGGACTGGCTGTCTAATAGGAAGCAGAGAGTTGGTATCAGTGGGTGCTATTCTGGTTGGCGGTTGGTGACTAGTGGAGCGCCGCAGGGATCGGTGCTGGGGCCTCAACTGTTTACCATTTATATAGATGATCTGGAGGAGGGGGCTGAGTGTAGGGTGACGAAATTTGCTGATGACATGAAGATGAGTGGAAAAGCAAATTGCATGGAGGGTGTGGAAAGTCTGTAGAGGGATCTGGATAGGCTGAGCGAGTGGGCGAGGACCTGGCAGATGGAGTATAATGTTAGCAAGTGTGAGGTTATCCACTTTGGCAGAAATAATAGTAGGAGGGATTATTATTTAAAAGGCGAAAAGCTGCAGCATGCTACGGTGCAGAGAGACCTGGGGGTCCTTGCGCACAAGTCGCAAAAACCCAGTCAGCAGCTGCAGCAGGTGATCAAGAAGGCGAATGGGATGCTGGCCTTTATAGCAAGGGGGATAGAATATAAAAGTAGGGAGGTCTTGCTGCAACTGTACACGGTACTGGTGAGGCCACAGCTGGAGTACTGTGTGCAGTTTTGGTCGCCGCACTTGCGCAAGGATATGTTGGCCTTGGAGGGAGTGCAGAGGAGGTTCACTAGGCTGATATCAGAGATGAGGGGGTTGGACTATGAAGAGAGGCTAAATACACTGGGTCCGCACTCGTTGGAGTTTAGAAGGATGAGGGGGGATCTTATAGAGACGTGTAAGATAATGAAGGGGATGGATAGGGTAGAGGTAGAGAGATTCTTCCCACTTAGAAAGGATAGCAGGACTAGGGGACACAGCCTCAAGATAAGGGGGGTGCAGTTTAGATCGGAGTTGAGGAGGAACTTCTTCACTCAAAGGGTGGTGAATCTCTGGAATTCTCTGCCCATTGAAGTGGAGGAGGCTACCTCGCTGAATATATTTAAGTCATGGGTAGATAGGTTTCTGATAGACAAGGGAATTAAGGGTTATGGGGAGAAAGCGGGAAAGTGGAACTGATCCACTTCAGATCAGCTATGATCTTATTGAACGGCGGGCAGGCTTGAAGGGCTAGATGGCCTACTCCTGCTCCTATTTCTTATGTTCTCATGTCTCATTTCCTGGACTGAAAGCAAATAACTATATCCGGCGATAATCAGAACTAGGTTTGTGCTCTCAGCAACTGAGGCATGGTGATGAAAGCTGCTTGCTTCAACTGTAGAGGGGGGAGGTCAGTTCAGTTTAGTACTCAAGACAGATAGAAGATATTACTGCATGCAAACATTTTATAAATACTTATTTTTTCTGACATGCGCTTTACTAATTTTAGGAACAGTTGCTAATCTGATATTTTTTCATTCTGGTTGGGGTGGAGAAGCTAAAGTCTATTTTTTTTTAAGAAGTGATGGAAATGATGCTCCGCTATGAAGTTGTAATGCCGAACAACCCTGTTGCTATTATATCTTTGCTATGCAGTGTCTATGCTTGAAATCTAGATTCAATAGCTTAAATGCTCCAACTTATTCCCTACTATCGGTGACATTTTTCATAAATTCTAAAGCTGAATATGTACATCATACTGGAGTGAGAGATAACAGAACCCAGAAGAACTCACCGAAGTTGCTAGGAAAACATGAAGAGCCATACACCACAGGAGATGAACCTTGATTATGCCCAAGAACAGTAACAGATTTACAGGAAATTGAAAAGTCCTCACGGAGCCACTGATTTATGTAAAGGTTTAGCAGACACAACAAATCTGATTGTTAAATTTAGGAAGAACTGAGAGACCATGGTAACACTGAATCATTAATCAGGCTGCATTAATTAAAAACAAATCTACTAATAACGAAGAAAATTAAGGAAACATCCACTTTGCAAAAGCAGTTATAACAGATGGTGAAGACAAGCAGCAGTTGTTCTACTGTATCTTAACCCTGAATTATTTAGCTGTCTTGTAAGATACTTGTACAACATTCATTGATACTTATCAAAGCAATTTTGTGCAATTTCACTGTCAGCTTGGCTCAATTGGTAGCCCTTTGCCCCTTGGCACAAGAGGTTTGCAGGTTTAAACCTTACTCCAGCAATGCATGAAAGGGTGATAGAGGCAGAAGCCCTTGTCACATCTTTAAAAAAACATTTGGATATGCGCTTTAAGTACAATAAACTACAGAGTAATGCATCAAGAGCTAGAAGCTGGAATCAGGCTGGACAGTGCTTTTTCAGGCAGCACAGACCACTATGGCTCAAATGGCCTTCCTCTGTGCCATAAATATTTCTATGTTTCTTCAGCATGTAACCTCGGCTGACACTTCAGTGCTGCATTGATAGAGTGCTGCATTGTTAAGGTACTGAATTTCAGTTCAGACACAAAGCATATAATATTCTGGGCTTTATACGGACAAATAGGGTCAGAGAGTACAAGGACAAAGAGGTTATGCTGAACTTAAGAAAGACACTAGTGAGACCGCAGGTGGAATATTGTATACAGTTATGGGCATCAAACCATAGAAAGGATGTGAATGCATTGGACAGAGTATAGAAGACGTTTTCAAGAATCGTTCCAGGAATGAGAACCTTCAGTTACGAGGATAGATTGGAGAGGGTGACATGAGTTTCCTCAGAGAGAAGGCAGCTAAGAGGAAATTTGATAGAAATGTTCAAAATCATGATGGGGCTGGACAGAGTAGATTGGGAGAAACGGTTCCCTCTCATAAAAGGATCGAGAATAAAAGGGCAAAGATTTAAGGTGATTTGCAAAAGAAGCATTTGTGATGTGAGAAAAAATATATTCATAAAGGGAGTGGTTTGGGGCAGGAATGTACTGCCTGGAAGTGTGGTGGAGGCAGGTTCAATCAAGGCATTCACGAGGTGATTACTGGAATAGAAACAATATGCAGGGGTACGGCACTAAGTCATGATGTTTGTTTGGCAAGTTGGTTTTGACACAATGAGCCAAATGGTCTCCTTCGGCGCCCTAACAATTCTGTGATGCTGTGATTATACAAGCTGTTTCACTGGTTTAGGGAGACCCTAAATCTGACAGCAACGTTCTAAAGAGTACAGAGTCTTCCCAGTGTCCTAATCAACATTTATCCTTCAACGCTAGCATAAACAAATTAAAACACGAATGTCATTTATCTCACTGCACTGTAGGGATTTTGCTATGCACACAATTCCCCTTCTGGTTAATTAATAATCACTGCACTTAGCTGAACGTTAAAACTTTCCTCATAGAATCCAAGAAGTTTCTTTGGGATTTTTAAAACAGAACATAACTTTGCTCTCATATTGTCAAACCAGTTACAGTTCTTTACTCTATTAATGTGCTTTGTTATTCCCTTGACCCTAGTTTTTGTTGTTACAGCATCCTAATGTATATCTACTCTGCCCATCACACTTCCATCTCCATCAGCTAAAGTAGCAGATGTGAGAGTAAGCCTGGGGAACCAGTCACTGTCCCAGAGGCAGCCTGTGTAACAGTAGGTGAGACTGCAGGTGGGCTGTAACACGCAGCTGCAATCTGTTCACACTGCCCACTTCCTAAATGGCAGCCTTGGCGGGGGAACCTCTCTGCTAGAGATGATGGCTCTTTGAATTATACAGATGGAACATGGTGGAATTGTTGCAATGTTGACTGTACGACATCAGTGGCAAGTAAGTGAATACTTTGGTGCCTAGCAGTTCTATGATCCTTGCAACAAAGCTTTAAAACAAGGGCTAACAAATAATACAATAAGGAATGCAGTGGGGAGGAGAGAGAGGATGGGGTGGGGTAGCACCAGAGATGTCCACTGCATTTCACAATTTTAAAAAGTGGCAACGGCTTACTCAGGAAATGCCTCCCCCTCACTCAGAACCATGGCTGGGTAACAGTACCGTCAATCTTATACCTTTTTCTGCTCTCAACCATTCAGCACACTTCGCCCTGCATGTTTACTTGCAGATGCTGTCCTCTAAACTTGCCAAGCCGCTATATTTAACTCCTTTGTCCTCAGAAGTTCTGTGCTGTAACAAACTGACTAGGAGTTAGTGAAACAGGGAGCGATTCTCTCTTCCGGTAGCATGCCCTGAAAGGGCGTTGGTGTCCATGGGTTTTAGCGTTGGTCCATAGCTATGCTTGGCAAGGTACTGCAGTGGTTTGTCATTGCCTTCTACAGATGGCTGACCAGGAGTCTCTCCCATTCTTACTGCCTGCCATTGGAAGGATTTACAGGTTGGTACTAAATCAGTTTAGCCACATCATGAGCTCAGTTTCCTTGGCCAGCAAGTCTTGGGGTGGAAATTGAACCCGGAGCTTTTGGCTCAGAGGCAAAGACACTGCAACCTGCTCCACAGGTATTGATTGGGGTAATAAAACCAGAAAATGCTGGTATCCAACAGAGCTGGCAGCATCCTTGGAGAGAGAAACAGAGTGAATGTTTCAGCTCAACCTGGTCTACATTATCTAGTGTTTCCATAGCAACTATCCCAGCCCTCAACAGGAAAAATTAACAGATCGGCTGTGCTACATCTGGATCCAGCACACAATAAGTTCGATAGCTGGCTGCACAATAATGTAAAATGCTTCATTCTGCTAAATTTAAGGGGCTAACTTGCCTTCTCCTGCTTCTAGTTCTTATGGTTCTAAAGTGAAACTATATCTCTGTAATAGGTACAGAATCCAACTTCTGATAAACAGGTACAAGCTAAGACCTCTCAGGTTCTAATTATGAAGTTCTCGGCGATTTGTGCCAGCAGTAGCTAACAGTTTAGTCTCTGTTATGCAGATTATTTTGCATCTCTGCCAAAATCCAACACTGCTTTTCAATACAGCACTGGGGGAGATCCAATGTTCCTGCTTACAGAAACATAGAAGATATGAGCCGGAGGAGGCCGGTTGGCCCTTTGAGCCTGCTCCACATTCATTATGATCATGGCTGATCATCCAACTCAATAGCCTAATCCTGCCTACTCCCCATAACCTTTGATCCCATTCACCCCAAGTGCTATATCCAATCACCCCTTGAATACATTCAATGTTTTGGCATCAGCTACTTTCTGTGATAATGAATTCCACAGGCTCACCACTCTTTGGGTGAAGAAATGTCTCCTCACCTCCATCCTAAATGGTCTACCTTGAATCCTTAGACTGTGACCCCAGATTCTGGACTCCCCACCACTGGGAATATCCTCCCTGCATCCACCCTGTCTAGTACTGTTAGAATTTTATAAGTCTCGATGAGATCCCCCTCATTTGTCTGAACTCCAGTGAAAACAATCCTAACTGAGTCAATCTCTCTTCATAAGTCAGTCCTGCCATTCTCAGAACCCAGCCTTCACTGCACTCCCTCGAGATCAACATCCTTCCTCAGAAAAGGCGACCAAAACTGCATACAATACTCTAGGTTTGGCTTCTCCAAGGCCCTGTATAATTGCAAGAACACATCCTTGTTCATGTACTCGAAACCTCTCGCAATGAAGGCCAACGTGCATTTGCCTTCTTTACTGCCTGTTGCACCTACATGCTTGCCTTCAGTGACTGGTACACAAGGACACCCAGCTCCCGTTGCACACTCCCCTCTCCCAATTTACAGCCATTCAGATAGTACCATAATTACCATAATTGGAGGGTAGCTAATGTTGCTCCAATATTCAAAAAGGGATGTAGAGAGAAAACAGGTAATTATAGATCAGTAAACTTAGCATCGGTAGTGGGGATAATTCTCGAATCCATTATCAAAGACTTTATAGCAGAACATTTAGAAAGCAGTGGCAGGATCAGACAGAGTCAGCATGGATTTATGAAGGGGCAATCATGCTTGATGATTCTGCCTTCTTGTTTTGCTTCCAAAGTGAATCACCTCACACTTATCCAAATTATACCGCATCTGCCATTGACTTGCCGACTCACCCAACCTGTCCAGATCATTCTGAAGGATCCTTGCATCCTCATCACAGTTCATCCTCCCACCCAACTTGGTATCATCTGCAAACTTTGAAATGTTACATTTTGTTCCCTCATCCAAACCATTTATATATATTGTGAATAGTTGGGGTCCCAGCACCAATCCCTGTGGCACCCCACTAGTTACTGCCTGTCAATTTGAAAAGCATCCAGTAATTCCTATTGTTTCCTCACAACCAACCAGTTTTCTATCCATCTCAATAGACGTCCCCCAATCCCATGCACTTAAATCTTGTACAATATTCTCTTGTGGGAAATTGTCAAACACTTTCTCGAAGTCCAAATATACCACATCGACTGATTCCCTCTTGTCAATTCTACTAATTACATCTTCAAAGATTTGTCAAGCATGATTGCCCCTTCACAAATCCATGCTGACTCTGTCTGATCCTGCCACGGCTTTCTAAATGTTCTGCTATAAAAACCTTGATAATGGATTTGAGAATTTTTCCCACTACTGACGCTAAGCTTACTGGTGTATAATTCCCTGTTTTCTCTCTACTTCCCTTTTTGAATATTGGAATGACATTAGCTATCCTCCAATTATGGTAAGTAAATGATATGCTGCTTTGTAAGACAATACGAGAACATGTATTTTGCTGAAACTGATTAAAGCTGTGTTCCTTGAAGGTCTCAATACTTAAATGCCATTAAGTAAACAGTGAGTGAGTTTACCTCCAAGACTATCATTCACTTCCATGACTTTCTTTCTGCATTTTTTTGAAAACTGTGATTGCAACTGTCAATGCCTTTAGACATTGTGGCTCCTCATACTTTTTAAAAATCTGTGACACAGAAATTTAACGTAGAGAGAGAAATTTGATGGACAAGAAAAGGGTGCTGGGTGCATATATTACTAATAGATACATGCACTATCAACCTCAAAATATCTTATATCAGCACACGCTGTCAATTTTATTCAATATTCCTATGTCAAGGAAACTGCCGAGGTTGCCTCACCATATTAAGAACAGAACGTGTAATACTAAAAGGTGGATTGAAATATAGCATGTGACCTTTGACCCATTTCAGCTGTAGCCATGTTTGACCTCTATTCACCTTACTCGCCAGCCAGAGGAAGTCAGGTAACAGACCAGAACTGATAAATGAGAGTGGTCCCATTAAACAGCACCGGTGACCTGCAGCTCCAAATATTACCTTCTGTGTCACAATAAAAATACTGCAAGTCAAGGAGTTCTCAAGGTTTGTTTATAAAAGGTAAACACTTTGTTGGTTTTGAAAGAATACAAACAGTAACATTAAATAAATCTTACTCCTGGATTGAGATAGGAATGCTGAGATCTAATTAGGCTGGCATCATATTAAAGATCAGCAGGTCACTGCTAATGAAAGTTCAAAATACACAGACAAATTTCCAAACCTTTACCAGCTCTTCATTTCAGTTCTGCTGAAAAACACTCATCGAGGCAATACTTAAAGGTTAATGCTTAATGTTTACAGGGTCCTTCCTGCGATAAATTTAACCAATTTTTGGCTTGGGGAGTTGGTTGGGGATCCCTGCAAAGGGATGCCATATTTTGGTTTCCTCTTCCTTCTCTCTCCGTGCTAAATTCTCCCTCAGTGCACCCAAACAGGTGTTGGAGTATGGTGACTCGGAGATTTTCACAGTAACTTCATTGCAGTGTTAATGTAAGCCTACCTGTGACACAAATAAATAAATAATGTGATGATCCAGGAGTATGAAAGTTTTAGTTATATATAGATAAGTCTTCTTTGTAATTACCAATTAGGCAGAGAATTAAGGAGTTAGGTCAATGCTTTTCACATTTTTTTTCCCCAGAAGTGTCCCTTTTCGAACAGTTAAGTAATGCTGGACACCACCATAGCCCCCACAATCGGAGGTGCTGCATATAAAGTCTGCTCTAATAAAACTCCTAAGAAATCGACTATTTACTTCTGTACCTCTCTCAGATCTCCTAGGTGTGTGCTCCCCTCTGAGGGGAGATGGCCACCCCACTCTATACCATCTGTAGTGGCTGCACACCACTCTCCCCTCATACTTTCACATTGTCTCTCTGGATGCCCAGGAGCCCAGTTTGAGAACCAGTGAACTAACGAATAAAATTACATCAATCCCCAGACTCCATATTAAAAGCAGTGTGCTTTTTTATTTAAGATGCTGAAATGTCATTTTGTAGAATACCTTGGGGCTGTTTGTATTACAGTTTGGCTGTTGCAAGCAAAAGCTAAAATAAGTTTACATTGAAGAATGCTCAAACTAAATGTTCACAATTAATTATATTTAAGTGAACGTGACTTCCCCCACCCACCCCCACTTTTTAACCATCACTAAGACTACCCAATACTTCATGCTTCAGCACGAGGGGAGGTGTAATGGAGTCAATGCAGTCAGAGGGATAGAAACTCCAAAGTAAACAAAGACTTTACAGAAAAAATTCATGACGTTAGTGGTGAAAAGGGACTGGAAGAAATCAGTCAGTTCCTGCTACAGCCACGATTAAAACTCTCAGGAGGGCTTTACAGAAAATTAACAAATTGCTTATAACAACTTGAAATTGCAGTGGCACATGGCACCTATATAATATCCAGTAAGTGAACCATGCTCAAAGCTGGGAATATTTAGCGACTGAATGGTACAGCTCATTGGTGCCAAGAATAATATACTTTATTTCCACCAAGTCTATTCTAAGTAATAGGGAACAGAGCATATTAAAAGAAGCTGGATGTAGCTGGGCAATCTGCCACAGTCTTCAATCTTTTCAAGACTAAAGTAGTAATTTTGGAATGCTTCACTTCATTTCAAGAACACAGATCTTGAAATTAAACTATGTGAAGATCAGCATGCAACTCTTACCTCTGAAATTTCAACGCATTTTAAATGGGTAAAATCCCATTTAAGGATTCAAGCTCATATCATTAATTTCAATAATGAATAAAACACGCATTGTCCCTGCAAAAGACTCCCCCCTCTTTGTAACGTTTCTAATATAAAAGTTGCAAAATCTCAATTTGTATGTTATTTCAGAAGGCTGGGTTTCAAAAATTTCTGTATGTTAGTCAATGCTATTCTTGTGCTATTTCACCATGTTTCAGCTGTGACAAAATATTTCAATGACATTTTGTTGAAAAGGATCCTCTTCACCGCTACACATTACACAGGAATAATTAATAAGAGGCCAAGCAATCTATTATAGAATCAGAGCACAAAAGAAGCCCTGCAGCCCATCAAGTCTGCATCGACACGTACAAAACTCCTGACCTCCCACCTAATCCCATTTACCAGCACTTGGCCCAAAGCCTTGACTGTTACCACGTGCCAAGTGCTTATCCAGGTACATTTTAAAGGATGTGAGACAATTCATCTCCACCACCCTCCCAAACAGTGCATTCCAGACCGTCACCACCCTCTGGGTAAAATATATAAAATTATGTAAAAACTCTGATTATTAAAACAAAATAATCATTTGTTTGAACTTAGCGTCGTATGTGATTCCTTTCAACAGCTTCTTCCCTGTTGCCATCAGGCTTTTGAATGGACCAACCTCGCACGCACTAAGTTGATCTTTCTCGACACCCTACATATGACTGTAGCACTACATTCTGCACTCTCTCCTTTCCTTCTCTATAAATGGTGTGCCTTGTCTGTACAGTCTGCAAGAAACAATATTTTTCACCGCATGCTAATACACGTGACCATAATAAATCAAATCAAAAAATCAGTTTGCAGGCAAGGTCACCCATCCCCATAAACTATTGCTGAAGGTAAGTGCATATTGCTGACTAATATGGTCGGACAGGCCATTTTGTTCAGTAAATTAAGTCAAATTAATTATGTCGAAAACATTCCAACAAATATTGGAAAGTCCTCATCCATCGGATGGGAAAAGTCTTTCAGTCCACCTCCACCTTAATTCTCAAGCATTTTGAGTTTCCCATCCCCAGACGCTTTTATTACAGTTAGGAAGATTCCAACAGTATCAGCCAATGCAATGAATGAAATAGCTGGAGGGCTTCAGGTGCTTTAACACCCTGTCAAGATATGTTACTGATATGTTTGGACAGTTTTAATACAGGGTGTCTCACCACTCCAGTCAAAAATGATTCAAGAAAGGTGACAAGTGATGTCAAATATGGAGCATAACTACCTAACTCTTAAGTATTTAATTCATAATTATTGTTTAAAAAAACTAGCTCATGGAAATCTGCAGTCAATTATCTCGTTGGTAAGGATTTCTTTGTATTCTAAGGCAAGATCCCTCCTCTTCTTGAGATTTATTTTCAAACAGAATATTGCTCATTATTATTGCTGAAATATGTTCAGAACAGCAAAAACCTATCTGAAAGGAGAACTGCCCACAAAGGAAGGAGAACTACTTTGCTCTCGTCTGTAACCAAAGAGAGCTAGAATTGGAGTGTGCCGACAGAAGTAAGCTATTCACTAACTCAGTGAATCTGTGCTATTCAGAGTTTCTGTGAAGAGATTCAACAACCTGCTAAATGATCAAAATTTATATTCTAGGAATCTGAGAGCTAGTTATATATAGATAGCGCGACAAGTTTAAGTTCATTTATTGCTGTCACAAGTAGACTTACATTAACATACTGTTAACGTAATCCCCTAGTCACCCACTCGAGCACCTGTTCAGGTACACGGAGGGGGAATTTAGCATGGCCAATGTGCCTAACCAGCATGTCTTTCAGACTAGGGGAGGAAATCAGAGGAAATCCACACAGACACGGGGAGATTGTGCAGAGTCTGCACAGACAGTGACCTAAGCCAGGAATCGAAGTCGGGTCCCTGGCGCTGTGAAGCAGCAGTGCTAACCACTGTGCCACCGTGCTGCCCAACTTCCACTTATGCCTTTGAGGCAGGACGGCTCAGGCTCTTTATAGAGCAGAACCAGATCAAATCAAATCAAATCAACAGTGTGCCAAAGTGGCATTAGGATGGGTGGCCAAAAATTGGCCAGAGAGGTTAAGGAAGATCTCAAAGGGTGAGAGAGAGCTGAAAGAAAGACAGGTTTTAAAGAGGAAATCACAAACTGAGGGATCAATCAGTTCAAAGCATATTGTGGGGATTTACAAGTCCAGATTAGAAGGAGCTCTCTGAAGGATGCAGGACTGGAGAAGGTATTAGGGATAGGAATAGCTATTAAAAGATTTTCAGTTTGAGGCAACTGGAAGACAACGTAGGTTAATAAGTGACACTTGATGCAGATAAGGAATAGATCCTGCGCCAGGAGCAGAATTAACCCAACAGATGTGGCAACACTGGTATATAATCAGGACGGGATGCCCTGGGAGTCAATGTTGACACCAAATTTCATGAAGCTTCTTGGCATTAGGTCAAACATGATCAAGGGACCCTCCTGCTGATTACCCACAGTACCCTACTCCAGCTGACGTATTAGTAATCCTCTAATTCGAACGTCGAAGAAGCACAGAGCAGCAATGGTACAGAAAGTACGCTAGCCGAGGACGTACAAGGTCCACTACCAATAATACTTCAATAGCACCAATATAGATCAAGCCTGAAGGACATAGCATTCAAACTGGTCCTATGGCAGATAGTGGGAAAGTACTAAAACTGCTCCTTACCAATCTATCTGTCCCAGATGCATCTGTGGCAGGAATGACCAGCATCCAGCCATTTTGGAGACAAAGTCCTACCTTCATACTGGAGACACGCTCCACTATGTCCTGCGGCATTCCAGCGTAGGGAATGGAATATACTCAAAGATTTTGCAGTTCAAAATTCTGTATCCGTGAGGTGCTTCATAAGTAACAGCAGAATTGTATTCCATCACAATCAGGAATCTCCTGACCCAGTTTATTCCTCAATTTACCATTACCATCATGTCAAGCAAGCAACCCTGATCTGGTGAGGAATACAGAACAGCATTTCAGGCAAGAATGACCACTACCAAGAATCAAAGAAACCTCTGCAGTCCTTCCATGCTGATTGTGAATGGTGGTGGACAATTAAGTAAGTAGTGAAAGGACACAGTTTCAAAAATATTCCCATCCTGAACAATGGTGAAGTCCAGTAAATAAATGCAGAAGACAAGGCTTTCGCAGGCACCTTCAACTAAAAGTGTCCTCCTCTTGAGCAAACCACCTTCACAAAAGCCAGTCTTCAGCCACTTCAATTCAATAGAAATAATGATGTTCAGACATGGTTTTATGAAAGGCAAGATTGTGCTCAACAAATTTATTAGAGACTTTGAGAGCGGGATTAGAAAGGTAGATAAAAGGGAACAACAAGGTGGCAGATGGCGTATAATGTGGGTAACTGTGAGGTCATTTACTTTGCTAAGAATAGAAAAGCAGAACCTTTTTTTAAAAAAGTGTTAAACTTTAAAATGCTAAATGTCCAGAAAGACTGGGTGTGTTTGGACAAGGAATAGAAAGTTAGCATTCAGATACAACAAAACATTAAGGCAATAAATGGCACATTGGCCTTTATTACAAAGAGGCTTGGAGCACAAGAATAAAGAAGTCTTGCTGCAATCGTACAGAATATTACTGAGATGACATCTGAAGTCCAGAGCAGAGTTTTGGTCTCCATATTTAAGGGAGGATATTCAATAGTTTGTTCACAAACCTCCATGGGGTAACGGCTAGACTACAGTTGAAATACTGTGGCAGTATGGGCGCAACGTCATACAAAAGCTGAAAATGCTGGAAAATCTCAGCAGGTCTGACAGCATCTGTACAGAGAAAACAAAGTTAATGTTTTGAGTTTGGATGACTTTTCACAAGCAAGTATAGCTGTGTTTTGCTAATTATAAAGAGGGGTTTAAGTTTATAAGAGAAATTTTGCTTGGTTAGAACTCATAGGGATAGGTTAGCAGTTAAAAATTGTATCTTGTCATGTTTAAGTATTGTTCAATTGTTGAAAGTTGAGATAATTCAGTTGTTATAGTTAAACCTTGTTGTTAAATAAAATTTGTTCTGATAAGACATCTCTGGTTTGTCAGTAGAATTACACCTGGAATGAAATGCAGCTGAATCTGGCTAAGTTAGGGGTTCCATTCGTAGACACGCAGGGTAGAATAGGTGTAGGGTGATGCGGCGGCGCGGGCTCGTTGGGCCGAAGGGCCTGTTTCCCATGCTGGGTTGCTCTTTGTTCTTGTTCTATCCCATACTTACATGAATGCCAAAATTCAGAAATTGTTGGGGTCTACTCTGGCTTCATTTTATACCTTGGGGTTTCTGATCTGGTACCCTAACACAAACACAAGCACAAGCAGACAAAGGCACTGGCAGTGCGCACTTTCTAGTGCAGGAAATGCATCATGGATATCTTCCTTTTTTTAAACTTCTCTTAGGCAGCTTTTCTTCCCTTCGGCATTTTCTAAAGCCGATTTCTACCTTTTATGTTTTTAAAATCACAGATAAGTGAACATTTGGGTCAAATAGTGTGCAAAGATTTCTGCGCAAATAAGCAAGTTTTCCAAAGAAAAAGTACTGAATGGCAGGAGTTTATTGTACTGTCAAATTCTCAAGCAGAATGGATCTAATAAGTCTTCTTGTCTATCCTTGTGCCATTTAGTCCATCCATACATTAACCATCTCTGCGAACATTATATAGAATACTGCAGCAAAGAAAAAGGCCATTTGACCAAACTAGTGTGTGCCAGCATAATAAAAATAAAAGCAAGTTACCAGGATGCTGGAATCTGAAACAAAACAGAAAATGCTGGAAAATCACAGCAGGTCTGACAGCATGTGTGGAGAGAGAATAATATCGTTTGGAGTCTGGATGGCACTTTGTCAGACCTGGTTTATGCTATTGTTTCTGCTGCACATGAGCCTCCTGCCACCTCACTTCATTTCACCTATCAAGGTGGTCTTCTTTTCCTTTCACCCACATGTGCTTATCTGGCTTCTTCTTAATGAGTAAAATCGTGGAATGAAAATCTCAGCCTAAAGTGTACTCAATATTTTTTTTTGTTAGTAAAATCGAGCTTTGTTCAGCAGTAAGAATGGATTCTTTAGAAAAATATATTTGGGGGGGCAATATTGTGTTATTTTGTAAAGAAGGCCGTGTGTGTCCATGCACACACAATTGATTTAATTAAGTTGGGGAAATGTTAAAGGAGACAGTTTGTCTGGGAAAATTGAGAAATAAAAGGAGTAGAGATGTTAAAAGCATACATTTGTAATTAAGCTTTTGGTCAAGTGGACTTATAAGTAAAGAGTTCAAGTTTATTTATTAGTGTCACAAGTAGGCTTATATTAATGCTGCAATGAAGTTGCTACAAAAATAAATAGAGTTTAGACATTTGCATTAGGATAAAGGAGATTTGAGTTTTTCCAGCTATTAAATTTCAAAGGGGAGTAAGGCATTTACTGATTGCAAAGGCTTCATAAGTAGACAAGAGGTTATTTAATTTCATTTGACCTAAAAGGGGAGGCAATAGGAAAAGCATGGAAGATTTTTATGTTTTGGAAAAGTTAAGTTCAGAGGTGCTAAGAGTAGTGGAATTGAAGATGACAGGGAAAAAAATATATTTAAGGAGAACATGCCCCGTCTACATCAACGTGGATAAAGTAGAAAGGGTCCAGAGCTTCAAGTTTGTCTCGATGGTCAACAACCCGCCATGCCAACACTATAGTTAAGAAAGCCCACCAACGCCTCTACTTTCTCAGAAGATGAAGGAAATTTGGCATGCCAGCTACAACTCTCACCAACTTTTACAGATGCACCATAGAAAGCATTCTTTCTGGTTGTATCACAGCTTGGTATAGCTTCTGCTCTGATCAAGAACTACAAAAGTTCATGAACGTAGCCCAATCCATCAGGCAAACCAGCCACGCATTCATTGACTCTTTCTACACTTTCCACTGCCTCGGCAAAGCAGCCAGCGTAACTAAGAACATTCTCTCTTCCGCCTTCTTCCGTTGGGAAGATACAAAGTCTGAGGTCACACGCCAACCAACTCAAGAACAGTTTTTCCCCTGCTACCAAACTTTTGAATGGACTTACCTTGCATTAAATTGATGTTTCTCTACACCCTAGCAATGACTGTCACACTACATTCTGCACACTCGTTTCCTTCTCGATGAATGGTTTGCTTTGTCAGTATAGCGCACAAGAAACAATGCTTTTCACTGTATGTTAATACATGTGTCAATAATAAATCCAATCAGATGCTGAGCTGGTTGTGCTGACTGTGTAGAGAAGACATCCTGGACAGTCTCAGGTTTCAGACAGCAATCTTGTTCTGAGTTTCTTGGATTTCCACAGCAGAGTGGAATTGAGTGCAAGAAGCTTGTGAGATTTACATTTATTACAGCAACAGCAGTTTTGACTTGGCTGACAATGCAGGATTTCTATTGTTAGGCGTTTGTCAGGGAGTATTACGTAGAGGGTCCAACTAAATAGAATTTTTGGGGGATATCTTGTTTAACTATTTTAACTGAGTCATTGTACTTTTCTATGTTTATCTTTTGTTCTTGCTTTTTTAATTTTTTTAGTAGTGTTATTGGAATTCTATGCTGCTGAGATCAGTGGGTCTCTTCTCACGTTCCAAATACAAAAAAAGGTTGTGGTTTATAAGTCAAGTTTCCCTCTGGAATTTGGCTTGCTTAGTAATTAACATCTGTGCGGTCATAACACCGTTAGAATCCGTCATCAAGGAGGAAATAGCAAGGCATCTTGAGGGGAATTGCTTGATAGAGCAGACGCAGCACGGTTTCGTTAAAGGGAAGTCGTGTCTGACAAATTTACTGGAGTTCTATGAGGATGTGTCTAGGGCGGTGGATAGAGGAGAGCTGGTGGATGTGGTCTTTCTGGATTTTCAGAAGGCGTTTGACAAGGTACCTCTCAAGAGGTTATTGCAGAAGGTCAGGGGACATGGAGTTGGGGGTAGGGTGTTAGCGTGGATAGAGGATTGGTTGTCAAATAGGAGGCAAAGAGTGGGGGTCAATGGGTGCTATTCGGATTGGCGGATGGTGACTAGTGGAGTGCCCCAGGAGTCGGTGCTGGGGCCTCAGCTATTTACCATTTATGTAGATGATCTGGAGGAGGGAACCGAGTGTATGGTGTTGAAATTTGCTGATGACACCAAGATTGGTGGAACAGCAAATTGCGCGGAGGGTGTGGAGAGTCTACAGAAGGATCTAGATAGGCTGGGCGAATGGGCCAGGAACTGGCAAATGGAATTTAATGTTGGCAAGTGTGAGGTGGTCCACTTTGGTAGGAATAATGGTAGGAAGGATTATTACTTACGTGGAGAAAAACTGCAGCAGGCGACGGCGCAGAGGGACCTCGGGGTCCTTGTGCATGAGTCACAAAAACCCAGCTTGCAGGTGCAGCAGGTGGTCAGGAAGGCTAATGGGATGCTGGCCTTCATAGTGAGGGGGATTGAATATAAAAGTAGGGAGGTCTTGCTGCAGCTGTATAGGGCATTGGCAAGGCCGCAGCTGGAGTACTGTGTGCAGTTTTGGGCGCCGTACTTACGCAAGGATATTTTGGCCTTGGAGGGAGTGCAGAGGAGGTTTACTAGGCTGATACCGGAGTTGAGGGGGTTGAGCTATGAGGAGAGGCTGAATAAACTAGGCTTGTACTCGTTAGAGTTTAGAAGAATGAGGGGAGATCTCTGAGACGTATAAGATGATGAATGGGATGGATAGGATAGAGGTGGAGAGACTCTTCCCGCTCAGAAAGGATAGTAGGACTAGGGGGCACGGCCTCAAGATAAAGGGGGGGGCGGTTTAGAACGGAGTTGAGGAAGAACTTCTTCACTCAAAGGGTGGTGAATCTCTGGAATTCTCTGCCCGTTGAAGTGGTGGAGGCTACCTCGCTAAATATTTTTAAGACGCGGGTTGATGGGTTTTTGATAAGAGAGGGGATTAAGGGTTATGGGGAGAGGGTGGGAATGTGGAACTGAGCCACGACAGATCAGCCACGATCTTATTGAATGGCGGGGCAGGCTCGAGGGGCTAGATGGCCTACTCCTGCTCCTATTTCTTATGTTCTTATAACACCAGCAAAGAACTGAGCCACGCAAGATGCAAACAATCCCCAATTAATATTAAATATACCTCATTTTGGATAACAGAGCTTGGCACAATTGGCCTGAATGCCTCTACAATAGAAATTGGAGATAAAATCTTGCCCATGTTTCCTATTCATAATCACTACTCTGATTCTGCATGTGTGCAAACAATGGTGAGAATGGGATGAAAGAAAAGTTTTAGTCATCCAAAAAGAAAATAATTTTTAAAACTCCAAATATGATTTCAGTTCATCTATTGCAAAAGAAAGCAGTGTGGAGTAACAATAACTTACTCTTTTGTAGAAAGCTGGCTCATGCTCATTACTCTCCACGTTACAAGTCAGTTTCCATTCTGCCACTTGTGGGGGCGCAAAGTGGAGGCCCCCCTTGTCTACAGAGAAGGTTGGGAGAGAACATTTGCCAGGCAACCCAGTTCACTTTCAGTTACCTCCTCACAGTCAATTTCAAAGAACTGGGAATGCTAAGAATGTGGCATCAATCTCTCAGATTGGCTGATGCAGGGCACAGAAAAAAGACCATTTAGCCCAACAGTACTTCACATAAGCCTTCTCCCACACCTATTCATCTAACTATACAAACAGATCAAACTTGCTACCTCATGAATGTATCTAGCTCCCCACTCCATATATCCAAGCTATTTATCTCAACATCTCCCTAAGATAGCAAGTTCCACATGCACACCACTCTCATCAAATTTATTTGTGAGGACAGCTGAAGACTATGAGTGGTTGGGGATAGTTTATGAAGAGGGAGTACCTTCCTCAAAATGAAAATTGCATCCAGCTTCTTACTGTACTGAAACGACCTGCTACTAACATTTTATTTTAAACTTTTTTTCTCGAGATGGTGCCGGAGCAAGGCGATTTCTTGCAATCTGTGCCCAGCACACCTTCTACCTTTATCTTTTATTCTCATTCTATACTTCTAAAACTTCATTCTCTTTTAAACTCTCTAACGATGTTCAAATTCAATCTCCTCTACACCCTAGCTATGACTGTAATACTACTTTCTGCACTTTCTCATTTCCTTCTCCATGTACAGTATGCTTTGACTGTAATTCACTTGATAATAATAAAACCAAATCAAATCAAGTCAAAAAGTAACCTCCGACGAGAACAACGTACCTGGGGTAAATTCCACTGACCAGATCACCTTCAAGGGGAGGATCAGCTGTCTTGCTAGGTCCAGCTGCTTTTGACATCAATAAGACGACAAGACCTCGCAGCTGAAGATTATTCCTGCTGTCGTAGACAAACCCCCTATTGAATCAAAACACAATATTAACTGACAAATAAAAACATAAATTCCATACCTTCTTGCTTTTCATTGTTATGACAACAAAGCTAAAATGTTTTGGCATCAAACTACCAAAACTCTGCAGACCTTTATGTATCCCTTTAAAAAAGTGCATTTATTAAATCTGCTGTTGTTAGTGTATCGTTATTGTTTTAGGAATCATGATGTTATATTAGCATCCATGTGCAACAATTATGAGAAATGTTACTGAAGGACTGCCAAGAAGTGACAAATTAAATTTTGCATTACGTGTTTTATTTACATCAGGAGTCAGTGCAGGTAGCTGAATTTCTCTGTGGATATCTGCCTATCTGAAAAAGAACATAAAAGCCACAGAGCGGGAAAGGAGCAACTTTACAAGGCAGTAACTCAGCAAAGGTTCTGCCAGTGTGCAAGTAGGGAGGGAAGGTGTTGAATACAAAGCGCTGAATCCAAACATTATATAAACAAGCGCTCAAGGAAGGCAAATACTGTGGAGGAGAAATTTACAGATAAGATACTTATTTGTTTAAATTTGACCCTAGCTATAAAGATTGAGCTAGATTGATGGAAGTCTGTTTATTTGATAGCTGCAAGCGAGTACTGAGGGATTAACCCAAATAATGCACAGTGAGTACTCAAATCTTTTCAAGCTTTTATTACCTGCTAGCAAGAAGAACAGACACGGTGAACAGTGACTTTCACTATGGTGTTCTGTCGATTCATACAGATACTTAGCAGTTATAGTTATAGCAAATGAGAAACGAGCAATTTTCCAATTCCTTATTTGCATACATAGTCCACCAATCAAAGAACAAAGAAAACTACAGCACAAGAACAGCCCCTTTGGCCCTCGAACTCGGCACCAACCATGCTGCCCGACTTAACTAAAACCCCCTACGCTTCCAGGGACCGCATCCCGCTGTTCCCATCTCATTCATGTACTTGCTAAGACGCCCCTTAAAAGTCACTACCAGATGAGACATTGGTGAGGCCGAATTTAGAGTACTGTGTGCAGTTTTGATTACCTAATCACAGGAAGGATATTAATAAGGTTGAAACAGTGCAGAGAAGGTTTACAAGGATGTTGCCGGGACTTGAGAAGCTGAGTTACAGAGAAAGGTTGAATAGGTTAGGACTTTATTCCCTGGAGCATAGAAGAGAAGGGAGATTTGATAGAGGTGTATAAAATTATGATGGGTATAGACAGAGTGAATGCAAGCAGGCTTTTTCCACTGAGGCTAGGGGAAAAAAAAGTAAAGGATATGGCTTAAGGGTGAAGGGGGAAAAGTTTAAAGAGAATATTGGAGGGGGGGGTGGGCAGTTCTTCACACAGAGTGGTGGGAGCGTGGAATGAGCTGCCAGATGAAGTGGTGAAAGCAGGCTCACTTTTGACATTTAAGAAAAACCTGGACAGATACATGGATGAGAGGGGTGTAGAGGAATATGGTCCAGGTGCAGGTTAGTGGGAATAAGCAGAAAAATGGTTCAGTACAGTCGAGAAGGGCCAAAAGGCCTCTTTCTGTGCTGTAATGTTCTATGGTTTTATCCACTTCCACTACCTCCCCCGACAATGAGTTCCAGGCACCTACCACTCTGTGTAAAAAATCTGCCTCGTACATCTATTTTAAAACTTGCCCCTTAAACCTGTGCCCCCTCGTAATTGACTCTTCCACCCTGGGAAATAGCTTCTGACTATCCACTCTGTCCATGCCTCTCATAATCTTGTAGACTTCTATCAGGTCTCCCTTCGACCTCTGTTGCTCCAGTGAGAACAAACCAAGTTTCTCCAACCTCTCCTCATAGCTAATGCTCTCCATACCAGGTAACATCCTGGTAAATCTTTTCTGCACCCTTTCCAAAGCCTCCACATCCTTCTGGTAGTGTGGTGACCAGAATTGAATACCGTATTCCAAGTGCAGCCTCACTAAGGTTCTATAAAGCGTCAACATGACTTGCCAATTTTTAAACTCAATATGCTGGCCGATGAAAGCAAGCATGCCGTATGCCTTCTTGACTACCTTCCCTACCTGCATTGCCACTTTCAGTGACCTGTGTACCTGTACACCCAGATCCCTTTGCCTCTCAATATTCCTAAGGGTTCTGCCATTTACTGTACATTTCCTATCTGCATTAGACCTTCCAAAATGTATTACCTCACATTTGTCAGGATTAAACACCATCTGCCATCTTTCTGCCCAAGTCTCCAACTGATCTATATCCTGCTATATAGTCTGATAGTCCTCATCGTTATCCGCAAATTCAGCAACCTTTATGTCATCTGCAAACTTACTAATCAATCCAGTTACATTTTCCTCCATATCATTTATATATATTACAAACAGCAAAGGTCCCAGCACTGACCCCTGAGGAACACCACTTGTCACAGCCCTCCATTCAGAAATGCACCCTTCCACTGCTACCCTCTGTCTTCTTTGATCGAGTAAAAAGTCTGACAACACCAGGTTTTAGTCCAACAGATTTATTTGATAATACTCACAAGCTTTCGAGGGGACTGCCTCTTCGTCAGGTGAATGGAGAGTTCTGGCCTCAGACAGAGCATATAAAGCACAGATAGTTTAGAGATTACTGATTAGAATGCGAATCCTTACACCTAACCTGCTGTTCAAGACCTGAAGTGGCTGACAATGTGAGTGGAAGGAGCACCGATCACAGGTTACAGAGATGTGTATTGTCTCCAGACAGTACAGTAAGTGAGGTTTTGCAAACCCAGGCAAGTCACGGGGGTTACAGATAGTGCGACATGAACCCATTCGCATTCTAATCAGTAATCTCTAAACTATCTGTGCTTTATATGCTCTGTCTGAGGCCAGAACTCTCCATTCACCTGACGAAGAGGCAGTCCCCTCGAAAGCTTGTGAGTATTATCAAATAAATCGGTTGGACTAAAACCTGGTGTTGTCAGACTTTTTACTGTGTTTACGCCAGTCCAACGCCGGCATTCCCACATCATGACTTCTTTGATCGAGCCAGTTTTGTATCCACCTTCCCGGCTCACCTCTGATCTCATGCAACTTCACCTTCCGCACCAGTCTGCCACGAAGGATCTCATAGCTTAGCTTTTTGCCCTTTCTTATCCCATAGGAAACCTTCATTAACATAATATGTCAGAATATCTTGTATCTTGGTATTTGTCATGGTAACTTGTTTTTGTTTTCATCCTGTGTCCTAGTCCTGGAATGCCATGTTTATGAAACTGATTAGTCTCTTATCCTGAGTATGCAAACGCTAGCATCACTGGAGGCCTTGTTTGCTAATAAACATTTTCCATTACTTGACAGAGTTGTTTGTCATAACTTAATTTTTCCCTCCCAGTATCTGCAGCTTTAAACTGCTTTGAAATATAATTTCACAAGTTCTAGCAACTCCATGGTGTTTTATTTGAAGCGAGCATCTTTAATCTTGCGGAACAAAATGAATTAAATATTTAGCCGAGGCTGGAATTACAACTTAATTTCCATATAAGAGCTGAATTAATTTCACTTTCTGTAAAGTTTCATCATGTGTATCAATTTTATTCAGAACTTTATACCTTAACCGCAAGTTATGGAAGAATTTGATATCCATGACATCAAATTTTAAAAAAACACCTGTTCATTGCTTAACAAAAAGGTGACACAATGGGCCTGATTTTACCATTGCGAAAACTTGGTAAAGTCCGGTGTGAGGCCATTAACACGATCCGCGCCTGCGCCCGTGCAGATTGCCATTTTACTGAAACCCGGGAATGGCGGTGACTCAATTCGCACCCAAAACGGGCGCAATGGAATGAACTGATTGAATTAATGAACTCCCACCCAACTTTATTAGCATTTCCCCCTTTACCACTGCATTCACCCATCCAGAATCGTGCTGAAACAGAGCCGCTAAATAAAAGTCTGAATCAGGCGCTCCAGCTGCTGAAGAGTGAGTTCAGAGCTTCCAATGGCTCTCTGACTCAAATCAGTGGTGGGGTGTCGAGGGAGGTGAGGCCAGATTGCTGTCTGGTTGGGGGTGGTGGTGGGGGGGTATGGAGGAGGGTATCTCTGGTAGAGGTGGGGGGGCACCAATCGCTCACTGCTTGGCAAGGGGGGGGGCGGGGGGTTGGATGGATATCAGGGCCGGGGGTGGGGTGGGGGGGGGGGGGTGGATATAGGGTGCAGGAGGGGTCCACAGCCACTCTGCGGTCGTAAATGGAAGAACAATTCATACTGCAGGGGAAGAGAATACTGATTGGTTTGCAGGTTGACTCTTCATTGCCAGAGTCACATCCAGCAGGACCCCCTTACTCAATGGACTGGAACCATACTGATGAAAATTCTCATTAGCCAGGCTAATGAGGTTGGCATGTTAGAGTATGAACTATCTGATGAGTCATAAATGATAGTTAAATCAGGGAGCCTCATTCTCCCTATTTAAAGCAGCTGTATCAGACTCCCAGCCTGCATTCAGCAAGGAGGAACTGGAGAGCTGGCTGTCTACAGATGTATGGTATAAATAAAGTAACTTGGTGATGGGACCTCCACCTCCGTGGACTTAGTGCAATACCCTAAGACTGTACTCAGATAATTGAAGTTCCCCATTATAACTGCTCTATAGTTCCTGCATTTCTGTGATTTCCTTGTAAATTTGTTCCTCTTTATTTTTCCCAATTGTTGGTGGCTTAATTTCTTTGTTCTAACCAAATGGATTCAGCTCATCCTCTCTGCTGAATGTCCTCTCTCTCCAGCACTGCAATGCTCCTCCTTGATCAAATTTACCTCTATCTATGCTCCTTTCTTTTCTTTCCTCTCTCATCTTTTCAAAACATCTTGTATTCTGGAATACTTAGTACTCAATCTTGCCATTCTTTTGAGTCAGGTCTCCATTATCACTATATCATCATATTTCCACTTGGCTATTAGATCACCAACCTGATTTACTACACTCCATTCACATCCATTTACAGTGGTCCTAATTTAGATCTTATTATATTCTCTTATTCTGACCCCCATCTAATACTTTATATTTCCTACTCTAGTGTTATCTGTCTTATTTAATTCTGTACACATTGTTTTTTCTGTTTAATGTTACCTCCTGGTCACATTAGTTAAAACCTTTTCCAATAGCATTATAGCAAATCATCCCACAAGGAATTTGGCCAAGGCTCTGTTCAGTTGTAGCCCATCCAATCTGTACAGATCCCATCGCCCCTAGAATAGGTCCCAGTGTCCCAGCAATGTAAAGCCATCCATCATCGATTACGCTGCATTCTGTTATCTTGTTTATGCAAACTGAACCAGGTTTTGTGCCTGGACTCACCAATCCACTCTCTGTAAAGACAGGTCAGTATGTGGTAGGATGGGTGAGATTATAATGAGCAGTAACTGCAACAAAGATTCTATCTTACAACTCCTGAAATCATGCAACTGCTCAGCCATAAACACATTCAGATTGTAGGGAATGCAAGATCCACTTATGGCAGAAGCCAGTAAAACCCCAGCAATGGGTTATTGAAATAGTTGAACTTCCCCCTTACAAACTCACATCTGAATTCAGGATGAGCTTTGCCTGTCTGGTTTTAGTTTGGATACCTCATAACAGAAACAGCAACATATCTATATCTCCCACTATATCTCCCAAGTGCCACTTCTGTTGATCACTGAAATATCATAAAACCTTTCACATTTTCCTCATATATAATAAAACACTTGGAATGTGATATTTCTTCACTTAAAATACTATAACCAAAAAATACTTTAAATTAATTTTTTTTTCCCTCCTAAGAAGATTGAATCATTCTCTTCAGGAACCACACATTAATAGAAAGGACTATTTTATGATTTTTTTTATTAATGAGGGATCTATAAATAATGTTTTGTATACCATAATTTATGGGCCATTGGGGTTAGTGGCTACAATATATTGAAGAAAAGCTATGATAAATTAATTCCCAAAGGGCAAGAGAGAATTTCCAAGTGCACGGGCACAGCATGTTTTATCTGTAAAACAGGGATATATCAATTATCTTCTTGCCAGTCTTCAATGATGAATCATGAAACAACATTAACAAATGCATGGATAAAAGCTAGAGTGTAAAATTAAACTATTAAAATATCCACAGCACACTGAATTATACAAGAGCATATTCTGTTTAAGTAGCAATATTATGGAAATTTAATAACCAAAATTATAATATGGAACCCTTGGGAAAATGCAGACACGAATCAGGGGAATCATTAAGGACAAAGACAAGAGAATCACACCGCCTACTCCAACTCAGACCACTTGATGTATGTTGCAATTACTCATCCGCTGTAGGGGCTGAACCTGGCTTGTCTTTTCATAAATGCCTGCTTCAGTACTAACTAAGCATTTATATTTTTCGTATTGCAAAGAAATTGCGCAGAAACATTTGGTGTATAAACTGGTTCAAAGGAAAAGGTTTTAAAGCAACAATTATTACACAATTTACACTATTTTTCAATTTTTGTAATGATCCTGTAGCATATAAAGAGGAGAACTGAGTCCTCTGACACAGAGCTGTGTTCCTGCACTTTCACATGGAGTTCAGCCATAATCAAACAGATCAGGCGGTAGTACCAGAGGTTTGTAAATCTAGGCAGGTGGCTCACAATGAAAAAGAAATCTAGAAAAAACAACTGCTGCTTTTAAAAAAAGAACTGCTGCTTTTAAATGACAACCAATTGCAGAATCAAATATAGCTCTGCCCTGACACAGTTTCAGCTATCAGAATCCAGCACAAATCACAACTTTTTTTTTTACAAGGAAACAGGCTCTATGAAGCTGTGAAATTATCCAACCCTCCAACTCACCTCCATTATATTTGTACAGAAACCATAGAATGATGTTGGAAATATTTTAACTAAAAGTTAAAATACTTTGCACCAGGACACAGAAGTACAAAAAAAATGACAAAACAAGTATTTTATGGGGGTGTTAGTTAAAACAGGAGCAGAGATTTAGGCGTTTAATTCCCAAACATTCAGAGGTCATAGACCGATAGGGTTTTACAGCACAGAAAGAAGCCCTTTGGTCCCTCATGTCTGTGCCAGCCCTCGAGCACCTATCTATCCTTATCCCATTTTTCAGCATTTGGTCCATAGCCTTGTACGCTATGGTGTTTCATGTGCTAATCTGTTCAACTATATCATCGCCCCCTTCCTGCTTTCTAAATCTACATTGTTCTTCTCCATAGTGAACACAGATGCAAAATATCTCACCTACATCTTTTGGCTCCACGCACAGGTAGCCACTTTGGTCCCTAATGGGTCCTACTCTTTCCGTGGTTACCCTTTTGCCCTTAGTGTACTGATAAAACACCTTGGGATTTTTCTTTATTTTGTCTGCCAGTGTTTTTTACGCCCCTTCTTAGTTCTCTTAATTATTTTTTTAAACACCCCCCTGCACTTTCTAAACTCCACTGTTTTGAACCCCCTGAATCTGCAATAAGCCTCCCTTTTTGGCCTTATCCCTTGACATCCAGGGTGCTCAGGATTTGTTGGTCTCCTCATTTGCCTTTCTGGGAATATGTTGGCATCATACTCTCTCTATTTCCTTTTTGAATGACTCTGCTGAGGATTTGCCCACTAGTAGCTGCTCCCAAGTCACTTTAGCAAAATCCCATCTTATTCCTATTAAAAATCAGTCTTCCTGCCAATTCAGAAACCTTAGTTCTGATCCTTCTTTGTCCTTTTCCGTAATTAACTTCAATCTTATTGAATTATGGTCGTGATCACCAAAATGCTTCCCCACTGAAACTTCTCCCCTGTCTAGCTTAATTCTCTAAGATTAGGTCAAGTACGTCCCCTCTTTTGTGAGACTTTTTATGTACTGGCTCAAAAAGTTCTCCTGATACACTTTCTGCTCCCTCTCGGGCGTTCACACTTTGCCTACCTCAATAAATATTGGGAATATTGAAATCTCCTGCTATTATTATCCTTTTATTTTTGAGTCCTGAATTCAAATCCACTGGTAAGTTAGAAAATTGTACTTTTTTTATTCTTTCATGGGGTTAGGCCAGCATGTGCAGCCTATCCCAAACCGCCCTTTAGACAGTGGTGGTAACTTGGTAATTTAGGGAAAAAAAAATCACTAAAATGATTGTTCACTAATGTTCCTCAGGGAATTATATCTGCCACCATTCTGATCTACTTGACCTGAGATTGTAGAATAGCAAGGCAGTACATCTGGTCCCACCTGCTAAAGGCTTATGTCAGATGACTCTCACCTCGCCATAATGTCTTTGACAGGGGATGTGTACCACTTGTCTGGGTCCTCAAGATGGTTAATTGTTCCAAACATCAACACTTGAAAGGAAATTTGCAGGGTCCTTTGTCCTAGCAAACTAACAAATTCTTGCCGGGCAACCTAAAATACAGATGGCCTTTGTATAATTGTCTTTGAATTTGGTATGCACAGCCCACAATGTGTCTGTCATTTGTATCTCTTTAGAGACAACAAGATACAAGTTTCTTCAGAACTGCCAGTTAGCGCCTTTTGTTCAGGGGACACAGACATAGATTTATCCATTTTTAAAAATCTCGGCTATTTCTAGCGTTTTGAAAACTGGACCATGACCATCTATATCTACTTTACAAAAAAAATTCAGTGCAAGGGAATTAGTCCCCTCACAATGAGGATGTATTTGCTCCAGCATTAAGGCCATCTACGCCCCCCTCCATAACATTGCCTACCTTCACTTCAGCTCAACTGCTGCTGAGACTCCCATCCATGCTTGGGTCACATTCTGCACTTGACAAACCCAATGCACTGTTGGGTTGGCCTCTCATCTTCCACCCTTTATAAAATTCAGTTCATTTAGACCCACCAAATTTTGAGTGATCCATGAAATCTTATGTTTCCTATGTGCGAGTATTAAAGGGAGTGTTTCTGGACCCAGGATTATAGAAACAAAAGAAACAAAGAACAACCCAGCACGGGAAACAGGCCCTTCAGCCCAACAAGTCCACGCTGCTGCATCTTCCTACACCTACCATGCCCTGTATGTGAATGGAACCCCTAATGTAGCCAGATTCAGGGGAGAATAGTGTCAATTTGGTACACCAATCAGCCTAAGAGCACATCTTTGGGGTGTGGGAGGAAACCGGAGCACCCAGAGGAAATCCACGCAATCACAGGGAGAATGCGCAAACTCCCACAGACACAGACCCAAATCCATGTATCTGCACTGCTAGCAGTGATAGTCACTGAGCTGTTGCAGTGCCCGTCTGCTGGTCCAGGATTAAGCATACACAATGACACGAAGTACTAGGCCACTCCCGGAACCTCCAAGAGCAGCCCACGCACGACCCACCGTGTGCATGCCCCTCGTTTGACAACAAGGTGGACCGACACCTGTGGAATAAAAAGACAAAAGACATTTGATTATATGATCTTAACAATGGGTTTAAGAAAAAGGAAAATATCATGTTCCAATACTACCATTATTCATTTTGATAGACAAAACATTTTAGCAATTCAAGATTTTGTTTAAGAAATTGTCTGTCATGTTGATCCTCTGGCAGCCTAAATGGGGTCTTGGTACATCGAGAAGCAATGAAGTGGCTTGTTGACTGATGCAAGATATTGGCAGTACTTTGTTGGGTATAACACTCCGGTGGGCAAAGAGACTGACAATTATGATAGAATTGCACCAAACCACTTCAGTTTCTAAGCTAAACCATTGGGATTTGTCAAAAACACCTAAAGCAACCAAATTCCAACTTCATTGAATCACTCACAATATGCTGAAGAGAAATGCTATAACTTTTATTTAAAACTGTTTTCAAACAGAATTTGAAATTCCAAAAGCAGGAATTGGATGGAGAGAGTGTTCTTTGTACAGCTGACTCACTCACTTGAGGGTGGCACAGTGGTTAGCATTCTGCCTCACAGCGCCAGGGGCTCAGGTTCGATTCCCACCTGAGTCACTGTCTGTGCACGTTCTCCCCGTGTCTGTGTGGGTTTCCTCTGGGTGCTCTGGTTTTCTCCCACAGTCCGAAAGATGCACTGGTTAGGTGCATTGGCCACGCTAAATTCCCCCTCAGTGTATCTGAACAGGCACCAGACTGTGGCAACTAGGGGCTTTTCACAGTAACTTCATTGCAATGTTAATGTAAGCCTATTTGTGACACTAATAAATAAAATGTAAACTTTACTGAATGCAATTCCAAATAGCAGAAAGGAGAATCACATCCACTGCCCCACTAGTTTGTGCATTTCCACCACCTAAAGCTAAAAACATTAGGCACTGCGGACATTCAGCTGACCTCATTAGACAGCAGATTTTAATTTATGATTCTGTCATTTTTCCCTCTGGCAGCAATCCCTTCTCCAAGGACCCACATTTCATGCTTATATCTTTCGCACACAGAATATTTTTAAACATGAAAGATTTATTCTTCTGCGTTATAATTTTTTGTGAGAGGAGGAAGCCTGTTTTTGACCTAACTATTTGATTATTTTTGATTTGCCTGTGCGAGAACACACATTGATATTAATAAGGTAACGCGCTGGAAAGTCTCCACCAGCTGTTCAAGCTGCGCCTTCTTTTTGATATCACTGATTCATCTTACCCAAAAGATACATGTTAATGCGCTCAGCAGCATTCTACTAAAAGTTGCCCAAGCCAGTTTAACCAGCAATACACACTCAAAAAAATAAATAAAATTATGCAGTCCATGCTGTAACCTCAATTACTCAGATTGCATTAAGCAGTCAAATTACGCTGTGTGAAAATCGTTACAAGGATATTTCATACAATTTCAGTTTGCAGTACTAAAGCTGTTTTTGGGGAGGTAGGCACAGGGGTTGGTGGAAGGATTAAGTACATGCTAACCGTCATTGCTGAAGATGACATTTTACCTCTTTGCCCTCAAAGAGGCGCCCTCCCGGAGAAAGACAGGCACCTAGCATCAATTGAGCCTGAAGGAATCTGCATGCGATTAAAGCTTCCACTTTCATTTTGAGTACTGTTCATTTAGTACAAGCTTTTTCTTTTAATTGTTGCATTGGTGCTCAAAATATTAAACATTACTTGGATTTTAGTTTGAATTTGTGCCTTATTTATTAGCGTGTGCGGGGCAGAAGAGAAACATCAAAATGAAGCAAAAAGAACAAAAAGCACAGGATATTGCCCTTTAACAGGTGCCAAGCTGATTGCTCTGACTTCTCTCTAGGCAGACCCAGCCTCTTCTCACTTCTCCCAGATAGGGTTGGATTATGGGTCATCAATTACCAACGGAAAGCCGCCTCCAATTTAACAGTGTGCAAAGGAACTCCAGAAGTGTTCAACATTCAGTCCATGCTGTACCAATTAAACTTCCTCCATCCTTTTCAATAAATTAGCCGTCTTGTTTGTTAATCTTGATTAATATGCAAGGGAATTCACGCAACAAAAATGTGATCATAAAGCTGCATAACTGATCAAAATGAGTGCCAAAGTTCTTTCAATTATTTGCAGAGGAGACTGACGGGAGGAGAGAAAGAAGAAGGTGAAGTTTAACCAATGCACGAGATTGAAGCAGTAATATCTCTCCAGTACCGTGCCAATTGTAAACCAGAGAGTATGTCAAAATGGCAAACAATGTAGTCATATGGTCTCTCTCTCTCTTCTCCAAGATGCTCAAATACGTCTTTGTTATCTAACTTCATGTTCATCTCCTAAAGCTGAGTTGAATATTTTTCATTGCTTCTGTACCCGTCACAACACTAAAAGCGATGTAGTGAAAACCCAAATGACATTGAGACAGACAGTTCAGGTGCATTATTGCTCCTCGATCTTTGAGCAGCATTTATAGTTGAGCATACCACCCATTTTTGCATTGATAGGTAGTACAACCTTTCCTCCACTTTTTCCAGCCCCTTTGTTCCCTCTGCACTGTCAGATCGTCCACAATCTTGGATGCATCGTAACTTCCTCCAGCTCCAACATCAGCATGGCCTCTGCCTTGATCCAAGCCACATACTTTGCTCTGTTGCTGGATCATTTCTTCTCTAGCCTCTCCTTCACAGTGACAATTCATAATCATGAGTGGAGAACTGGCGTTGGACTCACCTGGTGAAGGAGCAGCACTCAGAAAGCTCGTGATTCCAAATAAACATGTTGGACTTCAATCTGGGGTTGTGAAATTTCTTTCCAATTGGTAATCATAGTATTCTGTTCAATCATCAGGTAAACTTCAAACCTCACTTCCACCTCCTGAATACTACGTACCTCAGTCACTGTCACTGAACTTTTTACACCCACTTATCCCTTTTGTTCAGACACAAATTCTTTAATGATTTGATTTATTATTGTCACATTAGTATACAGTAAAAAGTATTGTTTCTTCAGCCATATACAAAGCATACTGTTCATAGAGAAGAGAGAGCGCAGAATGTAGTGTTACAGTCATAGATAGGGGTGTAAAGAAAGATCAACTTAATGCAAGGTAAGTCCATTCAAAAGTCTGACAGCAGCAGGGAAGAAGCTGTTCTTGAGTCGGTTGGTACGGAAGGTGGTGGAAAAGAGTATGTGCAGGGTGCGTGGAGTCTTTAATTATGCTGGCTGCTTTGCTGAGGCAGCGGGATGTGTAGACAGAGTCAACGAATGGGAGGCTGGTTTGCGTGATGGATTGGGTTACAGTCATGACCTTTTGTAGTTTCTTGCAGTCTTGGGCAAAGCATGAGCCATACCAAGTTCTGATACAAGCAGAAAGAATGCTTTCTATAGTGTATCTGTAAAAGTTAGTGAGAGCTGTAGCAGACATGCTAAATTTCATTAGTCTTCTGAGAAAGTAGAGGTGTTGGTGGGTTTCTTAACTACAGTGTCGGCATGGGGGACCAGATCAGGTTGTTGGTGATCGGAACACTTAAAAACTTGAAACTTTCAACCATTTCTACTTCATCCTCATTGATGGAGGCATGTCCTCCACTACACTTCCTGAAGTCAATGACAATCTCCTTCGTTTTGTTGACATTGAGGGAGAGATTATTGTCGTTGCACCAGTTCACCAGATTCCCAATCTCATTTCCATACTCTGTCTTGTCATTTTTGACTACATAGTGTCATCAGCAAACTTGAAAACTGAGTTGGAGGGGTATTTGGGCACACAGTCTTCTGTGCATAAGGAGTATAACAGGAGCTGAGAACACAGCCTTGTGGGCACCAGTGTTGAGAATGATCGTGGAGGATGTGTTGTTGCCTATCCTTACTGATTGTGGCCTGTGGGTTAGGAAGTTCAGGATCCAGTTGCAGAGGGAGGAGCCAAGGTCTAGACCACGGAGTTTGGAGATGAGTTTCTAGAAACAATGGTGTTGAAGGCTGAGCTGTAGTCAATAAATTGGTGTCTGACATAAGTGACCTTGTTATCTAGGTGTTCCAGCGTTGAGTGCTGCAATGATTTTCCTCCAGGTATTACATCTTCCATTCCCCAGAGACTCCAACTAATCCACAACTTTGCTGCAAAATGTCCCACCCACAAAATGTTCTACCCACCCAACATAAATATTCAATCACTGGCTCCCCTGCCAGGGACACATTCATTCAAAATCTTTGGCCTTACACACAGCCTGTTCCCCCTGCATTCTCCTCCAGCTCCAGAGACCTGCCCAACTGTTTTATTTCTTTGGCTCTGGCCACTTGTGCACTATCTCACCCTTCCCTCATCTAATCACTGTCAGCAGAACCTCCAACCATCTCAGTCCTAGTCCTTGGAACCTGCTTGCCTTAGCCTCTCCCCATTCTCCATCCACATTTACAAATCCACAACCCATCTCTTTGACCAAGCTTCTGGTGACCACTTCTAATTTCTCATATTTGAAAAATATACCTGAGCATGTTCCTTTATGTAAATTACATGGACTGCATTTTTACAAGAATCTTTAAAAAGCACAATGGGGATCATGGCCCAGCAGATGTACAGTCTGCCACAGCACAGATCTGCCCCTGCAGCCAACATGCCTATGTTACAGCTGAACTGTCAATGTTTCCAGTCACCAAACTGCCCAAAAATGTTTAAATACAATATTCCTCCAACTGAACTAGGTGAGACATGGTGAGAATGCACTGGACCAAATACACAATCAGCAGACTCTGCTAAAAGGCAAATTAGGTTGGGAGATGCTTCAAAATGTCAACATTCCAAAACCAACACTATAACACTTTATCCAGCTAACACCAATTTAATTCTCAAGAGTCATCAAGGCACTTAGTTTTCACGTTCCTGTAGTACATAACTTCCGATATATATGCAACTATCGCTAATGTATGTATAACCACAAAGTTTGACAAGTACAATATTTCCTTGCAGCCCACAGAAACATAGAAACTAGAAGTAGAAACAGGCCATTTGGCCCTTTAGTTTGCTCCAAAATGAATTTTGATTGCGGCTGATCATCAAACTTAATATCCTTATCCTGCCTTTCCCCCCCATAACCCTTGATCCCTTTAGCCTCAAGAGCTACATCAAATTTCTTCTTGAAATCTCACAACATTTTGGCCTCAACTACTTTGTGGTAGTGAATTCCACACATTCACTACCCTCTGGGTGAAGGAATATCTCCTCACCTCAGTCCTGAAAGGTTTACCCCTTATCCTCAAACTATGACCCCTAGATCTGGACTCCCCCACCTTAGGGAATATTCTTTCTGAATCTACCCTGTCTAACCCTGTTAGAATTTTATAAGTTTCTATGGGATCCTCTCTCACTCTTCTAAACTCCAATGAATACAATTCCAACTAAGTCTCTCCTCATATGATAGACCTGCCATCTTGCTGCACTTCCCCTTGGCCAAGGACATCCTTCCTCAGAAAACGACACCAAAACTACACACAACAATCCAGGCGTGGCCCCACCAATGCCCTGTACAAAAGCATCCCCACTCCCACACTCAGGGGAGGCAATGGCATAGTGGTATTATTGCTAGACTGGTAACCCAGAAACTCAACTAATGTTCTGGGGATCCGGTTTGAATCCCGCCATGGTAGATAGTGGAGTTTGAATTTGAAACATAAAATATGGAATTAAGAATCTACTGATGGCCATGAAACCATTGTCGATTGTCGTAAAAACCCACTTGGTTCACTAATGTCCTTTAGGGAAGAAAATCTGCTGTCCTTACCTGGTCTGGCCTACATGTGACTCGAGCCACAGCAATGTGTTTGACTCTCAACTGCCCGCCAAGGGCAGCATCTATTGCGCAACTAGGGATGCACAATAAACGCTGGCCAGCCAGTAATGCCCATGTCCCACAAATGAATAAAAACAACACTCAAATCCTCCTGCTCTGAAGGTCAACACACCATTTGCCTTCTGTACTGCCTGCCGCACTGGCACACTAACCCTCAGCCTGCTGATCAAATGATTGCTTTAAACCATCAAAGTATTCATTTCTTTAAAAATTAAGAGCAAGTTACATTACAGGAAATTGCAATAGATTACAATGTTGCTGCAGATCAGCAATGCAGTAATGGTGAAATTGGTTTTAGATCTGTACACCCCCTAGTTTCTTGCAACCTTTCACAGATTCACTGTACACTTCCAATTTATTTGTACATTTTACATAGTGTCAAGTAGGAGAACTATCAAAAGAATCCCAGTGTATTTCATTGCTTCATTGAAGCAGCTGAGGCAAGATTGAATCAGTATTGCTGGATTTCAAAAAGACTATACATTTTAAATTCCATCAAAAATCTTGGTTACAATGGCAAACGTAGATCGGATTTGTTCCAAAAGCTGATCTTTGCCTCTGTAAGCAACTGACACAAATGTAAACAAGATTGTCCTCAAGGTAGGTTTCATTTTCCCTGGATCAGGATGCTTAGGGAAATCTGCCTACTTAAACTGGCAAGTACAATTGCGATCTGAATTCTTGCCATTGCTCATGTTTAAATATAAAAGAAAATGACTGAATGAAAATTATTTTCGTACATATCACAGTGTCTGGCATTAAGGTGGGTGGAATAGTGTCCAAAACCGCGCATTAAAAATGTGCCTGGTATGGTGGGATGGTCTTATGAGGAAAGGCTGAGGGACTTGAGGCTGTTTTCGTTAGAGAGAAGAAGGTTAAGAGGTGACTTAATAGAGGCATACAAGATGATCAGAGGATTAGATAGGGTGGACAGTAAGAGCCTTTTTCCTCAGATGGAGATGGCTAGCACGAGGGGACATAGCTTTAAATTGAGGGGTGATAGATTCAGGACAGACGTCAGAGGTAGGTTCTTTACTCAGAGAAGAGTAAAGGCGTGGAATGCCCTGCCTGCAACAGTAGTGGACTCATCAACATTAAGGACATTTAAATTGTCTTTGGTTAAACATATAGATGATATTGGAATAGTGTAGGTTAGAAAGGTTTTCGATTGGTTTCACAGGTCAGCGCGACTTCAAGGGCTGAAGGACCTGTAATGTTCTATTGCAGAATCAGAAATGATACAAATGTTTCACATACTCAGTAAAGGCAAGATGGCTTCAGCTCATAAATCAACTAATTATCTCTACAGCAGAATTTTATGATTTCCTACATCAGCCACCCGAGTAGCTTACTGGGATGAGATTGCCAGTTAAGTGTCCTTGTCTTGTTTCCGCCCATCCTCATTTCAAGGATTGGTCACGCCATGAGCAATCTTTCCCCACAGATTTTCTATTCTTTGCTGTCCTCACTGACTGTCCAATAGATAAACAAGTCCATGTTCTTTTCGCACCACAAGTCCAAAACATGAGCCTCCTAGACATCACTGCCTCAAACAAGTTCCTCTTAAATACCAGCTGTCCTTTCATTTCAAAATCTCATATTTGGGCCTCATCACTCTTCATCATGGCACAGTGGTTAGCACTGCTGCCACACAGTACCAGTGACCAGGGTTCGATTCCCAGCTTGGGTGACAGTCTGAGAGGCGTCTGCACATTCTCCCCATGTCTGTGTGGGTTTCCTCCCAGTCTGAAAGACACGCTGGGGCCATGCTAAAATCCTCCTTCAGTGTACCCAAACAGGTGCCGGAGTGTGGTGACTAGAGGATTTTCACAGTAACTTCATTGCTGTGTTAATGTAAGTCTACTTGCGACATGAATAAATCACCTTTAATAAACCTATCACAACAGTACATCAACATTGGCCATATAAGGGCTTTCAGAAGACAAATTACTGCTGTAATTGAGGTGCTGTGGTTACTCCATATTCTTAAATGAGTTCGCAATGCCATGACCCCTATTAAGTTCACTCCAAATGCCCAATTGTGGACAAACCCTTCCCCACCAACCCACACAAACACACACACATATTTTCAAAAAATTTATTTGGTAGACTAAATCACAAATCAAAATGGCAATCAATAGTCATGTACACTTCAATATGATGAAAAAAAAACAAAGTATAACAGGATCCTCATGATTTTATCTGCCTAGGATTATCAAAATATATTTAAGGAACCACTGTGGATTAGCTCTGCATCATCGTCACACATCACAAGTCTTTTCATCACAACAAATAAACTCATTAAAATGAAATAACACACTACAAGAAACACAAAACGCCTCTCCCCTCAGAAATTTGTTCTGATCAAGGTCACTTGTGCATTGAATAGAAAAGCGATAGAAGAATTTTCTCAAGAACAGTATACTTTTCCTATAACCACAGAACCAGCATAATTTCCTATAACCACAGAACCATTTACAGTCATACAAGTCAAGATAAAGCCCATGTTCTGGATTGTAAGGGTAGCACTATGCTATTGTGACTTCTTGTCAGGCTAACGAGAGTTGGAGGAATATCATATTAGAACAGAGAACAGTACAGTACAGCGCAGGAACAGGCCCTTCAGCCCACGATGCTGTACTGAACATGACGCCAAATTAAACTAATCGCTTCTGCCTGCCCTTGATCCATATCCCTCTATTCCTTGTGTATTCATGTGATTATCTAAATGACCCTTAAATACCCCTACCATATTTGTCTGCACCGCCACCCCTAGCAACATGTTCCAGACACCTCCCATTCTCTGTATAAAAACACTTCCCCCTCACATCTCCTTTGAACTTTTCCCCTCTCACCTTAACTGCATGCTCTCTAGTATTAGACATTTCAATTCTGGGAAAAAGATTCTGACTGTCAGCCCTATCTACGCCTTGCATAACTGTCTTGGAAAAACTTGGATGGCTACCCCCAGCAATAATTATCTCAGCCTGAGCAGTTCACATCTGTTCTCAGCTCAATTCCTTGATCCAACAAGTCCATGATGATTAATAAACTTCCTACTGACCTGATATGTTTGTGCTTCCTTTCTTAAGAAACAAACCATAAAACCCAATCTCAAAGGTTCATTGCTGTGAAATTTGGCTATTAGACCGATCTAAAAATGTCCCATCCGCATGGGCCATTATATTAGCGTTTGAGCTTTTCTTGATGTGCTCAGCTTGAGAAAGGGAGCGTGCCTTCCACACTTCAATGTAACATAATGATAATGACACAGATCACTAGCACTCATCACCATTGACTGCTGGTTCTCAGAAAGAAAACATACTCTCAACTGGAAAGCCTTGTGCATAACTTGCTTCAGTTCAACAGAATCAGTCTAAGCAAAACAAGAAAGTGCTTACCAGAGTTATAGCATCAATGAAATCAGTTATCGATTACCAAAGAGGAAAAGGTAAACTTTTCCCTGTGAAACAGCAACATTCAGCTTCAGATGAAAAGAAATCTTGTTTTACAACCTAGGAGTGTAAGGTTATTGTGCAAGGCTCTTCAAAAGGTTTTTCAACTGCGATTGGTTACACTTACCAACAAAAAGGAATATGTTGATGTATTTGGAGAATAAATAAATCCAGTTTTTTTTAATTTTTGTTCTATCGTTATGCTGATCTAAGAGTTACCTGAGTGATGTCAATAAGCACCTTCCTTTAGTCAAAGGAGCTATTCAGGACTTGGAAACTCAACACTGGATGTCCAACAACTTTCTGAGCCAAAATGATTAATCTGACGCAAGCATGCAAAATAAGTAATAACAGAAAATTCACTGTTTCTACCACTTAGAAAAGTGCATTTTTCCCTTGGCAAAAAAAACCCCACATTATATCATTATATTGAAAAATATAAATGGGCACAATTTATATGTTCTCCCTTAAAGGGCAACACAGCAACCCAGTGGTTAGCACTACTGCCTCAGTGCCAGGGATGCGGTTCCATTCTGGCCTCGGGTGACTGTCTGTGTGGAATTGCACATTGCCCATGGGTCTGCATGTGGGTTTCTTCTGGGTGCTCCGTTTTCTTCCCACAGTCCAAAGATGTACCCTCAGGTGGATTGACCATGGTAAATTGACCCTTAGTGCCAGGAGAACTGCAGAATAAATACGTGGGTTACGGGAATAGGGCCTGGATGGGATTGGCGTTGGTGCAGACTTGATGAGCCAAATGGCCTCCTTCTGCACACTGGGCGATTCTATAATTAATGCGCTACAGTAGTTGACACCACCATCTTGAGTGGCACAGTGCCTCGCAGCGCCAGGGACCCAGGTCGATTCCTGGCTTGGGTCATGTCTTTGCAGAGGCTACACTTTCTCCCCGTGTCTGCATGGCTTTCCTCCCAGTGCTCTAGTTTCTTCTCTCAGATTGAAAATGTGCTGGTTAGGAGCATTGGCCATGGTAAATTCTCCCTCAGTGTACCCGAATAGGCGCTGGAGTGTGGCAACTAGGGGATTTTCATAGTAACTTCATTGTCATATTAACATAAGCCTACTCGTGACACTAATAAACAAACTAAACTTGTATCACAAGGGTATATAGTGAATGTAATGTCCCAAAATAAAAAGAATTTATAAATGAACCATGTTATTTCTCAGGAAAAAAAAATCTGTGCTGCAAAAAGATGTTTGGCATGAGCAGTTGGAAATTTGCATGCAGGTCAAAGGTAAATTTGCCTATGAATTGATGAGTGCTTATAAACCAAAATTCATTGGTACTTATAAACCAAAACTCAACAAGCTTTTCTGACTCTAAAGACTAATAATTGAAAGGCATATATTACATGCATGTTTACACCAGTAAATTTCAGAGCTTTTTCCTGACTCTGAATAGCTACAAATCCAGTTAGCAAGCACTCCACTTAGCATGGAACTGAGTGTCATAGACAAAAGCTGATCCATGTTCTGCGCAATGTTGGCTGACACAAGCAAGAAACAACAATTAGCTTCAATGTCCGCAAGCTTAGGAGGGAAGGGAGAAATATAGTCAGATCTCTTGTCCCTTAATCACTATTCGGTGAATCTTGTTAGAAAGTATGCATGTTTTAAAGTTTATTTATTCATGTCACAAGTAGGCTTACATTAACACTGCAGTGAAGTTACTGTGAAAATCTCCTAGTCGCCACACTCCAGCGCCTGTTTGGGGACACTAAGGGGCAATTTAGTATGGCCAATCAACCTAACCCACACATCTTTGGACTGTGGGAGGAAACCGGAGCGCCGGTAGGAAACCCATGCAGACACCTGGAGAATGTGCAGACTCCGCTTAGACAGTGACCCAAACCGGGAATCGCATCTGGGTCCCTGGCGCTGTGAAACAGCAGAGCTAACCACTGTGCTATTGTGCCATCCATGTGTGCATTAGGCCTTTTCATTTAATTGGTTATGCAATGAAACAATCAAGGAGGTGGAATCTTTACTTTTTTTCTTCCTCCAACTTACTGCTTTTCTTTTATTTCTAAAATTTTCTGAAGGCAACATTTATAAAACTGTATGACTGAGGTGAACATAAACAGTTGCAATGGGCCATTAACTTTTTTCATGTCAACTGTGAATTGGGACGGCTAGTATTGCAGCAGGTGCCACGTCTACAGGGAAATGAACCGAGGTTGTCTAATCTTACTTTACTTCAGGACTGTTAGCAGCTGTCGAAGGGAAAAGGCTATGATTTCATTTGTCTGCGGTGGATACAAACCCAAGGCACAATGGCGGAGACAATTTTACTATTAACATTAACGGGTAACTGCTGCTTCCAAAAGCCTGCACCATATCCACAAATCAAACCAAAATACAGACATGCAACCCCAACTGGAGTCATTAAAATCGGCAATATTTTCTCAAATATAGTACATGTACTTCCAATGGGAACCGCTATAAATCTGAACTGTAGCGAGTCAAATGCAGCACTAATCACAGGTCATTTTGCACTGACTTGCTTTGGAGTCTCAATTGTGTGAATTACTTTGCACTCTCTCAGGTCCTGAGCCCTATCTGAAAACAATTCTTTCACAAATTCAGTGATAGTCCATGCTAAACAAATCTGCGACAAAGGTGTAATTTCTTCACAGAAATTGAAAATGGGTGGCATGGTGGCGCAGTAGTTAGCACTGCTGCCTCACAGCATCAGGGATCCGAATTCAGTTCTGGCTTTGGGTGACTGTGTGATGTTTGTACATTCTCCTCGTGTCTGTGTGGGTTTCCTCCAGGTGTTCCAGTTTCCTACCACAGTCCAAAGATGTGCAGGTTGGGTTGAGCGGCTGTGCTAAACTGACTATTAGTGTCAAGGTAAATAGGTGGGGTTACGGTGATAGGATCTGGGTGGGATTGTTGCCTGTGTAGGTTCGATGGGGCAAATGGCCTCTTTCTGCACTATAGAGATTCTGTGATTGTATGAATGTGCTTTGTAAATCAGTTCTAGTTGACAAGATTCACAATTTCAGCCACCATTCTGTCAGCCCTTTGCTTCAGCCCCATACTCTTTGCAGAAGAAATATCAAGCAGAGGCAGACCTTAAAGGAAACCAAAAACAATGGGAACATAATCACCCCTTGCATTTGATTATTATGAAGTTAGCCTAGACTTGAACTTTTTTCTATTTTGGTAATGGGATGAGCCTAAGGTATTCCATTTCAGCTATGATTCAACTAGGAAGCTTTTATAAAAACAAATTTAATTTTTAACAACACAGTTAAAACATAACAAAAAGAATTAGCATAACTTTTGCCAATCGAAAATACTTAACAATGGCAAGGTGTCATTCTTAACTATAGCTATCTCTAAAGTTCCATTGTAAGTAGCATCCTCATAGGCATAAATCCCTGTAAGAATCAGCGCAAATAGATATGATCACGTGGGTGCTATGTTTCCAGCCTGTTCACACCTCTGGACACATACAGAAAAACACCTGCCTTCTGACTCTCATACAGCAACCTCAAGAGAAAGATTCACCACCAGACAGCAGAATCTGAGAGAATGAGACTCATTTCCTGGAAGATCAGTCTCAAAATCCAGAAAGAGAGACACAAAGAAAGTGAGCTCTCTCGAAAAATCCCAAGCAGCAAACCCGAGCTTGATTTCCCTGTGTAAGCCTACCTCCACTCAGTCACATGATTTTACTTATCAAACAATCTAATCAAGCCCCACTTTGAAAATGTCCAGGGGAAAGACTAAAATAACAACCACACATTAGTGCAGATTTAAAAAAACATTCCAGCCATTAAGATTAATTATGCTACTGCAGTAATAACAGAGAATGCTGGATGCAGTCAAAACAGCACTAAGAATAAAACAAACTGCTAAAACAGATCCTGCCCAAGAACGTGACCCAAATACATTTCTTAAAGGCACAGTATCGTCACACAACATCGGGAGATATCTCCTCTTGTTACAGCTCTATATAGTCATGCTGCGTTATGTTGTATATATCTTACCAGCAATGATTATCAGCTCAATACAAAGAGGAGAGAGGGCAGGTCTGTCTCTATCAATAATCCATTTTATTATCGTTGTTCAACCGTATACATATAAATCATACATCTGGTTAGAACATGAGGCCATTAATATAAAATTATGCAGCCAAATGCACTCCCATTGGTTTCCATGTTAATATCTGAGTAATCATAGAATATGAGAGGCAATATGCGGCAAAGGAGAGCCAACTCTGACCAGGCATTCATATTCCCTCTGGGTGCCGTCTCTATGTCCTTGATGCAGGGTCCTCCTCTTCTGCGTGGTTAATCTCTGGAGTTTTCTCTGCAGATGCTCCTGAATCTTCATTTTTATCCTGTTGCTCTTCTTTTCGAAAATATGCTGCCTCTTTGTTGTTGATTTAAACTTGGTCTGCCTATTTCGTACCTTCCCCTCATTGGACTCAGCCCAAGGTCCTGGGTAGGATTACCTCATTGCTCTCTGGCTAAATAAGGGCTTATGCCTTACAGCATTTCCTTTGTCTTTTTTACAGAACTGAGTAAGTTTAACCAGTTCAAGCCAGTTTCAGGTTACTGCAGTTCAAGCAGAGTTTGCAGACTTTATCTACCCCTTTCAACCCCTGGGCAACAGTTATACCATCAAATGTAAAAGTAAGCAAGCACTACTAAGTGGTGAACAAACAGTGATTGCTAAAGAACATAAAGATTTGAATTTATATCGTGCTTCATCACGTTTATCAGAAATGCGTTATGTTCCCAATAATACAGTGAAAAAGTGCAGTAACAGGTATCCTGCAAGCCAAGGCAGCTGCTATGTTAAAAGCTGAAAGGTCCTACAAAGAGTAATGAGATAAATCATGAATTAATCTCATTGTCAAGTGTTGGGTGAGGGAAAGAGTGCGTTGGCCAGCACACCAGCAGAACACCCTGCTCTCCTTTGAAAAGTGTCAAATCTCTTGTAAAAAGGCAGCTGAGGTCTTTAAAATTACGAAAGGTTTCAAGTGAGTGGAAAGAAGAGAGAACATTTCCTTCTGCAAGGAAGGACATAACCAAAGGCCATTAATATAAAATAGTCACTAAGGAGTCCCAGACGGAATTCAGAGAAAACTTCTTCACCCAAAGAGTGACGAGAATGTAGATGTCCCTACCCAATTGCAGTTGAAGCAATTGGTATAGATGGATTTAAGAGGAAACTGCACAAGCATTTGAGGTACAAGGAATAGATGGTTATGATAGAGGCTTTTGTTGAGGAATGATGGGAGTTGACACTAGTGGAGCATAAACAGCAGCGTAAATGGGACGGCTGAACAGGCTTCTCTGCCGTAAATCCTGCGTGATCCTATGCTTTGGATTTAACACGGACTTACACCAATAGATTAGGGAGGTGGGACCTCAGTTTTAATGTCTCTTTTATAAAGCAGCAATTCTGTCGATACATCACTAACTGCACTAGTATTAAATAGATTAGAAGTTCAAATCAGAATCTTGCACGAACCAAAAGAAGTCCATCTGGGATGGACCGATTTAAAGAGATGAGTCACGTGCTTGTTTGCTGATTTGTAGGGGGTAACTGGTGACAACTAAACTTCCTATTTCCCCTCCTCTTGGCAGGGGAGTATTTAATTTGATGTCTCCCTAGCAATCAAGAGATCACTAATTTGGCAAAAGCAAGTGGGAGGAGAAAAATTGCACTGAAAGAAACAAAATTGTAAAAAAAAATGGACACTGACCAAAAGCAAGGTGGCACAGAATGGGCTGATTATTGCTAAACATTAAAAGAATGGCATCTAACGACCCTAAACTATTTCTGAACTAATCTGGAAAAAAATGCTCCCTTTCAAAAACAACACCTAAGGAAGTCTGTTGACCTTAAAATAGTTTTCTGCGTCAACTTTGAAATGTGAGATTTTGAAAGTCAATGACATTTATATTCTAAATGTTATTTGAGTCTTTCCAATGTCTTGAAACAGTCTCCCTGGTAACCTGAAACCTCGGCTTTCTTCACTTCTCATCTTCCATTGCTGAAATCACCAACAGACCTTGTGCCTAAACTCTCTTATATGTGGCTCACCTTAAGCTTGCACATATCATTGTTTTGCTCACACACCAGTAGGAGACACATTTCCAAAAGGAGGTTAGATACTTAGGGAATCCGCTGAGAAAGACAGTGTTAGCAAACTCAGCAACAAATGCAAGCAATTTAACTGATTAAAATATAAATGCAGCAGATTACAGTCCTAAGCGTCAGACAAGAATTTACCCAGAGATAAAGACACAACTCATCATTTAGGTATGAATGAAGCCCGAGGTCTGATTTGACTGAGTCAAAACAATTTCTAAAATGGCAAAAACAACAGAAAATTCCTCCAGAGAGAAGAACTTGAACATCATATGGTTTGTGTTTCCAGGTCTCTGGTTGTTTTAGCTAGATTTACAGTTCAAAAATCTTTGGATTATTTTGCTCATGATTGAAATTTTAACTTGTTTCCATGATATTTAAATTCTCCCTTTTTCCTACTGTTGTATCCCTACATATATCATTGAATTCTAGAATCCCTACAGCGTAGAAAGAGGCCATTCGGCCCATCAAGCTTGCACTGACAACAATCCCACCCAGGCCCTATTCCCACATATTTACCCTAGATAATTGCCTGACACAAAGGGCCAATTTATCATGGCCAATCAACCCAACCCGCATATCTTTGGCCATGCGAGGACATCAGAGAAAACCAATGCAAACATGGGAGAATGTGCAAACTCCACACAGACAGTGACTCAAGGTTGGAATTGAACTCGGGTCCCTGGTGCTGTAAGGCAGCAGTGCTAACTACTGTACCGCCTCTATGTAGCCCTATGCAAGTTCATATTTTGGTGCCATTTTCTTGGTAATTCCTAAAAGGAAAAATTCCCGTGTGGAACTGTGACAGAGTTTGAACGATCCTGTAAATCTGGCTTCCACCACACTAGCCCCAGCAGTATTTTGTTCTGATACTCCAGCTGCCTCTCCGAAAACATGATAGCATGGCTGTTACTTCATTAAGCTAGCATCAAAGTGTGAAAAGATTGCAGCATTTATTCATCCTTTTGACATTCTAACACCCAGCATCCATCTGTTTTGATTAAGATGTCATTCTGCAAACAACAGCTGAACATCGCCTGTTCAAAACCTTCCCAACAATGACCCTGGACTGCTCTGAAGTGATATCCAGGTTTTGGAATGTAAGCAAAGGCAAACAGCATTCCAAATCCTGGGATCACATTAGAATTTGAAACACTAAGAATTAGTTGACTTAAAATCACAGATTATCTCGAAAGAATGTTCACAAAGGAGCAATTTAATAATTTAGCATGAATCATAGAATCCCTACAGTGCAGGAGGCCATTCAGCCCATTGAGTCTGCTGTGGCAACAATTGCACCCAGGTCCTATCTCCATGTGTGATATTGCATTTCATCTTTTGGTTCCTATCTCCACATATTTACCCTGCTAATCTATGAAACAGTGACAAATTGGACAAAAACACAAAAGCAAATTACTGTGGATTCTGAAATCTGAAACCAAAAGAGAAAATGCTGGAAAATCTCAGCAAGTCTGGCAGCATCTGTAAGGAGAGAAAAGAGCTGACGTTTCAAGTCCAAATGCCCCTTTGTCAAAGCTCTAAGCCAAGCTGGGAATCGAACTTGGGTCCATGGTGCTATAAGGCAACAGTGCTAACCACTGCTAATCAATGGAAAAGAGAGAAGTAGGAGTCATTGGCTTCCACAACTATGCCAATCTCATGCTGCCAGATTATATCACCAAGGAGTAGCATATGGATGAACAGAAGAGGGTCAAGGATGGATGGAGAACATTGGAGCTGACTATATAGGTAGATAGGAAAAAGCCACTAGAATCAAAATAGTGGCTGCAGTGCAGTAGGTAGGAACAAAAATTAAGAAGTGCCACTGCAGCAGAGTATAAAGAACGGGCATTAGAGAAGTATGGAATGCTGAGTCTTAGAAGTGACAAAAGAAGCCTGAATCGATAAGGAGGTCTGGCTTTGATTCCAGTCATACAGGAATTGGTTTGTCACTGTGTAATCTTGGTATTGTGGAAAAGTGGAAACTGTAAAAGAATTTGTAGCCAAAACTTGTATTAGAATGTGTGTAAAAGAACTGTACGAAACTTGTATTAGAATGTGTGTAAAAGAACTGTAGCCGAAACTTGTATTAGAATGTTTCTCTTATTGTAAAAGAATTGTAGCTGAAACTTGTATTAGAATGCTTTTCTTGAAGTAGATTTAGGATGGGTGATGGGATAAGACTAGTATAGTTAATCAGCTCAATGTGTGTGACTTAATGTAATTAAGTATAACTGATATAATCAATGCATGCGATCCAATGAAGATAGTATAGTAATCACTCATTTGTGAATGTAAATAGTAGCCACTTGGGAGAACAATGGACACTGCCCAGTTGTCCAACTTGATCTGTGACAGTAGCAAAAGAGAGAACAAAGTCAGCATGTTTTTCTTTACTATTCGGCTTGAGCTAGTTAAACTATGATTGGTAGGTAAGCAGAATGGTCTAGACAAGGGAAAAGGTTTAACCACCATGGTTTCAAAAAGCAAAGAGAGGTAACAATGAATGACCAATCTCAAGCAAGATAGATAAAGGGTCGACCCAGAGGCAATGGTGGCTAAACAAGACTGAATTTTGAAAGAAAGATAAGAGTCTTGAGATATGGGACTGTAAGGTGTATAAAAAGACTGTAAGCAGAATGGTTCAGTGGAATGTTCCGGACATCCCGGCTTTATTCTCTTGTGCTGGAAAATAAAGTCTACTGCTTGGAGGATTACAACTCAGACTCTCTGTTTCAATCGGGTTAAATAAGTTGTCGTCTTGGGGAACCACGACAAAACCAAAGTTGGAGAAGCTCAAACAAGCTGCAAAATTTTAAGCCAAACAATCCATTCCAGGACTTTAAAGGCTATTTTTAGGTAGGCCAGTGTGAAAGCCTCTAAATACCTTTGCTGAAGAGTGGAATCAGATTCAACACTTCGGAGTCACTCATGTTAGCTTGTGCTAAGCTACATTATCAAGTGGCTAACCTCACATGTGAGACAGAGACAGCACTCGCCTGCTGTGTGAAAAGGCATTCCATAGCTCCCACACTGAATGAACCCTTTCCTCCTCTCCACCACCCACCTTTCACTTTCCCATACAATTTCCTCCTTTTTTTTCCCTGAAGGCATCAATTCATCCAGAGTGTAATTCCACAAGATTCAGTGCCAGCAGATCTCTGATTTTTCACTCAAATGGTTATCTCCGTATGAGAGTATTAAAGTGAGTGTCTTTTGTCATACCCAGTGAAGGCATGCCTATTCATAGCTTTAAACATCAAAGTCTCTGGAACTGCCTTTTATTATTTTAAAAATAGATATTCATAAAGATGGCAGTCAAAGGGTCAAGTGACCTTTGTAACGTCAACACAGGCTATTACAAGCTTCCTGAAAGTTCCTGATGGAGTCATTCTGACTTTGGTGCAGGAATTCACATCTGCCAATGTTTGCAGTTAACACAATATCAATGGATTTCTGGAATCCACAGCACCAAGTTTACAATTTAATGAAACTGAGGGTGATGGTGAGGCCAGTTACCCACAAGTGTGAAAGACAACCATTTATCTCCTGTTGTGTAGTGATGATTTTGGATTTCCAAACCATCCTGTTTAGTCAATAACAGCATTGGTCACGTCACCAAAACTGGCTAAGGATAATGGGTTTTGCACTAAAGACCCAGAAAAGACCTGGGCAGTTTACAGAAGAACAGCACAAGCCCCAGTTGCTGCTGAACAGACTTCCATTTTGCCTTTTAAGAACTTGGAAGGTGTAGTCTTTAAAAAAGCATCCCAGTCAGAGTCCAAAATCCAAATGCACCTGTAAAGAAATTGGACCTCCTAATACAAAAGACAAGCGCTTAAATTCATGACCCACTGAATGCTCATTTTATTGAGACAATTCCATACTAATCCTATTTCCAACTCCATAATCTTGCCTGACCTCAGCCCTGCCTAAGTTTACCTGCTTCTGAGACACTCATTCATGCCTTAGTTAGCATACAATTTAAGGGTATCCAAAATTCTGATGCCCAAGTTTTACTTTGCAGCTAGTTTTTGGTCAAACAACTTGACTGGAAATTTTCATCCTTGCTTTCAAATCTTTCCATGACCTTCTCCATCCCTATCTCCAATTTCTTCCAGCACCAAGCCCTCAAATATCTGCACTCATCTATTTCTGGCTTTTCGAGCATCCCTGATTTTAATAATTCCAGGATAGGTGGCTATACTTTCTGTTGCAAGGTCCTAAGCTCTGGAGTTTCCTCCCTAAGCCTCTCCACTACTCTACCTCTCTCACTTCCTTTAAATGCTCCATAAAACACACCATTTTTCAAACTTCTGGTCACATTCTCCTCATGCTTTCAATGTCAAATTTTGCTCAATAACACTCTCATGGAGTACCTTGGAATTTTTTCTACATTAAAAAGGTGCTATATAAATGCAAGTCATCGCTGCTGTTGCAGTAATTCACCAATCAGGATTGGGAATTCTGGCTGATTGTTCCTACGGCCGGTCATAAAACCAATTGCATTGTCCCCAGCTGAGATGAGTTAATTAAGCACAGTCCAGGGTTTGGACCTAGGGCTTTCCTGATCGCTGTGGCTCAGACCCTACCAGATGGTACATTTATCCACTGAGCTATCTAGGGAGTTTCATGAAATGTATATATTAATGAAGCTTTTTCTTACTTGTGAGCATCACTCTCCCTCATATCATCAGCATTCAAACATGACAGCAAATACTCTAACTGTTCAGTTTTTAAAAAAGAGTTCCAATAATGAGACTTTTGGGCAGCTGTACAATATTCTGCAACAGTGGTATAAATATGCACAATTCATAGCTCTCATTAACAAAAAAAAATGCTCTCACCCATGCCTGTAAATCTCCCAGAAGGAACATTATTAACTTGTGTACTGCATTTCTTCATTCAGCCCCCAGGGAATTTGAAATGCTCACATGCAGATATAATCCCTGCAACATTGAATAGTAAATGAACCTGAACACATATCGTACTACAACACCTGCAAATACTTAGCTTACATGCTGATGATGAATACAGCAAGAAACACTAATTGCTCAATCATCAGATCCTCAATACTAGCCTTACTGAAAATTATTATCCTGGTGTTTCAGCACACCCAAAACACTGCTGTCTTTATCCAATCTCAAGTGCTCTACATTGGCTCCTGGTCCTCCAAAGGCTCCAATTTAAAATGCCCATCCTCACATCTTTCATGGCCTCACCCCTAGATCACTCCAACTACTTACCATCCTTACTTTGCCCTCCTTTGTATCTGCCCTCCATTCCTAGCAGTTTCTTCAGTTGCCTCAGCCACATGCTTTGTAATCCCTCCGCCCCACACTTTGCAATTTCCCCCTGAATCCATCAGCCTTTCCACTTCCCTCAAACTCCTTTAAGATCCTCCTTAACCCTCTGATGTACACGTAGCCCAGCATCAATATTATTCTGATAATATTTCTGCAAAATGCCTGTGGATGATTTTGTAAATTGAAGTTGCAGTATAAATGCAAGCTGTTGTTGTAGAACTCTTCTGTGTTCCTGAAAGGGATAATTGCACTACAGATGACTGGCTGTTTTCAGCCAGTTGAAAATATCTGCCAATAATCATCGCAACTGTAAATGTCTGTTTCCTTGCCAATTGTTTCACTTACTTTGTACATTATGTAGCCACATAGTAAAATCCGAGCCACCTATCTAAAATTCAACAATATTTGCCTCGTGCTGAAAAATAGATCTGTGCTAAGCAATTAGAGGAATGCTTACTACTAGTTGTTCTGGAGTCCACCATGCTCAACTGTTAATAAGTTGTCCGTAAAACCAGAGAACTATAGAATAGCAAACTCAGGAACCCATTCAGCCCCAGAGTTTATGCTAGCTCTTTTCAACAGTAATCCAGTTAGTTCCAGTCACCAACTCTTCTCAAATCCCTGCATTATTTTCTCCAATTTCTTCTTGATAACTATTGAATCTGCTTTCACCCATCGTCCCTTTCTGGCAATGTTTTCCAAATCCTAATCATTCCGCAAAAAAAAGTCTTGTGATTCCTCTGGTTCTATGCCCTTGGCTATTCACCATGCAACCATTGGACACAGTCTGCTTTATTTATTCTATTTAAGCCCTTATGTTTTTAAACATTCTATTAAATCTCATCTGAATGTTTTCTGCGCTGAGTTGAACAACACCAGCTTTCCAATCTATCCCTATAACTGTAAACCCTCATCCCTGGAATGACTGTAGTAAACCTCTTCTGTACCCTTTCCAAAGCCTTGCTAAAATATGGAGCCCAGAACTGAACATTATACTCAAACTGATGCCAAACTAAGGGGGAGATTTACATCAGGTTCAGTATGACTTCCTGGCTGTTGTATTCTCTGCCTCGATTTAAAAAAAGTGCATTTGTTGCCAACACTGTGCATGCGCAGTTCTAGTGTTTTTCTCAGTTCCATCATTAACTGCTTTGTTTGAGGTTTGTGCGCAAACAACTCTAGGTTTCCATCTTCTTGCAACTCCTCTAAAATTAGCATTTATTGTCTCTCTATATTCTTCCTACCAGAATGCATCACTTTAGACGTGACTGCATTGAATTTCATCTCATCTGATTTGATTCAGCACATTATTAACATACGATGAAAAGTATTGTTTCTTGCACGTTATACAGACAAAACATATGGTTAATAGAGAAGGCAAGGAGAAAGTGCAGGGTGTAGTACAGTCATAGCTGGGTGTAGAGAAAGATCAACTTAATATAAGGTAGGCCCATTCAAAAGTTTGAGGGCAGCAAGGAAGAAGCTGTTCTTGAATCAGTTGGTACGTGGCCTCAGACTTTTATATCTTTTTCCTGATGGAAGGCGGGAGAGATTATGTCCAGGGTCCTTAATTATGCTGGCTGTTTTCCCAAGGAGACAGGAAGTGTAGACAGAGTCAATGGGTGGGAAGCTAGTCTGCATGATGGATTGGGCTCTGTTCACTATCCTTTGTAGTTTCTTGCAGTCTTGGACAGAGTAGGAGCCATACCAAGCTGTGATATAATCAGAAAAAGAGCTTTCTATGGTGCAGCTATAAAGGTTGATGAGAGTCGTAGTGGACCTGCCGAATTTGCTGAGAAAGTAGAGATGTTTTGTGAGGTTCCTTAACTATAGTGTTGGCATGGAGGGACCAGGACAGGTTACAAAGAACAAAGAACAAAGAACAACCCAGCACGGGAAACAGGCCCTTCGGCCCAACGAGCTCGCGCCGCCACATCGCCCTACACCTATTCTACCCTGCATGTCTACGAATGGGACCCTACTCAGTCAGATTCAGGGAAGAAATAGTGTCAATTTGGTGGAAACCAATTAGCCTAATAGCACATCTTTGGGGTGTGGGAGGAAACCGGAGCGCCCGGAGGAAACCCACGCAACCACAGGGAGAATGCGCAAACTCCCACAGACACAGGCCCAAATCCATGTATCTGCACAGCTAGCAGTGCTAGTCACTGAGCTGTTGTGGAGCCCGTCTATCGGTCCAGGATCAAGCACACACACCGACATGAAGTACTAGGCCACTCCTGGACTTCCAAGAGCAGCCCACGCACAACCTGCCGTGTGCATGCCCCTCGCTTGACACGAGGTGGACCTCCACCTGTGGAATAAAGACAAAACATATTAGTTATACAGCCTGCCCTTCCGGTGTCTCCCGAGGTTTAACCCTATTTAATAGCCCCTACCATATCCCTCCATTCCCGTTTCACTCATATGCCTATCTAACTGCATCTTAAACGAGTCCAACGTGCCTGCCTCCACCACCCTACTCGGTAGCGCGTTCCAGACCCCCACAACTCTCTGTGTAAAGAACCTTCCTCTTACCTCCAAATTATACCTCCCCCCCCTCACCCTTAAGTGATGACCTCTTGTGTTCGTACCCAGTCTAGGGAGCAGTCTCTCACTATTAACTCTATCTATTCCCTTCAGTATCTTATATACCTCTATCATGTCCCCTCTCAATCTCCTTCTTTCCAAGGAGAATAGCCCCAGTCTCCTCAGTCTCTCCTCGTAACCCAGTCCCCCCATGCCAGGCAACATCCTGGTAAACCTCCTCTGCACCCTTTCCAGAGACTCCACGTCCTTCCGGTAATAAGGTGACCAGAACTGGACGCAGTACTCCAAATGCGGTCTAACCAACGTTCTGTATAACTGAAGCATTAGACGGCAGCTTTTATACTCTAAGCCCCTTCCTATAAAGGCTAACATCCCATAAGCCTTCCTAACAACGTTCTCCACTTGTGACACAACCTTCATGGATTTGTGGACCTGCACTCCCAGGTCTCTCTGTACGTCTATACTCCTAATTGGCCTATCTTTTATCACATAGCTCCTCTCTGCATTATTCCTTCCAAAATGCATCACCTCGCATTTGTCAGGATTAAATGCCATCTGCCACCTATCTGCCCACTGCACCAACCTATCTATATCCTGTTGTATCACCTGACAATCCAGTTCTGTACCCGCCAACCCTGCCATCTTGGTGTCATCAGCAAACTTGCTGATCACACCACCTACTCCCTCTTCTAAGTCATTTATGTAGACTACAAAGAGGAGAGGTCCCAGTACCGAGCCCTGCGGCACACCACTGGTCACTGGCCTCCAGCCCGACAAGGTACCCTCCACAACTACCCTCTGTCTCCTATTTCCCAACCAGTTCTCAATCCACCTAACTACCTGGCCTCGTATCCCATGCGCCTTAACCTTTTCTACCAGCCTACCGTGAGGGACTTTGTCAAACGCCTTACTGAAATCCATATAGATGACATCAACGGCTCTCCCATCGTCAACCGTTTTTGTCACCTCCTCAAAGAATTCCACCAGATTCGTAAGGCAAGACCTCCCTCTAACAAAGCCATGTTGCGTATCCCTAATCAGATCGCAACGCTCCAAATGCTCATACATCCTACCCCTAAGTATTTTTTCCATTAACTTCCCTACCACCGACGTCAAACTTACCGGCCTATAATTCCCAGGGTTATCCCTACTACCTTTCTTGAACAACGGGACCACATTTGCTACCCTCCAGTCTTCTGGGACCTCACCTGTGTCCAAAGAAGAGACAAAGATGTGCGCCAGAGGCCCAGCAATTTCATCTTTCGCCTCCCTAAGCAGCCTGGGATAAATACCATCAGGCCCCGGAGCTTTATCCGTCCTCACGCTACCTAAAAGCCCTAGCACTTCCTCTCTCGTAATAACTATATCCTGCAACTGCACCTCCGCTCCCTCCAAGAGACCGCACGATTCCGAACCCCTCTCCTTCGTGAATACCGACGCAAAGTATTCATTCAGGAGCTCCCCCATTCCCTCCGACTCAATACACAACTCTCCACTCTTGTCCCTAAGAGGACCAATTTTCCCTCTAACTACTCTCTTGCCTCTAATATAGGAATAAAATGCCTTAGGATTATCCTTAATCCTACCGGCCAAAGCCATCTCATGCCCTCTCTTCGCCCTTCTAATTCCCCTTTTTAGCTCCCTCCTACTCTCTCTATATTCCTCCAGCGCACACTCCGTACCCATTTGTTTTGACCTATCATACGCCTCCCTCTTCTTCCTAACCAAGTCTTCAATATCCCCCGTAATCCACGGCTCTCTAATCCTACCTTTCCCATCCTTTCGCTTAACCGGAACAAACCTCCCCTGCAACCATTTCATTTTGTCCCTAAAAGCCTCCCACTTGCCAACTGTGGACTTGCCAGCTAACAGTCCCTCCCAGTCAGTTTGCTGCAGCTCCCTCCTAATCCTGCCATAGCTCGCCTTTCCCCAGTTCAGCACACTCCCGCTTGGACGGCACTCGTCCCTTTCCATTTTTATCCTAAAGTAGACGGACTTGTGGTCACTGTTCGCCACATGTTCGCCTACCTCTACCTCACCCACCTGCCCTGGCTCGTTTCCCAACACTAAATCCAGTATAGCCCCTCCCCTAGTCGGGCAAGTTACATACTGTTCTAGCGACCCTTCCATAACACATTTCACAAACTCCTCTCCCTCCGTACCCCCAGCTCTAGGCCCCCTCCAATTCACTCCGGGAAAATTAAAATCACCCACTACAACCACTCTATTCTTTCTGCACCTGTCCAAAATGCCCCTGCAAATTCCCTCCTCCACTGACTCTGGGCTGTTGGGTGGCCTATAGTACACCCCTAGCAGTGTGATCTCTCCCTTTTTATTCCTCAACTCCACTCACAGCGACTCAATCCCTATCTCTTCCATATCACCCTCCCTCTGCACTACTGTGATGTTTTCCTTGACTAACAGTGCCACCCCTCCACCTCTCTTCAACCCTCCTCTGTCACACCTAAAACACCTGTACCCAGGAACATTCAGCTGCCAGTCCTGCCCTTCCCGTAACCACGTCTCCGTTACAGCCACCACATCCAACTGCCTCACAAACATCAAGGCCCTAAGCTCATCCGTTTTCCCTGCCACACTCCTAGCATTGAAACAGACACAGTTCAACCCACAATTGTCCCTCGGAACCACCTTCTCCCTTATAATTTTCCTTTCACCCGTCTCTCTCCCAGCCACCTCCCCACCCCCCCTCCCTATTAGTTTAAATCATTCCTGAACACCCCAGCTAACCTCCCTGCTAAAACACTAGTCCCCCTCCCGTTCAAATCCTCCCCACCCCTCCTGTACAGTTGCCTTTCTCTCCTAAACACCTCCCAATGATCTACATAAGTAAACCCCTCTACCCTACACCAGTCCCTCAACCATGCATTCAACTGCACGATCTCGTCATTCTTAGCCCTGCTTATACTGGGCAGCAACCCAGACAGTGCCACCCTAGAGGTCCTGCCCTTTAGTTTTGCCCCCAACTCCCTAAATTGCCTACGGACCTCTCCCCTACTCCTCCTTCCTATATCCCCCTCCCCTACGTGTACTATGACCTCTGCCTGGGTCCCCTAGGTTGATCTAGACACCTAAAAACTTGCAGCTCTCAACATATGGGCATTCACCCATTGTACCCATTCCATTTGCTTCTCTATGTCCTAATGAAGTCCATTACTATTTTGCTCATTTACTACACTCGCGAGTTTCATGTGATCTGCAAATTTTGAAATTGTAACCTGGTCTCCAAAGGCATTATTAATGCAATGATTTGGGGATGAACCCTGGGGAACACCACTGCATCTCCTGCCAATCCAACAGGCCATTCACCACAACTGTCTTCTATCATTTAGCGGATATTGTTTCCATGCTGCTACTGCTATTTCAATCCATGGGCTTTGCATATTGTGTAGTATTTTATCAAATGCCTCCCAAGTCCACATACACAACTGTCAGATGCGCTGCAGGTGTTTACCCTCTGTTACTTGCCAAAAAGCTCATGCAATTTGGTCAAATATAATTTGCCTTTAGCAAATCTATGCTGACTTTCCTTTATTAGTCCATTCTTGTCCGATTGGCTGTGCATTATCATCTTGTTATTTAAACAATTCGCCAGCCCTCCAGCACCACTCCTGTAACTGAGGAGAGTTGACAGATTTTGGCTACACCTCAAATGTTCCTATTCAAATGTCATAGCCAGACCCCCACCAATCACCCCCAGCTGCCCTGATCCCACTGGCCCTGCCCATTAGCCCCACCCCCTTTGTGCTGCCCGATGGGCAATGCCAAGGTGCCTCTTAGGCATAGCCACTTCCCCCTTGGGCAGTGCCAGGACCAGGCTGGCACCGCCAGACTGGCAATACCAGCAGGCAACCCTCCCGGGGGGCCTCATGGCCTTTTATCGCTCCAGTGGGATTGGGCTGCCAGCTTCCCATTAGTGGGAAGCTGGTGTAAATCCTACTGCAGTGAAACATCCCTGGCCTTAAAACAGCTCCACGCCAATTTCTGGCACAAACTGACAATGCTGGAAATCCACCAGCCAGAGGCACATGGAGACCATGGTGCCCAATGGGAAACCCGTTATATGACCTCCACTTATATCTCCCAGCCCACTTTGCTGCTAGAACAGTGCAGCCATCTGGGAGAATTGCCCCCATGGTCTTTCCCATTAAATTAGATGCATTCAATGGCCTTCCTCATGCACAACAGTTTTATGACAATTGTTCAAATTTCTTGTATGGTATCTGCTATGTTCCAGCTTGTAAGAAAATGGGCATGGCACATAATTCAAATTCACCAGAGCGTAAAAGGGTTAAATTATTAGCAAAAATTGAGTAATGATGGAGTACAAATCATCCAGGAATTACCCACTGCTGTTCCCATGTTCCAATGAATGGCCAATTCCGATTATGCAGAAGCAATTGACAGGAAAGTTGCTGAAATTGAATAAAGAATCAGCAGCTAATGACCAAAAGGTTGCACAGAGACTGAATGGTATAGCAGGCTGGGTAATTCACCTTTTCTGCTCAATTCAACCTAGACTAATGAGATGCAAATTCTCTGGTGCCGACAAGCATTACAAGAGCAATTAATTTTGAGCAATCTCAATCCACATTCTAACAGGCTAGATTTCAGAGCATAAACTGCCCACAATTTATTAATCTTATCATAGGATGGCTGGTAAAGATGTAGAAACAGTCACAATACCACAAGAAAATGGTACTGAGCTGAATTTATGGCCAAGGTACATGTTTGGATTAGATTAAACTTGGGCATTATTCAACTGAACTGGAAATAACTACAGAATGATCCTTTGACACCCTCACTGTCAGGTCAGATTGCCTGAAGGTGCTGGCGAAACAAAGGCATTTCTTATAAGTACGTACAGCCAAATAAAAAAACAAAAACTGAACGTCTGGGAGTGCTCCATCTCCCTTGCAGCTAAGAGCCTGGTCATCAGGTGTGAGGCAATCTTGGTGTCACTGTACACAGGCACAGGTCTGGCCCATTCTTTACACCTGTGCTGTGGCGATCACCTGAGCCATCTTCCATTTTATCTGGAGATTAGAAATGGACTGATTCTTAGGAACACAACGTACAAACCTCCAGATGAAAGTGGAAAAAACATGTCCAACATCACCCTTATCCTGATTATCTGCATGTGACTGCATCAAGCTGCATAAAGATGCAAACACCGTATATCAATACTTGTTGAGGTCTACTTGATCCAGAGTTGAGAAGGGTGGGTCTGGCCACGTAGCTATGGAATGCTCCAAGTAGTTCATCCTTCACTCCTGGAAAAACTTATGCAGAGAAGCACCTTTAACCACAAGTCCATCAGGCACATAATTGCCTCGAGGCCCTGTAGGAAAAGGAAGTGGTGGATCCTATTGGATGGTTCCCTGGATAGACTGTCAAGATCTGGCAGAATGCCTCATCACCACAACTTTCAAACAAGCACGAGATGTAGCTTAGCTTGTGATGAGAAAGGTCTTTCCCGTCAGATCCTTCCTACGCGCCCAGAGTTTCACCCCTTACACACGTAACCCTTGAGGCGGCTGTGGTGGGGAAGAGACCATCATCCTCCTCCTCATGGAATGTGCTTTTGCAAAAAAGGTCAGCAGAGAAATACAGCGCTTTTTGTCATTCCAAACAGTTTTGTAATGCAGGACTCTGCTGTAGGGGCTGTTCTCAGGGCGCACATCAAGACAAACACCAGCTGCTACGGGAAAGTTATCAACATGGTGAAAGACGCTCTTTGGTCTGCCCAAAAGTTGTTAGTCATCCAGTCCAAAGAGCTGTCCTCGGCCAAGTGTTGCAAACTGGCACGTTGCAAAGTCCAGTACTATGTGCTGAGGGACGCACTGCAGGCACTGGTGAGGGGCAATGGGGAAAGCCGGTGTCTAAGATCATTCAGCCACTGTACACCAAGGGATTGGAAATAGTATCCTACACCTCTGGCCCTATGACTCACATGAATATATACAGTAAATATTACATGCACCACAATTGTATTGAAGCACCTCAAAGATGTAACATGATATATGCAGATAATGTGAATATCACTGCACTGTGATGACCATTTTGAAATATTTTATAGTGTTCTTTTTCTACATTTTATTCATTATATTTTTGCAATAAAGAGGAAATGACTGAGGCTGAGAAAAGGGAGGAAAAGAAAGGTAGGTAGAAATTGGTCAATAATTCTTGTTGGCTACATTCGTGGTATGGTTTAGAGTGAATCTTTTATGGGTCGCCTGCTGTCACAATTTACCAAAAATACAGTCCTGTAGCATGGAATTCGACTTCAGAATTGTGCTCATTTGTGTAGGACATGAGCGGTTTCAGTGTGCCATCTGAAAACTCAGACCAGAGGTTTCAAATTCTTCCGATATTTTTGACGACTTGGTACAAGATAAGGCAGTGTTACTTCGCTGGCAAGCAGGCATTACTCAAAGAAGTGGTATCACTGTAGCTTGTTCTATTTTGGAATTCTTGGAGTCGGAGGATATCACAAATTTCTGACCTTTGCAATTACAACCCAGTTTATATCAGTTTCACGTCCGTATCAAATTCAAAAACTAACCCACCAGTGATCGCTGCATACTCCAGTTGACTCAAAAGATTAATCATCATTAACGGGATTGCTGCAGTAAAACTTAATCATTTTCCAGTCTAGATAAAATTACACAACTTTAAAAAAGACCAACATTTAGAACATCCCCCAAATGTAATAGAGAGAATTATGACAGCTTCAAAAAGTCTTAGAAAAGTAAATCTGGAACTTTAAAGGTCAAATGACAAACTTAAACCTGCGTGTGTTCTAGTTACAACTAAATTCCCAACCTGTTCCCAGTTTGCTGCAGTTCCTACATCTCTTTTCTATGGTACTCTATGGGGAAGACAGTGGCACATTGGTAAATGTCACTCTGCTGGTAATCCAAAACCCAGCAAATGCTCGGGGGACAGGGGTTCATATCCCAGCACGGCAGCTGGTGGAATTTAAATTCAATTCATAAAAAAATCTGGAACTGAAAAACAGACTCAACAATGGTGACCATGAAACATTGTCAATTGTGGGAACAGTTCCCACTCCAGGGAACTTCAAGAACCAAACGCACATGTTCAACATAATTGACAAAGGGTTTACAGCTGAGGCAAGGAAGTAAAGTGGACTCTGGAATGAACTTCAAGAGGGTGGTGGAGGGCAGGTTTGATTGATAGTCAAAAGGGAATTAGATTGCTTTCTGAAAAGAAAGACTATGCAAAGTTATGTGAATAAGGCAGGGCTAGTGGGACCAGGTAGAACCAGTGCAGGCTTAGTGGACCGGATGGCCTCCTTCTGCACTGCATTGTTCCTGTGATTCAATGATAAACCCTCCTTATACCTTCCTGATCCAGTCTGCTCTACATGTGACTACAGGCCCACAGCAATGTGATTAACTCCAACAAGCCTCTGAAATGGTCTCGGGGTGGACAAAAAATAATAAAGTGTATTTATTAGTCGCAAGTAAGGCTTACATTAACACTGCAGTGAAGTTACTGTGAAATTCTTCTAGTCGCCACATCCCGGCACCTGTTCAGGTAAATGCTCCTAACCAGCACATCTTTCAGATTGTGGGAGGAAATCGGAGCACCTGGAGGAAACCCATGCAAACACTGGGAGAGCATGTAGACTCTACACAGGCAGTGACCCAAGCCAGGAATTGAACCTAGGTCTCCGGTACTGAGGCAGCAGTGCTAACCACTGTGTAACCCTGTTGCCTGTAACAGCCTTGCCATCGACGCTCACATCCCATGAAGAAATAAAAGAAGATGCTTTAAACCTTAACAGAAACAACAACTGCATTTTGGCTGTGAAAAGATTTTTCTACTTTGGTTGCATTTTTTGAAATTTAATTATATGTTTCCAGGTGTTTGGGTCAATTTCTTTCCTCTTTTTATCTCATGCATAGGTAGGAACCCACTCTTGGGGCTCATTTTGGAAATGACAGCTTCAAACTGTCCAGTGTTGGGAATGGAGTGGGAGAGAAAAGAGAAAGAACTAGTGGCAAATGGTTCTGCTTATTTTACCAACCTTCCTGCAAGAAAGCAGACAAATGACTGATGGACCACCCAAGATTGGTAACTCAACTTCTGGGCAAATTATGGGTTAAAGTCACCAACGGTACATAAAATCCCAACAGTGCAGGAGGGCAGCCATAAGACCATAAGACATCGGAGCAGAAATGGCCACTCGGTCCATTGAGTCTGCTCTACTATTCAATCATGGCTGATATGATTCTTATTTCCATTCTCCTGTCTTTTCCCCAAAACCCCTGATCCCCTTATTAAATCAAGAACCTATTCATCTCTGAATTAAAGACACTCAATGACCCACTCGGCCCATCAAGTCTGCACCGACTAATTCCACCCAGACCCTATTCCCGTAACACCACATATCTACCCTGTTAACCCCCTGACACTACGATCAATTTACCATGGCCAATTAACCTGACCAGCACATCTTTGCGTGGTAACCAGGGTACCCAAAGGAAACCCATGCAGACACAGGGAGAACATGTAAACTCCACACAGAGTGTGACCCAAGGCCGGAATTGAACCCAGGTCTCTGGCGCTGTGAGGTCACTGTGCCACCCAATGAACCAGTGCAAAGTCCTCCAAATGCAAACCAATCCTTGGCTACTTCCCTTATCTGTTTATCTTGTCACTATAACTGAGTGTGACTAAAGAGCCGTTTATTTAGTAGCAGCATTAGCTAGAAAATTAGGCAACTTACACTAGCTACCTAATACACAATTTCAGTTCATACACGATAAACATTTTTAGCTCACCATACTGAGCATGCCAAAAGAGACCAAGGCACAAGCGTATTTACCCACCACTTAAAGTAATACAGCTTATTACGAACTGAAAAATTGCACAGAACTTTAAGCAATAATTAAAAATTAAACTGCAGCAATTTTCCATCTCTATTTTCAAATGAACACTTTTTTGAGATCTCCACAGCATTCCACTGCCTTCAGTTTCAAACCAAACGCAACATTGCTCATCTAAAAGCATTCAGTTTCTTTCAGGCAGTAAAATATCATCCTATCAGACGATTTATTTTGGCAATACTATCATACACAAATGGATTGGTGGATTGAATTTCAGGATATAAGGTTATCACACCCTTGGGCCATACTCAAAGTCTAACTGCATTGCAGTCGTGACACAATGTAACTTTGTGTCTCCATAAGTTTTGTCATGCAAAAGAGAAATATAACTTGGTCCCAATGGCAACACAAAACCTTTTTTGAAACAGATTAGACCGGTTGAGATTTTCAAGCATTTTCTGTTCTTTTTCTAAACCCCCCTTCTCCCAAAACAAACACACCCTTTGAGAACTTGGTGCTCACATTCAGCAGAGAAATCAATTGAACAGTGGAGGTGCCAAACATTTTACAACCAACTAAGCTCACCTGGCCTGATCTACATGTGACTCCCAATGTGCTTGATGTTTAATGCCCTCTGAAATTGTTGGGCCGTTCCTGGGATGGCAGGATTGTCATATGAGGAAAGACTAAGTCAGTTAGGATTATATTCGTTGGAGTTTAGAAGAGGGAAAGGGGTATCTCATAGAAACTTATAAAATTCTAAAAGGGTTGGGCAGGGTAGATTCAGAAAGAACGTTCCTCATTTTGGGGGAGTCCAGAACTAGGGTTTGAGGATAAGGGATAAACCTTTTAGAACAGGGGTGAGAAGAAATTTCGTCACCCAGGGGGTGGTGAATTCACTACCACAGAATGTAGTTGAGGCCAATGGCCTACTCTTGCTTATATTTTCTATGCTTGTTTCTATGTAAATAGCCTAGCAAGCCACTGAGTTCAAGGGTAATTAGGGATGGACAACAAATGCTGGTCCAGCCAGCGACATCCATATCCCATGAATGAATTTTTAAGAAGGTGTTCTGCAGTATAAAATGTGAAACACAGCAATCAATTTGCACATGCAAGCTCTCACTGTTTTTAAGTAGAAACATAGAAACTAGAGAGAACAGGCTATTCGGCCCTTCGAGCCTGCCCTGCCATTCATCTCGATTATGGCTGATCATCAAATTCAATATCCCCCCCTTCCTCCCATATCCCTTTAGCCCCTACAGCTATATCAATCTTCTTCTTGAAATCAGACAATGTTTGATTTGGTGGTACTGAATTCACCCTTTGGGTGAAGGAATTTCTCTTCACCTCATTTCTGAAAGGTTTACCACTTATCCTCAAACTATGGCCCCTAGTTCTGTACTCCCCCACTATCGGGGCATTCTCTGAATCTACTCTGTCTAATCCTCTTAGAATTTTATAATTTTCTACAAGATCCCCTCTCACTCTTCTAAACTCCTCTAATTGTTGTTGATGGAGGGATGAATACTGGTCAGTGTTAATAGTATGTTAATTATGTGTCAATTATATGCAACACGGTGGCACAGTGGTTAGCACTGCTGTCTCATAGTGCCAGGGACCTGGGTTCGAATCCCAGCTTGGGTCACTTCTGTGTGGGATATACATATTCTCCTTATGTCCGCATGGATTTCCTCCGGGTGTTCCAGTTTCCTCCCAGGGTCCAAAGATGTGCAGGTTAGGCTGATTGACCATGCTAAATCGTCCCTTAGTGTCAGGGGTACTAGCAGGGTAAATATGTGGAGCTATGGGGATGGAGGCTGCGATTGTGGCCTCCTTCTGCATTGTAGGAATTCTATGCTTCTAAGATGCACAGATGAAGGATATTGTTCAATTAAGTACCTAGAAACTTTAAAAAGCGACATCTCCTTTAAGGGACAATGGTTCTTTAGTTAATTGGTTTATTTACTTGTTTGTTGACCCCTTTAAAAGGTTGTTAATCAGTGAATTTTTTTCAAGCTCTGCAGAAGTGTCATTCAGACTTAAAACTTTGGCTCTATTCTCTCTGATGTGGAGATGCCAGCACTGGACAGGAGTAAACGCAGTAAGAAGTCTTACAATACCAGGTTTATGTCCAAAAGGTTTATTTGGTAGCACAAGCCACAAGCATTTGGAACGCTGCTCCTTCATCAGATAAGTGGGAGTTCTGTTCACAAACAGGACATATATAGACAAAAACTCAATTTACAAAATAATGGTTAGAATGCGAGTCTTTACAGGTAATCAAGTCTTAAAGGTACAGACAATGTGAGTGGAGAGAGGGTTAAGCACAAGTTAAAGAGGTGTGTATTGTCTCCAGCCAGGACAGTTAGTGAGATTTTGCAAGCGCAGGCAAATCGTAGGGATTACAGATTGTATGACATGAACCCAAGATCCCAGTTGAGGCCGTCCTCAGATACTCTCTCCACAGATGTTGTCAGTCCTGCTGAAATTTTTCAGCCTTTTCTGTTTTTTGTTTCAGCTTTCAGCATCTGCAGTATTTTGCTTTGATCTCATATAAAAGTTTAAAGTTTATTAGTGTCACAAGTAGGTTTACATTAATGCTGCAGTGAAATTACTGTGAAAAATGGACAGAAACTATAGAATGTTAAAGTGCATGCTATGTGGGTCTCACTGGCAAGGCCAGCATTTGATAACCATCTTTAATTGTCTTTCAACTGAGTGGCAGAGGATAGCTAAGTGTCAACCCCCATCACTGTGGGTCTGTAATCACATGTAGGCCAGACCTTCCCTCAAGGATATTAGTGAACCAAATAGGTTTTTATGATAATCGATGGTGGTTATAGAGACTAGCATTATATTCCAGGTTTATTATTTGAATTAAGTTCCAAGGACTGCCATGATGAGACTTGAACCCGTTTCTCCACAGCATGAGACAAAGGCAAAATACTGCAGATGCTGGAATCAGAAACATTAGCTCTGACAAAGAGTCATCTAGCCGCAAAACGTTGGCTCTATTCTCTTTCCATAGATGCTTTCAGACCTGCAGAGATTTTTCAGCATTTTCTATCTTTTGTCTCCAGAGTATGACTCTGGGCCTATGGATTACTAATCCAGTGACATTACTGCTGCGCCACCATCACACCACAACAACATCTATATTTTAAACTGCATATCTGCGCTTCAAATATCAGCTGGTGTAGACTAAACATCACTAGTTTTGGTAAAAATAATTCTAAATGAGAAATTGGGAGTGGTACTGATCGCTGTTTAACTACAGTCAGTCTGATGGTTAGGGGGATTGGGGGAACAGTGATTAAGTGTGAAGTTGACAAGCATCTGGTAATAAACATTAATAAAGTTAGATCAATTGTTAGACTGCAAAAGACTTTAGTGTAATATCTTCTAAATTAAATCTAAAGATAGGCAGAATTCCACAACATATCACTGATTTGATTTATTATTGTTGCATGTATTGCACAGAAACAGTGGTTAGCACTGCTGCCTCACACCACGAGGGACCAGGATTCAATTCCTGGCTTGGGTCACTGTGTGTGTGGAGTTTGCACGTTCTCCCTGTGTTTATTGTGCTGGCTGCTTTTCTAAGGCAGCGGGAAGTGTGGGCTGGTCAATGAATGGGAGGCTGCTTTGCGTGATGAACTGGGCTTTGTTCATGACTCTTTGTGGTTCCTTGCGGTCTTGGACAGTGTAGGGACCATACCAAGCTGTGATACAACTAGAAAGAATGTGCATCTGTAAAAGATGGTGAGAGTCATAGCAGACATGCCAAATTTGCTACACCTCCTAAGAAAACAGAGGTGCTTAACTATAGCGACAGCGTGGAGGAACCAGGATAGGTAGGTGGTGATCTGGACATCTGGAAACTTGAAGCTGTCGACCATTTCCACTTCATGCTCATTGATGTAAACAGACACATCCTCCACCGCACTTCTTGAAGTCGCTGACTATCCCCTTTGTTTTTCTGACATTGAGGGAGAGATTATTGTCGTTGCGTCAGTTCACCAGATTATCTATCTCTTTCCTGTACTCCATCTCATCGTTGCTCAAGATCTGATCCGCTAAATTTGCTGATGACACCAAAGTTGGAGGTGTGGTAGATTGTGAGGAAGGGTGTCATAGTCTGCAGGGAGACTTAGATAGGTTGCAGAGCTGGGCCGAGAGGTGGCGGATGGAATTTAATGCGGAGAAGTGTGAGGTAATTCACTTTGGTAGGAGCAACAGATGTGTCGAGTATAGGGCTAACGGGAGGACTTTGAATAGTGTGGATGAACAGAGGGATCTAGGTGTGTGTGTACATAGATCCCTGAAAGTTGGGAATCAAGTAGATAAGGTTGTCAAGAAGGCGTACGGTGTCTTGGCGTTTATTGGTAGGGGGATTGAATTTAGGAGTCGCAGTGTAATGTTGCAACTGTACACTACTCTAGTGAGGCCGCACTTGGAGTACTGTGTGCAGTTCTGGTCCCCGCATTACAAGAAGGATGTGGAGGCGTTGGAGAGGGTGCAGAGGAGGTTTACTAGGATGTTGCCTGGTATGGTGGGGAGGTCCTATGAGGAGAGACTGAGGGATCTAGGGTTGTTTTCGTTGGGAAGAAGGCGGCTAAGAGGGGATCTTATTGAAACATATAAGATGATTAGAGGTTTAGATAGGGTGGATAGTGATAGCCTTTTTCCTCGGATGGAGAAAGCTAGCACGAGGGGGCATGACTTTAAATTAAGGGGGGGTAGCTACAGGACGGATGTCAGGGGTAGGTTCTTTACCCAGCGGGTGGTGAGGGATTGGAATGCCCTGCCTGCTGCAGTTGTAGATGCGTCTAGTTTGGGGGCGTTTAAGAGATCTCTGGATAGGTTTATGGACGAAAAGGGATTGGTATAGGCTAGTGGGTCATTGTTTTTGTAACTGGTCGGCGCAACATCGTGGGCCGAAGGGCCTGTTCTGCGCTGTAATGTTCTATGTTCTATGTTCTATGCTACAGTCGCGTTATCAGCAAACTTGAAAATTGAATTGGAGGGGAATTTGGTCACAGTCATAAAGGCAGTATTTACTGCCCATCTCCAATTGCTCTTGCTAGGCCATTTCAGAGGGCAATTGAGAGTCAATCATATTGCCATGGGTCTGGAGTCACAAGTCGGCCAGGACAGCAGATTTCCTTTCCTAAAGAGCATTAGTGAATCAAATGGGTGTTTTTGACAATCAACAATAGTTAGATGATCATCGGCAGATTCTTAATTCCAGATTTTTTTTAATTGAATTAAAATTCCACCATCTGCCATGGCAGGATTTGAACCAGAACATTAGCTGAATTTCTGGATTAATAGTCTAGCGATAATACCACTTGGCCATCGCCTCCCCTAGGTGGATGATCGTGAAGGAAGTGTTATTACCTATCCTTGCTGATTGCATTAGTGACAATAATAAAACAATCTCTGTCATTTACTGCTCTAAGTAGAACTATAATTCCCATGAGAACCAGGGATTTCTGGCTATTGAAGCTTTATTAACACAGAGCTTTGGGCTGACGAGTAACAAATGTTGTCTTGATATTGGTACTAAAGGTGTACGCGTGAACCAGAAATTATAGTTAGCCTTGCATCTATTAGTGGTGTTAAATACTTCAGAACAATCGAATAGAATTGTATCAGTTCACACTTCAAGAGCAACTGTCATTAATACTATTTAAAAAATAAATGAAGGAACGTTCTTTGCATGCCATATTGAGATTCTGTTGTACTAATTAACGTAAACCACAGCTCAAATGATCTCTGTATCTGATGCATCAGATATCAAAAGTTAGAAATGCCCAGTATGTAGCTCATTGTTGGACAACACTTTTCAGCAGATATTAGCACTTTACGTAGCTATACAACCTCCCATCTGCTGCTCGGAATATTAGCTTTTCATTTTCTTCCATTCAATGATCTCAACCCAAAAGCAGTCAGTCTGGGAGGAGCACTGTTCAGCTGATTAAAATACTATTCCATCCTAAATAGCATTGGTCATTCTCTAAATGCTTTACAGTAACTCATTAGAAATACCATTACCTATTTATATGATAAAATTGAATCTACACAATCTATCATGGCAATCATCTCACAACTACTTTGAACTGGTACTAACATGAGCAATGCTACTCCAGTACAGTGACCACCACACAACTGTATCAGATGGTTTGGAAAAGCAGAATTTGATCACTATAAGCAACCGGTCACTATGACAAGTGATTAGCGTAACAGGATTAAACTGTATTATTAAATTCACAATTCTCCTTTCACCTCAGTGTACCACCTGGTGTGGTCATGAACCTGGAATCTGTCATTTTCAGGTTAGCAAACTGTAATTAGTGGAGTGCCGCAGGGATTAGTGTTGCGCCGCAGGGATTAGTGTTGCAGCCTCAATACTTTTGATCTGTCTTAATGATTTCGAAGAAGGGACTTACATCTTAGCCACATGTGCTGATGCTACAAAGATAGGTAGAAAAGCAAATTGTGAGAATGTAAAGGGTCTACAAAAGGATACAGATAGGTTAAGTGAGTGGGTAAAATTTCGGCAGATGAACTTTAAATGTGTGGTAATGAGAGATTTTACACTCTGGCAGTAAGAATAGAAAAGCAGATTACTATTTAAATTTATTATTTTATTAGTATCACAAGTAGACTTATATTAATACTGCAATAAAGTTACTGTGAAAAGAGGTAATAAACTATAGAATGTTGAAGTGCAGAGGGATCTGGATGCCCTTATACATCAATCACAAAAAGTTAGCATTCAGGTATAGCAGGTAATGAGGAAGGCAATTGGAATGTTGCCTTTTTTTGCGAGGGGGATGGAGTATCAAGTAAAGCTACGCATTGGGTATTTCTAACTTTTGATATGCTGATGCATCAGATACAGAGATCAGTTGAGCTGTTGTTTACATTAATTAGTACAACAGAATCTCGATATGGCATGCAAATAATGTTCCTTCATATACCCTTTAAATAGTTGCTCTTGAGGTGTGAACTGATAATATTCTGTTCAATTGTTCTGAAATATTTAACACCACTGATAGATGCAAGGCGAACTATAATTTCAGGTTCATGCCATACTCCTTTATTATCAATATCAAGACAACATTGGTTAGTCTTCAGCCCAGAGCTCTGTGTTAATAGTTAGAAATCCTTGGTTCTCATGGGGATTATAGTTCTTCTACTTCAAACACTGAGTGACAGAGATTGTTTTATTATTGTCATCAATGCAAAGTAAAGAAGTCTGTTACAACTATGGCTGGTGAGACCGCACCTGGTGTGTGTAAGTCTTGGTCTTCTTATTACAGGAGGCTTATATTCACATTTAAGATAGGTCAGAAGAAGTTACATAAGAACATAAGAAATAGGAGCAGGAGTAGGCCATCTAGCCCCTCGAGCCTGCCCCGCCATTCAATAAGATCATGGCTGATCTGTCGTGGCTCAGTTCCACTTTCCGGCCCTCTACCCATAACCCTTAATCCCCTCTCTTATCAAAAACCCATCAACCCGCTTCTTGAAAATATTTAGCGAGGCAGCCTCCACCACTTCAACGGGCAGAGAATTCCAGAGATTCACCACCCTTTGAGTGAAGAAGTTCCTCCTCAACTCCGTTCTAAAACGCCCCCCCTTTATCTTGAGGCTGTGCCCCCTAGTCCTACTGTCTTTTTTGAGCGGGAAGAGTCTCTCCACCTCTATCCTATCCATCCCATTCATCATCTTATACATCTCAATGAGATCTCCCCTCATTCTTCTAAACTCTAACGAGTACAAGCCTAGTTTATTCAGCCTCTCCTCATAGCTCAACCCCCTCAACTCCGGTATCAGCCTAGTAAACCTCCTCTGCACTCCCTCCAAGGCCAAAATATCTTTGCGCAGGTGCGGCGCCCAAAACTGCACACAGTACTCCAGCTGCGGCCTCACCAATGCCCTATACAGCTGCAGCAAGACCTCCCTACTTTTATATTCAATCCCCTTCACTATGAAGGCCAGCATCCCATTCGTTTACACAAGTTGATTCAAGTTGACTCCTGGGATGAAGAGGAATGGTTGATCAGGTTAGATCTGCACTCACTGAAGTTTAGAAGAATGAAAGACTAGCTTATTGAAACACAAAAGGTTCCAAGTAGGATTAATAGAATAGATTTTAAGAGGATGGTTCCTCTTAAAGAGGGGGCAGAGTTTCAGAATCAGGAATGTTTCAGAATCAGGAATTATTAGAATTTAGGACATAGATGAGGAATAATCACACAAATAAGGAGGGGGAATCTCATAGACACTTAAAATTTTAACAGGACTAGAGAGGGTAGATGCAGGGAGGATATTCCTGATGGTGGGGCAATCCAGAACCAGGAGTCACAGTCTGAGGATTTGGGATAGATCATTTAGAATGGAGATGAGGAGACATTTCTTCACTAAACAGTGGTGAGCATTTGGAATTCATTATCACAGGAACTAGTTAATGCCAAAACATTGAATGTATTCAAGAGGTGACTCAATATAGCACGTGGGGCAAAGGGGATCAAAGGTTATGAGGAGAAAGCAGGATTAGGTTATTGAGTTGGAGGATCAGCCATGATTGTGATGAACGGCGGAGCAGGCCCGAAGGGTCAAATGGCCTCCGTCTGCTCCTATCTTCTATGTTTCAACGTTAATTTCTTCTCTCATTGGAATTTCAATTGAACCACTGGAATTTTTATAGCAGAGAGCAGTGGAGGCTGGATTGTTGAATATATTCAAAGCTGAGCGAGATAGATTTTTGATCTATAAGGGAGTTCAGGGTTTGATGGTTAAGAGGGAAAGTAGATTGAGGCCATGATCAGATCAGACACGATCATATCAAACAGTGAAGCAGGCTCAAGGGATTGAAAGGCCCAACCTCTGGCCTATTTTTTACGTAAAAAATGGCAGACGACTTAAATCAGGTTGATGAAAAGGATAGCAAAGATACAGATGAATAGTGGACTATCTTTAAAATCATTCAATTGCAAAAAAAGTCCTATATGCTGAGAAAATTAAAACACAAATGGTGTTGGTAAAGCCACACCAAGGTTTCTATCTTTATATATATTCTGTTTCAAATCAGACTTGGAGAAATACTTTGACACATTAAAAGAAAACAACTCTCAAGAGAGTTCAGAAAGCCTGGCAACATATTTGTTTTGTTGCCTTGCTGAGAGTTTCTAGAATTTTTCTGATTTGATTTTACATGTACATTTACATTTGAGGCTTTTTTTCAATATCAAGATTACGATCAACATAAAGCAATGACCGGATAGTGAAGAAGGTTGAAGATAACTCCGGCGTCAATACTTTTAGTTAGGTTAGGAGTCGGTTAAGACGTGGCACTGCCGCATCAGTCTTTGTTTGTATATTTGTACTAAGAGAATTGGGGGTCTTAAATCAGATCGTGCTGCCAATCAAGCATCATATAATTGAGAATCATACAATCCACAGTGCAGAGAGGTCATTTGGCCCATCAAGCCTGCACCGACAGCAATCCCACCCAGGTCCTATCCCCATAACCCCATATATTTACCCTCCTGACCTCCCTGACACTAAGGGGCAATTTATTATGGCCAATCAACCTAACATGCACATCTTTTGGACAATAGCAGGAAACCAGAGCACCCGGAGGAAACCCACACTGACACGGGGAAAATGTGCAAGTGACCCAAGCCGGGAATCAAACCCGGGTTCCTGGCACTGTGAGGCAGCAGTGCTGCTTATTGTGCCCCAGGAGGTTGCTTAAAGAAATGGGAGCTGCACAGTCAGCATCTTGCTCAAACACTGAATAGTTTTCTGATGGTAGAGATTGTCTCAGATGATTACCAGTAGCCCAGTGTTGCACCAACATTCAGAAATGGAAACAAATCAGAAATTATGACCCATTAACTTAACATAATTGTCTGAAGGTTGCTAGAAGGAAATGCTCCATGCAACCACTTCACCTGGTCAGAGGTTATCCTGAACATGTTGCCTTTAAAGGAAGTTACTTCTAATTGATGGTTCTAAGAAGGATAGCTACAGATGAACAAATCATCAATTTGGAATGTAATGCCAAGATTACTAATTGCAAAACAAAACAAAACAAAAAATTATCCTGTTGTTTTTATACAAGGCCTTGGTTGGGACTCATCTGGATTACTTTGTTACCAATTACCAGTTTTTTGTTCGGGCATAGGTACTATACAAGACCTGGAAATGAGAGGGACCACAGACTATTTTAAAAGCCCATAATTATCATAATGAGCTGAGAGCTGTGTGGTTTTACCACTGAAAAGATAGGCTCCAAGGGGATTTGGCTGAGACCTTCAAAACAATTAAACAATTGGAGTCAATCCATGTGAACAGGTGGCAACCAAGAGAGACGATAAGTAAGTTGTGCAAGCATTGAAGTAGTAATATGACAGGAGGTTTTTCTTTATAATAGAGTTGTTGACCGAAAGTTGCCAACTTGTGCAATGAATGTGGATTTGTTGAATTTTCAAAAGGAAGCTGAAGAATTTATAAGATGCAATGCCAGTACAAGGTAGACGGGATACTGTAGAGTTTCCTCCCAGTCACCATTTATTCCCAGAAACCTGCTTGGTCTCCCTCAGTGGTTGAAGAGGAATTTCTTAGCTTTTTGTTTTCCATAAATTGGTCTTGGGTATTTCTCCTTTTCTTCCACTGCCCAAAGACTGCTCAGTTGGCTGGTGGGTTACATTACCAGGTTGACATTACAATTTGCAGAAGTTGCATCGTGAACATATGTGTCATAGAAACAGAAACCAGAAGCAGGAGTAAGCCATTCAGCCCTTCGAGTCTGCTCCACCATTCATTTTGATCAAGGCTGATCATCAAATTCAATATCCTGATCACCCCTTGATCCCTTTAGTCTCTAGAGCTATATCTCAAATTCCTTCTTGAAATCAGCAACATTTTGGCATCAACTGCATTCTGTGGTAGTGAATTCCACACATTCACCACCTTCTGGGTGAAGAAATTTCTCCTTACCTCAGTCCTAAAAGGTCCCTTATCTTCAAACTATGACTCCTAGTTCTGGACTGCCCCACCATTGTGAACATTCTTTCTGTATCTACCCTGTCAAATATGATGAGATCAACTCATTAATTCTTGCCCATTGTTTTAACATTTTCCCATTGTCCAAGACACTTCAGTGAAAAGAGCCCATCCCTATAGGCTTGTTCCACCTCTTTTAAAACGTACAAACTAGGGAAGTAGGAAATAGCGAGGCATCTTGAGGGGAATTGCTTGATAGAGCAGACGCAGCACGGTTTCGTTAAGGGGAAGTCGTGTCTGACAATTTTATTGGAGTTCTAAGAGGATGTGTCTAGGGCGGTGGATAGAGGAGAGCCGGTGGATGTGGTCTTTCTTGATTTTCAGAAGGCGTTTGACAAGGTACCTCACAAGAGGTTATTGCAGAACGTCAGGGGACATGGAGTTGGGGGTAGAGTGTTAGCGTGGATAGAGGACTGGTTGTCAAATAGGAGGCAGAGAGTGGGGGTCAATGGGTGCTATTCGGATTGGCGGTTGGTGACTAGTGGAGTTCCCCAGGGGTCGGTGCTGGGGCCTCAGCTATTTACCATTTATATAGATGATCTGGAGGAGGGAGCCAAGTGTATGGTGTCGAAATTTGCTGATGACACCAAGATTGGTGGAATGGCAAATTGCGCGGAGGGTGTGGAGAGTCTGCAGAAGGATCTAGATAGGCTGGGCGAATGGGCCAGGAAATGGCAAATGGAATTTAATGTTGGCAAGTGCGAGGTGGTCCACTTTGGTAGGAATAATGGTAGGAAGGATTATTACTTACGTGGAGAAAAACTGCAGCAGGCGACGGTGCAGAGGGACCTCGGGGTCCTTGTGCATGAGTCGCAAAAACCCAGCTTGCAGGTGCAGCAGGTGGTCAGGAAGGCGAATGGGATGCTGGCCTTCATAGTGAGGGGGATTGAATATAGAAGTAGGGAGGTCTTGCTGCAGCTGTATTCAGCATTGGTGAGGCCGCAGCTGGAGTAGTGTGTACAGTTTTGGGTGCCGTACTTACGCAAGGATATTTTGGCCTTGGAGGGAGTGCAGAGAAGGTTTACTAGGCTGATGCCGGAGTTGAGGGGGTTGAGCTATGAGGAGAGGCTGAATAAACTAGGCTTGTACTCGTTAGAGTTTAGAAGAATGAGGGGAGATCTCATTGAGACATATAAGATGATGAATGGGATGGATAGGATAGAGATGGAGAGACTCTTCCCGCTCAGAAAGGACAGTAGGACTAGGGGACACAGCCTCAAGATAAAGGGGGGGCGGTTTAGAACGGAGTTGAGGAGGAACTTCTTCACTCAAAGGGTGATGAATCTCTGGAATTCTCTGCCCGTTGAAGTGACGGAGGCTGCCTCGCTAAATATTTTTAAGACGCGGGTTGATGGGTTTTTGATGAGAGAGGGGATTAAGGGTTATGGGGAGAGGGCGGGAATGTGGAACTGAGCCACGACAGATCAGCCATGATCTTATTGAATGGCGGGACAGGCTCGAAGGGCTAGATGGCCTACTCCTGCTCCTATTTCTTATGTTATGTTCTTAAAGTAGCCATTCGGCTCCTCAATCCCACTCCCCACTCAATAAGATCATGGGTGACCTTGTTGTGACCTCAGCTCTACATTCCTCTTATCCCTGACTGTGATCCATTGATCTAGACTCTCCCACAAGGGAAGCATTCCTTCAGACTTCACCTTGCCAAGTCTGCTCAGGATCTAATGTGTTTCAGTACAATCACTGCACATTTTTCTAAACTCTAATGGATCCCAGCCTGTTCACCTTTTCCTCCTAGAATAACCCCCTATCCTAGATCAGTTGAGTGAACTTTCTCTAAACTGGTTTCAAACAATTTGATATTCTTTCTTAAATAAGGAGACCAGAACTATATACAGCACTCCAGATTTTCTCACCTGCGCAAATACCATTATAGCAAAACATCAGTACTTCTATAATCTATTACCCTAGCAATAAATGACAACATTCCATTTGTCTTCCTAATAACTTCATAATTTTAAACAGATATCAAATCCCCCCCCTGTTAACCCAATGAAAACAGACATAATTTTTCAGATCTTTCTTTACATATATATTTAGCAAGCAGAATCCAGGTGAATCTGTACAGTATTCCTCTCTGTTGCCTCGACATCCTTACTATAATGAGGTTCCCAAAGCACACAGCTGTGGTCGATTAGTTCATTTTGTCAGATACTTAATTTTCCTCTCTCTGTATGATGTGTGCTCTCATTTGGTAGAGCTACGAAGTGGTGACCTTCAAAAAACTCTGGTGAGACAGCCCTGATAATTTAAATAAATTATTCCCTTGAATGAAAGGCTCATAGGTTATAGCAGCTACTGGAACACTTGCGTTCTGCACCAGGGCCAAAATGCAGAACAGGTCGGCATCACACCTTAACTTTGATCCCAATGCTTTGAACCCGGTTTACAGATCTCATGACAAAGAGCACCGAGCGATGAAGATTAATGATGACTTCAATCTGAAGTTCAGTTCTCATCATTGCATCTGCGTAGTAGACAAAATTGAACCATCAAATGCTCATCAGTCGCCTCTCCACATCCTTAACGGGTTGTACTAAATTTTAAAATTGGACAATAGCACTCATGGACATCAAATTAATGTTTCATGGCTTCTGTACACACCATCGAACCATGAAGCGTAAAGAAAAGTAAGGCTAGAGATCACAGTCAAAACCCTCTTGAATCTTAATTTCACTACAGGTAGCATGCAAATACAAGCAGGCATCACATTCAGTAAATGGTAAACCCATCCTCCAAACTTCCAACATGCCTGAGATGGTGCTTATGATGTAAAAAGATAAAATTGCAGATTTGGGGCTATGTTCACAATTAAAACTGCCAGACAATCAGCAGCCATTAGTAAAAAAAACCTGACAGCCCCTACCCACCATATTTCAAATTATAACCGTAGGGTTTAATAAGATGCAATAATGCCATTTGCCTGTTGTTTCAACCACTGAGAGCCAACAATCTTAATTTGTGTAATCCTTAGGCAATGGTCTGAAATTGCTTTCAGCATTTGCGTTCGATAATCAAAAATCAAGCCACAGGTTTATTAACTTTTTCCTGGGCTCACCATCACAAATATTATGAAATTGAATTCTTGCAGTACTTTCTTCACATTGAAAGAAGAATAAAAAACTGAAACACAGCTGTATTACATTCTACTCGCGTGTGTAACAACTAAATAAATACAACAGTTAGAATAATACCCACCCAACCCAAAGCTGTACAATTAGTAGAGCAGAGTAATAAATATAAATTTAGAAGCTTTACAGGTCCAAAAGTGAGCTGATCAGGAAAAAAATGGGTTTATGCAAACATACAATGCGATTGGATGTCAGCTGAAGCCAAGTGACAAGAGTTAATGATTTGATTTATTATTGTCACGTGTATTAGTATACAGTGAAAAGTATTGTTTCTTGCACACTATACAAAGCACACTGTACATAAAAAAGAAAAGGAGACAGTTTAGAATGTAGTGTTCTAATGTGTAACAAAAGACTAACTTAATATAGATAGATCCATTCAAAAATCTGACAGCAGCAGGGAAGAAGCTGTTCTTTAGTCAGTGGTGTGTGATCTCAGACTTTCGTATCTTTTTCCCAACGGAAGAAGGTGGGAGAGAGAAGGTCCGGGGTAATGGTCCTTACAAATCAAAGTAGATTACACCTTAAAACTGTAGAGTATAGGACTTTACATGGACAAGCATAGCTGAAACATAAACATGCGTATATTTGACATGTTAAAACCATTTATGAAAATTAACTTCAGTTGTTTTTCATATAATAATGGGCATTTCTTCCACAGCACCAACTGTCATCATTCAAGTAGAGGATATTTCACGCTAGGACATGGGGGTTGAAGGGGTGGAGGCACAAAGCTGGTTTCGTACCCCAGCCCAATATTGTTCTTTCCTTGGAGTATACCATTGGACTGGATGTAAAATCAGCATTCCATATGATCCAATGAGTTTTCTACTCAACAAGTTAGATTAGCATGATCAACTATCACATCAAGTTGCATGCAGATAAACTGCAAGAAGAGCCTTAAGAAGATAATATTTCAATTAGATGATTTACTACAAACTCAGGGGCACTGAAAGAAAAGTAGTATCGGGTATAGGCAAAACAACATTGACAGGATTTTTAGCTGAGCTGGTCACAGAGTACCAGAGCAATACAGCACTGAAACAGGCCTTTTGGCCCAACTGGTCCATGGTGACCACGGCACCTCACAGCTAGTCCCAATTGCCCACATTTGGTCAGTATCCTGTGAATCATTTCCCATCCATATATTTATCTAAATGCTTTTTAAATACGTATTTTAAGTCCACAGATCAACAAACAGTCCGTGCAACTCTCACGTGTGCTACCTGTGACAGAAGTTATGGTTCACCCTTCTTTCTTATATTAAAATGGTTTATGTAACTCGCTGAAACTTTCAGTTATGTCGGTTCTTCCTAGTCTATTTTTTAAAAAGCTCTAGGCAGAGTTGATCTATGATTATGCTTGGAAGAATGGGTAATAGCATAGAAATATGTAGAATTGGGCAGACTATGGACTGGCTGACTCAGGTGTAATATTTTCACGGACTTGTGAATATGAGCACCTTCACAGCACACAACTGAATCTTCGGATTATTGTTTGCCCCGTGGTGCACAAAACTATTCACAATTTCAGATCATAACAGAAACACTGGCCATAGGAAGTGCATTGTTATTGTTTGCAGAGTAACTGTTTCTGGAAACAGATCTCTGGATGCTAATGTCATCAAGGGATATGGGGATAGTGGGAAAAAATGACAGAGAGTTAGATGACCAGTCATGGTCCATTTGAATGGCTAAGCAGGCTTGACAGGCCAAATGGCCTACTCCTATGTTCCTAACATAGGGCAGTGAAAGGCAGGTCATAAATACTGCCTGGCCGGCATTACCCACATTCTAAGAACATTTTTTTAAAAACAGTCCAAAGATGTGCAGATTCGGTTGATTGGCCATGCTAAATTGACCCTACTGTGAGGGGGATTAGGAGCGTGAATATGTGGGGTTACGGGAATAGGGCCTGGGTGGGATTATGGTCAGTGCAGACTCAAAGGGCTGAATGGCCTCCTCATGACCTTCGGGTAAGCATTCTCCAAGGCGGCCTTCACAACACACGACAGCGCAGAGTCGCTGAGCAGAGACTGATAGCCAAGTTCCGCACACATGAGGACGGTCTCAACAGGGATCTTGGGTTCATGTCGCACTATCTGTAACCCCCGTGACTTGCCTGGGTTTGCAAAACCTCACTTACTGTACTGTCTGGAGACAATACACATCTCTTTAAACTGTGATCAGTGCTCCTACCACTCACATTATCAGCCACTTCAGGTCTTGAACAGCAGGTTAGGTGTAAGGATTCGCATTTTAATCAGTAATCTCTAAACTGTCTGTGCTTTATATGCTCTGTCTGAGGCCAGAACTCTCCATTCACCTGACGAAGAGGGTAACCCCTCGAAAGCTTGCGAGTATATTATCAAATAAATAGGTTGGACTAAAACCTGGTGTTGTCAGACTTTTTACTGTGTTTACGCCAGTCCAACGCCGGCATACCCACATCATGACTCCTCATGTACCACAGGGATTCTATGATTCGAGCTGGAAAATACAAGATGAAAGATAAAAATATCCCATTCTGAAAAGGTTGTAATTAAAAACTTACGCATAAGATTAGACATGCAAAATACATGCAATAGGTTGGCCCACAGCCTCTCCCTCCCCCAGACCTGAATTCTGGTTGCAGAATCCAAACTGGAAAACCTTCCCCATATCTGTGATAGCCATGTCGAGAAAACCATAAAATTCTAGGATAAGAATAGGGAAAAGTAAGCAAATAAAGCATACCTGTAGCACAAGAAAGCATTACAAACAGTTAATTAAAAATAAATGGGAATGAATTAAGCAAGTTTTGTCAGGTAGCAGGCAAGTACAAAATATAACTGAAATTTGCAGCTTTGAGTATTAGTGAAGAATTGAGGTTTTGAACGATGTATTGAGCGACAAGGGAGAAATGAAGAGTCTTTTAAACAGTGCAGCCATTAAACTGCATTAAAAGTTTCAAAATTACAAAAGCTCCGATCTCTGTCATAATAGGCTTTTTAAAAACGAATATCAGTTGAATATTTCAAATTATCTAAACTGTTTTGTTAAAGTTTATATCGGATCTCACTGTGTTTAGTTAGATATCCTCTACATTCTACACATGTATAAATATAGAAATGTAAATGTGAAGTATTATGGTTGGCTTTCACAAAATGAAAGTTAAATTTTTTAAGATATGGTTAACGTTTAATAACACTAAAGTACAGAGACGAAAATGGAGTTCATGGAGAAATGGATAAAAAGCTATCTCCCACTTTGTTAAAAACATTCTTGTACAAAAAGTGTGGCGGGGGGGTCGAAGAGTTGCGGTTGGGGAAAGAGAGAAATGAAGGAAACAAAGAAACATTACCTTACTGTCATGCGTTGTGAATTGTGTTGGAACAGTTGGAAGAGTTAGCTTGTCCATGCACCAGCGCTACGCTACACCTCAGCAAGATTAGTATAAGGACATAATAGTTTTGCACTTCCTACCAACATCGCCTCAACCTCGTTGGACATAAAAGTTGCCATTTGGCCCTTCAAACATGCTCTGTCATTCAATAAGGTCATGGTTAATTGTTTGTTGGTTCAGCTCCTCTCTGCCCTGTCCCCCATGTACTTCCTTATCAACAATGTAACTCAGCACATTCTCCCCATGTCTGTGTAGGTTTCCTCCAGGTGCACTGGTTTCCTCCCACAGTCCAAAGATGTGCAGGTCAGATGGATTGGCCATGCTAAATTTTCCCCTAGTGACAGGGGGATTAACAGGATAAATGCATGGTGTTATGGGAATAGAGCCTGGGTGAGATTGTTGTCGGAGCAGGCTCAATGGGCCAAAGGGTCTCCTTCTGCATTGTAAGTTTTCTATGATTTCTATGTTCTATAATATCCATAGAATCCACAGAATCTGTACAAAGCACAAGCAGGTCATTTGGCCCATCGAGTCTGTACCGAATTTCCAATAAAGCATATCCAGGCACACACACACACACACACACACCCCCCCCCCCCCCCCCCCCCCCAGAGTATCTCTGTAACATCGCACATTTACTGTGGATACTCCATCTAACCTACACATCTTGGGACTTGTAATCTCATGAGACTGACCTTCTGTGAAGTGGCAGAGCTGACAGCCACTCCACTTCTAGTTTCTTATGTGGAAATCCAGCTGCTCCTTTCTTGTCTGACTTTCCAGCTCTGACAGAGGGGGGATGGTCGGTCTGGTGCAGTGCATTCCTGAGGCCTGTGCCAGAGGCTAGAGAGTTTGAGATAAGGAAGCCACGCTGGCTTTTTTTCCCCAAAAAAACACAGTACTAGTTGCAGTAAAGCAGCTAAGTTTAAAGGTCCATCCTCTTTCAGAAGCCAGGGAGAAGGTAAAATTTAATGCAGCATGACTTTCAAAAAGAAAGTTAATTGCACATCACTGACGCTTGCACATCATTTCCAAACTTGCTCAAAGTTATGAACAGGCAGATGTGCTACCTTATAAATGGCTTTTCACAAAAAAAACTCTTGACAGGGCTGGAAAGAGTGGAAGAGAGAGACAGGTTCCTTTCTGAGGCAGCTGTTCCACTGGGCAACTATGCTCCTCATTTGAAGAAATCGCTGCTATAATTTATATGTCCAATTAGGTCAGCAAAATTGTAGGCTGTACAGCAGAAAGGCAATCCTGCAGAGTCTTCAGTGTTAATATTTCTGTGAGTAATGTGTAACACAATACAGTAATGTCCACACTTCCTTCGTAGAAATGAATTTCTAGCAAGGCAATGATTGCATGGAATTCGGGCTGGGACATATTATGCTGGAAGTCAGGAAATTCTACTTCTTCTGACAATAGTTTAACCATTAACCACCAAACATCAGAACTTTCCTCAATATACAATCCTTACAGAGCAGTAGAAAGCCATTTGGCCTATCGAGTCTGCACTGACACACTGCGAGTGTCTTATCCAGGCCCTCTCCTTGACCTATCCCAGTAACCGCACACATTTGCCATGGCCAATCCACCTGATGTGCACATCTTTGGACTGTGGGAAGAAACCGGAGCACAAGGAGGGAAACACATACAGACACGAGGAGAACAAGCAAACTCCATACAGACAGTCACCCGAGGCTGGAACTGAACCTCGGTCCCTGACACTGTGAGGCAGCTGAGCTAACCATTGTGCCACCGAGCTGCTCTCTTCTGAAGTGGTTTAGAAATAAAGATGAGATTTCATTAGCAGCTGGAGAACAGCAAATTCAACTCTCTTCTCATTATTCCTCAGCTCCACATTTTCCAGGGAAAAGGTTACACACCAGCAATGAACTTCATTCTCCATCATTAAGAAGATAAGAACATAAAAAATAGGAGCAGGAAAAGGCCATCTAGCCCCTCGAGCCTGCCCCGCCCTTCAATAAGATCATGGCTGATCTGAAGTGGATCAGTTCCACTTACCCACCTGCTCCCCATAACCCTTAATTCCCTTATCGATTATTGCTTATTTGACCCCAATCAATCATACAGGAGGTTGCAGTAGAACTCACTTCCTAAAACAATTGACAAAATGTTTGATTGAGTTATATGAATTTTGATGCAATACTCGTCAGTGTTACCGTAGCCAAATTAAAATGGTACTGTTACAGCCTGTAAGTATATCTATCCACTTGCCACGATGACACAGTGGTTAGCACTGCTGCCTCATAGTCCCTGGGACCAGGTTCAATTCCAGGTTTAATTCCAGGTTTCAATCACTGTCTGTGTGGAGTCTGTACATTGTCCCCATATCTGCGTGGGTTTCCTCTGGGTGCTGCATTTTCCTTCCACAGTCTAAAGATGTGTGGGTTAGGTGGATTGGCCATGCTAAATTGCCCCTTCATGTCAGGGGATTAGCAGGGTAGATACTTGGCTTGCAGGGATAAGGCCTGGGTAGGATTGTTGTCAGTGCAGGGCTGATGGGCCAAAAGGCCTCCTTCTGCACTGTAGTGATTCTATGATGACCACCAGGTTGATAAGCACAGGGTTTTACATATTATCATTCACCAACATCGTGCTGGTTGCTTAACGCTTTATATAAGTGGAAGAACCGACTGAAATGAGCAACTAGTTTAAAAACAAGTCACACAAAACCCCTCACTATTATAACGTGGGTCATTTTTAATAATCTAGCGCTTACTGGTTCCAGATACAGGGCTCCAGCAAATTTTCAAAGACCTCTGAGACCCCAGCTGCACTCTACAAGAAAACACTTTCAGAATTCTCTCCTCGGCCCAGAACATTTATAGAGTTCTGCCAAGGGATAAAATTAATCCTGAAGAAAAATAAACATTGTATAGTTTTAAGTACTTATTAACACCACCAATATGGAGATATTAAATAGGACGTGTTCCCAACAGTCCCTTTTCAAAACAGTTTATTCTTTGTTTCATCTATCTGCTTCTGTCCATCTTATTTAAACATTTTCCTTCAACATCTGGTTTTTGACAGGATTGCAGAATTTGCCGCTAGACAATTACTGAGCTCAGAAGTGTAACAATACCAAATATCAGCAGAAAAACAGTAAGTCATGAACCCTGAGTGTTTCAGCTGCACCACCAACCTCCCTTCCCCCACCACGCCCACCCCACCCTACTGGTACTGAGCAATATCCCCACCACCCCCCTACTGGTACTGAGCAATACCCTCACCACCACCCCCCACCACCACCAAACCAGTTCCTACAATAATAATTCATGATGAGGGTATCAAAGAACTCCTGGAGAAATTAATGAGAATAAAAGCTGACAAATTCTCTGGACCTTATGACCTACATCCTAGGGTCCTAAACAAGATGGCTGCCAGGCGCATTGTTTGTGATTTTCCAAAATTCCCTCGTTTCTGGAACAATCCCAGTAGATTGGAAGGTTAGGCGTCTTAACAGAACACTTAGGAAATCATACTATGGTCATAGAATTCCTACAGAGCAGGAGGAGGCCATTTGGCCCATCGAGCCTGCACCAACAACAATCCTACCCAGGCCCTATCCCCGTAACCCCACGCTTTTACCCTGCTAATCCCCCTGACACTAAGGGGCAATTCAGCATGGCCAATCAACCTAACCCGCACATCTTTAGAATTTGGGGGAGGAAACCCACGCAGACACGGAGAACCTGCAGACTCCGCACAGATAGTCATCCGAGGCCGGAATTGAACCCGGGTCCCTGGCACTGTGAGGCAGCAATGCCAACCACATTGCCACCATGCCACCCCATGATAAAGGAATTGTGTTTGACAAATCTATTTAGGTTTTTCGAGATTTCAACCAACAGAGTAAACAAAAGGCTGAAACATGGATGAAGGGTCTTTGGATTTTTTTTTTTAAAAAGTGCAATGTGAAAAATTCTCACACAAGAATTCATGGGATTGAGATTAATATATTAGAATATATTGAGGATTGATTAATGGACAGAAAACAGTATATGAATGAATGGATCATTTTCAAGTTGGTCTGTAGGGTGATGCTATACTAGGTGCTGGGTCTCAGCTATTTACAATCTATGTTATTGACTTAGATTAAAGGCCAGGGTGTAATCAATCCAAGTTTGCTGACATTATAAGGTTGGTGGGAAAGTAAACAGCGGGGAACTTTGGCAAGCAGGACCAGAGTGGGTGTATTGCTAATGGCGCCCAATTAAGAAGTTACCACCAGATCCAGTGTCCTGCTGCCAAAGGGTCAGCAACCATAGAAGCGCCAACACTAGTAGTGGCATGTAGGAGGCTGCAGCACCAGGGTGAAGGTGCCGCAATGGCTGAAAAAGAGCCAAGTTAGGTGAAGAAGCCATGGCCAAACAGAGGTGGGAAGTGGTTGCTCAAGTGGTACAATTAGCATCCCACCAAACACCCTTTCTGGCCAATGGCTATGTAACATGACTACACAGAAGATGTCTGGTTCCTTTTCACCACCGCTTTGCCAGCCCCTGCTTGTCCCCAAAGGGCCCAGAAAATTTAACTCAAAGAATCTGCAAGAAAATATACACAGGTTCAACAAATGACAAGAAGGTGACAATAGAATGTGTGGGTAAATGAGAGGTTATTTATTTCAGTGGGAGAGTAGAAGAAAAGACTTCTTTTTAAAAGAAAGTGAGAAATCATCAAGTGAGGGATTTGGGAGTTCTTGTAACCTAAATTAAGAAATTTAATGTACAAATAAAACAACTGAATGGTAGGTTGATCTTTATTGCAAAGGGCTAGGAGTACTGAACAAAAGCAACTTGCACAGGACTTTAATCAGACCACACCTGGAGTACTGTGCAGTTTTTTTAACCAAACCAAAGGAAGTATATATTTTCCTCAAAGACAAAGCAATAAAGGACAATTAGACAGATTCCTGGGATGAGAGGTTTGTTCTGCAAGGACCATATTCTTTGAAGTTTAGGAGAATGAGACATGATCCCATTAAAGCATAAAAGATTCCAAGAGGACTCAACAGGGTAGATGCCCTGGTTCTTGAAACCCATCTTAGCTCTTAATGGATCAGTCAAGCAGGAGCTTCATGGTGCATTACCTGAAAAACTGAAGAGAAGGTTACAATGAAGACAGTCAATGTATGAGGAAAGCAAGATGGAACTACTGTGTCTCTTGCATCGTCCGTGACCTCAGAGCACCTCAAAGCATTTTACAGCCAATGTGGCCTTATTGAGCTGCAGTCACTGTTGTAATGTAAGAGACAAGAGTCAATTTGACTACAACAAGGTCCCATAAACAGTAACCAGCTCATGAACAGAATCTGTTTTTGCACGATGGTTAATGAATAAATAACAACCAGGGCTCAGGGGATAAATTGGCTTGCTCTTCCGAGTTGTACCTTGACAATTTTTCCAAACACACGAGAGACACAAGGCCTCAGTTCAGCATCTCATTTGGGTGCTCTCAATACATTTTTGCTGTACTACAAAGCTTGACCTGATTTGAGAAAGTTGGATGCAAACAAATGTAAAAGGTGCCCAAATATTACATTTCTCAACACTGGACTCAGGTGAGCACAAAATTCACACTTAAAACATTCCCAAAATTAACACAAAGAAAATCCTCCTCAATTTTTTGGCCTTGGGCTACACCACATTTCATTCTGTGCTCAATAGAACACAGAATGTTCTATTGTAGTCTGAACTGATTGAGGACACGTGTGGAGTTTGCACGTTCTCCTTGCGTCTACATGCATTTCCTCCGGGTGCTCTGCTTTCCTTTCAGTCCAAAGATGTGCGGGTTAGGTTGATTGGTCATGCTAAAAAAAATTACCCCTTAGTGTCCTGAGATGTGTAGGTTAGAGGAATGAGTGGGTAAAATATGTAGGGATAAGTGGGGTAGGGCCTGGGTGGGATTGTGGTCGGTACAGACTTGATGGGCTGAATGGCCTCTTTCTGTACTGTAGGATTTCTATGATTTCCCTATGTGATCTGACAAACTGAGATTTTAGTGACAGGTCAGTGCTGCGTATTTTTCAAGCTCACAGTTGCAATCCTCTCCATATGTTCAGTTAAAATTTTATCATTTACTCCAAAATATTTTCTGTATCTAACCACACTGAGGCGCAGCATATTGGAGCATCCCCTGTTGTGCCATCCAGATTAAGTTATTAGTAATTGAGGTTAAAATTCAAGTTTATTTATTAGCGTCAGAAGTTGACTTACATTAACACTGCAATGAAGTTACCGTGAAAATCCCCAAATCGCCCCACTCTGGTGCCTGTTCAGGGACACTGAGGGACAATTTAGCATGACGAATGCAACTAACCAGCATGTCTTTCGGACTGTGGGAGGAAACCGGAGCGCTGGGAGAAAACCCATGCAGACGTGAGGAGAACTTGCAAACTCCACACAGACAGTGACTCAATCAAACCCATGTCCCTGGCACTGAGAGGCAGCAGTGCCAACCACTGTGCGACCTTGAAGTGACAAGATCATGACCTCAGACAAACAGACACAGCAGCTTTTTGAACAGCCAGGCGATTGCAAGTCAGGGAAGTGTTCAGCCACCATGACTATCCTTGGCTCCCATGAAACAAAATGGACCAACCTTATTCACAAAATGAGGCATAACGTTACAGCATTTGTTTTTAATGCAGCGCTCCATATGAAATGTGACAAGGGTGGGGACCACTTGGAGGGATTGGAAATTTAAAACTGTGTCATAAGTCATAGAACAAATGTGTTATTACCGAATATGACTGTTGTTGGCAATATCCACTGCTGCAGATATACAAAGTCTGCTGGATAAACAGCTCCAAGGCATTCAGAAAACAGAGCACAAATCTTGCTGTGTTGGATAATTAAGGCTGATGGACGAACAAAAGACTGACTAATAAGAGTTTATCACTGCAATTATTTAGGTCTGGCCGCAGCAGGTACTTTTTCTAGTTTTTACTTTCTAACCATACACTTTACAGAAACTCTGGGGGGGGTGATCATTTACACGCAGAATACTCACGCAGTGCAAACATCACTTTTCCATTGATTTAAACAAAAACAAAAATAGCTGAGAAGTTGTAAAGTCCAAATATCGCAAGAAAAAAACGTGTACAATTATTAGCTAACTTGTTTCGTGCTGAAGTGACATTAATATTTCAAAAAAAGGCTTAAATTCACTCGTAAGTGCCGGGGTGTAGATTCCACCAGATTACTGCAGTAAAGATTGCAGCATGTAATCAAACCGCAGAAAGCATTTGCCAGTGAAAATTTGATCAACTGTCAGAAGACTGAACATGGGAAAGAGGATTTTGTGCAGATGTTAAAAGTGCAGGTCAGGCCAATCCCCTCAAACAGGCAACAAACATTAGTTAACTTGCAACTTCTCATAGCTACAGCTAGTTAGCAACAAAACTAATGTTGCCACAATCAACAGCACATGGAACAACAGATCAGCCCATGGGAACCCATGTGACCAAATCAAGTACATTGCACTAAGATAAACGCAAAATACCGCAGATGTCAGAATCTGAGATAAAAACAGAAAATGCTGGAAAATCTCAGCAGATAAAACAGCATCTGTGGAGAGAGAATAGAGCCAATGTTTCAAGCCTGGTTAACTCTACGACAGAGTACATTGCACGTTTTCTAGATTCCCCTGTATTTATACATAAGAACATAAGAACATAAGAAATAGGAGCAGGAGTAGGCCATCTAGCCCTTCGAGCCTGCCCCGCCATTCAATAAGATCATGGCTGATCTGTCGTGGCTCAGTTCCACTTTCCCGCCCTCTCCCCATAACCCTTAATCCCCTCTCTTATCAAGAACCCATCAACCCGCTTCTTAAAAATATTTAGCGAGGCAGCCTCCACCACTTCAACGGGCAGAGAATTCCAGAGATTCACCACCCTTTGAGTGAAGAAGTTCCTCCTCAACTCCGTTCTAAACCGCCTCCCCTTTATCTTGAGGCTGTGCCCCCTAGTCCTACTGTCTTTTTTGAGCGGGAAGAGTCTTTCCACCTCTATCCTATCCATCCCATTCATCATCTTATACGTCTCAATGAGATCTCCCCTCATTCTTCTAAACTCTTAACGAGTACAAGCCTAGTTTATTCAGCCTCTCCTCATAGCTCAATCCCCTCAACTCCGGTATCAGCCTAGTAAACCTCCTCTGCACTCCCTCCAGGGCCAAAATATCCTTGCGCAGGTGCGGCGCCCAAAACTGCACACAGTACTCCAGCTGCGGCCTCACCAATGCCCTATACAGCTGCAGCAAGACCTCCCTACTTTTATATTCAATCCCCCTCGCTATGAAGGCCAGCATCCCATTCGCCTTCCTGACCACCTGCTGCACCTGCAAGCTGGGTTATACACAACCAACCCTGTACTTTCTCAGGAGGCTAAGGAAATTCGACATGTCCACTACAACTGACCAACTTTTACAGAAAAAAGCATTCTTTCCAGATGTATCACAAATTGGTATCTTTCCTGCTCTGACCAAGACCGCAAGGAATTACAAAGGATCGTGAACGACGCCCAGTCCATCACTCAAACCAGCCTCCCATGCAGTGACACTGTCTACACTTCCCGCTGCCTCAGAAAAGCAGTCAGCATAATCAAGGACCCCAGACATTCTCTCTTCCACCTTCTTCCATTGGGGCGAAGCCACAAGAGTTTGAGATCACGTAACAACCGACTCAGGGACAGCTTCTTCCCTGCTGCCATCAGAGTTTTGAATGGACCTACCATATATTAAGCTCATCTTTCTCTACTCTCTATTATGGTAACACTGTATTTTGTACCTTTTTCTTTCCTTCTCCTCAGGTACTCTATGAAAAGTATGTTTTGGAGTGTATAGCATGCAGGAAAGAATACAATACATGCGACAATAATAAATCAAATGTGTCTGTAATGGGATTTATTGTCCAGAACAAAATTATATTTTGTACATTTACTTAAAATAACCAGATTTTTTTTGTCTAAGACAAAAAAATGCAATTCACTTTGTGTCTAATATTAGTAATGCCAATGAAAGTGGCATTGCAGTAGTTCCAACAAAATGTTAAAACATTTAACCTATAACTTTGAAAAGGAATTTGGATATATACTTATACAAAAAGGGAGCATCTACAAGGTGACAAGGAAAGAATCAGGTAATGGGAATAATTGAATTGCTCTCTCAAAATGCCTCTGTGCTGTATGATTCTATTCCATTTTGGTTATCAACAACTTATCTTTACTAAGCGCATTTAAAGTAGAGCCCAAAAGGCTGAACAAGAGAGAGACCAATAAAAATCAAAACCACAGAAAGAAATGTCAGGACAGATGTCTTAAAGCTTGGTCAAAGAAGTAGGTTTTAAGAAGCATCTTAAAAGAGGGGAGAGAAGAGGAGAGGACAGGCTAGTGGAGAAAATGCCCGAGGTTGGGGTAAGGCAGCTGAAAGCATGACCAGTGATGGACAGCCAGGTAACAGAAAAATCAGGGAACTGCAAAATGCAGGAATTCCATTACAAAACCCATCCCACTCTGCTGTCAGCACCTCTGTATTGCTGTCATACAACATGTGCTATCATAGGAGAAGGGAATAGGAACTTCTGAAATATGAACCACAGAATGCAACTGTGGACATCCATGGCCAACGGATCCACACTGTTGGAACACAAAGTGGGTCAGCAATGGATAAAATGAAAATCTGGAAATGGGGAAGGAAAATAATCAGGAAAATTTTGCACTTAGTTAGCCACCAGCCATCCAAGTTGTTCCACAACCAATGAAGTACTTTTGAATTACAGTTATAATGTGGAAAACATTGCAGCCAATTTGCACCAAGTTCCCAGAAACAGCTATGTGCTAATGATGAAATAAGCAGTTTTTGTGATGTTGATTGAGGGGCAAAATATTAACCAGGAGATCTGGGATAACTTCCCTGCTCTTCTTCAAAACAGTACCATGGGATCCAGCCAAGGTGGGAAACAAGGCTTCAGTTTCATGTCACATCCAAAAGACAGCATCTCTGACAGTGCAGCATTCCCTCAGTTCTGCACTGGAATTTCAGCTGAGATATTTGTGCTCTAGTCCTGGATTGGGACATGAACACACAAGCAGTCGTAAGTGCTACTGACTGAGTCACCACTGACACACAAAATAGGTGTGGAGATTTTTCAACGGAGATCACACTCAAATTTTACACTCCAAGAGGATAAAGAATTCCATCAGATTGGTTTACTGGGAAAAGTGCGGCTTCAGGAAAGTTTAACCATTAATGCCATTTTGATAGCCATCTGTTTTTTGACTTTCTGCAGACATGATCCAAGAACACAGAATGGAAAAGGAATGCAATAAATTTTCAATGAGCCACACTATGTTCTCACTATGTTCTCCAGTAAACAAAGCTCCCAGCCTTTTGCAGGAAGTGGTGTAGATCTGATTACTCAAACTGATACTAAAAGGACAGTTCAGTGCAACAGCAAATGCTTAACATTTGAAACGACAGATGTTGTTATGTGCAATAGCTCACCATTATCTTACATGGGTCAGCAGGTATTACCTGATGTAGTCTTTGCACTCAAGGATTACATCAACAACAGCAGGAATTTACAGCTTCTCCAGTATTGGAACGCGTCCAGCAAAACCCTTCGAAGCGAACGTTTATTATTTGGCAACATAAACTAACTTATAATATTTCACTCTATTCCTAAACAGGCAGACCATTCATTTATCTTGTTCCTACCTTTGAAAAGCTCTAATGGAGCAAAAGTAAACCCCGCACCTTGGCTTTCAAAAGTTGCAAGGAAGTGTCTGTTTTTTAAAACTTTATTTTCAATGTCTTTGTTAGTGTTAGTTTTTGTCACCATCGAATTATCAGGCAGCGCACTTCTGCAGCTGCTGTGAATATCCCATCCAGTCAACCAGTGGAGCCATCCAGGTATGATCGTACTTGATAAAGGCAAAACACTGCAGATGCTGGAATCTGAAACAAAAACATCCTGCCTCAAAACGCTGGTTCTATTCTATCTTCAGGGGTGCTGTCAGACCTGCTGAGTTTCTCCAGCATTTTCTGCCTATTATATCTGATTTCTCCCATCTTTCAAAGATGAAGCACAGGCTCAGGTTCTTGCTGGTTTCCTGTCTTCAGCTGATGCCAGGTTCCTTAATGTTTGTTTGGGTTCAACAAGGCCTGATTGCCTTCTGATACCCGGCTTAACAGCCCATTCTTCCATGTTTTAACTCAAGCTTTTTATATGGCGGAATAGTCTTCTTGTGAGGCTGGAGTAATTTTATTCCCCACTCTGACTCAAAGTCCGTACTTCCTCATGTCCGCTAGTGGCGGTGGACAGCATTTGGGGATCGGAGTCAAAGCCAATCATCTCACCTCCATTATCCAGCTCAACTGGTTCCAGTCTCACATGTGCAAAAACATCCAGCAATTCTATAGGTGACTTCTCTTCTCACTCCCTCACTGATAATTTACGAACCAACAAAGAATCCATACATAGCACCAAAGAATCTGGTGCTATGTAATGAGGCGGGTAGAATCAGGGACCTTGCGGTGAAGGATCCTCTTGGGGAGAGTGATCATTGTATGGTGGAGTTTCTGGTGCAGATGGAGGAGGACAAAGTGGGTTCCCGGACACGTGTCCTTTGTTTGAACAGAGGGGAGTACAGTAGGACGAGAGAGGAATTGGCGAATGTGGACTGGGGGAGCGCGTTGGAAGGTAGGCCTGCTGAGGAGCGGTGGAGGATTTTTAAGGAGATCTTTCTTGGTGCTCAGCAGAAATTTATTCCGATGGTCAAAAAGGACCGTAGGAGGAGAGGTAATAAGCCGTGGATAACGAAGGAGGTGAAGGAAAGTGTTAAATTAAAAGCGGAGGCATTTAGAGTAGCTAAGAGTAGTGGGCGAGAAGAGGATTGGGAGAGGTTTAAATGTCAACAAAGATTGACAAAGAAATTGATAAAGGAGGGTAGGAGAAACTATGAAGCTGGGCTATTGCTTAATATAAAAAAGGATAGCAAGAGTTTTTATAAGTATATAAAAAGGAAGAGGCTGGCTAGGGTGAACGTTGGACCCTTAGAGGATGAGAAGGGGGACTTAGTGGTAGGGGATGGGGAAATGGCTGAGGTCTTGAATAACTTTTTTGTTTCGGTCTTCACGGAGGAGGATGTGAATAATTTGCCGGGTGTTAGAGATGGAAAGGTGGTAGGACTGGAGGGTCTCAATGACATTACTGTTACTAGAGAGGCGGTGCTCGACAGACTGGAGGGGCTGATTGTGGACAAGTCCCCAGGACCGGATGGAATGCATCTGACGGTTCTGAAAGAAATGGCGGAGGTGATAGTGGATGCCTTGGTGGTTATTTTCCAGACGTCGCTGGATTCCGGGGAAGTGCCGGAAGATTGGAAAGCGGCTAATGTTACGCCGTTGTTTAAGAAGGGTGCCAGGCAAAAGGCGGGGAATTATAAGCCGGTTAGTTTGACGTCTGTTGTAGGTAAAATGTTAGAATCCGTCATCAAGGAGGAAATAGCGAGGCATCTTGAGGGGAATTGCTTGATAGAGCAGACGCAGCACGGTTTTGTTAAGGGGAAGTCGTGTCTGACAAATTTACTGGAGTTCTATGAGGATGTGTCTAGGGCGGTGGATAGAGGAGAGCCGGTGGATGTGGTCTTTCTTGATTTTCAGAAGGCGTTTGACAAGGTACCTCACAAGAGGTTATTGCAGAACGTCAGGGGACATGGAGTTGGGGGTAGAGTGTTAGCGTGGATAGAGGACTGGTTGTCAAATAGGAGGCAGAGAGTGGGGGTCAATGGGTGCTATTCGGATTGGCGGTTGGTGACTAGTGGAGTGCCCCAGGGGTCGGTGCTGGGGCCTCAGCTATTTACCATTTATATAGATGATCTGGAGGAGGGAACCAAGTGTATGGTGTCGAAATTTGCTGATGACACCAAGATTGGTGGAACGGCAAATTGCGCGGAGGGTGTGGAGAGTCTGCAGAAGGATCTAGATAGGCTGGGCGAATGGGCCAGGAACTGGCAAATGGAATTTAATGTTGGCAAGTGCGAGGTGGTCCACTTTGGTAGGAATAATGGTAGGAAGGATTATTACTTACGTGGAGAAAAACTGCAGCAGGCGATGGTGCAGAGGGACCTCGGGGTCCTTGTGCATGAGTCGCAAAAACCCAGCTTGCAGGTGCAGCAGGTGGTCAGGAAGGCGAATGGGATGCTGGCCTTCATAGCGAGGGGGATTGAATATAGAAGTAGGGAGGTCTTGCTGCAGCTGTGTTCGGCATTGGTGAGGCCGCAGCTGGAGTAGTGTGTACAGTTTTGGGTGCCGTACTTACGCAAGGATATTTTGGCCTTGGAGGGAGTGCAGAGAAGGTTTACTAGGCTGATGCCGGAGTTGAGGGGGTTGAGCTATGAGGAGAGGCTGAATAAACTAGGCTTGTACTCGTTAGAGTTTAGAAGAATGAGGGGAGATCTCATTGAGACATATAAGATGATGAATGGGATGGATAGGATAGAGGTGGAGAGGCTCTTCCCGCTCAGAAAGGACAGTAGGACTAGGGGACACAGCCTCAAGATAAAGGGGGGGCGGTTTAGAACGGAGTTGAGGAGGAACTTCTTCACTCAAAGGGTGATGAATCTCTGGAATTCTCTGCCCGTTGAAGTGACGGAGGCTGCCTCGCTAAATATTTTTAAGACGCGGGTTGATGGGTTTTGATAAGCAAGGGGATTAAGGGTTATGGGGAGAGGGCGGGAATGTGGAACTGAGCCACGACAGATCAGCCATGATCTTATTGAATGGCGGGGCAGGCTCGAAGGGCCAGATGGCCTACTCCTGCTCCTATTTCTTACGTTCTTATGTTCATTCTTGGTTCTCTCCTCTTCCTCTTTGACTTGCTGACAGTATCCTCAGACTTGTGGCTCTGCTTCATATGAAAATCAACAAAGCTTTGCCAACTTTACTATGTCAGTACCTCCCTCCACCGTCACTATGCTGTCTAACTCATGTCTGACATCTAATCTTGGATGAGGTGCAATACCCTCCCCTCCCAAGCCATTGTCTCAGGATGAATCAGACTGTTCATAACTTTGGAGTCTTATTCTATCAGTATATGCTCAATATCCAAACCCATACCTTCCCCATTACAAGAACCAGCTACTTTCACCTCTGTAACATCATGTCCCCCGTTCATAAGTCAGCTCACTTGCTGCTAAAATGCTCACACACGACTGCCACCTCTAGTCCTGACCACTCCCATACTCTCAGAGTCATTGACGTATACAACACCTGGTCCATAGCCAAGTATGCCTCAGCTGGTCTCCCATTCTCCATCCTCGGTAAAGTGCAGCAAATCTAAATCTGATCACCATTAGGTCAGATGGTGATGGTGGCATTATGTTAAAAGTACTATTAAATGCAAGTTGTTATTGCAGACATATTTGCACCATTACAAGTTTCTTCAACAAGGGGGCATAATCTTAGAATTATAGTTAGACCTTTCAGGAGTGAAATCAAGAAGGACTTCTTCTGCTGACAGTAGTGGAAATCTGTATCTAGTTCCCCAAAACATTGTGAACTCTAGGACAACTGCAATTTTTAAGAATGAAAGATAGATTTCTATTAGATTGTTCCATTCTGTTGCAACATGTGTAAATAAAATGGAGGCGAGACACACATCAGTCGTAGCCTAATAGGTTCAAAGGGCTAAGTGGCCTACACCAGTTCCAGCAACTCACCATGGTTCCTTGGACATTTCCTTCCAAACCCGCAATGTTTACCACCAAGAAGGGCAAGGGCAGCAGATGCATAGGAACACTACCATTGGCAAGTTCCCCCCATGCCACACCCTACACCGTGATTTGGAACTATATCACCTCTCCTTCACTGTCATTAGATCAAATGTCTGGAATTCCCTTCTCAACAGCACTGTGGGTGTACCTGCATCAGTTCAAGAAGGTGGCAGCTGACCACCACCTTCAAAGGAAATTGGGGAAGGGAGAAACGGCTGCATCTTGTGAAGGAAAACATATTTCTCATCAGAATGTGACATAATGACAGTGCATTTTGGGGAGGAGCTGAAAAGTATGTTCAACTCCCAACCACAAAGGATACAAGGTTGAGCCTTGATGCTGTCCTGTTCACTTACTTCACATCATGTAAATTTTCAGCCAAGCCTTTCAATACAGCACCCTTATTGTGTGATCTTGCACCTCAGGGTGAAGGAAAAACTGACTTCATCTAAATCTGCCTTTTGCACTGAATGAGAAGTGGATTGACATTGACAGCAGCACCCTTTAGGATGGAGGGGGTGGTGGCGGTGATACACAGCCTAGAAAATCATTTATTTCAGTTGAAAAGCACAACAACTCCAATAACGTTTCTCAAATTCAGCAGAGTTCATTTACCAAAAATGCATATTTGTCCAGTATTACAGACGATACTTAATCACTATAATCTGTGCTGGTTATCCACTTTTATTGCTTTCATAAAAAGGCTGCTGGCAAGAGGCTGAAGGTGAATTTAGTTAGATTTAAAAGGAAATGCTGCCATAAAACGGTTACAGTTTCACGCTAGTCTCTGCAGCTCTACCATTAACTTAGAAAGAGGTCCCATTTTTCTAGGATTATGCCATCGCACCACACCAGAGCTCCAATTTGTTACACGGCTTCATTCCTGGATGTTACTCTCCTGCACAGTAAGTTAATTAAATCATTTCCAGAAGGAGCAAAGCAGAGGCAAGAGGTTCAGAGTTAAAAATGTGCACTCACACCCCTCCTGACACCATCAGCCACCATGATTCCCCAGCCAGCCTGACAAGATGTCTGCAATGGAAATGCTGCAAAAATGAAACCTCCCCTCCTGCAAATACAATTCAGACAGGAACAGGAGAAACTCTCTCAAGACAAACCTACAGCTGTTGAAACTCAAAATAATTAATTTCTGGAACTGCATTAAGAATCGATTAAAATGGGGTAAACATTTTGTGGTAAGCAATTTGCTCTTCTGGATTTTGAACAAAAAAATAAAATTCCTGATCTTAATTCACTGGAAATGTTGTGACAAAATGAGATCGCAAACTTCTTAAAAAGGAAACTTAAGCTGTAACCAAATTCCCAATAAGCCTCTACAAGCAGAATCATGTGTATTATCAGTTGGCAGTGCACATCCTTAACCTTCTCCATAATAAAACTGTCTGTCACCTTCTCCACAATAATACCATGGCAAATTTTTGCAGTACAAATTAGCGTAGCACACAGAACCTTGACACTTTAACCGTTCGTGGGATGTGGGAGTCATTGGCAAGGGCAGCATTTATTATCCATCCCTAATTGCCTCCACCTTTCCTGAACCGCTGCAGCCCATGTGTTGGATACCTACACTGCCATTAGAATGGACTTCCAGGTGGTTACACCCAATGGTGAAGGAATGGCGAGATAGTTCCAAGTTGGGACAGTAAGTGATTTGGAAGGGAACTTGCAAGCAATGGCATTCCATGCACCTGCTGCTCTTGCTCTTCTAGGTGGTAGAAATTGCAGGTTTGGAAAATGCCAAAGAAACTTTGGTGAATTGCTGCAGTGGATCTTGTAGATAGTACACACTCTGCCAGAGCCAGGAGTAAATGTTTAAATGATGTATGGGGTTTTGTGCTGTATGGTGTTGTTGGAGTTACACTCACCCAGACAAATGAAAACCATTCCTATCACATTCCTGACATGTGCCCTTTAAGGGGTGAACAAGTCTGGGGAAATCAGCAGACAAGTTACTCTCTACAGAATTCCTAAGGTCTAACCCGCTCTTGTAGCCGGAGTATTTATATGGCCAGTCCAGTTCAGCTTCTGGTCAATGGTAAGCCTCAGGAGGTTAACAGTGAAGTTCAGTAAAGGTAATGCTATTGAATGTCAAGGGGGGGAAAATTGGTTAGATTGTCTTGTTAGAGATGGTCATTGCCTCATACTTCTACAATACAAACGCTACTTACCATTTAACAGCCCAAACCTGAATATTGCCCAAGTCTTTCTGCAGGTGGACAGACTGCTTCATGATGGGACTGAGCGCTATGCGACTATTTTAATAGATATTCTGTGTCGGAACATTACACCACTGCACCATGACAACGAATACAAACACAAAATAGGGAACCACAAACTAGGCTTTAGCCAACTCAACAAACCAAGTTCATTCTCAGAAATTGTACAGAAGAGGACACCACCACCTTTCACATTGAGGGCTTTCCATGACTGTCACCACTGCAAATTATACCAAAGAATAGTTTTTAATTTCCCTTAGTTTTATCCCCCTCTCAATGCATTTGCAGCACCAACGTGTTAAGAATAATAATTGAAGTAGAGGTAATCAAGACAGTCCTCAAGCCTGCTCTGCCAATCCATATTATCATGGCTGATTGCCGATCGCAATTCCAGTCTCCCAACAAATTCTCATATCCCTCAATTCAGTAAAGTGGCTAAACATAAGAACATAACATCTAGGAGCAGGATTAGGCCGTCTGACCCCTCGAGGTCATAGCTAATTTCCTTGTGGACTCAGCTCCACTTACCCACCCACTCACCATAACCCTTAATTCCTTTACTGTTGAAAAATGTATCTATCTTTGCCTTAAAAACATACAATCGGGTAGCCTCAACTGCTTCACAGAGCAGGGAATTCCACAGATTCACAATCCTTTGGGTGAAGAAGGTCCTCCACAACTCAGTCCTAAATCTGTTCCCTCTTATTTTGAGCCTATGCCTCCTCATTCTAGTTTCACTCACCAATGGAAACAACCTCCATTTTTCTATCTTATTTATTCTTCTCATATTTTTATATGTTTCTATAAGATCCCCACTCATTCTTCTGAATTCCATTGAGTATAGTCCCATCTACTCAGTCTCTCCTCATAAGCCAACTCTCTCAACTCCAGAATCTACCTAGTGAATCTCCTCTGCACCCCTTCCGGTGCCAGTATAGCCTTTCTCAAGTAAGGACACCAAAACTGTACACATTACTCCAAGCGTGGCCTCACCAGCACCTTATACAGCTGAAACACAACCTCCCTGTTTTTAAAACTCCATCCCTCTAGCAATGAAGGACAAAATTCCATTTGCCTTCTTAACTACCCACTGCACCTGCAAACCAACTTATTGCGATTCATGCACAAGTACAACCAGATCCCTCTGCACATCAGCATGCTGCAATATTTTACCATTTAAATAACAGTCCATTTTGCTGTTATTCTTACCACAATGGATGATCTCACATTTACCAACATTGCACTCCATCTGCCAGACTCTTGCCCACTCAAACTATCCATATCCTTTTCCAGACTTTCAGCATCCCCTGCACACTTTGCTCTACCACTCTTCTTAGTGATATCTGTGAATTTTGACACACTACACTTGGTCCTCAACTTCGAACTCATCTGTGTAAACTGTGAACAATTGCGGTCCCACACTGATCAAACATCCATCGCCTTTAGCCTGAAATATAAACAAGTAAACATCCATAGTATTTTAGTTCAAGAATTCCAAAAATTTCCAATCTGAGTGACAAATTTCCCATCTTAGTCCTTACAAGGTAAATGGTAGGACACTGAAGAGTGCAGTACAATAGAGGGATCTGGAATACAGATACATAATTCCCTAAAAGTGGTGTCACAGGTAGATAGGGTCGTAAGGAGTGCTTTTGGCACATTGGCCTTTATAAATCAAAGTATTGAGTATAAGAGTTGGAATGTTACAGTGAGGTTGTATAAGACATTGTGAGGCCGAATTTAGAGTATTATGTGCAGTTTTGGTCACCTAATTACAGGATATTAATAAGGTTGAAAGAGTGCAGAGAAGGTTTACAAGGATGTTGCCAGGACTTGAGAAACTGAGCTACAGAGAAAGGTTGAATGGGTTAGGACTTTATTCCCTGGATGTGTGGATTAGGTTGATTGGCTATGCTAAATTGACCATGAGTGTCAGGGGGATTAGGAGGGTAAATCTGTGGGTTTATGGGGATAGGACCTGGGTGAGATTATTGTTGGTGCAGGCTCGATGACCCAAAATGCCTCTTTCTGCACTGTCGATTCCATGGCCTTCAAAGCCCTCCAAACATCAACATTTAATAATCTCACGACTTAAAAAATGATCTGCTTTCCACAAAAGTGAATTACCTCACATTACTTTAAACTGTCCATTATATTAAAATGGCTACATCCTTTTGTATGCTCTTAATGTTCTCCTCGCAGCTTATTTTCCCACCTAGCTTTGCATCTTCAACAAATGCAAATACATTTCCAATGAGATAGATGAAGCGATCAAGTGTAAACAGCTGAGGAATCAGCTCTAATGCATGTGGCACCACACAAGTCCTAACCTACCTCTTGTAAAAGGACCTCTTTATTCTTACTGTTTTCTGTTCTTTAACTCATCTTCCATCCACACTGACAAATTGCTCAATTCCACAACTGTTTAACTTACATACCAACCTTTTGTGGCACTTTGTTGAATACCTTCTGAAAATCCAAATATATCACATCTACTCATTCCCTTTTTACCTACCACATTTCCTCTCCCCTACCTTTCTTGAATAGCGATATTGTTTTGCTGTAGTTCCAATAACAATGCTTTCAATTAACTGGGACTGTTTTGGAAATTTTAAAAGATCATAAAAATGCAAAATTATCCCAGCAGTTAGCTCTTTTAAAATCTTAGACCACTGGATCAGAAATAGGAATATAGCGCTGGTGAATGCATGGCTTAGGAGCTGGTGCAGGAGGGAGGGTTTGAGATTCCTGGATCACTGGGGCCATTTCTGATGAATGTGGGACCTGTACAAGCAGGACAGTCAATCGAACCAGAGTGCGACTAACATTCTTGCAGGTCGGTTTGCTAGTGTCATTGGGAGGAGTCTAAACTAATTTGGCAGGGGGAGGGGACATAGCATAATACAATGAAACAAATCAAGTCAGTGAGAGTACAGCTTTATTAAATTTCAAGGGAGTACGGTCAGGTTGGATAGCCTCTACTTTAATGCTCGGAGTATTGCAGATAAAACAGGTGAGTTAAGGGTGATGATTGACACGTGGAATTGTGATATAGTAGCCATCACAGAGACACGGTTAAGGAAGGGGCAAGATTGGCAGCTCAACATTCCAGGACATAGGGGGAATTCTCCAGCCTCTCAGCGCATGTTTCTCAGTAGCGGGAAGTGGCGCGGTGTTCGCTGGCAGCGGTTTGTCTGGCCCCGCCACTGTCTCTGCTCGTTGAAGTGGTGGAGGCTGCCTCGCTAAATATTTTTAAGAAGCGGGTTGATGGGTTCTTGATAAGAGAGGGGATTAAGGGTTATGGGGAGAGGGCAGGAAAGTGGAACTGAGCCACGACAGATCAGCCATGATCTTATTGAATGGCGGGGCAGGCTCGAAGGGCTAGATGGCCTACTCCTGCTCCTATTTCTTATGTCAATGGGATTTCCCACTGATATCACCCTATACCACCATGAAACCCACAAGAGGAGGTGTGCTGCCAGTGGGAGCGGAGGATCCCATCGGCGCAAAAGGCCAGAGAACTCCCCCCACAGAATCTTCAGGCAAGGCAGGGAAGGGAGTAAAAGAGGAGGAGACATTACATTATTAGTTAAGGAGTCAATTAATGCAGTAAGGAAAGATGATATCTTGGAGGGAGCATTGAATGAAGCTTTGTGGATACAGCTTAGGAATAAAAAAGAGGCAGCCACATTGTTGGATGTTTATTAAAGATCTGCCCAGATAGTCAGCAGGAAATTGAGGAGCAAATACTTACACAATTCACAGAGTTATGTAAAAATAAAAATAGCATAATTATATCAGGTGACTTCAATTTTCCCAACATAACTGGGATAGACATAATAGTAAAGGCTTGGATGGAGTGCATGTCTTGAAATATGTATAGGAGAACTTTTTAGGTCAATATCTAGAGACAATTAGAACAGCAAAGAGGGGATATGAGGAAGCTCTAGCTAGTAAAAGTAGGGCAAATCCTATGATATTCTAGAATATATCAATAGCAAGAGGATAACCAGGGAAAGAGTGGGACCCATTTGGGATCAAGAGGCAATCTGTGGATGGAGCCAGAGAACATTCCTAGAGTGTTGAATGAAAATTTCACATCTGTCTTCACAGAATAAGAACAAAGGTGCAGAACTCAGGGAGTGAGACTGCAAAGTTCTTCAGCAAATTGACATAGGGAAGGACAAGGTATTGGTGGTGTTGACAGGTTTAAAAGTGGACATAACATCAGGTCCGGATGAATTATGTTCCAAGCTACCGTGGGAGGCAATGATTGCAGGGGCTCTGATCCAAATGTTTATTTTCCTCTCTGGCCATGGGGGAGGTGTCAAACAACTGGAGAACAGCTAATGTGGTTCTGCTGTTTAAGAAGGGTTGTAGAGTCAAGCCAGGGAATTACAGACCAGCGAGTCTCATGTCAGTGTTAGTGAACTGACTGGAGAGAATTTTGAAAGACAGAATACTCTCCACCTGGAGAGACAAGGTTTCTTCACGGATGCTAACGTTATACTCCATCTGCCAGGTCCTCGCCCACTCACTCAGCCTATCCAGATCCCTCTGCAGACTTTCCACCCTCCATGCAATTTGCTTTTCCACTCATCTTCGTGTCATCAGCAAATTTTGCCACCCTACACTCAGCCCCCTCCTCCAGACCATCTATATAAATGGTAAAAAGCTGAGGCCCCAGCACCGATCCCTGCGGCACCCCACTAGTCACCAACTGCCAGCCAGAACAGCACCCATTGATACCAACTCTCTGCTTCCTATCAGACAGCCAATCCTCTATCCACGCTAACACCTTACCCCCAACTCCGTGCATCCTAACCTTCTGTAGCAACTTTTTATGAGGCACCTTATCAAACGTCTTTTGGAAATTTAAAAACACCACATCCACCGGTTCCCCTCTGTCTACCGCACTAGTCACATTCTCATAGAAATCCAATAACTTCATCAAACACGACTTCCCCTTAACGAATCCGTGCTGTGTCCGCTCAATCAAACCATTCTTTTTTAGGTGCCTCGCTATTTCTTCTTTGATGATGGATTCTAGCATTTTTCCAACTACAGATGGAGAGGCTCTTCCCGCTCAAAAAAGACACTAGGACTAGGGGGCACAGCCTCAAGATAAAGGGGGGGCATTTTAGAACGGAGTTGAGGAGGAACTTCTTCACTCAAAGGGTGGTGAATCTCTGGAATTCTCTACCCGTTGAAGTGGCGGAGGCTGCCTCGCTAAATATTTTCAAGAAGCGGGTTGATGGGTTTTTGATAAGAGAGGGGATTAAGGGTTATGGGTAGAGGGCCGGAAAGTGGAACTGAGCCACGACAGATCAGCCATGATCTTATTGAATGGCGGGGCAGGCTCGAAGGGCCAGATGGCCTACTCCTGCTCCTATTTCTTATGTTCTTATGTTAAACTAACCCGCCTATAATTCCCTGCCTTTTGTCTGCTACCTTTTTTAAACAGCAGCCGTTTTCCAATCTTCCGGCACTTCCCTGGAGTCCAGTGAATTTTGATAAATAGTTACTAAGGCATCCGCTATCACCAGTGCCATTTCTTTCAGAACCCTGGGATGCATTCCATCCGGTCTTGGGGACTTGTCCACCTTCAGTCCCATTAGTCTATCAAGCACTACCTCTCTAATCATAGTAATCGCATAACCAACCATTCTTAGAAACCTTATTGAAGCAGCTACTGCTCATGTGTCTGCCAATATGGAAGACATTACATATTGGAATGTCTTCCATATATATGGAAAACATACAGTTCTGCCTTCAGTTAATGCTCTGACATGAACATATGCTTATCAGCCTACTAAAGGGGTCATTGGATAATTTGCTCCTCCCTAATAGTATGAAAATCTACTGTTTCTATTTCTATCTTAACTGAGATCAGGAATCAAACCTGACAGTTCATTGGGCTACATCACTTGGATGAGATTATTTCCACATTCAACCAAGCATACAAAGCCTAATCAAAGCTGTGATATGAAAGCCATGCTATACTCTGTGCCAGTTTCCCCTGCTCCTGAGATTATAAAATAGGCAGATTTGGCAACAATGTGTAACAGAATGTGTGGAAGATTCATAACACCAGTTTTATGAAGTCATCTTTGCCCACTGCTGCTCAGTTCATCCCCAAAGTATAAGCAAGGCTCCTGGCAGTAATAAGTTTTTGTGACTTTGCCAATCGAAGTATGAGACCTCTGCTGATTTCGGGAAAATACTGCCATTATTAGCTGAGGCATAAAATATAAGGTTATGTTGGAGCTTTATAAAACACTAGTAAGACCACAACTGGAGTACCACGTGCAGCTCTGGTTATTGCACTATAAATGTGTTCCACGAGAGAGAGGACAGAGAAGATTTGAGAACGTTACCTTGCCTGGGCTATTTTAGTCACAAGGAAAAGATTAAAGAGGCTACAGACTTTTTCTTTGGCACAGAGGAGACTGAGGATAATCCAAACTTAAATATAAGAAATAATGAGGGACCGGATCGAGTGCATACGAAGTTCCTATTCATTTTTGGTTGAGAAGTCCATAACAACAATTTAGGATTAGAGGTAGGAAGTTCACAGGTGATTAGTAGGAATTTCTTTTTCACCTAGAGATGGTAAAGATCTGGAACTCAATCTGAAAGGATGGCAGAGGTACTTGGTGGATATACATTTGAAGAGCTTTAACATACAATGCTACTGACTAAGAGATAGAAAACAGGATTCGACTGAATGGCTGCCTGGATAGCTCCTTCTGTGCTATAAATTTCTATGACTGTCACTGCTGCATCCAACACCCACGTACTGAGATGTGACAACTAACAAATATAGGTGCTGCTCCTGAAGGCAGAGCATGTGCTCCTTTCTGCTGGTTACACTGCTCACTTGTACAGCCAGAAGTGCATTTTTGTCTCAACTCCCTGGCTTATAACTTGCTATTTTGCCAATAGTAAATTCACCTGATTCCACAGCAGCTTGAAAGGTGGAGAGGAGGGCAGAAATCAGTTAATTCTGCATAACCATTTAAGCTCTACGTAAAATAGGACATAAGGTTTGTATAAACTTCCTGGAGATCTGGGACGTCTAAAACAACAGTGCTCAAAGAGCAAATCAACAAGATAACTCCATTAAAACAACCTGTGTTCTACATTTTATCCAGCTGGAGATCTTACCTGGCCGTTGATATTAAAGGATGCTTCGTCCCAACCAATTTCCTGACATGAAGGGCAATGTTGCTCAGCTCATCACTCAGCAGACAGCGGAGACTCATGAAGGAGGTTGGATATCCAACAATCTTCTCCGCCTCAGACACCACCTTAGTCCAAGAGGAAGCAGATGTAGTGGAGTAAAGAGTTTGACTCCGGCAGAAAGCATCAGCCAGAATGGGGACGTATATCATTCTCCTCAGGCTCCGTAACATGCTGATGTGTCTAGATGTTTAATTCTATGCTAGGAAGCAGAATGCTCCTCCTGCATCCAGGCTGAACGTAGAGGAACACCAGATAAAGAAAGTCATCAGCTGTTCCTGACAAGACAAACATAACATTTGATTAATTTAATATCGTGTACATTTTGCTCCAGTTATTTTTTAAACTGAAACCACTCAATCGCTTGTTCACACTGGGGATTAAAAATCAAGATTCACAGATTAGAGACAGCATTAGATAGTTTTTCTGGTTCAGTGGTACGCGATGTACTCGGAAGTAGTCCCAATGTCTTATTTCTTTACTAAAGGCCTCAGTATAGCCAAAAATACTTTACTGGCAATAAAGTACATTAGAAGGCTAGTCTCTTTGGCAATGTAAGAAGATTTTAATGTAAATGATTAAGACTTCCCAATATCTATTTGTACAATAGTGTAATGTATGCAATAAAGATAGATCTGGCAGCTTCTGCAGAGAAAGTAACAAAGTTAACAGTTCAGATCTTTAATTTTTCAACAGAACTCATGGGTATGGGATGTAACAATTACACTTGTGACCTGATCTGAGTATTTGTGTCTTTTGCTTGTGCATTGCTTCTCAAAGGCAAATGAAAGAAACATCAAATATGACTTCAAAAATTGATAAGCTGTTTTATTCACACAATGAGATAAAAAAACCTGCAATACAGGTGTTATGACAGGACTCACTGTATCCACTCAACTTATCTTTTAAGATAATAATACAAAAGAAAAGACCACTTGAAACTTTCCCACTGGAGTCAACACTCTCACTTTCTCACTGCTTGTCTGTATTTTATTTCAATAATCGCTCTGGGCTGCCTGCCTGTGTTTGCTCTCTTGTTATTCAAACCTAGAAGAGGAAGGCCTCTAAACAGCATGTCCAACGCCATCTGTCAGCAATTCCAATCCATCTCCAACCTCCTTTCCTTGCCAAACTCCTTCAACATGTTGACTCCCATCAAATGCTTTTACCTCCATGCTTGATTCAATCCAGTTTTCTGCTTCTACAATGCACTTAAACATCCCTAATCAAAGGCAGTGATGACACACTGCAGTTATGACAGAACATGAATATTTCCTTAATCTTTCTGAACACTGAGTCAACCACACAATCCTCTTCCAGCAGTTTGTCAGTTTCGTGCTCAAATGGTGATTTCTTTGTTTAAGTTTTAAGATCATTTATTAGTGTCACAAGTGGGCTTACATTAACACCAGGAAATCCCATGGTCAACACATTCCAGCACCTGTTTGGGTTCAGTGAGGGAGAATTGAGCATGGCCAATGCACCTAACCAGCATGTCTTTTGGATTGTGGGAGGAAACCAGAGCACTCGGAGGAAACCCACACAGGTATAAGGGGGAACATGCAAACTCCACACAGACAGTGACCCAAGCCAGAAATCGAATCAAACCTGGTGCAGCACACTTACACAATCCTATCCTAAACATCAAATAATGTTTTCTCCTCCTGTCTCACAGCATTACTTTTGGAATCCCCCAGTTATCTATCTTGAATTGGGATACAAAGAATCAGAGTAGTTTATTTGCAGTAAGAGTTACAGTGTCACTACTGGCAAGATTGAAGTTACAGGCTAGCAAGGCAGTTTCCATTGTAAACATGGTCACAGAAATGTATAATGAAGAAAGTTGACAATGTCCACAGAGACCTAATATTTTAATATGTTATAGAACCACACAGTCAGAGGTTTACAGCATGGAAACAGGCCCTTCTGCCCAAATTGTTCATGCCGCCCCTTTTTTAACCACTAAGGTAGTCCCAATTGCCCATATCCCTCTATACCCATGTAATTGTCTAAATGCTTTATAAAAGACAAAATTGTACCAGCCTCTATCACTAGTTCAGGCAGTTTGTTCCAGACACTCATCACCCTCTGAAAAAATTGTCCCTCTGGACCCTTTTGTACCTCTCCCCGTCACCTTAAACCTATGCCCTCTAGTTTTAGACTTGCCTATCTAGCTGATCTATGTCCCTCATTATTTTAAAGTCCTCTATATAGTCACCCCAAGCCTCCTACGTTCCAGGGAAAAAAGTCCCAGTCTATCCAGCCTCTCCTTATAATTCAAACCATCAAGTCCCAGTACTATCCTAGTAAATCTTCTCTGCACTCTTTCTAGTTTAATAATATCTTTTCTATAATAAGGTGACCAGAACTGTACACAATTATAGATGAAGGGAGGTCATTTACCACTGAGTCTAACATTGTTACTTTATTTTACCTCTCTCCACTACACTACTTAGCATTTTTTAAGATGCATTGCTGTTTAGCGACAACCCTGGCCTCTCATTGCCCCGAACTTCACACATAGCGCAGCTTTTCTCCTCCTGCACCAGCCAGCCCGCCTGGCCAGACTTGCAGAAGGGGATTATAGAGGAATCCCCTCTGTAACAGGAGAGGTCCGTATGTGCTAACAACTGGGGGTGGGTGAGCACCAGATGCTGGCCTGTCCACTTTGGATAGTTTTACTGAATGTGTCCAAACACTCCACATGAAGCAAACACAAACTCTGCCCGCGCAGCGCTCTCTCGGGGCATTTGGAGTTTAGACTCTGAGACGTGGTGATTTGTTTCTCTGTCTGTCAGAACAAAACAACCCCTGGTCTTTTCCTACCCCCGCCCCTGCTGCTATGCACACAAGTGCGGGTCTCTCCTCCCTCCGAGCCAGTGTCCAGGCTCCTGCCGCTCGCCTCAGTCTGTTTTCTGACAGCCGGAGGAGCGCAAAATTACCTCGAGCTGGGCGCCGCCATATTGTGCAATCCACAATACGGCACATCGCAAAGATCACCCGGGGAGGCCACGACCCGGCGGTAAAGTGTGGGGCGCCGGCTGTAACCATAGAGACGGCGCCCAACGGCCGGGCAGCTGCGCGCATCCGCACTAACCGGCACCGTCGCTGCAGGCGCCTCCAGGGTGTCAGTTACTTTGATTGACGGCTCCTCCCCACTGATTTCACATTTAGATTATTTCCTTTCAGTCTAATGTTATTTTTATATATTTTTGAACCTTTTTTTGAAATATTGATCACAGCTTCGGGGGGAAAAAGCATGAAGTATCACTTTATTTGGAAAATGAGGCAGACTGAAGAATGGGGTGATCAGAAAATTTAAATACTCAATAAACTTGACAGTAAAGAGATAACTGATCATGAAGATCAGCAGGCCATCATTTCGAAGGTGGTAGAACCGGAATGGAAAAGAAAATACTACAGCTGCTAGGAATCTAAAGTGAAAACAGAAATTACTGGAGGAAATACTCAGCAGCTCTGGCAGCATCTGCGGAGAGAAACAGAGTTAACATTTCAGGTCTACCCTTCTGCAGAACTTTTTTGATTTGATTTATTATTGTCGCATGTATTAGTATACAGTGAAGAGTATTGTTTCTTGCTGCTACACACACAGAACATACTGTACATAAAGAAGGGAAGGCGAGAGTGCAGAGCGTAGTGTTACAGTCATAGTGTACATTTAAATAATATTGGAGAATCATTTTCCGTGCTGCAGAAGTCTTTCATAATGACTCGGGACAAACGGGAAGTCTGAAACAAAAACAAGATAAAGGGTTCAATTCTGCTCTCAGGTGTCTATGCAGAGTCTCCCAGTGTCTACGTGGGTTTCCTCCCACACTCCAAAGATGTGCAGGTTAGTTGGATTGACCATGCTAAATTGCCCCTTTGTGTCAAGAGGACTAGCAGGGTAAGTACATGGGGTTACGGGGATAGGGCCTCAGTGGGCTGTTGTCGGTGCAGGTTTGATAGGCCAAATGGCCTCCTTCTGCTCTGTAGGGATTCAATGATTCCATGAAAATGCTGCCTAAACTTAGCAGGTCTGGCGACATTTATGGAGAAAAACATAGTTAACGTTTCAAGTCCATATGACTTCTTCAGAGCTGGAAATCTGAATGGAATAAGCTTGAATTAAAAAAAATCTTAAAGCATGTAATATCCTTAACTTCTTTACTTCACCTAACAGGAATCATTGAATGATACATTTTAAAGGACCATTTAGCCCACCATACCTGTGCTGCTTTTTGAAAGATTTGTTCAATTACTCCCACTCTTCTGCTGTTTTCCCATAGTTCTGCAAATTTTCCACTTCAAATATATCTTTTGGATGTTATTGAATCTGCTTTCACCATCCAGTTGTGCAAAACAATCTACATCAAAATGACTTTCTGTGTAAATTTTTTTTTCTCAGGTCACCTTTTTTCCATTTACTTTAAATCTGTGATGTCTGGTTAATGGCCTTTCTGATGTGGAGATACCGGCATTGGACTGGGGTAAACACAGTAAGAAGTCTCACAACACCATGTTAAAGTCCAACAGGTTTATTTGGTAGTAAATGCCACTAGCTTTTGGAACACTGTTCCTTCATCAGGTGATGAAGGTTCACCTGATAAAGGAATAGGTGAATGGAGAGTTCAAAACTCTCCATTCACCTGACGAAGGAACAGCGTTCCAAAAGCTAGTGGCATTTACTACCAAATAAACCTGTTGGACTTAAACCTGGTGTTGTGAGATTTCTTACTGTAATGGCCTTTCTACCAATATAAATTGTTTCTCCTTGTTTTCTCTCTAATTTTGAATGCCTCTATCAAACCCCCTCTCCTCTAAGGAGGACGACACCAGCTCTCCATATAACTGAAAACTTCTCTGAAAGTTGACAGCGATGGCTCAGTTGGAAGCATTCTCACCTCTAAGATACAAGATTCAGATTTTATGTTCAGGACTTGAGCAAATAAGTCTATGCTGATGCTCCAGTGCAATACTGATGAAATGCAGTGTTGATAGAGGTGGCACCTTTTGGATGTTGTTTTAATTTGAGGCCCTACATGCCTTCTGAGGTGGGTGTTAAAGATTGCATGGCACTACTTTGAAAAGAACGTGGGAGTTATCCTTGGTATCCTGGACAACATCCCCAATCAACAATACAAAAACAGATTATGAAATTGTTATTATATTGCTATTTGTAGGAGTTTGCTGTATGCAAATTAGTTGCTGCATTTCTGACTACAGTGGCTATAAAGGGCTTTGAGATGTCAGGTGGTCATTGAAGACACCATATAAGTACAAGATTTTTCTTCTTCCAGTCTGAAAAACAACCATTCACCATGATTCTGTTTTTTAACTCTTGGACAATTTGGTTTTAATTGCATGAATTTTTATTCTCCCAACAACACGATATGTGGTACTTTATCAAATGCCTTTTGGAAATCCACATATATAATACCAAATGCACAACCCTCATCAGCTCTTCATTACTTCATTAAAGAACTCAATCATGAACTCAAAAACTAATTATTTCGTTAAAGAACTCAAAGATAATGTGCTCGTAATAAATTCATGTCGGTTATCATTCATGAACCCATATTTTTCCCAAGTATCAATTTTTTCCCCACATTAATGTCGTCAAAATTTCACTACCATCAACATTAGGTGAACTGGCCAATAATTGCATGATTTATCTCTCCTTTTTTGAACAGGGTTGTGATATTCACAATCCTCCAGTCGTCTGGCACCACTCACGTGTCTGAGGAAGATTTGGAAGGATAATTGAAAGATTGGAAGAGCTTCTGCAATTTCCACCCTTATTCCCTCAGCAACCTTGGGTGTATTCCATCACTCAAGGTGATCTTTCTACTTAGGCACTGCCAACATTTTAAGCAACTCCTCTTTATTTTTACCCAATTTCTCTACCACTTCCTCCTTTATACTGACATTGGTAGAAGCTCCATCTTTAATGAAGTATTAATTTAGTACCTCAAAAGGATAATTTTATGAGTGGTGTCAGGGAAAAAAATATTTTGTTCTGGATTGTCTTGCATGCTGTGACATTTTGACTCCACAGCACGTCCCTTCTTTTTTCTTCCATGCAGGTTTTCTATCTGGAAGCATGCCTGATTGGCAGGCTTGTTCTGGAGCAGATGGCAGTTAAGGAGCAGGCAGGCAAACCACAGATGACTAATTGTGTGTGCATGGGGGAATCCCAATCATGGGTTAGGATGGTCACCAGGGAGAAAGTAAAGTTGAGGGCCAGTGGGCTGATCTCCAGATTCTGAGGGTGACACCAATCCTGGTTGGGAAAGGGTGGGGATGCCAGAAACTGGTTACCGATCCCTGGAAGTGATCTGATATTGATGGGGTATGGCTAGGAGCACCTAATAACATGGCAGGAGTTCTCAGCTTGATCGCAAAGAGGCCTTATCATGGTGTGAGAAGATCTTTGAATCTTGATCAGAAGCAGTACTGTAAAGACATTGACATTTTCCATGAAGCAATTTTCACCCTCTTTACGCTGCCAGGTTTCACAAGGTGCAAGAATCTTGATGAGGCATAGTTAAATTAGGGAAGATGCATTGAATATGAGATGCACGTAAATGGACAACCCATTTCCTGGGAGCAGGTTGCTTTGGTTCTAAGTCATCAGATTCCTTTTCAACTGCTGAAATTTCCCCTCCTTCAGTTGAATATTTTTACATTCAATTTTCCTTTGTCCCTTTTTATAATTGGTCTGATGCCAATTATATTTTTGCCAATTTTTACCAAACATTTAGGGAGGCAATGGCCTTGTGGTATTATCGCTAGGCTATTAATCCAGAAACTCAGCTAATGTTCTGGGGACCCAGGTTTGAATCAGATGGTGGAATTTTAATTCAGTAAAAATTATCTGGAATTACGAATGTACCGTTGACCATGAAATCACTGTCAGTTGTCAGAAAAATCCATCTGCTTCACTAATGACCTTTAGGAAAGGAAATCTGCCTGGTCTGGCATACATGTGACTCCAGAGCCACAGCAATGTGGTTTACTCTCAATTGCCTTCTGAAATGGCCTAGCAAGCCATTAAAATTTCAAGGGCAACTAGGAATGGGCAGTAAATGCTGGCCAGCCAGCGATGCCCATGTACCACAAATGAATTGAAAAACAAGCACTGTTGCAGTGAAACATACTCCACTTGCTACCACTTCATTTGCCAGAACACAATCCAGACTGCTTTCTCCTTCCACAATAAAAACAGAAAATGCTGTAAAATCTCAACAGATCTGACAGTATCTGAAGGATGGGAATAGAGCCAACGTTTCAGATTGGTATAGAGGGTTTTGGGTCAAATGTGGGCAATTGGGACTAGCTTAATGGTAAAAATTGGGCAGCATGGAAAAGTTGGGCTGAAGGCTCTATCCACAGTATTTTGCTTTTATTTGCTTTCTTCCTTGTTCTTTTATAAATATACTGATCAAGGAATTCTTTGACAATATTACATGTGCGGTGGACAATGGGGAAGCTGTGGATGTGGTGTATCTGGATTTCCAGAAGGCATTTGACAAGGTACTGCACCGAAGATTGCTACATAAGATAAAGGTGCACAGTGTTACAGGTAATGTGTTACCATGGATAGAGGATTGGTTAACTAACAGAAAGCAAAAAGTGGGGGTAAATAGGTGTTTTTCTGATTGGTGATCAGTGACTAATTGTGTGTCACAGGGATCAGTGTTGGGACCGCAATTGTTTATGATTTACATAGATGATTTGGAGTTGGGGACCAAGTGTAGTGTGTCAAAATTCGCAGAAGACACTAAGATGGGTGGCAGAGCAAAGTGTGCAGAGGACACAAAGTCTGCAAAGGGACATAGATAGTCTAAGTGAGTGGGCGAGGGTCTGGAAGATGGAATACAATGTTGGTAAATGTGAGGTCATCCATTTTGGTAGGAATAACAACAAAATGGACTATTATTTAAATGGTAAAACAATTGCAGTATGCTGCTGTGGATGTCCTTGTGCAGGAATCTCAAGGATTTGGTTTGCAGATGCAGCAGGTAATTAAGAAGGCAAATGGAATTTTGTCCTTTATCGCTAGTGGGATGGAGTTTAAAAACAGTGAGGTTGTGTTGCAACAGTATAAGGCATTGGTGAGGCTACACCTGGAATACTGTGTACAGTTTTGGACTCTTTACTTGAGAAAGGATACATTGGCATTGGAGGGGGTGCAGAGGAGGTTCACTAGATTGATTTTGGAGTTGACAGGGTTGGCTTATGAGGAGAGACTGAATAGACTGGGGCTATACTCATTCGAATTCAGAAGAATGAGGGGAGATCTTACAGAAACATATAAGATTATGAAGGGAATAGATAAGATATAAGGAGGGGAAGTTATTTCCACTGGCAGGTGAAACTAGAACTAGGGGGCATGGCCTCAAAATAAGGAGAAGCAGATTTAGGACTGAGTTGAGGAGGAACTGCTTCACATCAAGGGTTGTGAATCTGTGAAATTTCCTGCCCAGTGAAGTAGTTGAGGCTACCTCATTGAATGTTTTTAAGGCAAGGATAGATAAATTTTTGAACAGTAAAGAAATTAAGGGTTATGGTGAGTGGGTGGTTAAGTGGAGCTGAGTCCACAAAAAGATCAGCCATGACTTATTGAATGGCAGAGCAGGCTCGAGGCACCAGATGGCCTACTCCTGCTCCTAGTTCTTATGTTCTAATATGTACTCGTATGTTTATGAATACTTTTATTCTGTGTATTTTTACCTTTCCTATCTATCTTGAATACATTGTAGCCAGGAATATTTGTGCAGGTTACCATTATTGTACCTTAACATAATTCCATTTGGCTACTTGTGTCTATAGCTCACCATCCTCATTCAGCAAGGCCCCTGCATTCACGCATAGAACTCCAAACAATCTTAATATGCATCACATATCCGCCTCTATCTGATCTCTCCTAATTCCAAATACTCTTTATTCTCATGTTTTTATCCCTCCCAGAAATCAGGAGCAGGGATAGGCCATTCAGCTCTCAAGTCTGTTCCACCATTCAATAAGAACATGGCTGATCTGATTGTGGACTCAACTCCACATTCTGCTGACTCTCTGATAAACTTTGACTATTTATTTGTCAAAAAAAGTTGGGATGATTAAAAATGGCATTATGGTAAATCTGAAGGCTTTGAACCTCAATGCACAAAGCATTCAGAATAAGGTAGACAAACTGACAATGCAAATCATGGTAAGTGGATATGATGTCATAGCCATGACAGAGATACATGCAAAACATGTGGATGCTGCAATCTGAAACAAAAACAGAAAATGCTGACAGTATCTGTGAGAGAGAATAGAGTCAATGTTTCTAGTCAGGATGATCTTTCACCAGAGCTCAGACATTTTGGAAATATAAATATTTAAATCACCTTCATGCCCAGATCATGCAAGCAAAAAGGGGCCAGGAAGATGGCTTTCAGCGCGGGACTGGTTCACGTCCAATAGACGAGCACAGCAGGCCAGAAAGATCACCTCCATGGAGTGCCTTACGGGTAGTTTTCTCATGCCATATGTCATGCAGCCAATCAGGGAACAGGCTTGGATCTAGCAATGGGTAACGAGGCAGGTTGAATAAATGACCACAGAGTAAAAGATATCCTAGGAAGTAGTGCATAACATGATAGAATTTAATAGTCATCTTGAGAGTGAGAAACCTGGGTCAGAAACAACTGTGTTTAACTTAAATAAAGGAATTATAATGAAATGTGAATAGGATTATCTTAGGATTAATAATGTTCCTTACGGTTCCACCACCAAAGCGAGACACCATGCAGGACTCGTATTAGTAGTTACAGAAACACCGGTCTATCCGGCCTATGAGCGGCACAATAGCACAGTGGTTTTCAGAGCTCCAGGGACCTGGGTTCAATTCCCGGCTTGGGTCACTGTCTGTGTAGAGTTTGCACAATCTCCTCGTATGTGCGTGGGTTTCCTCCAGGTGCTCCGGTTTCCTCCCATAGTGCAAAGATGTGCAGGTTAAGTTGATTGGCCATGCTAAAAAAAAATGCCCCTTAGAGTCCTGAGATGCATAAGTTAGAGCGATTAGTGGATAAATATGTAGGGATATGCTGGTAGGGCCTGGGTGGGATTGTGGTCAGTGCAGACTTGATGGGCCAAATGGCCTCTTTGTGCACTGTAGGGTTTCTATGATTCTATGATAATTCTATCTCTCTAACAATCAAATCCTTTATGACCACTGTATATCTACATTTGAAGGGTTCTGGAGGGCTAGCAAGAGAGTGGAGTTGAGGCCAAGGTGAGATCAGCCGTGATTGTATTGAATGACAGGGCAGGTTCAAGGGGCTGAATTGCCTAATCTTGCTCCTAATTCTTATGCACTTTGCTGTGCTCCTTGTACAGCCCTGGTGTCGTGGATGTGTTCCAAACAGCACTCCTCCAAGATATCATCACCCTCACCAGTCTTCAGCACTGCCAACCTTCCTGACAGTGCCAGACTCCCAAAAGTTTCCTCCTCTGCCAGCCAACCACCCACTTAATATCCTCCTGAACTCTCTCTAACCATGCAGTACCCATCCCTCAAAGGTGTGCTGCAGGAAATTCTCAGATTTTTACATTAAATGCCCCACACAGCATAGGAATTGCAGACAACAGGTCTCAGCTGTCCCATCATTTTCTGTAGTACATGCTGGCCAACCTGCTGAGCTCTACCCTTCAATATTTCCTTTACATAGGATGAACATGGTCATGAAATCCCAGTTCAAAAGAGAACATAAGCAGAAAGTAAACTGAGCAAGTCAAGTCTGACAAACTTGCATTCAGAAAAACAGCAGAAGTTGAAGAGTACTGAAAGGAAATTAAAAGTAGTTGGGATTTTTCAGTGTAGGAATCAAGTTTGATTAATTTCAACTGTGTAGAGCAGGTTCACAGCAAATGTGAAATGCTTGACCAGCTCATTCATCCCTTTATTCAAATTACTTTGACCATATGATGAAGGCTGACCCGCCCTGGTGTAGGTTCCTGCCTCAAAAATGCAACCAGGCTTTGACAGAGTTGTTCAGTGTTACCATGATTAAAAGCCTAAAATCTCATCAAATGAGGCAATTATACTGTAAACTAAAATTGTGTACCTTTAGAAATGATCTAAATGTACATTTCTGAGCAACATGACATTTTCTTCTATCACAAACTATAAAGGGAAATGTTTCAAACCTCTGCCTGAATTGTTTCTCTTTTTCCATCCTCCTTTATCTCAGTTTCTATCAGTATCTGTTTACATTCCACCCTTTTGCCAATAAACCATTACTATTTCTCTTCAGGTGGATTTTAACTATTCATAACCGCAAACTACATTATAGATTTGAGAATATTTAAAATTAATTTCAGGAATATTTTTAACCACACAAATGTGTTTCTAACAATTTTTAAAATTTTCTTTTGACATTAGTTTGACTTTCCAATCACTGAACGCTTTCTGGAACTTCATCACTCACTCAGGAGACATAACTTGTGAATGAATTCAAAAACTGAGCAACCCAAATCAAGGCAGTAGACTCAAAAGCCAAAGCTTTGATGGTGAAAAAGAAGCATTGGGTCCTTTATACAGACTGTCAAATCATTTTTTTTTGCAGTCACAGCAATATTGCTGACAACAGAGGATTGTATAGGTCATCCTGTCAAAAAAAATTAACATATATGCAAAAAAAGGGCCTCAAACTGGAGTACATTGTAGAACAGCCACTAATACCTATACAAAGATTGCACAAGCTAAATCTGGCAACACATCAGAATGAAGAATAATCCATCAACACATACAGTACACATTAAAGGAGGCCATTTAACTGATGCTTCCAACTGGGGACAAATCTGGAGACAGCCAAACCTGAAACAAAAAAAAATCTAGCTGATTGTACGTCATACCCAGCAGAAGTGACTTCTATCCAGGTCAGGTGGCGTTTTGCAAGTAACCTAGAATCATAGAATTCCTACAGTGCAGAAGCAGGCCATTCGGCCCATTGAGTCTGCATCGACATAACCCCACCCAGGTCCTATTCCCATAATCCCAAATATTTACCCTGCTAATCCTCCTGACACTAGGGTCAATTTAACAGGGCCAATCAACCTAACCCGCACATCTTTGGACTGTGGCTGGAAACTGGAACACCTGGAGGAAAGGCACACAGACACAGGGAGAATGTGCGAACTCCACACAGACAGTGACTCAAGTCCGGAATTGAAACTGGGTCCCTGGCGCTGTGAGGCAGCAGTGCCAACCATTGTGCCACTGTGCTGCCCCTACTTCAGGTTAGAAACTGAAGATGATATAGAAACCCAAATGTCAAGCTTTATGAATCTGACAATAACCTATAAGATAAATAATACTTCCCAAAAGGTGGAAGTTGCATTTTTTACACACATAAAAGAGGGGCAAGACGGGGAGTTCTTGCGACATAGTGGTAGCATCCCTACTCTGAGACAGAAACTCTGGGTTCAAGTCCCAGTTCAGGACTCGATGGCCACAGAAGGTGTGTTGGTAACGGGGCCAAACAAGTTGTTTATCAGCCTGTTGGCAGGCAGTAAGGAGTGAGAGACAGTTTCCTGGTCAGTCATATTGCAGAAGACAACAGCAAATCACTGTAGTACTCTGCCAGTTCATAATCATTGATCAATCCAATGGAAGTTCATGGCTGCCAATGCCCTCTTATGGCATGGTATCTGGAGGAGGAGGGTAGGATGAGGGCTTTAAACAGGGAAAAAGTTCCCTTCTTCTATTTCTTTTTGGACCTAATGTTCCATCAGTTTGGTTGCAGCCAAAGCTGACAAACAAGATAAGAATGTTGAATTCCAGCATATCATGTGGGACAATTTATTATCCTTTTGATGGCTATCATCATCATCAATGTGCTGTAACTGAAGGCAGGTCTTTAGCTCATTGTCTGCTGATGCTTCATCCTGAACCATTTTCTCAGCAGTTTTTGACAGTGGTGGTTTGCCATTGCCTTCCACTCTCATGGGCAGGGCAAAGCAGGCAGATCCCAAGTTTACTTCAGCTAGAACAGGAGTCAGACCTGTGCTGTTGGCATAATTCTGTACCATACATTAGTCATTTGTCCAGCTGAGCTAACCAGCCCATAGTTATTCATACAAACAGAAATTTGTACAAACCAGTGATTAAGGATCTCAGCCAGCTCTCTTCAAAACAAATAGAACAGCTCCATTGAATTTGGAAGTTGATTAACTTACTTTAGAAATGTAACAGTTTTGCTACCTTTCCTTGAGCAGGTTTTGCTACCTCCTTCATAGATACTTTTAAAATGATTATTGCAATTTGCTTTGATGGCTTGAGAAATCCCACAAGTTAGAATCTAGTAAAATAAAAAGTTAACATACTGTGTTCTTGGCTTTACATGGAGAATGATAAACCAAAAGTCTTTGTGCTACAACCCAAATTAATGACTTGACTCCATGGTCTAACTCCTATGTATTTCTATGTATAATGCTCTTGCGGTTATCAGTCCCCTGCATATTCCAGAGCAAATATTATGAGACCCAGAATGTCATTTCAGATGTCAAGAAATTTCACTCCAATTGTAATAGGCAAATTATTACTTAGTTCCTGTCCATATTATGTGTTCATGTGTTAAAAGCACAGAAGACTTTAAAGCTTGTTACTACTGGCGAGAGGAAGCCAGTTTGTGAGACACAGGGAAATGAATTGCCAAGAGATTCACCATGAGGTGGAAAACTGTGCAATTGCTTATATTCAGACACATCCAAACTTCATTCTGTTCTGCACCCTCATACTCCCCAACACCTTCAGCCCTCCCCCAACATCAGCCCCACTTTGCTTTTCCAGGTCTTTCCAAGTTTCAAGTGATACCTACTATATAATTATATAACAACTTGAAATTTAAAAGCTAGATAATGGTCAGGAACAAGACGATGTGACTGCCAACCAGACAGGTCTGGGGACCCATCATGTAGCGATGGAGGAGCCTCAGCCCCTGACTTGGTCTAACAAGTAAGAGGTGCTTATTAGTTATGCAGATGAGGAGAAAGATTACAAAGTGGATGAGCCAGGGCATCATGGTGAAAAAAGATAAATCAATCAGGGGAGTGAAGAGAAATGTGGTAGTGATGGAAGACATTATAGTCAGAGCTACTGGGAGCTCCGAAGGTTGGGTTGCTTGCATGGTGCCAGATTAAGGATATCTCCTCTTGGCTGGAGAGAAACATGAAGTGGGAGGAATGGATCTAGTTTTTATGGTGCATGTGGGAACCGACACAGGTAGAACCAAGAATGATGTTCTGCTGAGAGAATTTGGGCATTTAGGGTCCAAATTAAAACTCAGAACATCAAAGGTAATCAACTCTAGATTGTTACTTGTGTTAGAAAAAACAAAAGTAGTTTTAAGGAATTTATATTTATATTGATAAATAGTAGAAATAATATCTCAGTGGGTTTAATTTAACATTGCTGTGTAAGGAAGGATAAGCCTACAAAGTTGGACAAAGTTGCTAGTATGTGTGGGGATTGCTTAGTTCTAACTATGCCTTTATTGTGCTTAGAGAGGATTATGGTATATCCAGCAAATAAACTAGCAGAAACATGTGGTAATTCCTTTAAGGTAGGCTTTTTGCCTTTGGTTTTAGCAGAGCTTGTTTGCAGTTGAAGATAGGACAGTGGGGAGTGAACATCCTTCTACTCTGCCAGGAGAAAGATTGGATGGACAAGGGAGCTGCAAAAGGCAGACTTCCCAAGTAACAAGATACAGTCCAGACAACCAGGGAATTAGGATAGAAAGAATGTCTTAGGAAGATTGAAGTTAAGAGAATAGAGATCCAGAAGCTGAACAAGGTATTGATCAGGAGAATTCAAGGGAAAAGCAAACAAAGTGTTTTAAGTTAGAGACAGCTGCAGTAACCAGATTTAAAGAGGGAAAGCAGACTTCAGAAGTAAATCAAAATATTGATACCATCTTAATAGAGTCTGGGACTTGATAGTTAAAGAAATTGTCAACAGTTTGTGTAACAGTCAAAACAAATGATTCTTAAAGGTGAAGTAGTAAAACCTGGATGCATTCTGTTCCCATTCTTTTGTTAAACGTGGAGGAGAAGCTATGTTTGAAAGAATGGTTTGGAAATCTTGGATTGAATTGATAATACAAAATGCTGATTGAAACATTGTTGTTTAATAGAAGATTTGAAAGTGCATGTTTTTGAAAGCAGAATTTGAAGTCACTTATGTGGAAGCTGGAGTTCAGTGAGACAAGGTGGCTTATGGTATGAATATCATCTGAGGGGATTTTGAGGAGAATGCCACAGACATTCACTTGGGTTCAGAATGGAATGTGTCTAACCATAGCCCGTTTATCTGTTTAAAGGGAATTTGTGTGACTGAGACCATTGGAGTTTAAGAAATACTTTGTAATCCATGTTAACTTTAAAATCTGTATATGTTTGTGAAGCTTAGAAGAGGAGTTAAGGAGTATTGTACCATAATCCAACTTCTTGGGCGCAATCTTACGACCTTGTCCCTCCCGTCAATCAGTGTGGTGAGATGGTAAGATTTCACACAGAGCGAAAAATCAGGATTGCACTCGTTTTCACACCACACTCAATGTGACTGGCACTGTTTTGCCAACAGGATCGGCTTCGCGCACAAAAAGCGCGCAAATCCGATTTGTCATGATTTACATGCTTAGAAATTTAGGCTCCACCCCCCTCCAAAAGGTGTGAATTGTACCGCTGTCCAAAAATGTGACAAGAGTTTCATAAGATTGTCAAACGTGCCCAAGGAATAGGTCTGAAACATACCCATTTTCAGATTTTTTTGGCACTTCGAATTTTTTTCATAAGCTCATGCTCCTCATGTTTAATCATTTTTTTCAGGTTTTTAAAACTAATTAATGGCCTTGTGACTCTGTTCCTTATGTTTTCTGAAAGTGTAAAAGTCGTGGTCTTTTGAGCCTGCGTTGCATTCTAGGACCTTCCCATTGAGTTATGATATCAACTAAGGTAGTAATACCTGAGCCATGCTCCAGTTGACATGGGTCAAGCAGATAAGAAAATTGAATGCCTGGCTCAAGAGTGATGTGGGAAGAAGGGGCTTTGATTCATGGGACACTCGCACCAGTACACAGGGAGGAGTGAGCTATTCCATTGAGGGGAGCTCCAATTGAACTGGGCTGAGATCAGTGTCACTGGGGCAGTTCAAGGGAGATTTAGAATAATAAGGGGAAACATTGAGGCATTGGAATGCTGTAGTCATGTGGGTAAAGTCAAGCAGAGTAGGGCAGGAAGGAACTGTGAATTTATCAAAAGTTGTACATTTCATGAATGAGGTCATTGCTGAGAGTAGAAGTAAAAAGATGAAACTAGTGGATCTTTATCTGAATGCACAAAGCATGTGCGGTAAGATAGATGAACTGGTGGTACAAATAGAGGTAAATGATTAACATCTAATCCATGCCATTACCAGGGCATGGTTAAAAGGTGATCAAGATTAGGAATTAAATATTCCAGATAATAGTCATTCAGAAAGAGAGACAGAAAGGCAAAGGGGAAGGGTTAACCCGGTAGTAAAAGATGACATGTAAGGTGGCATTCTCTGGCCTTCCAGCTGCATGTTTCTCGGCAGCGGGAGGCAGCACACTGCTAAACAGTGGCAGGATCTTCTGGTCCCACCATTGTTAATGGGATTTCCCATTAATTCCATTTTATGCCTCCAGGAAACCTGAGGCAGTGCTGCATTATCAATGGGATCGGAAGGTCCCATAGGCAAAAACAGCCAGATAATATAAAGTCTAGAGAAAAACAATTTGCTCTCAGAAGATAACAAGTATGCGTGGAAATTAGGAATGCCAAGAATCAGAAAACACTGGTGGGGAAGAGTTTATATGCCTGAACAGTAGTTAAAGGGAAAGAGAAAACAGTGAACTGTATGCCAGTTAGCCTAACATCAGTTGTGGGGAAAAAGTCTTAGCAATGCACTTAGAAAACCATGATTTGGTTAGAATAAGTCAACATGATTTTACAAATAAGAAATCCTTTCAGACAATCCTTTCTGGGCAGCACAGTGATTAGCACTGCTACCTTACAGCACCAGGGACCCAGGTTCAATTCCGGCCTTGGGTCACTGTCTATGTGGAGTTTGCACATTCTCCCCATATCTGCATGAGTTTCCTCCAGGTGCTGCAGTTTCCTCCCACAATCCAAAGATGTGCAGGTTAGATGGATTGGTCATACTAAATTGACCCTAACTGTTAGGGGATTAGCAGGGTAAATATGCAGGGTTATGGGAATAGGGCGTGTGTGGGATTCTGGTTGGTGCAGGCTAGATGGGCTGAATGGCCTCCTTCTGCACCGTAGGGATCCTATGATTCTATGAAATTGATTAGAGTTTACTGAAGAAATAACTTGTAAGGTCGATTGGGAAACATTTGATGCAGTATGCCTGGAATTTCACAACTCATTCAATAGGGTGCCTCACAAAAGGTTAATAGACAAGGCAAGGAACTCTTCAAAATGCAGCTAATAAAAATACAAAACTTACTCCAACTTAAAAATGAAAGAAAGGGTTTAATAAGAAACATATTTCCACCAAACTTGGAACCTCATCCTTGACCACTCCAAGCTCCCCACAATGCTACATAGTTCCTTATTTATAGTGAACCATCTGGTCAGCTGAGTATTACATCACTCTATAAATGGTTCCATGTTTGACTGGGTCAGCTGACCCTTATATCTTGTTCCCATTGGTTATATTACATCCAATCAAAGTTGTCACCGATTACATTCTAACAACAAAGGTTTATAGTGTTGGGGATAATATTTTAGATGATTAGAGGATTGGTTAACAGATGGAAAACAGAGAATGGGCATAAGGTGAACTGTTTCAAGTTGCCAGCTAGTGAATAGTGGATTGCTGCAAGAATAAGTGTGGTGCCTTAGCTATTTAGAATTTAGCTATTCATGACTTGGATGAAGAGACAAAGAGTAATGTATCTAAGTTTGCTGATGATACCAAGTTAGGTTGGAAGGTAAGCTATAGGGTGAATGGACACAGAGAGACTACGAGATATAGCATGTTAGGTGAGTAGGCAACAAGATGGAAGATGAAGTTATATACAGGGAAGAGTGAACTTATTCATTTTGGTTATAAGAATAGATGTGAAACTTTTAAGAAACTTGGAATGGGATTGGAGTACACAAATGAAGGTGTCTTGTTTTAGTGAGTTTTAGTGAGACCACATCTGCAATACTGTGCACAGTTTGGAGACAAGTAAAATAGGGCAGATGCCCAACCCTGAACTCACATCTGATCAGAACCTTCCATACACCAGACGAAGGAACACCGTTTCCGAAAGCTTGTAAGATTACTATCAAATAAACTGGTTGGACTCTAACCTGGTGTTGTGAGAAAGTTCTTACTGTACTCACCCTCATAATACAGGGAGATAGACGGGTTTAGATCTCAGCAGCACTCCTTTCATATTTAATTAGTAATCAAGGGCCAATCAGGCTTGTTATCAAGCCAATTGACTGTGTTAATGTGCTGCCCAAGCCATTAAACATCAGACGTGGGCAGTCGAGCAGGAACAGGCAGCCCAATTTTTTATTACATTCATCAAAGGACAGGAAGGAAGGGGGTTTTTATCTTTGGGGGTGCCCTTTGCATATCAGGGAGGGGGAGTGGCCCACCTATGATGAAACCCCCTTCTCTTTGTAATCCCCCGTAACCTTAAACCCAACCCACCCCTCTTCCACTCCCTCTCCCTGACCTGCCAAATTCCTCCCCATCCAAGACCTCAGACTTAAGGGATCCATGGACTTTTTTCCTCTTCATATTTCAGTGCCAACAGAGGCCACTATCACATGCTTGGTGCTGCCGGCACTGAAGGTGTTGCTCACCAATTGCCTCTCATTCTTCTAAGCACCAGAGAAAATAAGCCTAGTTTATTGTGACTTCCTCCCCAGTGAAGGGGTAGAAGACCCACACCAGCACTGTTAAGCCTACCTGCAAATCTTTAAGGCTGCAAGGCGGCTAGCCTTTCTTGGAAGGGTGGACGAGCCCTCAGCATCCCTCATATTACTCAGCCTTTGATCTCCACTTTAGGAAAAGGTATACTCACACTAGAGATGTTGCAGCAAAGGATATCTAATTTTGTCCCTAGGATGAGGGTTTGTCCTATAATGAGAGGCTGAATAAATTAGGCTTATATTCTCTGGTGCTTAGAAGAATAAGAGGCAACCTCATTGAAACAGACAAAATTCTGAAAGGGCTTCAAAGGCAGACATGAGAGAATGTTTCCACTGGTAGGAGAATCTAAAACATGGGGGAACAGTCTCAAAATAAGGGACTAATCATGTAGGACTGACATGAGGAGAAATAGCTTCACTCAATGGGTTGTGAGTCTTTGGAATTCTATATCTTAAGTTCTGACTGCTCCATTGAATACATTTAAGGGTGGGATGAGCAGATTTCTGGTTTCTCAGAGAATCAAGGGATATGGGAGTGGGCAGGCAAGTGGAATTAAAGCCCAAGATTAGCTATGATACAGAATAGCAGAGCAGGCTTGGTGGGCCACATGGCCGACTCGACCTACCATTTTTTGTGTTCTTATGATGCCATCTAACATTAATGTAGTAGTTTTGCAACTGTTGGTGACCTGACTTACATTAAACATCAGTTCTAAGACAGTCCTTATGAAGTCGATAAATGTAAATGTGAATACAATGAATATAAAGTACTCATGCTTAGGCTATGCACTCTGACATGTGAGGAAGGGAATTCCCTTAACTGACATTTAGCGGCTTTTCTTCACATAGAACACAAATTACTGCAGCTACACATCCTTGAAAGGTGATACTTTAAAGAGCAAAAGGGTTGAAATTTCTCTCATTTTGTACTCCTGCCAATTTCTTTGGTATAATTACCAACAAGAGGAGTTTTATCCTCTCTGTTTCTTAAGAATTAAAACAATACATGTCATATGATGAAATGCGCAGGCTAGAAATTACAGTTGATGATGTACAACATGAAAGTCAAATAATTGGGTTTACACCTCCACTGAAATAGCAGAGCAAGGCATTTAACACGAATTTGTTAAATGTTCATTCGATTAAATTGTCAACAGTCACTTCTACATTTAAATACTTACCTTACACTCACCTTTTTCTCTGAGGCAATTTCAGAAGGGTTTGGGATCTTGTGTAAGACTTAAAAATGTATTAAAACTGAACAGATGGTCTGGTCATTTGTCTCCCTGAAGTATTCCACATAGTCTTGTAACTTGCATCTCCCCTGCCCAGGCATCCCCTCCTGTGTCAATTGCAATTCTTGCTGATCCACCTCACTTACCCTGCCGTGTCTTGTTTTTTACGGTCCCCAAAGCAGTTTGAATGCACCCCCCCACCCTGCCAAATTCTGGCTTCACTGGGGCAGTTTGGAGGTGAGGTGGTGGAAGAGTTGGTGAAGAGCTGGGGAAGAGGGTTGATGAGAGTTAGGGAGAGTTGGGCACCATCCAGATTGCTATCTGTTTTAGTTGGTTCCCAATTCCCACCCAGAGTTCAAATCAATCCTCTAGTTTCACAGGTGGAAGTACTTTGGGGTTAGATATAAAAGGGTAATCAGTAGTGCTCGGAACTGTACCCAGGAAGCGGAAAAGAGGGGAAGGAAAATTACTTCAAAAAACTACGATCAAATTAGGAGCAGGAAAAGGTCACTTGGCCCTTCAAGCCTGCTGTGGCACTCAGTTAATGGCTGATCTGATTATAACCTCAACTTCACATTCCTGCCATCTTCAATAATCTATCACCCCTTTGTTAATCAAGAATCTACCTTGCTGTGCCTTACAAATATTCAAAGACTTGGCTTCCACCACCTTTTGAGGCAAAGTTCCAAAGACCCACAACTGTCAAAGAAAGAAATTCTCCTGACCTCTGTCTTAAATGGGTGACCCATTATTTTTAAACAATGATGCCTTGTTCTAGGTTCGCCCAAAAGAAAAAACATCCTCTCCACATCCATCCTGTCACTACCCCTCAGGATCTTATATTTCCAATCAAGTCACTTCTTACTCTTCTAACTCCAGCAAATGCAAGCCAAATCTGCCCAATTAAAATCTGACTGATTTGAAGCTAACTCACTGAGGAGAATAAAAGGGAAGACAAACTGTGGAAAAAAAAATTTCTGTCCTCAGAGGAGGGACAACAGAAAGCTGACTCAGGAAGTCCACCTTGTCTGCTTGTCCAGGAGTCAGTAGACCTGTTAGTGGAGAGGGGAAGAAAACATTTTAAAAAGAAAAGGCATTTCATCTTGAAGAATTGACCAATATTAAAAAAAAACTATAATGATGGATGCACAAATTGTGAATAATGGTTTCAAAGTAGGTCTTAAATGAGAATTTATAAACTTATCATGGTTCCTAACATGCAAGGTGTTACTGTGACACAAGTTAGAGTGCTGAAACTGACTCAGGTTATGTCAGAACCGAGTACATACAAATGTAGGCAACTGACAGATATATAGCTGCTCTTTCTTCAATAAATATTTTAATTTATATTTTCAATTGCTGCTTGACATTCTCTTGACACCACAGCATGAATTGTTGAAGAATAGCATGAGTGAGTTCTGCGACCAGCCTCTGAGGTTTTTAGTTAATTATAATCTAATTTAGGTTTACCAATTGTCTTTATTTTGGAAATGTGTAAAGAATAAATTTGATCAAATTGTTGACCAGAACACCTGGAGGAAATCCATGAAGACATGGAAGAACGTGCAGACTCCACACAGACAGTGACCCAAGCCAGGAATCGAACGTGGGTCCCAGGCGTTGTGCCACCATGCCACCCTGTATATGTACATAGACAGTGTTATCAATAAACATTTAGAGTGGAAGTTTCCGGCCCTGCCTGCCACGGGAATCATATAGGGTTAGTACTGCTGCCTCACAGTGCCTGGGACCCACGTTCGATTCCTGTCTTGAGTCACTGTCTGTGTGGAGTCTGCACGTTCTTCCACGTATGCATGGATTTCCTCCAGGTGTTCTGGTTTCCTCACACAATCCAAAAGATGTGCTGGTTAGGTGCATTGGCCATGCTAAATTCTCCCTCAGGCGCTGGAATGTAATGACTAGGGGATTTTAACAGTAACTTCATTGCCGTGTTAATGTAAACCTACTTGTAACTAACAAATGAATTTATAGCCAAGCTATGAGCTAATTCCATGCTTGCTCATAGACAAGTCTCTGTGCACTTTACAACTCACCCTAGTTTCAGGTTATGTCTCTCTTTACATCACACTGTGATAATTTTCCAGTCCCACATTAACCCTTGCTGTGTCAGATACCCTTATATTACACCTCCCTAAATGCCTTTACCAATGAATTGGCAGTACTATCATTGCAACGCCCCATCAAGTCTATGACTTTATGAATTCTGACAGTATGGAGGCTTGCCAATTCTTCCAGACTTCACTCTGATTACATTTTATGGGATGGTAGGCTCTGTTGATTTAAGTAACCTTTGTTGATTGAGAGTTTGATTTGCAGTTTGTGTTTCTGGCATTGGTTGTCTCCTTTTGAGATGCTTTTTCTGCTCCTTGGAATTGAACTTCTCTTTGTCGACTCCCAAATTTTTCCGAGAGATTGTTTACTCTGTTCATTCATGGTGTGATACAAAGAACAAAGAACAACCCAGCACGGGAAACAGGCCCTTCGGCCCAACGAGCCCGCGCCGCCGCATCCTCCTACACCTACCCTGCCCTGTGTGTATGTGAGTGGAACCCCTAACTTAGCCAGATTCAGGGGAGAATAGTGTCAATTTGGTATACCAATCAGCCTAAGAGCACATCTTTGGGGTGTGGGAGGAAACCGGAGCGCCCGGAGGAAACCCACGCAACCACAGGGAGAATGCGCAAACTCCCACAGACACAGGCCCAAATCCATGTATCTGCACAGCTAGTAGTGCTAGTCACTGAGCTGTTGCGGCGCCCGTCTACTGGTCCAGGATCAAGCACACACACCGATACGAAGTACTAGGCCACTCCCGGAACCTCCAACAGCAGCCCACGCACGACCCACCGTGTGCATGCCCCTTGTTTGACAACAAGGTGGACTGACACCTGCGGAATAAAAAGACAAAAACGTTAACATGTAAGTCTGCATTTCCAGTGTCTCCCGAGGCTCTGACCCTATTTAATACCCTCTACTATAACCCTCCATCCTTGTTTCGCTCATGTGTCTATCTAAGTAAACCTTAAACAAGTCCAACGTGCCTGCCTCCACCACCCTACTTGGTAGCGCGTTCCATACCCCCACGACCCTCTGCGTGAAGAACCTTCCTCTCATATCCAAATTATACTTCTCCCCCCTCACCCTTAGATCATGACCTCTCGTAATTGTCCCCAATCTAGGGAACAGCCTATCACTATTGACTCTATCTATTCCCTTCAGTATTTTATATACCTCTATCATGTTCCCCCTTAATCTCCGTCTTTCCAAGGAGAAAAGTCCCAGTTTCTCCAACCTTTCCTCGTAACTCAGTCCTTCCATGCCAGGCAACATCCTGGTAAACTTCCTCTGCACTCTCTCCAGAGTCTCCACGTCCTTCCGGTAGTAAGGTGACCAGAACTGGACGCAGTACTCCAAATGCGGTCTAACCAACGTTCTGTATAACTGAAGCATTAGACGGCAGCTCTTATACTCTATACCCCTTCCTATAAAGGCTAGCATTCCATAAGCTTTCCTCACAACCTTCTCTACTTGTGTCACCACCTTCATAGACTTGTGAACCTGCACTCCCAGGTCCCTCTGTATTTCTATACTCCTAATCGGTCTACCTTTTATCACATAGCTCCTCTCTGCATTATTCCTTCCAAAATGCATCACCTCGCATTTGTCAGGATTAAATTCCATCTGCCACCTATCTGCCCAATATACCAACCTATCTATATCCTGCTGTATCACCTGACATTCCTCCTCGGTATCCGCCAATCCTGCCATCTTGGTGTCATCCGCAAACTTGCTGATCACACCATGATCCTGGTTTTCCTTTTCCCCTGTGATCCTCATGATCTTTGCGGGAGTTGCTATCTTGCCCTGTAGTTTAAATTTTCCTCATCAGTGGGCTCAACTTGGAGTTTGGCTTTTAGCTCAATACTGTATTCTTCCATGTGTCTCTGTGCCTCACAGAGGTATACTCTGGTTAGTTGATGGTCACTAGTTCCTTGCTCCAGAATCATTTTGCAGCTTTGCACATTGACAAGATGTTGCAGTGTCAGTACCACGGTGTTTACACGTAGTGTGGCAGCAGCTGTTGCAGCCTACAATTGGGGCTCATTCTTCTGTTGCTGGTAATTTTCCTGTGTCACTCAAGCTACCATGATAATTATCTGAAGGTTTGGCTGGTCTGAGCAAAGAAAATGGACAAACCAGCTCTGTGAAGACAATTCAGAGCTGAAGACCCAGTTGGGAGTTACCAACAGTAGTTGACAACAGAAATTGTATTGACATCTTCTGCTGTTTCAAGGAAGTTGAGGGCCAACAGGCATCTCTGCTCAAGAAAGAAAATAATTGCTTTTGAAAAACATGCATGACTTTGATTATCTGCTTATCATTATACCTTGGTGACCCGAGGATCATGCCTGAAACCAGAAATTAGATTCGTCCAGGCCCATGGAGTTGTGTGTCTGTTGTTCGTAGCCAGAAATCGTTCAGCCATGTTTCCTTATTGGAGAAGACTATAACACTGGCTCCCATTCCAATTTGTAGTTGGGGAGGTGACTGTTTACTGGGACTCTACATTCCAAAGTGAGAATCTAGGTCCTTGACCACACCCAAGAAACATCATTGTGCCTCTTCCTGATGTGGTACATCAATCTCATGGATTGTGTTGAGAGTCTCCATTTGTCTGACTGTCTTAGCTTTGCTTAGCTTTCCAAAGTGTCCCAGGTAGTTGCAGTTGCAACACTGCACTGAAATTGCTGAAAGTTGCTCTCACCTATGAGGTTGTTTGGTTGAATGCAGACATTGTCACCCACCCTCTTGTGGTAGATTTTGGTATTGACTTCCTTGGCTTGGAATCTGTCTGCCCCTTGGTTGCTTTACTAGCTCTGTACCATGGTTTCTTCAGCCACGTGAAATGGATTGGTGCTGTTTACAGATTTCAGGCTGTTTGACCACTTGGATGGCCTTTTGCAGAGACAGATATTCCTTGGTCTGTAGTGTGTCTGAAAGGACATTGTCAGTCACTCTGACAATAATTCTGTTCTTTATGACTTCTGACTCAGTGTCACCGTATTCACAGCCTTCAGCCAATCTGTATAATGTGTTTATAAAAGAGTCAACTGGACCTCCAAGGTGTCAGACACATTTGTTGAATTTTGATCTCTCTATAATTTTGATTTGATTTGTTTTATTATTGTTACATGTATTGGTATACGGTGAAAAAATTTTGCACATTTGTTTCTTGTGTTCAAAGTATCTTTCAAATGTTTTAGAACTTCATCAATGTTATGTGAGGACTTATTTATCCCATGCTTCACAATAATATTATTGGCTATTGGACCTACTGGATAAATTAGTACACTCACTGGTTCAGCTACTGTCTTTATCTAGTCCTGAAACTATTATGTATCTTAAGAATATTTTCTACCAAAGTCTTCAATTTTGTTCTTGATCTGATCTTAGATCAATGTTGATTTGTTGTCCATGGTTGCTTTAAATTTCAAGTGCGTACAACTTTAAATGCTGCTCAGGTTTTAAAGATGATACTGCAGTAATTGCTTTCAGAGTCTTCTGTACTTGTCAAGTTTTGGCTGACTCTCAGAGGTGGTCCCTTATACTACAAAACCTGAATTCCATTAATAAAAACATCTGGAACTGAAAGTTTGTGTCAGTGATGGTGACCATGACAGCTATCATTGATTGTCATCAAAATTCATCTGGTTCTCTAATGTCCTTGAGGGAAGGAAATCTGCCATCCTTACCATTCTGGCTTACATATGACTCCAGATCAACATCTTCTGAAATGGCCAAGCAAGCCATCAGTTAAAGGATGGTTAGAGATGGACAACAAATACTGGCCTTGCCAGTGACTTTTACATCCTACGAAACATTAAATAAGTAAAAAGGTAAGGATGAATTTGATCTAGCCGATGAGAATCATGAATGAGAATTTGAAGTAGGCTTTTCTTGCAGAAAAATGCGTGAAAGAAAAACACATGGGGTGGAATTTTCCTGTTCCATCTGCCACGGGAATCGTAGTGGGCAGGTTGGACCATGCAAAGGTCCAGTGAAAATCCAGTAGGATTTTCCGGTCTTGGGGCGACCATGGCCAGAAAATCCCATCCTTGATGATAATATTTGACAAAGACTTTGAAATATTTTTATATCTTCAGGAATTTGTAAAGATCAAATTTGTACTTAGAAAGAAGTAACAAAGATAAATTTTCAATAGCAACAAAAACTTTACACTCACATAGAAAGACTGTTCCCAATGGTGGAAGAGTCCAGAACTAGGGGTCATAGTTTGAGGATAAGGGGTAAACCTTTTAGAGCTGATGTGAAGTGAAATTTCTTCAGCCAGAGAGTGGTGAATTCATTACCACAGAAAGCAATTGAGGACAAGACATTGATTTCAAGAAGTTAGATATAGCTCTAGGTGCTAAAGAGATCAAGGGATATGAGGGAAAGCGGGATCAGGGTATTGAATTCAATGATCAGCCATGATCAGAATGAATGGTGGAGTAGGCTCCAAGGCCGAATTGGCCTACTCCTGCTTCTAGTTTCTATGTTTCTATAGCGCCTTTAACATAGTAAAATATCTCAAGATTCTTCACAAAGCATAATTGGAGGAGGATTAAAAATGTTATCGTTTTCTGAAGAAATTGCAGATATATAGAGAATAAATAGTATCTTATTTAGAACAAATATGGCAGTGATGAAACAGAACTTGCAACCTTTCTTCCTTCAGAAATTTGTATGTGTACAAAAAATGTTTTTATCTAACCTTCTTCCCTGTTCTCAGACAGGAGAGCCTGTGAACAGGGGGAAGTCTAAGGAGAGGAGCGTGATCATAGGAATAAGAACTAAATGGAGGAAAATTGTGACTAAGAACTTGAATTATTATTTCATCTTGATTTTACTCCCATTGCTCCTTTCTTGGGCAGTACGGTGGCACAGCGGTTACCACTGCTACCTCACAGCGCCAGGGACCCAAGCTTGATTCCCGGCTTGGGTCACTCTCTGTGCAGAATCTGCACATTCTCCCCCTGTCTGCATGGGTATCCTCTGGGTGTTCTGGTCTCCTCCCACAGTCCAAAAGATGTGCTGGTTAGGTGCATTGACCATGCTAATTTCTCCCTCAGTGTACGCAAACAGGTGCCAAAGTGTGGCGACTAGGGGATTTTCACAGTAACTTCATTGCAGTGTAAATGTCAGCCTACTTGTGACACTAATAATAAACTTTAAACTTTATGTCATGTTTACACAATCTCTCAGTGCTTCATCTTAATTTTTCTGATCTTGAGGAAACTGCAGAATTACCAAAGGATGTGGTTGCATCAATGATAATTCATTTTGGGTTAGGTTGCAAAGTGTTATATTTTTCTGGAAAGAATTTATAAATAGATGAATGATGAATAAATATGTTACTTTGACCTGGTAGTTACCATTCTTTAAATGAAGGTATGTTTAACATATTGTATTAATTAGAAGGACATATGAATGAAATTAATCCTCAGCAGCACAGAATGGAAAAAAGTCAGACAGGCTGTGTAAAACAGGCTGCTATGAACAATGTGCAATTTTACTGTTGAGTAGAGTTACAAAACCTCTCAGGCATCAATTTGTACGTTTAATTCAGAGGTAAGTAAATTCAAAGAAAGCAATAATCTGCCATCACCTAAATTCATAATGCTTCACATATCTGCAGTGACTGATAACTTACATCATCCTGGTGCTTCCTGTCTGAAGAAAGCTTGGTTGATATTTTAACAGTCCAAGTAGATTCCCCCCATGGGAATACTCATATTCAGTTGGAGGACTTACTAAATTGCTATGCCAAAGCTCCACTCACAGTTGTATAAATTATATGAGAGTAGAGCCATCAAAGGCTTTTAGCTGCCTAAATAGAATGTTGTTTCACCGAACAATATCCCTTTAAGGCCACAAAATTGAACCAGATCACAGTGAATTCTGTACATGTGTTAATTATTCCCCCTGGTGAAATGGTGTAACTAGGCACACTTGGAGATTGATTAGAGGATGTCAGTCTCAGCTCACTAATAGCAGTCTTACCTTTGTCAGAGGTTTGCGGGCACAAGCACCTCCCATGGATTTTAACATATAGTGTTTGACACTTGGCTACTCTATTAAAAGAGTGAGGTATTGTCTCTCCAATAAAACACTCAACTTACCTTATTTGAAGGAGAACAGGGGAGAACTGGTCAACACCAATTTCTCAATCCAAAAATAAATTAACTAGCTATTTCTCTTTTTGCCATTTGGGGGAAGACTGCAGGGCAAGGCTGTGGCTTGCACACTGACAGTGACTGCATTTCAAACCAATTCATTGGCTGTGGTGTGTTTCGGGATGTTCCATAAATGTCAAAAAGCAAATGAAATGTAAGTTTGCTCTATTGTATGACATATTACCATGTTGCTCTGCGAGCATTTTACAAGTTATGTGGTACTGTGAATGGCTTAGCAGGATATCAATGCACTGCTTCAGGTAAAGATAGAAATCAAGTTTAAGTTGATTTATTGGTGCAACAAGTAGGCTGACATTAACACTGCAATGAGGTTACTATGAACATCCCCTAGTCGCCACACTCCAGTGCCTGTTTGAGAACACTGAGAGAGAATGTAGCATGGTCAATGCACCCAACCAGCACATCTTTCGGACTGTGGGAGGAAATCGGAGCAGCCAGAACCTTGGTCTCTAGCCTTATAAGGTAGCAGTGCTAACAACTGTGCCACTGTACCATCCAAATCTTTGATCTACCGCTGATAATTGTGACAAATACCAAGTGAGTGTTAATTGTGTATCAACCGTTTAATTGTTCACAGGTGGTGGGAACTCACTTGTGTTTCTATAAATAGGAACAGACAGAAAGATGGTGCTGAGGTTAGGAGAGGTTTATTTATGTAAATTAAATCTGATAAATGAATTTAAAATTGGCTCTAGTTCTATCCTTTATTTTCAGGATTACAACAAAGAGAATGACCATCCCTCTACAATGCAAGCTAGAGTTCTCAGCATGGAGATTCCATTTCCTGGATAAAAGCACCTGGTTCCCGGCCCTTTATTTCCATAGCAACCATCAGTGCGAAAAGGAGCAGGACTTGCTCTTTGGTGCAATGGAGGGATATTCTTTCTGTCACTGTATTAATCATCAGAAGTGTTATCTTTTTGAGGAAATGTTAATTTGAGCCCTTTTCTGTTTTCTCACATAGATGTTAAAGAGTGTGAATAACGTGCAGGATAGTACTGACTGGTCAACATTTATCCCTAAATGAACATGACTAAGAAAAGATTATTTAGCCATTTATCTCATTTTTGTTTGTGGGAGCTTGCTAAGGTTATAATGTTTAGTGCCTCCCCCATACCTACTATTCTTAATGTAAAGGCTCATATCTTGTTACTTTTATTCATTTTCACCTGAAAATGAGCAGATTAATTTTTTTTTGAAAGCACTGTATTTTTTTCAAGTCTCTCAAGAATCGTTTCAGTGGTGCACTTGCATGGGGAAATAACATCTGGCACTATTCATAGTTTTTTCCCCTATTTGGTAAATGATATAATGCTGCAAACATTCTACATCACTGTATAAAGTGTGACTTGAAAAGGTTGGAATGAACTTTCAAGAGCATTGTAACAAAGAATGTTGTTATTTATAACTAAATATATTGAAATGAAATTGGCAATGATGGAAAGCCGTATTTCACTCCCAAAATATAGCCTTGTTCTACTGGGAATCTTTTAATTCAATATCACATATTTGTTTGTGTCACAAAACACATAACATGCTCATTGATATCACCTCCATCATTCAATCCTATCACAATAACTTCATTGCAGTGTTAATGTAAGCCCTACTTGTGACTAATAAATAAACTTCAACTACAACTTCTGTGATTTCTTCCTGGAAAAGAGACCTGAGGCAACATTGAATGCTGCTGTCAAATATCCTTCAGCTTCCGTGACGAGCATTTTTAAAATTTATAGCCATAAGGGGAAATAGTAGGGAGTTTTCTATAACTATAACAAGTAATTTTCATAGGCCATCAAGTGTCCATTATAGATAAACTACTTAAGATCACCTGGTCAATATAAATTAGTATTCAAGCATTATTTTGTGCATTTATTACTCAAAGGAGTAACAACAGATAATGGGAGATTTCTATGATTGAGAGTGAACTGTAATCACACCTATATCTCTTATTCATCCAAAAACACTTCATCATGTATACGCCTTTGTTTTTTTTCAGTTCCAGCCTGCATTAATATTTATGAATTGACATTAAAATCCATTTCCATTTCTGCGCCTATGTATCTCAATGAGTCAGAGCTTTCCCAGTATAGTTTATCTACTTCATATTTCCCATGTGGCCATGCAGCCTGGCACCAACAAATATGATAGTATTATTACAAAATCCACTCACTTCCAAACTATTTATGAATGGTCAGAATAGCAAAAAAGCCTAGAACAGATCACAATGAAACTATTACTCATGCTTTTGATAATGTTACAGTATCCGCAGGGAATGAATTCTGAAGGTCGAATCTCTTTTTGAAAGTTACTAGCTGAAAGAATGACATGGCAAGATTTCACATTTTAAAACTTTTACTTTAACAAAAGACTCAAAGGACTTTTGACTAAACACTATTTTCTTTATGTGGACAAATTATGCCTCAAACTACAGAGGAACATTTTCCTTTTATACTCATCATCGATTTCACTCTCCACAGAATTACAGCCCTTGTATGTAAACACACCGCAGCTCCAAATGGTATTCTGTATCCTTGCTACACCGAGTAATAACTTCAACTGACCATCTCCAGATACTTTCTTCAATTTTCAGAGAGTTTCCTAAATCTACCAACAGTAGTAAATCACATTCTGATGATTCCTCTTCCTTTTGGCCATGCCAGCATGAATCTCCCCAAATTCTTAGATGGATCTTCTATTTTAGAGACCATCTCCCTTCTATATTGGGCTGTGGTAGCTCACAAAGCCAAGCAACCTCTTCTCTCTGCTGACACGCAGAACTCTGTGTTGGTGATATTCACTGATTAGTAGGGAAGCTTGTAATCTGATCTCAAAAATGGCTCTCTCAACCCTCTTTCCCATGACAACATTGACAACATGGGGAGTACATCAGCACAGTGGTTAGCAATGCTGCCTCACAGCGCCAGAGATCTGGGTTTGATTCCAGTCTTGACTGACTGTCTGTGTGGAGTTTGCACATTCTCCCCGTGTCTGTGTAGGTTTCCTCCAGGTGCCCCAGTTTCCTTCCATAGTCCAAAGATCTAGATGAATTGCCCATGCTAATTTGCTCCTTAGTGTCAAGGAGATTAGCAGGGTGAATATATGGGGATAGGGCCTGGATGAGATTATTGTCCATGCTGGCTTGATGACCCAAATGGCCTCCTTCTACTTTGTAAGGATTCTTGGGATTCTACAACATGAATGCCATCAGTCCTGTATCTCAGTAGAAATACTATCCATGATCCCAACTCCCTTTCATCCTAGGAACTGCTCAACACACCGCATAACTGTTTATAACCTGGTACATTTGACTTATTTCTGGGACTTTGGGAGACTCAGAGTCTAGTAATTGCAAACCTAAAGACTGTTGCCATTTCCTCCAAGTGTAAATACCTTGCAGTTACTTCTCAAAAAAAAACCCATGGCTTCTTTTGATCTCCAACAACCAAACCACCCAGGTTTACTGCAAGGCAAACCTCAGAACAGGTCACATGACCCCCTTAATATAAAAGAAGATAGGAAGAGTTCCTTTCAATATATAAAAGGTAAGAGAGAGGAAAAATAGCCCTTGGCCATTGGAAAATGAGACTGAAGAAGTAATAATAGGAAACAAAGCAATGGCAGAGGAAATGAATAGTTACTTTGCATCAATCCATAAGTCCATAAGACATAGGAGGAGAATTAGGCCATGCAGCCCATTGAGTCTGCTCCGCCATTCAATCATGGCTGATATTTTTCTCATCCCCATTCTCCTGCCTTTTCCCCATAACCCCTGATCCCCTTATTAATCAAGAACCTATCTTCCTCTGTCTTAAAGACACTCAATGACCTGACCTCCACAGCCTTCTGCGGCAAAGAGTTCCACAGATTCAACAGATACGACAAGCTGTTCATTCCAGGGATCATTCTTGTGAACCTCCTCTGGACCCTTTCCAAGGCCAGCACATCCTTCTTTAGATATGGGTCCCAAAACTGCTCACAATACTCCAAATGGGGTCTGACCAGAGCCTTATAGAGCCTCAGAAGCACACCCCTGCTCTTGTATTCTAGCCCTTTCGACATGAATGCTAACATTGCATTTGCCTTCCTAACTACTGACTGAACCTGCATGTTAACCTTAAGAGAATCTTGAACAATAACTGAAGAGCTTGTCATATGAAGAACGTTTGAGGACTCTGGGTATGTACTCGTTGGAGTTTAGAAGGATAAGGGGGGATCTTATTGAAACTTACAGGGTACTGCGAGGCCTGGATAGAGTGGATGTGGAGAGGATGTTTCCACTAGTAGGAAAAGCTAGTACCAGAGGGCACAACCTCAGGCTAAAGGGACAACCCTTTAAAGCAGAGATGAGGAATTTATTCAGCCAGAGAGTGGTGAATCTGTGGAACTCTTTGCCGCGGAAGGCTGTGGAAGCCAGGTCATTGAGTGTCTTTAAGAGAGATAGATAGGTTCTTGGCTAATATGGGGAAAGGCCGGAGAATGGGGATGAGAAAAATATCAGCCATGATTGAATGGTGGAACAGACTCGATGGGCCAAAAGGCCTCATGCTGCTTCTATATCTTATGGTCCTAAGGTCTTAATCTACATTAAATTTAAAGCTACAGCCTTAAAATATTATAATTTTATAAACCTCATAATTGATGTAACTGTTATTGTCACCGTCTGCTTCCGAGTTCCAGACTTATTTTCACAAGGCCACAAGTTCAGAAAAAACCTACATGTCACAACCTCATGTTATCCCAAAATAACTTAGAACTGCTCAAGTGCATTTGAAGTATAGTCACTGCTATGATGTAGGGAAACACAATGTTACAACTAGATGAGGAGTGGTTAAAGAACTCCCCTATTTTCCCTCTCCTCATCTGACCACAGCTGGAGTTTGTTTAAAAATGAGGCTATACTTGGCAGTTCAGTGTAATTAATAGTTGACATGCTTATTACAAATAATTAGTCAGATATTAAGTTCAACAAAGTAAGGGGATGGTTTGATTACATTAAAAGCCAACCTGGAGAAGGTATAAAAAGGGGGAGGCAATTACGTTGTGGTATTGTCACTGGACTAAAAATCCAAAAACCAGGGTAATGCTCTGGGGATCCGGGTTTGAATCCCACCACAGCAGGTGAAATTTGAATTCAATGAAAATCTGGATTTAAAAGTCTAACAATGACTACAAAACCATTGTTAATTGTCATAAGAACTCATCTCGAGATAGGATCTGATGATCTTGATGCTTCAATTTAAGGATATCGACGACTGAGTTACATAGAACATTGAACACTACAGCACAAACAGGCCCTTCGGCCCACAAGTTGATTTTTATTCTGGAGACACAGCTGTGGAGTTGAATTCTTTCATTTAAAAATCACAGTCCGCTGCAGAATGGAGTCACATTAATAGGTTCAGCTTGTAGTTAGAGAGATGGACAGGAAGTTTCCCTTCATTCAACTGCTGTTGATATTCTGCAAGCCATGTGCTTAAAACACACATAATGAGAGCTTGGCATGTCATGTGACTTCACTCCAACTGCCAGTACTTAAGTATTTTTCAATGATAATTCACATCTCAGAAAAAGTTAAGGGGAGGGGAGTTTTCCCATCCCCATTTGCATGGGAATCATGGAAGGACATTTTTCAGGGATCAGTGCTGGGATCTCTGTTGTTTGCAGAATATATAAATGATCTGGAGGAAAATATGGGTGGTCTGATTTGTAAGTTTAAGGACACGAAGATTGATGGAGTTGCTGATAATCACAGTAAAAAGTCTGACAACACCAGGTTTAAGTCCAACCGATGGAGTTTAATCCAGACAAATGCGAGGTGATGCATTTTGTCGGATCAAATTTAGGTGTGAATTATAGTGTAAATGGCAGAACCCTTAGGAACATTAACATACAGAAGGATCTGGGCATGCAGGTCCACAATTCCTACAAGTGGCAACAGAGGTGGCCAAGGTGATTAAGAAGGCATATGGCACGCTTGCCTTCATCAGCCGGGGCACTGAGTTCAGGAGTTGGGAAATCATGTTGCAACAATATAAAAGCTTGGTTGGGTCGCATTTGAAGTGTGGCATACAGTTCTGGTCACCACACTACCAGAGGACGTGGAAGCTTTAGAGAGAGTGCAAAGAATGTTCACCAGGATATTGTCTGATCTCAAGGGTGCTGGTTATGAGGAGAGGCTGAATAAATTAGGATTGTTTTCACTGGGAAGCTGGATACTGAAGGGAGATCTGATACAGGGTCTACAAAATTATGAGAGGCATAGACAGCGTGGATAGTCAGAGGCTTTTTCCAAGGGTGGAAGTGTCAATTACAATGGGGCACAGGTTCAGTATGAGATGGGGAATGTTTAAGGGAGATATCCGGAGGTGGTTTTCACACAGAGAGTGGTGGGTGATGCGCTGCCAAAGGAGGTGGGAAGCAGGCACATTAGTAACATTTAAGAGGCATCTGGATGGGTACATGAATAGGGAGGAAATAGAGGGAGATGGCCCTAGTAAGAGCAGAAGGTTTTTTAGTTTAGTTAGGGCATCATGATTGGTATAGGCTTGGAGGGCTGAAGGACCGGTTCCTGTGTTCAAAGAAGATGTCTTTTGAAAGTCCAAAATTTGACTCAGCAGATTCTTTCACTGTTGCCTGAGTCAAAATTCTGGAACTCCCTCCATAACAGCTGTATGGTTCTACCTACACCAGCAGTTTGAAAAGGTAGCTCATCTCTGTCTTCTCAAGGGTAATTAAAGATGGACAATAAATGCTGGCCTAACCAGTGTTGCCCACATCCCATCAATTAATAAAACCAACAGTGCCCCCTAGATATAAATGAAATAATGGCCAAACAATCTGTTCTGATGAAGATTTAATAATTGGCCTAGACTCTGGCAGAACTCCAACACTTCTTTGATTGGTACAATTAAACTGTTTATGTCCATCTGCAAGGATTGACAGAGCTTCAGTTTAATACCTCTTCTCAAAAATGGCACATCTAACAGTGCAACAGTTAGTACTGCATTAGAGTGTCAGCAAAGACCACATGATATCTTTGAAACAGGGCTTAGACATACAACCTTCCAGTACCAAGGTGCAAGTATTATTACTGTGCCCATGGCTGACAGAAACAAGTAAGGTGGGTATTAAAATCAAAGACAAATGTGAAGCTAAAGGATTTTGTGCAAAAGGGATAAAATAAGGGTGGCCGAGAACAATATTTTAGAAACAAAGCTTTTGATGATGAATAGAACATGAGATTCAAGGTTACATAGGAAAGACTTGCAGTTATCCCATAACAATTCAACTGCTTCTTAAATGATGCTACTGTTACTTGTCTTCAGTACACCGTGAGAAAGTTTATTCTGGCTGTTGGTTAATCTTTGTGTGAAACATAAATTCCTGACTTTTATCCTTGGTTTGCCTGCTTCCAGTTTGAATCTTCCTTATCATTACAGCTAATTATTTTTTCTTTAACCTCCTTTCAGGGTTACACATCAGAAAAGATGCAAGTAGTAATTTGTTAGAGAGACCTCATGACACAATGGATAGTGTCCCATTCTTTTGGCCAAACATTCCAGATTCAAGTCTCACTTCCAGAATTGATGGCCATGGAAGGTGGCAGTACCACCGTGAAGGATGCGGGCATCAGGCACATGGGAACACCACCCAGCTGCAAGTTCCCCTCCAAGACACTCACCATCACTGTTCCTTCCGATTTGATGCATCAAAATCGTGGAATCTCTGTACCTGCATCACAAGGACTGCAGTGGTTCAAGAAGGCAGCACACCACCCAATTCTCAAGGACCTTGGAGATGGACAATCAATGCTAGCTTAGCTCGCAATGCCCTCATCCCCTGATTGAGAAAAGGTACGTTCATAATGTAGCGAAATAGGTTGTTTATCAGCCTGTGAATCTTTCCAGATGGTAGATGGTGAAAATGGTAGATGGTGAAAATGGGAGAATTTCCTGGTCAGCCATACTTCAGATGTTAATGGCAAACCACTGCAGTACTTTGCCAAGCCTATTCATGGATCAATCCAATAGAAGTCCATGATCTACAAAACAGCTTGATACAATCACACACAAAGGTGGTCATCAGGATTAAGGCAATGTTGGGATATTCTTTTCCCCCTTTATTTAAAGGCTTGTACATCATGTCCCTGCGCATTTTCAACCCGCAGATGAAGCGGAAAATGACTCGGTTGATTGACACAGCGCAGGAATGACAGTGAAGGGGACAAGAGATTGGCCAGTCTAATTCCCAAAAAACATGGCCACAGTCTTGCCATGGTTCGCCTTGGCACAGTTCGAAGTGATCACAGATGATGATCAGTCTGCACAATGACAGTGGATCCGAGCAAAAGATGGCGATGTCGTTCCCCTAAAGGGATGCTTTGGCCCGAGTGTCTGCCTGGAACTGTCACACATATTATGTTTCTTCCTGATGGACTCAGCAAAGTTTCTATATCATGCATGAATGGGACAGGAGTGAGAGAGCAGCCTGCCTGACTCCAGATTGCATTGCGAGCCTTTAAATTAAAGTGTCTTTTGGATTTGCTGGAAACATTTGATTGGGTTTAAACCTTTTGCGAAGTGAGGCTGTCAAATTTGTTCAGATATTCAAAAATGAAAAGAAATACTTGCAGTTAAGTGTATTACCAAGATCTCTACTGACCAAACGTTGCAGGATGTGGTGGACACTGGTCACAAATGTGCTAGACTATTCCACGTATGAATATGTTCCCTTCTTAATGGCATTGTGGGTCAATTCACAGCACGTGGACTGCAGCATCTCAAGAAGGCAGCTCATCACCACCTTCTCAAAGGCAACTAGGGATTAGCAATAAATGCTGGCCAGCCACCAATGTCCATGTCCCACAGCTGAATTAAAGAAAAGTCTAGCGACAATACCACCATGCCACTGTCTCCCACGGTTTCAAGGGTGCCTCCATTTTGAGGTGCCCTCATGCTCTCCTTACTGCTTCAGCAGTACCCGCTTCTCTCTGTAACAGGGCGTGCTGCCTCAGAAACTTAACTGCCATGGACAGCAGACGCAGAGGCCAACAATCAGAAAGCTGCCTCCGACTGGATCACATCTGAAGAGATGCTGCAAACCCCGGTGAGTTGGGACCTGGAAAATAATCTAGCAACAGAAGGTTCCACCTAAAATATTCAGAGCAACCATATAAATAATCTTTTTTTAAGATGTGGTTGAGCTTTTATACAATAGGATGCATTAAAAATAACACGTTTGGAGGAACTGACTTACATTATAGGTGTTGTAGTTTGAAGGTTCAGTTATTACAAAACTAAACTATTTCCACTGCTGAAAACAGGATTTCCCAAAACTATCATGAAGTAAGGTTGCTTCCAAAAAAAACCCTTCACGTTCTTAAGCTTTGCAGTACCTGAAATATTTCTGGGAAATATCAAATAGGAAGACAAACTCAAAATTCGAGAGTTACCTTACTTACTAACAATGGATTTGGTTTGATTTGATTTATTATTGTCACATGTATTAGTATACAGTGAAAAGTTGTGTGCTATACAGATAAAGCATACCATTTATAGAGAAGGAAAGGAGAGAGTGCAGAATGTGGTGTTACAGTCATAGCTAGGGTGTAGAGAAAGATCAGTTTAATGTGAGGTAGGTCCATTCAAAAGTCTGATGGCAGCAGGGAAGAAGCTATTTTTGAGTCGGTTGGTACATGATCTCAGACTTTTGCATCTTTTTCCCGACTAAGAAGTGGTGGAAGAGTATATGTGTGAAGTGCGTGGTGTCCGTTGTTATGCTGGCTGCTTTTCTGAGGCAGCGGAAAGTGTGGACAGAGTCAATGGTTGGGAGGCTGGTTTGAGTGATGGAGTGGGCTTCATTTCTTGCAGTCTTGGATAGAGCAGAAGCCATACCAAGCTGTGATACAACCAGAAAGAATGATTTCTCGGGTGCATCTAGAAGTTAGTGAGAGTTGTAGCAGTCATGGCAAATTTCCTGAGTCACCTAGAGGCGTTGTGGACTTTCTTAAGTATAGCATCTGCATGGAGAGATCAGAACAGGTTGTTAGTTGTTGGACACCTAAAAACTTGAAGCTTGTGACAATTTCTACTTCGTTCCCGTTGATTTAGACATGGCATGCCCTCCATTGCACTTCCTGAAGTTGATAACTATCTCCTTCGTTTTGTTGACATTGAGGGAGAGATTATTGTCGTTGCAGCACTTCGCCAGATTCTCTATCTCTTTCCTATATATACTCCGTCTTGGCATTGCTTGAGATTGGACTCACAACTGTGGTATCATCAGCAATCTTGAAAATTGAGTTGGAGGGCAATTTGGTACATAGGTGTTAGTCATACGTGTATAAATAGTATCATAAGAAGCTGAAGACACAGCCTTGCAGAGCACCGGTATTGAGGTTGACCATGGAGGAGGTGCCATACCGTTCATAGGGGAGGAAAGGAGACAGTGCAGAATGTGGTGCTACAGTCGTAGCTAGGGTGTAGCGAAAGATCAACTTAATGTGAGGTAGATCCATTCAAAAGTCTGATGGCAGCAGGGAAGAAGCTGTTTTTGAGTCGGTTGGTACATGACCTCAGACTTTTGTATCCTTTTCCCGACTGTGGTTTGTGGGTTAGGAAGTCAATGATCTGGTTGCAGAGGAAGAAGCCAAGTCCCATGCCACAAAGTTTGCAGATGAGTCTCGTAGGAATAATGGTGTCAAAGCCGTAGTCTATGAATAGGAGAGTGACAAAGGTGCCTTTGTTAACTAAGTGTCCCAGATAAGTGTAGGGCCAGCGAGGTGGTGTCTGCTGTGGATCTGTTGCAGCAATAGGCAAACAGTAGTGGATCCTGGCAGTCTGGGAAGCAGGAATTGATTAGTGCCACAACTAATCTTTCAAAGCACTAGATAATAATGGATGTCAGAGCCACCGGACAATAGTCATTAAGGCACGCTGCCTGGCTTTTCTTTGGTATCGGATGATGGTCATCTTTTTGAAGCAGGTAGGGACCTCAGATTGGTGTAAAGAGAAGTTCAAGATGTCTGCGAAGACCCCCGCCAGCTAGTCTATGCAGGACCTACGTGCTCATCCAGGTACTCCATCCGGGTCCAGTCGTTTTCCGTGGGTTGATTTTTGAGAAGGCTAATCTGACATTGGCAATGGTGGCCTTGGATATAGATTTGGCCGAGGCTTCCAAGATGGAGGTTGTGTTTTCACTGACCTCTTTCTCAAAATGGGCATAAAATGTGTTGAGCTCATCAGGAGGGTTGCACAGGAGCCAGCAATTTTACCTGCCTTCATCTTGTAGCCTGTTATATGCAGACCTTGCCATAGTTGCAGGAGTCCACGTGGCTAGCCTGGGATTCTAGCTTGTTTCAATACTGTCTTTTGGCATATTTAATGAACCCCCCTAGATCATACCTGGCTTTTTTGTATAGCCATGATGTATGCCATAGGTACAGATCACCTGACTTGAATACCTCAGACCTGGACTTCAGCTGGCAGTGGATATCCCTGGTCATACATGGTTTCTGGTTGGGAAACAAGCATATTTGCTTCTTTGGCACACAGTCTTCTACACACTTGCTTAAACTGATCAGCCTGTCATGCTAGTTTTATGAGAAACTGGCAGGTGAGGTCCATTTTGTACCCAGCGAATAGCAAATAGCTGGGTCTGCCATCCTCTTGCAACTTTTCTGCAGTACACATTCCACAAGATTTGACAGTTAAAGAACAGGAAAACCTCATTGGCACCTCAACTGACGACAGGCTGAAGATTGAGTTCCGGCAAATGTAACTGGCCATGTCTTGAATCCAAATGTGAGTAGAGTCCCTTGAATTGTCAGACATGGCTCTTTGAGTTTTTATGCTGTGTGCAAAACCTTCACTTATGAAAGCAGTTTTTCATTTGTCACTGGAATGAAATCAAAGTGTGGTCCAGTGCCTTTGTGTTGAAAACTTACTACCCAAACTACCATCTCACACTTCAATGCATTATGCACCTACCCTCAAACAAACAACTCATTAATCATATTAAAGGTGAATATTATGATCAAGTTCTATAGGTGTCTCACAATGTGATAATTTTGCTCCATGTATGGTTTTTAAACAGGTTAAAATATTAAATGTATATGCCTACATGTGACTCCAGCTCCACAATGGTTGACTCTTACACGCCCTCTAAAATGGAGGGCAATTAGGGTTAGGCAGTAAATGCTGGCCCAGCCAGCGACGGTTCTGGCCTGTAAAATGCATACAAAAAAAATTCAATCTGCTGAGTTTTTGTCCATTCACTTAACTTGTATATATCACACCGTAGGATCTGTGGTCATCCTCACCACATGCCTTCCCACTTATCTTTGTCTTGTTCAGCTACAAACTTGGCAACAATACATTCACTTCCTTCGTTCAAGCCATTAATATATATTTTAAATTATTGTGGTCCCAGCACTGATCTTTGTGGTACTCCACTAGTTACAGTCTACCATCCTGAAATTGCCTCTTATCCAAATTCTCTGTCTTCTATCAGTTAGCCAATCCTCCATCCATGCTAATATGTTCCCCTAACACCTTGGATGCTTATTTTATTAAATCATCTTTTGTGCGGTACCTTGTCAAATGCTTTTTGGAAATCCAAGCATATTATATCTAATGGTTCTCCTTTATCTATCCTGCTCATTGGCACCTTAAAGAATCCTAATAAATTCATCAGGCATGATATCAGTTAAATATTTTCATAACTGCAGTTAAATAACTCCCCAATGATCTATACATAAGGGAATACAAAGAAATGTTATGCTCATCCTCATAATGTAACCCATTAACCATCCTGCCCCCCAAAACACCTCAACCACTTGGTGATTTGTGCTGTAAAGCCTCTAATGCCATTATATCCTTCCTAAGATGCAGTGTCCAGAACTGAACATGATACTCCAGATGAAGGTCAACTAAGATTAGATAAAGCGACAGCCTTGCCCAAATCATTTGGAAGAAACTATTGTTAAGTTGAACCATAAATCCGCAATAGAAATATTTAAGCAGATGATAGAAAAGGTGCAAATAATTTTCAAATAAGAGAAAGGAGAGTTCCACTAAATCATGGAGAGCTTACGAAAGGCAGATGTCCATGGATCAATAGGGGAAATCAGGTGAAATCTTAAAGTTTATAAAAGATGTATCTAACATTTGGAGAGTAAAATAATAGCATTGTTGAAAAACAAAATAAATATCAAGAATTCATACAAAAGTTCCCAAAGTACAGGCCGTAATTTTACCGGCATGCCCCGTTTTTGGGGATGGGTGAGGCTCAGAGAACAGTATTCTCCGTTGGCCTCAGGTAGGATTGTATGAACCTCAGGCGGATGTACCAGTAAAATTTCACCCAAAGAGTAGAAAAGCACATAGGCGATAGAAAGAAAAGATTGGCAAATAAGTAACAAGCAATAAAAGAGAACCAGTAAATGTAATATACTTGGATTTCCAAAAAGCATTTGATAAGGTACTGCACAAAAAGCTACTTAACAAAATAAATAACAAACAATAAAGATGCATTTCATAGACACATTAATAGTAAGAGAACAGATGAATGGGTAGCTTGTTAATGAGGTCCCACTCCTTAAATGGACCAAGCCTCCTACAGTTGGCTCAAGGTGCCAGACCCTTGTGTTCAGCTGGTTAACCAGCTCATTCCTTAGACCTCATGGTTTTGTTCTGTTGCAGTGTGGCCAGGTGTATTGGAACTCTGCTTGTGAATTGGCACACCACTCTTAGTGATGATGCCCTTAGAAATGATCGCTTTACGAGGCTTTAAATTGGTGCATACTATGAAACCATGAACGTAAATTTGATGGCAAAGTACTTAACTTACAGAAAAAACATTTTTTCGCTCATCATATGTCAATAGATACAATATTTAAAATCTCAGTTAAAAGTACAAAATAAGGAATGGCCAGTTGTAAAATGTGGGTAAGGTTCTTGTTAGAGAGGTAATTGGTAGGACATTGGAACCATTGTCCAAGTACAATGTTATTTTAAGGTGTGTAGCAAAAAATGTCGAGCAAAACTCAAGTGCTGCAGTGCACTAATGAGCCCACAGTTGGATTGCTGCAGCTGATGTTTGAGGCTCTATTTACAGAAAGATATAGATGTTCTGCAATGAGCACAGCTAAAGCAGCTAAAATGATTTTAGGGCTCAGATCCAAGTACAACGAGAATAGAATGAGGAAGCTCAGATTATTCTCCTCACAGCAAAGAAGGTTAAATGGAGATGTGATACATGCATTACAAATTTTGAATGAAGTTGATAAAATAAAGGTTAAGTTTTTTGCACTGGATAATGATTGAGAACAAGGAGGAAGCACTGCACAACAAGATTCAAAGAAAACATCTAGCAAGAAATTTAGCATGAAGTATTTTCCCAAAGGATAACCAGTGTATGGAGTGAATTACCTCAGAAAGGGATTAAAGGAGAATTAGTGTGAGCAAAGTACTTCCAGATATGTGTCCAACAAAATCAAGACATAACACTTCATAGATATCCTGAGGGCCCATGCTATAGATCTTAGAAGTTATTTTAGTACAGCAGTATCCGTGTGGGCTCATTGTGATAACATGGAGCAGAGGAATTCCACTGAAGACCGCCCGTTAGCCAGCTAGGAACTCTGAGATTTGTGTTTATAAATGTGTATTGCAAACCATTATTGTTGGAAACGTTTGTAACTGTCACCACTTTTATTGTAACATTTAAAAGAACAGGGAAATGAAGCTGATGAGTTCAGGTGACATCAGTCAACAGGCTTGCATAGAGTAAATCCATTACTTACTATTATCAAGTGTCAGTTTGGCTTACCAGTACCATTTTCTCCCTCTGAGTCAGAAGGTCAGACTTTCAAGTTCCACTCAGGATCTGAGAATATAACATATGCTGATACTTCAGTGCATTAATTCAGGACTATAGCCTTGTTAGATATGCTGTGTCACATTCTGATGAGATGTTAAACCAACTGTCTATTCAAGTGGATGTTAATTAACCCATAGTAATATTCAAAGAAGAGAAATGGAGCATACTCAGTGTTGCAGGCCAACACTTGACAGCTCCACCAGCATCACCAAAACAGATTAGCCACTTATTTGCCTCATTTGCTGAATGTGAGATCTTCTGTAGGCAATTTGGCTGCCATGTTTGTCTAAATAATGGCAATGAATACACTTCAGAAGTAACTAATTGTCTGTGAGACGCTTTTTGGACACCACAAGGACAGAATACACTTTTTTTCTTTTGTTGGAACCAACAAAGATGATTTGTTTCCAGACTAATTGGGAATATTTTGTTTGAATTTTTGTTCACTGAACTTTTGTTCACCAATAGGGATGAAACAGAAATAATAATTAGGGCTAGCTACATTCATCTCAATTCTCATGATTGGAAAAACTTGACTGGGATCTATTTGGCTCAAGTCACCACAGTCTGTCTGCTTCATTTTCTCCTCAGCTAACTATTCTCTTCTATCATCTATAAAGGAACTTTCAACTATTATTTTCCAACAGTACAGACAGATTTCAACAAGGAAAGCATCACAACTAAACAATATCCCCATCTACTTTCCTTTCAGATTTTGGCAATGTGGGTTCTAGAGTAGTCAAAATAAATTATAACAAATCAAAGGGAGAAAAATCCGAGTGCCTTTGTCCAAACAAGTTCCTGACATCTTCAACAAGATTTTGATGGCATGGACTAAGTTATAAGATGTAGCTGATATCCCTAACCCTTCATCCCAGCCAACCATTAAACTGACTCAAAATTTCATCTTTGTAAATCTCCCTTTGACCCTTTGGGCAGTCTCTTTTTTTGTCTATTTTTAATCATTTATTGGATTTATGGGCATCATTGGCCTGGACCAGCATTTCTTGCTCATCTTTTCTGCACTTGTTATTATTCCCTGGTGTCCTTCATAAGTTTTCACCCAGCTCATTGAATTGAGAATAAATGTGAATGGGATAGCACGGTGGCACAGTGCTTAGCAGTGTGCCTTATAGCATCAGGAACCTGGGTTTGATTCCCAGCTTGGGTCACTGTCTGTGCAGAGTCTGCACATTCTTCCCGTGTCTGTGTGGGTTTCCTCCAGGTGCTCCAGTTTCCTCCCACAGTCTGAAAGACATGCTGGTTAAGTGTGTTGACCATGCAAAATTCGCCCTCAGTGTACCTGAACAGGTGCTGGAGTGTGGTAACGGGGGGACAGTCACCACAGGACAGTCACAATAACTTCATTGTAGTGTTAATGTATGCCTACATGCAATACTAATAAAATAAAAATAAAAATCCATAGTCAGACTAACACCATCATAATGTTTCATAAATGCCAATAAACCGCATTGTTTAAGCTGATGTCTTGAGGATTGCTTTTTATGCTATATATAATTTTACATCATACTTATAGCAAAACATTGATTCAGACATGCCATTGCATTCTTTCTAGTGTAGTAGTAAGAATAGTAAGAGTAACAGCAGAATGATTTCTCAGATTTACTTCAAAATCAATTACTTTTCCTGAGCAATGAGAGAACGTGCTTTTGTAACCCTTCAAATTGAACAAACTTTTTTCCTTCCCTTTTCACTTCTTTCCTACTGTCACAGATTGGGTAGCCTTTTAATTCATGTTTTTTTAAAAATCTTTTTCCTAACAGTAACTTTTAATGGAAAAAATGAACAAACGTCCTCATCGTGGGAATAAAAGGGACTGGAAGAACAACGTATGAATTTTACCACGGTAACCTCCATTGTTGTAGATGAGGAAGGTAATTCGGCTCATCCTAGTTCTGCTATCTTGAACCCAACCCCTACCCCAATGCAGCGCCCAGTAAATATTATTCAATGATTGCTATTGCTTCATTTTATTGAATACTTAGTGTGTGAAAGAACTTCCCAATATCACTTATCAGTTTGAACCAGCCGTATTCTCGCTATTTTCAATCTTCTGAAGTTTTCCCCTATGTTGCACCTTTTATCTTTCATATTTCCATAACATCACCTCAGATGCTTCCTTTCAACGCTTTAAAAACTCATGATTCTCCAGCCGTTCCTTGGCATTCAGAGCAGTATCGCTCATGCATGGTGTATCTTCTCGCACGGTGAACATATCTCCTATGTCATGGTAACCAGAATTGGAAAGAGTATCGAAGGTGTGGTCCGATCAGAACACATTATACAGTTTAAGCGTGACCTCTTCTGATTTGTATCTGATTTCTGATTTCTATTTTGACTAAAGTAATTCAGCGTTCGATTGATTTTGTTAACTGCTGGAGCGCGGTCCTGAAGCCACATTGGATGTCAAATCTGCACAGCTGATCACTGGCATATTTTCAAAATAATTTGCATCATCATGTCATGCATTTATCAACCAAGGGGAGAAAAGTTTGCTAAACAAAAACTTTTTTGTAAAGACAGCGCCCCTTTAAGGTCTTAAGTTTTGCTAAGAAACTGAATGTTAAGTGAGACAACATTTTATTACTTTCTGGTATTGAGTCATGAGCACTAACAGGATTTTGCCCAGTCTACTAGTGTTGCCGGTAACCTTGTACAGGTGTATATAGTCGCTTGCAACGGTAAACTTTGCATCGTTTTTATAAGGGGACACATCAGTTAGAATCAGATTATTAGAATCTCCCTTTTATAAAGGGACGCATCAGTTAGAATCAGAAAAATTCTTTACCATTTCATAACATCGGGTTTAAAGCTTCATGAAAACTATCCGGCAAACCTCTTTGTTTGCCATAGTCGAAGCAAGGAATGAGCCCGGGCTTCTGCTGACCCCATTTGCCATCTCTCACTTTTGCAAATCAGTGCTAAATGTGTTCATATTAATGAAGCGGCGCCTTTTTAAAAAAATCATTAATTGGCTGATTAATTGTAAAACTGTAATCGAACAATCTTCTGGGTGACCATTCGGGGGTAGGGACGGGGGTGGGGGGGAGGTAAACAGAAGAGGGGGCAGCTCACAAATTCCGAAGCACTATGGACCTCTCAGGGGAGTAGAGCAGCGCTCACTCAGCCTGGTCTGTGGCTGAGTCTGAGGCAACCAAAACTCTTCAGTAGATGGTCAGTCACGTTAGCCACTTAATTGTTATTTAAGGGGGGGGGGGCGGTGGGGGCTGGGAGGTGAGGAAAAGAGGAAATCATAGACTGTGCTATCGTTATGTTCCTTTTTAGCCACAGTGGGAAGAGAAGGAGCTGGAATAGACTGAGGTTGCAGCGTTAGGGTAATATCCTCCCGCCCCCACCACACTCAGTTGAAAAACAAAAGAAAGCCAAGTGTCTGAGTGAGGTGAGGGGGGTATGAATGGACAGATAGACAGAGGGACACGGTGACCTCGGGAACATGGCGTTGCTTTGCTGCTGTCAGGCAGTGTTGAGAGAGGATTGCAGGCTCCTCCCCTCCTCTCCCCTCCTCTTGCTTTCCCCTCCCTCTCTCTCTCTCTGGATCTGTCTGTGTCTGTGATCGCAAAAAAAAGTGGGCTGTCGGAAGGGGAGAAAAAAAGCAACGGCGTCTCCACCGTCTCGGCTGCAAACTCTGGGACAGAGGGGAGGAGGAAAGAGAGAGCCGGGGGGTGGCGGTGGTAGGGGGGGATTTAGTGGGAGGCAGAAGATGGCTGACTTGGCTGGCCAGCTGCAGCCCTCTCTGGTATTAGCAGCCACATCTCCACAGCCGCTCTCCTCACCTCAACAATGACAGGCGACAATTAAGAGGAGGTGGTGGTGGTGGTGGTTGTGGTAGGGGGGGGAGGAGGAGGAGGAGGAGGAAAAAGGAGTCAACAAAAAATAGAGAGGAAGGAGGGGGAAAAAATCCAACAGACTGACTGACTGACAGAAAGCCGCCGGCGTCACATTTGGGTGGGAAAGGAGGCTGCTGACAGCTGGGGCTGAGGGAGGGAAGCTCGCGGCGTTTCCCCCTCCCTCACTCACTCACTCACCATGGCAGAGATGGAGAAAGAGGGCAGACCGCCCGAAAACAAACGGAGCAGAAAACCGGCTCATCCCGTCAAGAGGGAAATAAACGAGGAGATGAAGGTACGGCTTCCTGTCACTTGCTTGAGAAACTGGGGGCTCAGGCTGAGAGCAATTGGTCTGTCTGTCTTGTCTTGTGTTGTCTCCAGCGTTTAGCAATAATAAAAGCTACTGCATCTGATTTGCAGGGATTCAAACAGCCGGGCTTTTCTCCTCGCCCCCCCCCCCCCCAATCTTTCAAATTCTTCCAACAGAAATGAAAACTGAATTCTGGACGTTTGTGCATCTTCCTCAGTTAACAATCACACAGCTAACGTGTATCACAATAACAAAATTAAAAAAAACAAATCTGTTGCAGATTTGGTGATCTATTGATGCTGGCTGGAGTTAGCATTTTCGTGCATTTTGGCGCTGTCTTTGTAGCAGTCAGTGGCAGATCTGTAATTAAATTGTCAAAAAGTGAGTTGAGGAGGCTGTGACTACAGTATCCCGAGTGTGTGTATGAAGACACCGACCAATCCTTCATTTTCATCTTTCTACCTCTTTTTCCCCAGTAATAATTCCGCACCCCCCCCCCCTTACTTCACTTCCAGCACTGCTGTTTTCCACTTTCCAATATCTGACTGGTGAAAAGACAGCTGACACATCCTTTCATCTTTGCATTAACTATTTTATTCTAGTTAAAGAAAGAATTCTCCCCTCCTCAATACCCCCCCACACCTCCTCCTCCTCCTCCTCTGCTCCTCCTCCCCGGGTAATTCAATAGTATTTTCGGCACAATGAGTTGCCTTCTGTCAGTGCCCAGATGTGTGAAGGTAGGTGTAAGGGACGTGAACTCCAGATGTGCGTGTGTTGGATTAATTGTTTCATTGATCGGCTATTTTACCTCTTTTAAGTCCTTTCAAATTTGTGAAAGGGTATATTGGCATGTTAATTATTAATACCATTATAATATTAAATTTGAAATAACAAAGGGAACAATGCTTTTTGACACAGTTCCCAGATATTTTATGGGTGGTCAAAAGATTACATTGAAAATTCTGACAACTCGACTGAAGTATATTAGTCACCTTTCTCTTGAGTTTAAGAGACTTCACATTGCATATTATCATCGTTTACCCCACTACCCAAATGACTAGAAATATGGACTGGGACCAGGATTGTTATATCTTGATAGAGCGCCTTGATTACAACTTTATAGTTACTTTTTGCACTGGAACTCTCGCTGAAATATGTTACATATTATTTCAGTTTATCTCAGTCAATTGAGCAATGCCGCCAAATGCCTTTTTTTGAGTCATAGGCGTTTGTAGAAATTCATTGAGATTAGGTGGAAAACGTTTGTTATTCACCATGTTGATTGTGGAGACTTTCTTCAACAATTTATCTAGAATCCAAGTGTGTGTGACATTGTACAGTCTGACTTAGACTTTTGTGGCAAAATCTTGCACATTAGTTTTCATCAAATAACTGCATCATTGAGCGGAGGCGTTGACATTTGTAATATAATTTTTAAAAAATCATAGCTCTTTATTGTGCGACTCTTTGGGGTTTAGGATTACAAATTAACTAATTTTAATGAAAACATGTTGCTGTGAAATGTTATCCTGGTGGGTATAAAGGCTGACTGTGCGGGATGGTTGCTAAATTCTCTGGGTTTGTTTTGTTTACTTTGGCTGCAGCAAGACTCAGCGGTTTGTGAGATAGTCATTCCTCTGTAACAGATGTTTGTCTGAACTGCAGAGAAAGAAACAAAAACAACATTGTTTGAAGTGGGAGCGAGGGGGGTGGGGGTGGCGATGGCGGGTGGGGGAAGGGATTGAAGGGGGAGAAACCGTACAAGCTCTGTGCCCGCCCCCACTCCCCATTCTTATAACACAAGGCATTTTCACTTTGTGAATGTGACCTAGGATAGAGGATTTTGGGATGGAGATAAGCCCTTGTTTTGTAAAGAAGTATCACTCCGGTAGCCTCATGATGATTTTGCAACAGCTATTCTGTCTAAGACAGTTTCCTTTCGCAGACATTAACATTCTCATAGACATCAAAAGATATTTTTTCTGAAGATGGATGTCATAAATCACTACCTTTGTTTTTCATGAAGCGGCGATACAGTTTAAAGTTGCAAACTGTTAATCGCCCTTGGTGAACAATCACACAAGCCAACTATTTGTACCTCTCGAAAAGTAAATCCTGTCAGAAAAGTGTATATACTTCAAATGTAATCGACATCTGTGACTGAAACATTCTTCTATCATGTATAATTAAAAATGTGCAAATAGGATTCTCATTTAATTTTAAGAACACAATGTTCTCTTGTGTGGATTCATATCTGAAAAACTAGAAGAAAGTCTCAGTGTGTTTCTTTCATTTGACTGACTTTCATCTGGACCAGTGTAAAATAACCATGGAAAGTAATCAGGGTAAGCTAAAAAGAAAGGAATGCATACAGCAATAGGCAGTCGACTTTAGCCTAAGCTGTAAAAACTGTAACACGAGCAGGCAAAGCAGATCAGCTTTCAAGCTTTAAGGTAAGAGAAAATGAAAGAGATGTGGTGGTTGGGGGGTGGTGGGGTGGAAGAGTTGGGAGCAGGGTTTGTGGGGGGGGTTAGAGCAAAGGAATGAGAGAGGCCATTTGGGAGGAGGAGGAGGAGGAGGGGCCCCTTAGGGTAACTTGGCTCAGGATTAGGGAATTTTATCATAGTGTACAGTGACCTACTCAAGTTACAGCCTAGGAGGGATCAAATTGCTTCCCTTGCCAGCAGAAATACAGAGGGATTGGTGTGATTTTTTTTTCCCCTCCTCCTATGAAGAAAAAGACCATTGGTATGAGTTGCTACATAATGTCTGTGTAAATACTGTAAAGCCATGATGAATGAGCCTTGAATATTGTACAGATTGTTAGTGGGGGGTGGTGGAATAGACATGTTTAGATAATTTTCAATATGTATGAAAATATGTAGTCTGACCATGATCATAACTTTGCATTAATCCATTGACATAGTAGTTAGTGAATTGCTGAGGTGTATAAAAAAAACTTCGCCAGAAGTTTAAGTAATTATCTGTATTTGAATAATGGTTTTCCCCAGTGATTTTATTACAAGATGCTGGTTGATGCATGATTGAAAGTCACATTTTACTCACCTTATGTAAAGGCCTATCTTTACTCCTTAAATTGTTTGGAAATAGAGTTAGTTCTCGTTCAGTTATTTTATTTTACTACTTTGTTTTCAAATTGAATTGGTGGTGATTGGCACAGGTCCCATTATCATCCAAAACTGTGAAATAAGGCTAGAATGAGAAGCAGAGCTGCAGATGTTGTAGAATGCATCTGTATCTTTGAACCTGTGTTTTTGTTACAGATCTGGTAATGGTATATTCAGTACTTGCACGGGAAGCAGTCTGGTATTCAATTATCCCTTAATTGAAATGCTTGGATTACATAGTGAAACAGATATGCTCTTTTTTGAGGGAGGGATGGGGGAAGGGGAAGTTACTTGTAGTAGCCCCATTCCTACCAGTTATCTCCTCCAACTGAATAAGCAAAATCCATCTGATTCACAGACAATTGTATGTCCATCTTTAATACTGCTCTCCGATCAGTTAATAGGAAATATCTTTCTGTGTGGCAAGAGAAAGGATGGAATCTATCTGCCTAAATATTCCCCAAAGGCAGATTACCAGTACCCTGTTTAGCATAAGAGCGAAATATGTCTGCTTGAGAGGCAGTCAGAAGAGGTTTGAATGTGAACTCTGATTGTATTCCTTTGGAAGGCCACCAATACTGCTGGAGCCTCATTCACACAGTTAAAACACTTTCATGTATGAATGATATTTGACTGTATTTGCACAGTGAAATAGTGGACTGATGGGATACAAACACTACAGTGATTGTCATACTGTTCAAATATGGTAACTTGATTGTTCTAAGTTAGGTGAATGCAACAAAAACCTCAAACAAATTAACAATATTTCAATGTTCTGAGTAAATGATTTTAAACACTTTATCAGGAGGTTTATATCAAAAGGTTATTTCAATGCAAGATTCCTTTTACAATCAAATTATTGTGTAAAATTAGCATTATTAAGTTTCTTGATATCCCTAATTGTGGTATTTTTGTTCTAGTAGAGAAAGCTGACGACTTAGTTGGTAAATGCATCATCCAGGCTGGTACAGAGTAGAAGTTTCCAGGTTGGATTTTTGAATTTTGCAGACTTAACTGTCTTAAACTAGTGCACTGTTAGTACTGGCTTTAACAAAGCAGAAGGAGCTGGGGGGAAATTCACCCCAAGGGCTGCCACTCTTGATTGTGGTCCAGTACACTGAGCATCCTAGTAGAAATTCACTAAAGTCAAACTACTGCTGCTGCTAGGAAAATATTTGACGTTTGATTAAAGTTAACCAGTAAAGGATACAAAACTACAGAGGAGAAGAGGAAGTCGAAGGAATAGTCCAAAGTGGAGACGCCTCAAAACCAAGTAAATCATTAATGTCAGATTATCAGTCACAAATCAACTGTGTACCTGAGGTATTAATTCACAGCAAAAATATAAACCTGGTGAAAAGGGCAAGTGGAGTCTGTGGCATGCACTGCAGGGGACAGCACTTCATGTTTTAATCTTGACTTTGCTGCCCTATTGCAATTGATGTAACTCTTTCAGTCACTGATTGTCTTCGATTATCATTAGAATGATTAAGGTGTGCAGTGCCTGAAAACTGCATTTTTGTATTCTTGTATAGATTGCTATCTTACCCAACTTGATAACAATACAAGCACACAGTGAAAATGTAGCTCCCTCAGGCATTACCATGAATGCAGTGCTGGTTCTTTATCCTTAGGTGAACTTGGTATTGAAATATTCTTTTTCTCCCTTCTCTCATACATTTTCTGTTTGTTTGTTTGCCTTTTGTGCCTTTCTGTTTTCCTATGGATCTGCTTTATCATGTTGGTACTAAAATCCAAATGCAAGCCAAATCACTTTGATGGTGTGTTAATATGATTCTTTGCATTACTCTCAATTTATCATTTCAAATTGCTTTTACAACAAAGGATAGCCTTGCAATCACAAATCCTTTATCCAAATGTTACACGATTCAAAATGCTCTATCTAGCCCTTATTCATGTTTGCAAAGGCAAAACCTACTTTATGTTGCAGAATATCATTTTGCAGTTCATGTTAATGTGGAAAATTTACATGCTTCTCTCTCATGTTTCACTCATTCCCACTAATTGTTCTTCTCATTCCATCTTTCTGTTTTTCCCTTCACCACCAAGCTGGCTTTGCGATGTGTGTTTTCCTTTGTCATTCGCCCTCTCATGAGAGAATACCAGACAACGCCATGGAGGCTGCACAACCTGAGTAGTGAAAGGGGCTGTGTTAAACTGCAGGCCCTGTTGTTTTAGGAAAGCACTTGGTTTAGAGAAACAAAGGATTGCCACCTAAGACATCTTTTCTAAGGCATGACAGTGGCGGGCAAGATCTCACAAAGGAGACTCCTGCCAAAGCTATAGCTTCAGAAATTGCTGGTTGAGTAAAAACAAGGACATGGCATTTGCCATTGTTAGGGTATTAACCCAACCCTCCCCCCAGGAATCTGTGGTTAGGAAAAGTTGCCCTTGCCCAATTACGCCACTGTTAGCAATGCAGCTTTGGTAATGCTACCTTGCCATTAGCCTCACCATTCTGTGACCTGGAATTACTGAATTTGCACATTTAACATGAACCAATCTCACCATAGCCATTTAAGGTTGATAATTTTTGTCAAAAGGATTCTGCTAATGAGACAATTTATGGTCCTAATATGGCATACAACTTTGGAGGCCCAGAAAGGGAGCAGTGAAGTTGGAGTCTGAGGCAGGTAATAAATTAACCTTCGAGGATTTTTAATATTTAAATTAGAAATGTACATTTCTTTCTTGCTTTCCCTTTGTTTTTTTTCTCCCTTAATCCAATGCTTCTTTCCCTCCCCTCTCTTTCTGTATCTAATCTGACCAGTTCACCCTAGGTGTTAGCCTCCCCATCATTTCTTTCTTTATCTGAAACGCCATGGCTTAAGATAAATAATTGGGCCCACATTTGAAATGTTGCAAATGAACCAACTACACCATTATCAATCAGCATTGCCAGCAGTTTGCAGTGCTACATTAGCTACCTCATCCTTCAGTTTGTATTAATCTAATTCATAGTACTCATTTTAAGGTTTGCCATTCAGCTGTTTCTGGGTCTTGACTGTCACCAGAACTTTTCAATGTTACCTGCACAAAATGTTTGAATTGCTGTTGAAAGTGCATTCATTCAGTACCTAATTGCCCTAAAAGGATATTGGTGAGTCCCTTTCATGACCTTCCTCAGCCCTTGTAGTGATGGTGTTAGGTAGGGAATTACAGAATTTTGAACCAGCAGCAATGAAATGGTGATATATCATCCTGACTTGGACTTGTGCTTTGGCAGAGAGTGGGACTTCTTGGAGAAATGCTGTTCCTATGCTATTGATATCCTAGTCCTCCCCATTGATAAGAGGTTATGGGGCTGGGACTTGCATTCAAAATGAACTTGGTAAATTCATGCAATGTAATCTGCAGATAGCGCATAATGAGGCCACACTGCTGTGTGTTAGAGGAGGTGGATTTTGAGTAGATGTTCCGATCAATTTAACTATTTTTTCTGGATTGTGTTGAGTTTTTTGGGGTACTGTTCATGATTTGTATCATATTCCTGAGCTAAGATCAAGCCCAAGATGGGGTCCTTTCTTGTCAGCTTGCCAACCAAGCTATTAATATTGCTGAAACGAAAGCTTCTGGTCACTGGTGATCTCCACATCGGCAATGATTTAGCTATCTTGATACCATTGAAATTTGGAGAGAGGTGATTGGGCTTTCCTTTGCTGGGAATGGTCACTATTTGACATTTAGGTGGAACAAATGTTACCTGGCCTTTGTCAGCCCAAAGGTGGAGTTTAGTATTGTAGAATCATCTGTGAGGAGGCTGTTTTATGATGGAGGATAGTTGGGCTAAGGATGCTGCCTGAAAACATTCCTGTGGTGATATCCCAGGAAAACGATAATTGCCATCTAACAACCAGGACCATAGACTCCAACTGCTTGTTTTTGCTTCAATTGCATTGATTTCTGTTTTGCTGGGGCTCCTTTGTGCCATACTTGAATGCTACCTTGATGTGGTAGGCAGCTACTCTTAACTGTACCCAGGATCCATGCTGGATCAAGGCTGTGAAGTATATATCTGAATTGTCCTGGAAAAACTGGAACCGGTTGGTGAGCAGGCTATTGGTGAATCAGTGATATCATATGCCCCCTCTGATGACTTTACTAATTACTGTTAACAACTTTATTGACTGCTGTTTACCTTACTAATTAAGGTAAATTGTCCAAGTAACTTTCTGCTTTATCTTTTGTTTTGGGCGGTTCCTCTCTTTTAGGGAGGTGCCACTTTTGAGTTGTTCATAAGCTAAGTTGATTTTGTTTATTTGGTTGGATGCAAAAAGACCAAGTAAGATTTATTCTCCTTTTTATGGCTAGGATAGTGAATGATTACTGTCCAAGTAATTCTGTAGATGTCAGTTTCATGGCTGGGGAATGTGCCCGGTTCTGGTGTGTAGACCTTCAACGGTACTGCTTGGATATTGTCAGGGATTGTAACTTCTGTTGTGTTCAGTATACTCAGCTACTTCTCAATGCCATGTGGAATGACATAAGTCAGGAGTGCAATGGAATATTCTCCACTGGATGAGTATGGCTGAAGAAATTCAACAACATCTAAGACAAAGTGCCCACTTGATTGTTCCCCCATCTGCCACCTTAAACATTCACTTCCCCCCGCCATTGACAGTGGCAGCATCCACAAGATACATGTCAGCAATTCACCAATGCTCTTTGACAGCATCTTCCAAACCCGTGATGTGACCTTTACTACCGAGAAAGATAATGACAGCAGATGTACGGGAATCTATAAATTCTCTTTCAAGTCACAGACTATCCTGACTATTGCTACTGGTTCAAATGCCTGGAATTCACTTCCTAATAGTACTGTGGGTATAACTACATGAAATAGATGGCAACAATTCAAGAGAGTGGCTCACGCACATATTCTCAAGGACAATTAGACCTGGACTACAGATGTTGGTCTTGCCAGCCACATTTATGAAAGAATTTTTAAAAAAAATCAAATAGACAAGACTAATAATAATATAGGGATGATGAGTCTTGGGCTTGCAAATACTTCAACCTAATCTTTTGTACCAGGCTTCTTGAAAGATGGAGATGTTCATGGAGGTAATTATCATCAGTAGTTTCACTAAGTTGGTGCCTTTTTCAAAGGCACAGTTGGTGCTGCTCTTGGCACGTGTGTGTCTAAACTCCCCATTGACCTGGATCCCTCAGATGGTGATGGAGACTGAGTTAGAAGAGATCGGTTGATGTACTTTATTTCTTCTTTTGTCCTGGAAATGAAATGGTAGGACAGACAGTTACTGTTGGATTCTGGATGAAGGATCCTTCTTATTGGCCCCTTTATCATCAAACAGTAGGGACTTGACCATTGAAAGCCAGCTTGACTGGACATACTGCTGGATGTGTCACTGGGTGTTTATGAAGCCCAGCTTTTGCCATTTGTGAATCAGTGAAGATCAATCGCGAATTGTCTTTGTGAAAGAAGAGGCCAAGTTTATATTTTAAATGCTGATTTGTGATCATATGGCCACAGATTGTGCTGTCTATTATTCTGTTACTAAGCCATTGTACCTCCTGATGGTAGGTGACTTCCTTGACCTTGTTTGATGCAAAGCTGGGAAATTTTGTTAGACTCGCCGGTAAGCCCTGCCTGGGTGCATACGTCTGAGTCCCCATTTATCCACTGACAAAATGTAAATACTGAAAAAAAATTTAGAAAATTCCAGGCCCACACACCAGCAATAAGAATAGGACTGAGTCACCTGGGTTTCAATGGGTAGATAGCTGGGGCCATAATTTGGGCATTCTGAACTGGAAATGGTTATTTCCTGCTGGCTGGTTGATTAGGATATACTCGCAATGGTGAAGGAGGAGTTTGGGGTGTTGCTTAATAGATAGATATAATATTAGCAATATGACTGCACTTTGATTAGTCTATGGGATGTTAGTAAGGAGGATTCAGCAGATTCAGCTAAGGTTGTCTTAATATTGTCGTAGCATAATGCCTGGACCATTGCTGCTAGTTTAAAATAATTATTATCGAACTTTATGGTGATTATGATACCTCTTGAGAGGCCCATTTTGGAGTTACCAGATCACTTTCCTCACTCATCCAGTTGGGATTTGATGGTTTTCAGTTTTCATGGCCATATTTCACCACTTACCATGGTGGCATTTGAACCCATGACCTCTGCTAATCTGATCCATAAGCACACTATACAAACATACCTGATCTGAAAATGGTGCTTATGAATGATAGACAGATGGAGAGGAGAAGATATGAAATCTTAAGAGGAAACAAAATTTGAAAAAGAATTAAAGTTGTGAAAAATATTTTTTAAAATACAAAGGAGAGAAATTTTTAAAATGGTACAGAATATATATAAAATTGTTTAATATTTCTCTTACAAGTAATAGCTTGTATTTTTCCAAGACTTGTGGTTAATTATATAATGAAAAGAACAACTGGTCTTAGTTGGCTTTATTCATGTGTGGATATCAAAAGCACAATTCCTTATGTCCTGATTTGAAAATTTATCCACTGACAAAATGCAAATACTAAAAAAAAACAGCCATTTACAAAATTCCAAGCCCACATACCAGCAATAGGAATAGGAGTGAGTCACCTGGTTTCAATGGGTAGATAACTGGGGCCATAATTTGGGCATTCTGAACTGAAAATAAAAATCACAATCAATTTAAATTCTAATTCTGCTCACTTTGCACCTGGTGTTCTGCAGTTTGCTACAAGATAATATATTGTTGGATAATTGCTGCTGCTTTTCCCCATATGTCACTGGTAAATACTAAACTGAATGGCAGTTAGTTATTTGCAATGATCAGGAAGCCTGTTCAGTGCACCTCAATCACTTGGGAGGTTAACAGAAATGTGAATTAATGTTTTTTTTGATGAATGCTGTTGACTTCAAATGAATACATTGCTGATCCAGACATTCCATTGATCTACTTCATATTCACTTCCAACACTTAACAGGCCTAACCCAGGTTTCAGACACTTCTCTAATTATTCTTGCTCCGATTGCTCACAAACGCAAAGCGTGCCATTTATTTTTGTACACTAAGAAATATCATTTCAAGAACAGTTGTATTTCATTGCAGTGATTTAAATGAAGCATGGTATGAATTACAAACTGGTATTTGTTTGAGTAAATCTGATTCAGTTCAAGCATGATCCTCATCCAAGCACTTCTAATTTTGAGGAAATGCGGTAATTATGTGTAATATAAAAGTTTGTAGATTATCTCGTTTTCAGTCAGAACCATCTTCAGATGTACTCATTAGGGACTCTCAATTACTATTTTGATTTTTTTTTGTAATATCTCAGATTCTCTGTTTGTGTCTGAAGTCCCCATGTTGTGATTTAGGACACTCAATGTGGTGCAGATGTTGCATAGAAGTGGGGTGGTGGGGGAAGATGGAATGGAGGCCAGCTCAAAATGCCAGAGTATGGTGAGAATCTTCTTTGTAACCATAAACCCTGCCCCTCCCCGACCCTGGTGATCTTTTGGTCAAAATTATGTCAGTGGGAGAGGTGCTGAATAGTGGCTCAGTACTTTTAATGCTTGGAAAGTAGAATATTGTCACATGACTTATTGACTTAACAGTCAATGGTACTGAGGCACCAGCAAAGACCTGGAACAGGTTATTTATTTGGTTTCTGTGTTTTGAAAGCTTCAGTGTGAACTTATTACATTGGGAGGCAGTGGTATAGTGGTGTTGTCAGTGGACTAGTAACCCAGAGATCCAGAATTATGCTTTCCAGACCCGGGTTTGAATCCCACCACAGCAGATGGTGAAATTTGAATTCAATTAAAATCTGGAACCGAAAGTCATTAAAAACCATCACTAATGCCCTGGGAATTCTTCCATTCTTATCTGGTCTGACCAACATGTGACTCCAGATCCACAGCCATGTGTTTGGCATGGAAGTGGTCTAGCAAGCCACTCTGTTCAAGGGAAATTAAGGATATGTGACAAATGCTGGCCCAGCCAGTGATGCCACACCCCACGTATAAATAAAAACCATGGGGTTTCACAGAAGTATTGAGCAATTTATAACCCAATAATAACTATTCAAATGATTTAGATGATATTGGAAATTGCAGAAGCAACTAGACATGTCTTTTTTATATTTTTGCAACTTGTTATATTTTTGCTTTCTTTTTGTCAAGAGGTGGAAATCAAGGGTTATTTACTCTGCCCTGTTAGGTACACAAACCAAAGCTGGTACTTTACTGTTTGGTCCAGAGGAATACATGGTACATTGCTTTGTGCAGTGCTACATGGTATGTACAGCTCCACAGGCATTCAGGCTCCAAATAAGCTTCATCCCATACTTTCGGATCTAATTATGTAACAACAAATCTTCTTATTCTTTTTCATGTGTTCATCTGGCTTCCCTTAATTGCATTTATGCTATTCACCTCAACTACTCCTTGTGGTAACAAATTGACATTCCAACCACTCTCATGATAAAGAGGTTTTGTAGGATCATAGAATCCCTACAGTGCGCAAGAGGCCATTCGACCCATTGAGTCTGCACTGCCCCCGACAGAGTAATTCCCCAGCCCTGTTTCGATAACCTCTCATTTCCCATGGCTAATCACCCTAACCTATACCTCTTTGGAGGCTAAGGGGCAATTTAGCATGGCCAATTCAGCTGACCCGCACATCTTTGGACTGTGGGAGGAAACCAGAGCACCCTGTTGGATTCCTGTTGGATTTTTTTTACTGACCGTTTTGGGGAACAAAATTAATAAGTCACTTTGGCAAATGTAGGTTAATTAAGAAAAACCAACGGAGTTGTTCAGGCCACATCACGTTTAACTGCCTTGCTTGAGTTGTTCTGATGAGTTAAGAATTGATGAGGGCAATGTTGTGGACGTGGTAAACATGGACTTCCAAAAAACATTTGACAAAGTGTTGCACAACAGACTTCTAATCAAAGTTAGAGCTCATGGAATGAAAAGGACAGTGGCAGCATGGATACACAATTGGCTGATAGAGAGAAAACAGCAAGCAGTGGTTAATGTTTTTGTTTCAGACCGGAAGAAGGCTTATGTTAGAGTTCCCCATGGGGCAATGTTAGGACTTCTGAAGAGAGTGCAGAAGAATGTAGTGTTACGGTCATATCCAGGGAGTAGATAAAGATCAAGAATATCTCTCAGTGAATTCCTCCTTCAGACAGCCAGCACAAACACATCGTACTGAATAGCCTGACATATATTAACTACCTAGACCTTTGATTTGATTTATTATTGTCACATGTATTAGTATACAGTGAAAAGTTTTGTTTCTTTAATGCCATACAGACAAAGCATATCGTACATAGAGAAGAAAAGGAGAGAGTACAGAATGTAGTGTTACAGTCATATCTAGGGTGCAGAGAAAGATCAACTTAATACGAGGTAGGTCCATTCAAAAGTCTTATAGCAGCAGGAAAGAAGTTGTTCTTGAGTCAGTTGGTACGTGTTCTCAGACTTTTGTATCTTTTTCTTGATGGAAGAGAGTATGTCTAGGGTGCATGGGATGCTTGATTATGCTGGCCGCTTTTCCGGGGCAGCGGGAAGTGTAGATAGAGTCAATGAATGGGAGGCTGGTTTGCGTGATGGACTGGGCTTTGTTCATGACACTTTGTAATTTCCTGTGGTCTTGGACAGAGCAGGAGCCACACCAAGCTGTGGTACAACCAGAAAGAATGCCTTCAATGGTGCATCTGTAAAAGTTGGTGAGAGCTGCAGTGGACATGCCAAATTTTCTTAGTCTTTTGAGAAAGTAGAGGCGTTGGTGGGCTTTCTTAACTATAGCATCATCATGGTGGGACCAGGATGCTGGTGATCTGGACACTTAGAAACTTGAAGCTCTTGACCATTTCCACTTCGTCCCCATTGATGTAGACAGGGGCATGTCCTCCACTACGCTTCCTGAAGATAATGACTATGTCCTTCATTTTGTTGACATTAAGCAAGCGATAATTGTCATCACACCAATTCACCAGATTTTTTATCTCTTTTCTGTACTCTGTCTCATCGTTGTTTGAGATCCAACCCACTGTGGTGGTGTCATCAGCAAACTTGAGAATCAATTTGGAGGGGAATTTGGCCACATAATCATAGGCATATAAGGACTATTGTAGGGGGCTGAGGACACAGCCTTGTGGTGGCACTATTTGTCACTTTTTGTGGATGACATGAAACTTAGAAACATTTGTGAACTGTGAGGAGCATAGTGTTGAACTTGAAAAGAACACAGGTAGGTTTGTGGAAAAGGCAGACTAATGGTAGATGAAATTTGATGCAGAGAAGTGTGAAGGCTTTCATTTTGATAGGAAGAATATCAACAGAAAATATAAAATAAAGAATACCATTCTAAAGGGACCTGAGTGGAGGGAATTGGCTGTATGTGTACAGAAGGGTCAAGTGGGCACCTTCTGTGCAGTAAACGTTCTATAATTCTATAAATCATTGAAGATGGCATGACAGGTTCAGAGAGCAGTTAATAAAGCACAATGTATCCTAGGTTTTATCAATAGGGCCATAGAACACAAACCTCTGTTAAATCATAATAAAACATTGTGTGGAGATGCCAACGTTGGATTGGGGTGGCCACAGTAAAAAGTCTCACAACACCAGGTTAAAGTCCAACAGGATTATTTCCTATTGCGAGCTTTTGGAATGTTGATCCTTCATCAGGTGAGTCTATAAAACATTGGTTTGGTCTCAGCTGGAGTATTGTGTCCAGTTCTGAACTCCACCCTTTGGGAAGAATGTGAAGGCACAAAAGAGGATGCAGAAAAAAAAACACTCACAAGAAGGGTTACATAGATGGGGAATTTCAGTTATATGAACAGATTGGGAAGTTGGGGCTGTTGCCCTAGGAGAAGAGAAGATTGAGAGATGATTTGATAGATGTGTTCAAAATCATGAGGGGTCTGAACAAAGTAGAGAGGGAGAAACTGTTCCCATTGTTGGAAAGATTGAGAAGTAGGGGGCACAGATTTAAAGGAATTGGCAAAAGAAGCAATGGTGAAATGAGGAAAGACATTTCCACACAGTGGAATGGCTGGGATCTGGAATGCACTGCCTGAGAATGTGATGGATTAACTGAAACATTCAGGAGGAAATGGGATTATTATGTGAAGGGCTATGAGGAGAAAATGGGAGGATATCTCTTGGTGAATTGCTCCTTCAGAGAGCCAGCACAAACGTATCATACTGAATAGTCTCCTTCTGTGCTGTAACTATTGTATGATTGTATATTTATGGCCCATTGTTGTGTTCTCCCCTAAAGGTAAAAAAATATATTTACCACTTTCAAAATCTTAAAACCCTCTCTCTCTTTTTTATTTTCTCCTTTCAAGAGAAATTTTCCCCAGTCTTTGATCTTTCCCTATAGGTATATCTCTTTGGTTTTAGTACCTTCTGTATAAATCCTTTTTATATTTTTTCTAGTGCCACAAATACATACTTAGAATATTTGTTTATCATTCTGTGATCATGTGTTGTGGATATAAAAGCAAAAGAAAAACTTGCATTTGTATTATGCTTTTCACAACCACAGGAAATCCCAAAGCACTTTACAGTCAATGAAGTACTTTTTCATGTGTAGGCACAATGTAGGAAATTATTGTGCATAGCAAATTCCCTCAAACGGCAATATGAGAATGACCAGACAGTCTATTTTTGTAATGCTGATTGAAGAATAGGGCAGGACACGACGTATAACCCCCTGCTTTTTTTCAAAACAGTGCCATGGGATCTTTTACACCCACTTGAGAATCATGGTGGGGGGGGGGGGATTCTCCCAGTAGTGCAGTGGGCTGGGAGACATCAGCGGAGACCGTTTCGCTGGCTTCGCACTGGCGCCATGGCCTACGAGTCCCGGCGACTAAGAATTCCAGCGTGGAGCTGATTTACATTTCATTAATGGGCCTGGGAGTGAAGTTTCTGGGCCCTCTAATCTCTCCACTCTGCCCTCCACCCCACCCCCACCAAGGGCTGTTCACTCCAGTGGGCTTTAGAACTGCTCCCCAGTAATGGTGAACGGATGGCTGACCCCACAGGAGGAAACAGAGGCCATTAAGGCCCCATGAGGTTGGGGAAAAGGGGGGGGGGGGTGCCACTTAGGCACCCTGGCACTGCCCAAAGGGCGCCTTGACTGCCCACTGGGCATCAGGCAATGCCAAGGGGGGGAGGAAGCCTAATGGAGGGGGCAATCTGTGGGGGAAGGAGGAAAATCCGCTGCCTTTCTGTACAGGGATTGCAGGCAGAAAGAGGGAGGGTGACAATCAGGGCTCGCCATCCGGGATGGGGGTGGGGTGCGTCAGGGATCGGGAGATTGTAGCTGGCCAGGTGGAAGGGGTTGGTGAGATTGGGGTTGGCCTGGGTGGGAGGAGGGGGGACATTGGGGCTGGCCAGGGAAGGTGTCGGAGGCCAGCGATTGGGAGGTGGGGAATCGGAAGGCTAGCGATGGAAGCTTGTGGGGATGGCCAGTGATCTGGAGGCCAGCAATATGGGGCCTCTGTGCATGTACTGATCTCTGCTCAGGCAAATTGGCGTATGCACAGTGGCCTACTCAGCGCTATGCTGCCAGCCTCTTGAGCAGGAATAGGCCCTGTCCCCTGATTTCCAGAGTAGAGCAGGACACGACGTATAACCCCCTGTTTTTTTTCAAAACAGTGCCATGGGATCTTTTACACCCACCTGAGAATCATGGGGGGGGGGGCGATTCTCCCAGTAGTGCAGTGGGCTGGGAGACATCAGCGGAGACCGTTTTGCGGGCTTCGCACTGGCGCCATGGCCTACGAGTCCCGGCGACTAAGATTTCTAGCGTGGAGCTGATTTACATTTCATTAATGGGCCTGGGAGTGAAGTTTCTGGACCCTCTAATCTCTCCACTCTGCCCCCCACCCCACTCCCACCAAGGGTTGTTCACTCCAGTGGGCTTTACAACTGCTCCCCAGTAATGGTGAACGGGTGGCTGACCCCACAGGAGGAAACAGAGGCCATTGAGGCCCCATGAGATTGGGGAAAAGGAGGGGGGGGGTGCCACTTGGGCACCCTGGCACTGCCCAAGGGGCATTCTGTGATGCAGAACCAGTGGGAACTAGTCCCATTTTCCTGCAGATTGTGGACATAGAATTTTTTTGGGAGAATTCTGGCCGTAGAATCAGACATATACAGCAGGAAACTTTGGTCCAACTGTCCATACCGACCAGGTTTCCTGAACTGAACTAGTCCCATTTGCCTGTGTTCGGCCTATATCCCTCTAAACCTTCTAGAGCAGATGGCCGAGGCCCTGGTTTAACATCTCAGCTGAAATAAGGCTCCTCTGACAATGCAGGATTCCCTCAGTACAGTGTCAGCACTGATTTTTATGCTTAAGCCCTGTGAACCATGAATCTGGAACCTTGTGATTTAAGAGGTGCAAGACCCACCAACTGAGTCACAGTTGACATTCCTGATCACTTATTGCAGCCAGTTGAGATTTGGATGTGCATCCATAATAAACTGTTTAACTCCTACCTATCACTAGATTATTTACCATTAACTATCAATGAAATGAATCAATATAACTCCTAGTGCTGGATTTTATTTTTTAATCTTACAAACAAACACCTTGGAGACACTTGCAGCAGCCACCAAACATGATGGGATGTGAGAGATGATGCTTACAATGTGCTTAGGTTATTTTGCTCTTTTTCTTTCCTTATCCCACATACCCCTTATATATGAGAATGTAGTTCAAGAAATTGAATCATAGAGAATTTATGGCATAGAAAGAAGCCATTCAGCTCAATATGCTGTGTCAGCCAAAAGAAGAGCTACACAGCAAAATCCCATTTTCCAGCTTTTGGTCTGTATGCATATTGATAATGGGATTGTAAGAAGTCTCACAGGTTTATTTGGCAGCACAAGCTTTCAGAGCACTGCCCCTTCATCAGGTGATGAAGGGGCAGTGCTTACTGCGCTTACCCCAGTCCGACGCTGGCATCTCCACATCATGATTATGGGACTTCCAGTGCAGGTCCAAAGATTTTTTAAAAAATGCACAGATGTTTCTGCTTGATCCTTTTCAAGCAATGATTTCCAAACCCTCCATCATCTTTAAGGTGAAAAAAATTACTGTTCAAATTTTAGGTAATTGTTAGGATTAATGGCCCCTGGTTATTCATCTCCCTGCTAAGGGAGATAGGTCCTTCCCACTCACACTATTTGGGCCCTCTTTCATTTTGTATAACCCAATTAAATCTCCTCTCAGCAGATTTTGTTCCAAAGGAAATAACCCAAGGATATCTTTCCTCATAGCTACAAATCTCCAATTGTCACAAAAACTTAATAAAACTTCTTCAGTGTGATCCCTCCTGTAGTATGGTGACTAGAACATTACAGCGCAGAACAGGCCCTTCGGCCCACGATGTGGCCCAGAACTGTGGGCAGCACTCTGACTGTAATCTAACTAGGGTTTCATACAGTTCGCTTATAACTCCTTCCCTTATTTTGTGCCTTGGTCAATAAAGGGAAACATCTTAAATGCCTTCTTAACCACCTTGTCTGCCTGTCCTACAGTTTTTGATTTGATTTATTATTGTCACATTTATTAGCATACAGTGAAAAGTATTGTTTCTTGCACACTGTACAGACAGCATACCATACATAGAGAAGGAAACAAGAGAGTGCAGAATGTAGTGTTACAGTCATAGCTAGGACTTAGAGAAAGATCAACTTCATGCAAGGTAGGTCCATTCAAAAGTCTGACGGCAGCAGAGAAGAAGCTGTTCTTGGATCAGTTGGTACATGTCCTCAGACTTTTGTATCTTTTTCCTGATGGAAGAAGATGGAAGAGAGTATGTCTGGGGTGCATGGGGTCCTTGGTTATGTTGGCTGCTCTTCTGTAGCAGATATGCCAAACTTCTTTGGCTTCTTGAGAAAGTAGAGGCATTGGTGCGCTTTCTTACCTATTGTATTGGCGTGGCAGGACCAGGTCACGTTGTCAGTCGTCATGCAGTTGCAGCCTTTCATGTAGTGTTGTTACACTCACAGAACTATTAGAAAGGGAGCTCCAGAATTTTGACCCAGTAATATATTGGTTCAAAAGGAAGGAATGGTGATATAGAATCTTCAAATCACACAGGGCAGAAGAGGCCCATTGCATCTGCACCAACGCATTAGAAACATCTGAATTCCTACCTAATCCCATCTGCCAACACTTGGCCCATAGTCCTGAATGTTATGATGTGCCAAGTGCTCATCCAGGATGTGATGCAACCCTCTTCTACCATCCTCCCAGGCAGCGCATTCCAACTGTCACCACCCCCTAAACCTCCTGCCCCTCATAAGAACATAACATAAGAACATAAGAAGTAGGAGCAGGAGTAGGCCATCCAGCCCTTCGAGCCTGCCCCGCCATTCAATAAGATCGTGGCTGATCTGAAGTGGATCAGTTCCACTTTCCCGCTTTCTCCCCACAACCCTTAATTCCCTTGTCTACCAAAAACCTATCTACCCGTGTCTTAAATATATTTAGCAAGGTAGCCTCCACCACTTCAACGGGCAGAGAATTCCAGAGATTCAGCACCCTTTGAGTGAAGAAGTTCCTCCTCAACTCTGTTCTAAACTGCCCCCCCGCCTTATCTTGAGGCTGTGCCCTCTAGTCCTGCTGTCCTTTGAGTGGGAAGAATCTCTCTACCTCTACCCTATCCATCCCTTTCATTATCTTATACGTCTCTATAAGATCCCCCCTCATCCTTCTAAACTCCAACGAGTACAGACCAAGTCTATTTAGTCTCTCTTCATAGTCTAACCCCCTCATCTCCAGTATCAGCCTAGTGAACCTCCTCTGCACTCCCTCCAAGGCCAAAATATCCGTGCGCAAGTGCGATGACCAAAATGCACACAGTACTCCAGCTGTGGCCTCACCAATGCCCTGTACAGTTGCAGCAAGTCCTCCCTGCTTTTATATTCTATCCCCCTCACTATAAAGGCCAGCATCCCATTCGCCTTCTTGATCACCTACTGCACCTGCAGACTGGGTTTTTGCGACTCATGCACAAGGACCCCCAGGTCCCTCTGCACTGTAGCATGCTGCAGCTTTTCGCCCTTTAAATAGTAATCCCTCCTACTATTATTCCTGCCAAAGTGGATAACCTCACACTTGCTAACATTGTACTCCATCTGCCAGATCCTCACCCACTCACTCAGCCTATCTAGATCCCTCTGCAGACTTTCCACACCCTCCGCACAATTTGTTTTTCCACTCATCTTTGTGTCATCAGCAAATTTCATCACCCTACACTCAGTCCCCTCCTCCAGATCTATATAAATGGTAAATAGCTGAGGCCCCAACACCGATCCCTGCGGCACTCCACTAGTTACCAACTGCCAATCAGAAGAGCACCCATTGATACCAACTCTCTGCCTCCTATTAGACAACCAATCCTCTATCCACGCTAACACCTTACCCCCAACTCCATGCACCCTAACCTTCTGAAGCAACCTTTTGTGCGGGACCTTATCAAACGCCTTTTGAAAATCGAGAGACACTACATCCACCGGTTCCCCTCTGTCTACCGCACTAGTCACATCCTCATAGAAATCCAATAAATTCATCAAACACGACTTCCCCTTAATGAATCCGTGCTGCATCTGCTCTATCAAACATTTCTCCTCTAGGTGCCTCACTATTTCTTCTTTGATGACGGATTCAAGCAGTTTTCCAACAACAGACGTTAAACTAACCGGCCTATAATTCCCTGCCTTTTGCTTGCTACCTTCTTTAAACAGTGGTGTAACATTAGCCATTTTCCAATCTTCCGGCATCCAGCGAAGTTTGGTAAATAATCACTAAGGCATTCACTATCACCTCTGCCATTTCCTTCAGAACCCTGGGATGCATTCCATCCGGTCCTGGGGACTTGTCCACCATCAGTCCCGCTAGTTGATCAAGCAGTACCTCTCTAGTGACAGTAATCGCATTCAGGCCCTCAACTCCTACCATCCTTCTATCTTTAATATCTGGCAAACTATTCGCATCCTCCTCAGTGAAGACCGAGGCAAAAAACTTATTTAAGCCCTCAGCCATTTCCTCATCTCCCACCACTAAATCCCCCCTCTCATCCTCTAAGGGTCCAACATTCACTCTAGCCAGCCTCCTCCTCTTGAACCTATATCCCCTCATGATTGACCCTTCAACTAAGGGGAACAGCTGCTCCTTATCCACTCTGTCCACGTCTTTCATAATCTTGTACACCTTGATCAGGTCGCCCCTCTCTTCTCTGCTCCAACAAAAATAACGCAAGCCTATCCAACCTCTCTTCATAACTTAAATGATTCACCTCCAATAACATCCTGGTGAATCTCCTCTGCACCCCCTCCAGTTCAGTCACATCTTTCCAATAAAGTGACAAGCAGAACTGCACACAGTACTCTAACTGTGGCCTCACCAAAATTCTATACAACTCCAACATGACTTCTCTGCTTTTGTAATCTTGGAGCTGAGCACGAAAAGATCAGCCATGATCTTTTTGACTGGTGGAGCAGGCTCGAGGGGCCAGGTGGCCAAATTCTGCTCCTACTTCTTATATTCTGAAGGCAAGTGTCCCATATGTCTTTTTAATTACCCTACTAACATGCCCTTCCACTTTCAGAGATCTGTAGCCAAACATGCCAAAGTCCCTTTTGTTCCACAGAACTTCCTAGTGTCCTATTATTCATTGAATACTTTCTTGTCAAATTACTCCTTTCGTAGTGTATCACTTCACACTTTCCAGGGTTAAGTTCCAGCTGCCTCTTATCTGCCCATTTGACCATTCTGTCTATATCTTCTTGTAGCCCAATACACTGTGCCTCACTGTTAATCACCTGTCCAATCTTTGTGTCATCTGCAAACTTACTAATCCTACCCCCTACATGGTCATCAATGTCATTTATATAAATGACAAATAATAGTGGGCCCAACACAGATTTCTGTGATACACGAATGGGCACTGGCTTCCAGCCCTAAAGCAGACTTCTTTCATTACCCTTTGTCTCCTACAACAGAGCCAATTTTGAATCCACTTTATCAAATTATTCTGTGAATTTACCTTCTTTACAAGTGTCCTATGTAGACCCTTGTCAACAGCGTTGCTAAAGTCCATATAAACTACATCGAGTGTGCCACCCTCATCTACACACCTGGTCACCTCCTCAAAAAATTCAATCAAATTTATTCGGCATGACGTCCCTCTGACGAAGCCATGCTGACTATCCCTGATCAAGCTTTGCCTCTCCAAGTGGAGATAGATGCTCTCCTACAGAAGTTTCTCTAATAGTTTTCCTACCACTGACATGAGACTCACTGGTCTGTAGTTCCCTGTTTTATTTTGATATAGTTCAAATTCAGGATGGTGTGACTTCAAGGAGAATTTGTAGGTGTTCCTATGCATCTGCTGCCTTTGTCCTTCTAGTGGTAGAAGTCTTCGGTTTGGAAATGTTGTCAAAGGAGCTTTGGTGCCACTGTGCATTGGTGATAGAGGGATTGAATGTTGAAAGTGGATGTGGTGCCAACCAAGTGGGCTGCTTTAGTCCTGGATGGTGTGAAGCTGTGTGTGTTGTTGGAGCTGCACTCATCCAGGCAAATGGATGGTATTGAGCCACACTGATGACTTGTGCCTTGTAGATGATGGCCAGGTTTTGGGGAGTCAGAGGTGAGTTACTGTCATAGAATTCCCAGTTTCTGAGCTGCTTTTGTAGGCACACCATTGATATGGCTGGTCCAGTTCAGTTTTTGGTCAGTAGTAACCCCAGAATGATGTTAGTGCAAGTGTCAGCAATGGTAATGTCATTAAATGTAAAGAGTAGATGGTTGGATTCTCTCTTTCTTTGGAGGTGGTCATTGCCTAGCACTTGTGTGGCACAGATGTTACTTCCCAGCTATCAGATGGATAGCTGGATGGTGTCCAGTTCTAGCTGTACAAATGCTGCCTTGATGTCAAGGGCAGTCAGTCTCACCTCACTTCTGGACTTTGGCTCTTTTGTCCTTGTTTTGAATTCATAAACAGGTGATCAGAGAACTCCTTGCAAAATTGAGAGTGGGGTGGAAATTATATTCACTCAGACCCTTACTCTCCATTTGCTGTCTTTAAACTAACACTGGAAATGCTACATCAGGTGATTTCACGACGCATATCATTCCACAAGTAAACTGATGAATTCCTTCCACAAAATCTGCTTGGCCAAACAATGTGCTTTGAGCCGCCCTAAGTATCTGATAAGCTGCTTTATAAGTGCATGGCATTTATTTATTTTACTTTGTTACTTGAATAAACAGAATATACTTCGGGCTATTGTTTTATGTAAAATAAACCACCTAAGTTTTAACTGACATAGTCCCCTACATGTCGACACTTGGCCATTATGCAAGCACAGCAACTCTTGGTATTATTTCCCTTCTTTGAAATAAGTTCCTCTCTTAATAAATTTGCATTTTTAAAATTTGACATAAATGTATAAACAAAAGACATAATGGCTAACATTGGGAAACATTGCCTCCATTAATCATTCTAGTTATTGGGACCCCGGGGCGAATTTTCCCATCCTGCCTGCCACGGAAATCGTAGCAGGCAGGAAACGGACTATGCAAAGGCCCATTGACCTCAGGCAGGATTTTCCAGTCTTGGGGCAGGTGCGGCTGGAAAATCCTGTCCTTTGTCTCCAAACTAAACTGGGGTATTTCAGCACTCCTTCTGTGAGTGAGTGTCATAGACACAATGGGCAGGATTTTACTGTCTCGCACAACCCGAGACCAGAAAATCCTGCCTGAGGTCGTTTTCATTGTCTGCCTCTTGTCGCTCGGATTTTGTGGTGGATGGGGCAGTAGAATTCCTCCGAATGAGTATGATGACTTTGGACTGTGTCCCTAATAGGTTTCATTTCTTGTATCAACAGTGCAGTGTAAACAGCATGCATCAAATTAATTTATTCATTGACTTTTAAAACAGGAGGATAAAGGCCTAATGGATATTTTATTCAATGTATTGTTATAGCCATTTGTGCTTTCAGCCCTTTCTGTTTTCGCAGTGGAATTGACAAACCTTATTTATGTGCAGTTGAATATACATATAAACACAGCCTTGATTCAGTGTCAACAAAGATTGCCTACAGGCTCAGTGTGTTTTGCATTCTGTGTAAATTATAATTCAGTCTTGATCCAATTGATCTTATCACCTTTGCCTTGACAAACTTGCCTGTCCACAAATGCCATCTAGAATCTCACAGCGCAGAAATTGATCCAACATGCAAGTGTTTTTCTCTATCTGAGGTACACCTTCTCCGATTCACAATATTGCTCTCTCTCAATCAATGATCCAATTTCCTTATTTAAATACATTATCAGCTCTAAGTCAGGAACATTTGTGACAGAGGCACATACTATGATTTTTTTTCCCGATCATCTCTTCTATTCTTGAAATTATTTTTAACTTGTACCCTCCTGTAATCATCTAGCCATCATTAGAAACAACTCTTCATAACCTTGTGAAATGCTGATATTCAGTCCCTAGATGGGGCTAATGACCTTTAAATATTGTACCATAGAGTACAATAGCTACTGACATCTAGTGGTAATAAAAATGTCGCCCGAGGTCATGAGATAAGGAAGCTATCAATCACAATGGTGATCTATTGAACAACAGCAGCAAAAACAATACACACAAGCTCGATACTGATTCAGATGCTCTATTCTGGTAGGTCTGGAGAGGGTCACATTATTCATGAATGATCGTCCCTTAAAGAGGCCGCGCTATCACACTCCTCCCACCTTAAGTTCCCAGATAAATGTGCAAAAAAAACTCTTAATATACTACAATGTACAGCCAATTCAGAATTTCCAGAAAAGTGGGCAAATTGGCAAAGTTCATAAAATGAGTCTATCCGAGAACTTTCAGACTCCTGCAGAGCGCCGCAAATCTGTATCTGGTTTGTCCCTGGTTGAGCTAGTGGTGTCTACAACAGTGGCAAGCAGATTCACGATTCTGAAGATGTGCAAGTGCCCTGTTCTGCTCCTTAAGCTGACACCTGAGATTCCCCATGGGAAAGACTCGGTCCAGCCATCGCTGACTCGGTTGCTGGCACATTTCAAACTGACTGGGTCCACACATCTAACTGTGGGGGCTGCAGCTCCCCACCTTTGTATTCGGTCTACCTGCTTCTGCACTTCTCTCTCTCCTGTAGGTGGGCAACATAAGATAAGGGTGGTCCTTTACAATAATGTTCTAGGGTAATCAAGCTGTTCTAGTTCCCTGCACCCATTCCCCCACCAAAGTTTCAGACATAAACTGAATCATCCATTTCAAATGATCTGTTCCCCCTTAGCTGAGTCATTGTACTACTTCTGTGAGGCTCGCTTAGCCTCCATCCTCCCTGTCAAGTTGGGGAAAACGAGATCATGGTGTATTTTAAGGCACCGATCCATCAACAACTCAACCAGTGTAATCCATGTCGTGATGTGAGGGGTTGTGTTGTAAGAGAGAAGAAAATTGGCTATCTGGAGTGGCAGTGGCCTGTTGAACTGCTTCCACATTGAGGCTTTAAAGGTTTGGACTGCTCTCTGCTCTCTCAGCCAACCCATTGGAAGAAGAGTTTGTGTGTGCTGACTCCCATTAATCTTGACAAAATGTTGAAACTTTTTGGCTGTGAAGATGGTGCTGTTATCAGAAACTATCACCTCAGTGATGACATTCATCGTGAAAATATTTCACAACTTTTCGACAGTGGATGATGGAAGTCATCGAATGCACAGCTTGGAAGTTGAAACTTCCAATCGTCCACTACGATTAAAAACATCATTCCCATAAAAGGGCCAGCAAAATCAATGCGGAATGTCATCCCAGGGTGACATGGCCACTCCCAAGGGTGGTTGAGTTGTGGGCGGCAGAAAGGTTTGCTGCATTTGGCAGTGCTCACAATGACTGACTGACTGCACTCTCTATTTCTTTGTCAATTCCCGGCCACCAACTGTAGTCCCTGGTCAACATCTTTATTTGGGTCTGTCTAGGATGTGTGTTGTGTAGCTCCTGGAGGAGTGGCTGTTGCCCCAGGGGTGGTAACTATCATTCGGTACCCCCACAGGAGCACTCTGTCTTCATGGCTAATTTTATCCCTTTGCTGCAACAAGGGCCGCACTTCCTGATTTATTGTACTGGTAGCCAGTCGAAACCACCTTTTTGACTCGATAAAACAAGATCTCTCTCAGTCCGTGTTTCGATGAGGGCTGACGAAATGGACTAAGTGCCTATAAAATTCAAGGCAAAGACTATTTCCTATGGAATAGGAGGTATTGATAGACTATGTGGAATTGGAAGTTGGCATTGGAGATCTGAGTAGCCGACTATGTTTAAAAGTATGTAATCAGCCAATAGTATGGACTACCTTTGTACACTGACTGGCACAATCGGTGGAACTATTTATCCTCTCTGAACAGCCCTTGTAATGGCCTGTGGTCCGAGACGATGGTAAAGTGGTGCCATAAACACACTGGTGGAATTTCTTTACGGCATACATGACTGCTAAACTCTATCAATTTATGAATACTTCCTTTCAGCATCTGAGAAGATCCTGGTAGCAAATGTGACTTATCAAGCATAGCATCAAAACAATACACAATAGCTCAACACTGATACAGTACTTGTCCCCCTGACTCTCTGGCTCACAATGAGGATTTCCCCCTCCCTGCACCCACGCTCTAGCACTCCATAGCTCACGGTTTGGACGATCTGTTCTGGCAGGTCCTGGATGGGTCATGTGATCTGCGAACAGTTGCCCCTTAAAGGGGCCACACTACCACAGTTTCTTTCATCAGCTGCTATTACTGTTCATCGAGACAGTAAGCATCGGAAGCTTGTGGGAAAAATGATATTTCCTTAATTTGGCTGCAGAAGCTCCTGTTGATAATAATCCTTCAAAATGTAAACCTACATGTCACTATTTAGACAGAATAATAGCCATATCCAAGCCAAGGTTCCGTCAATGCGTGAGGGTGAGAAATTTTTTTTAAAATTGCTGAAGATGATTTTTTTAAAATAATGTTTTTAATGAAACTTTTACGTTTACCACAAAACGCAACAAATCCCCAAAGTCTAATACAGTGCAGAGTAATCATTATTCCACATAAACATACAGAAAAGACCAGCAAATATTCATACAAATGGTTCCAATTATCAAGCATTGCAATTGTTGTAATCGGCATCTCCTCTGGTATGGATAAAGAAAGGATACTGGAAAGAACGGGCGATGTCAGAATAAAACCATGAGCACATGGTGCCGTGGTGCACAACCTCTTCCACAAGGTAACAGGGACAGAGCTACACGAGATAAGTGATCCCTTATGGAGGTAATATACAACCAAGTGAGGCCTAACTCAGCATCCCAGGACCTCCAAGCAATGAAAGGATAACCCAGAAAAAGGGGAGCATCAGGGTACTGCTGTCTGTCCAAGATGTGGCATGGCAATGTATGCTCTCATGTGCATAGAATCGCTACAGTGCAGAGGAAGGCTATTCAGCCTCTTCAATAGAGCATATTACACAGGCTCTATTCCCATAACCCTGTGAATTTACCCTTCTAACCCCCTAACCTACACATTTTCGGACTCGGGCAATTTAGCATGGCTAATCCACCTAACCCACACGTCTCTGGACTGGTACCAAGGATTCATACTCCTCACCTAGGCTCGCAACACAATTCTCCAGCCATATCAAAGGCACTAATCACCAGAAAAGTTAAACCATTTTCCACCAAGGAAACCCTACTAACAAGAAGAAGAAGAATTGTCAAGATACCCATCAACAGGGTATCTTGGCACGAGATACAACTCTCCTCCTGACAAGGTAAGAGAAACTCTCTGTAACAAATCAGAGTGTATATCAGCACCGCACCTACCTGGATAAAGAAAGAAAACCCCAGAGAGAGGCGCATCAGGATTATCCAATAAATGCCAGATGTTGTCTTTCAGTGAACATTTTCATGGGAAGGCCAGGGAAGCCCAGACCTAGAGGATAGACAAATAGGAAGTCTCCATATAAAACCACTCGGAGGAGGTGGCCTACTCTTCCAACTGAAGAAAGACTCCAATAACACAACCAAAGCTGCTAGATTTGCACTCAGGCCTTGCAGCCAACAAGATACAACATCCCCAGAGGAACCAAGTCTCAAGTAGGAGAGCAGCCCAGAAGACACCAAAAGGGGATGTTTCGGGGGAGGGAAACCTGCTATCCTGTCCAACATACCCTCCACCTGACCCAGATAATGGCAGCTCTAACCTACTCAACGACATGCCTGAATAAGAGCCAACAAACCAAGAACACTCATATTATTCTTGCGTATTGAACAAAGCAATCTACCCCTACCTCTAGGCACCCAAAAGTGCCAGATAGGCCCCACCATCAACGAGATTCTACCCATTCCCCATCATCAGAGAAAACCTAACAACAGGATAATATGCCCATCGTACTTTCCATAAGCCACATAACCACTGCCACTACTTGCGCCACCAAGTCAAAATAGAATACCAACCTAAGGTGGCTGTATATCCAAGGATGAGCCAACCATGCCTGGGCGTGCACCAGTACATAGTTTCCCTGATTCAATAACACCAGAGACACAAACGACAAAAACAAAAGCACCCAGTCTTTTTCAGGGTATATGATCTGTTTGTACTTGCATTGGTAATAAGTGGAAATTCCTTAATCTCAAAATAATAGAGGTACAAAAAGAAACTTGACCTGAACAGCTCTAATGGGGAATTTTCCGCACCCACAACAAGAGCTTGTAAGGCCATATCAACCATCACTGTACCAAATCACTCACCCAGCTGTGGCGCTATTCATCTTGTATAAAAAAAGTGAAGGGTACTAAAAGTTGTAGTCCCTCTGTATAAATGCATGGATTATAGCACATCAAAAAAAACAAACCAGATAAACACCACACAACTCTATCATACAATCAACTTAGCATACTCCTCAATAGAAAGAAAGAGACACAAATAATCCCCAAACAAGTAACTACCTTCATATTGCAAACACTGAAACCCAAGATTTGCTATTTGACACAGGGCGAGATGCAGGGCAGGCAGACTGTCCCTGATTCCCCGCTATGGAGAGGTGATGGCATAATGGTACTATCGCTAGACTGTTAATTCAGAGACTCAGCTCATGTTCTGGGGACCCGGGTTCAAATCCCACAATGGCAGGTGGTGGAATTTGAATTCAATAAAAATTATCTGGAATTAAGAATCTAGTGATGACCATGAAATCATTGTCGATTGTCAGAAAAATACGTCTGTTCACCAGTACTCTTTAGGAAAGGAAATCTGCCGTCCTTACCTGGTCTGACCTACATGTGACTCCACAGTCACAGCAATGTGATTGACTCTCAATTGCCCTCTGAAATGGCTTAGCAAGCCACCCAGTTCAAAGTTAATTAGGGATAGGCAGTAAATGCTAGCCAGCCAGCGATGTCCATGTCCCACAAATGAATAAAAAAAACACACACCACTCCCCTGTTACCAATCATTAAAATTAAGATTGAATGCAAATGGCAATGCTGGTTGGGCTATGGCCATCCTTGTTCCAGTGTCGAAGCACCTGGTTGATCAATACCATCAAAAGAAATAGATAATTCTGATTTTCACAATATAACAGGTGACAAACGCTTCTGTGCTCATATGCCACGCAGCCTTGTCAGAATAAAATGCAACATCACAAAATCAGGATTATAATCTCAAGGGAACAAAGTTCAGGATTAATGATGAACTGCAGGATACAATAACCATCTGTGAAACTTGAAAAGGTCAAAGCCATGACAGGATCATCATGCAATGTTCAAGATCCATCCAGAGTTTAGCCAAAGCCTCTGCCCCTCTCCTGTGTTGTCATCCCGAAGCTCTGGTGAAGAAAATCCAAGACGCTGGCAGGTGACAAGGATCCGACCCGTCCAGCCACCTCCGACCACTCTTGACAAACACTGAGGACAAGGTTACATAAGACTGGTTGTTGGAGTCTTTGACTGATCTCCGACCTTGAAGACCTGATATGTTGTGCCCCCTTAAACTCGAAACATCCAGCCCTCAAATCAAGATTTTGAAAGTCAGTTCTCAGTTTCAGTTGGGGAATTCATGGCTCCCCTCGGGAGACAGGGCACACGGATACTCCTTCTCTGGCCCCATCTCCCCAAAGCAACCAGATGTTTGACACACCATGTAGCAGGATTTTCAAGAACTGAAGGTGAGCCCCACTTGACTGATAGGATTCTCTTCTCCCCTCTTCTCTTTAGGATATTTCACAGTTGATCAATATGAGCACCACAAATCTGAGCCGGAGAGCCAAAATCACTGTCCACATCTTCACTCATAATCATGGCCATCATTTCAACTCCAACAGCATCACTGCAGCGTAGGCCCACTCGCCAGCAAAATCACCATGGCGAACTCGGCCCCACCCAAGTTGTCTCTGACCATTTTGATCTAACATGGATTTTCTTGGCTTAACTCATCTCCCCTTAGCCAAAATTCAGCCAAGGTGTTTCAGGAACATAGCATAGGTTATGCACATCAGGGTCAAATAATTACAGGTTGTGCATCATGATCAAAAACAGATTAAAGGTGAGTAAAGCCAAAACTTGCAAAATCGCAATTGCTCCCGTGCTTGCATCACACAACCCCTTGAAGATGATTTCTAACCTACAAGGGAGTTATTAGCCCTGGAATAAAATGACATTGGATTTCTAGCTCATTTAGAAATGGAGCAAGTGCTGCCATTTGGATGGGTCGTTGAAACAAGGCACCATTTCTCTGCTCTGCTCATTTAAGTGGACATTTAAAGATTCCATGGCACTAATCCAGATACAGTAGAAGATTCCTCCTGCTATTCAGATCAACATCTCTCCCTCAATTGACATCGCCAGAATGATTAGCTTGCCACTCAGCCGACTGCTGGGGGCACAAGGATGCTGCATTTTTTTTTTGTGTAAGGGTTACTGTGCTTCCACAGTGATTCATTTTGTGAAGCACTGAAACATTTTGATGAAATAACATTTTTGTTTTGTTTCCGAATGCCATCTGTTTACAAAGAACAAAGAACAACCCGGCACGGGAAACAGGCCCTTCGGCCCAACAAGCCTGCGCCGCCATTTAGTATAGGTGGAATTTCCTGCTTGTGGAGGCAATCCCATCAGGGTCAACATGTGGGAAGTTACCAACCTATTCTGAAAATTCTGCCGGGGAATTTCTGTGGCAGATGCAATTGGGTTGTGCTGTACAAATTGCTATGATGTAGGTCCCATATGGATCTTTTTATAAACTCGTAAGATGTTTTCTTCTCAAATTCTTATCCCTTCCTCTGAAGCCAGAATATGATTTCATAGAGTACTGCAGGTCTCTTGGGTACCTCAGCCAAGTGGTCATTGTTCATTCATGAGTTGTATAAAGCTCTTGTTAAATCACACCTGGCGTATTGAGTTCAATTCTGGGCATTACTCAGGACGAATATATTGGCTTTGGAGTGCAGATCTATTGGAATGGTATTGGATTAAAAGGGTTAAAGACTTATTGTACAAATTCGGCATTTATTCTCTTGATTAGGGATGACCTGATTAAAGTGTTTAAGGTGATTAAGAGTTTTGATGGAATGGACAGTGAATAACTATTTTCTCTGGTGGGGTGGTTCAGATGTGGATGTGCTGGTGTTGGACTGGGGTAAACACAGTAAAAAGTCTGACAACACCAGGTTTTAGTCCAACTGATTTATTTGATAGTAAACTCACAAGCTTTCGAGGGGATTCCCTCTTCGTCAGGTGAATGGAGAGTTCTGGCCTCGGACACAGCGTATAAAGCACAGACAGTTTACAGAATACTGATTAGAATGCAAATCTTTACACCTAACCTGCTGTTCAAGTCCTAAAGTGGCTAACAATGTGTGTGGAAGGAGCACTGATCACAGGTTAAAGAGATGTGTATTGTCTCCAGACAGCACAGTAAGTGAGGTTTTGCAAACCCAGGCAAGTCACGGGGGTTACAGATAGTGCGACATGAACCCAAGACCCCTGTTGAGACCGTCCTCATGTGTGTGGAACTTGGCTATCAGTCTCTGCTCAGCGACTCTGCGCTGTCGTGTGTCATGAAGGCCGCCTTGGAGAACGCTTATCCAAAGGTCAGAGGCTGAATGCCCGTGACCACTGAAGTGTTCGCCAACAGGAAGGGAACAGTCATGCCTGGTGATTGTCGAGCGATGTTCATTCATCCGTTGTAGCGTCTGCATGGTCTCCCCAATGCACCATGCTTCAGGACATCCTTTCTTGCAACGTATCAGGCAGACAATGTTGGCCGAGTTGCAAGAGTACTTACTGTGTACCTGGTGGATGGTATTCTCACGTGTGATGATGGTATCCGTGTCGATGATCCGACATGTCTTGCAGAGGTTGCTGTGGCAAGGTTGTGTGGTGTTGTGGTCACTTCTTCTGAAGACTGGGTAGTTTGCTGCAAACAATGGTCTGTTTGAAGTTGTGTGGTTGTCTGAAGGCAAGAAGTGGGAGTGTGGGGATGGCCCTGGCGAGATGTTCGTCTTCATCAATGATATGTTGAAGACTCCAGAGAAGATGTCATGTACTTCCCCGGAGCGGAGAAGCTTGGATGACGAAGGGTACCCTGTCCACTGTGTCCCGTGTTTGTATTCTGAGGAGATCTTGCGGTTTTTCGCTGTGGCGCATTGGAACTGTCGATCTATGAGTCGAGCACCATATCCTGCTCTTATGAGGGCATCTTTCAGCGTCTGGAGGTATCTGTCACGATCCTCCTCATCTGAGCAAATTCTGTGTATACAGAGGGCTTGTCCATAGGGAATGGCTTCTTTAGCATGTTTAGGGTGGAAGCTGGAGAAGTGGAGCATTGAGAGATTGTCTGTGGGCTTGCGGTACAGTGAGGTGCTGAGGTGACCGTCCTTGATGGAGATGCATGTGTCCAAGAATGCAACTGATTCTGGGGAATAGTCCATAGTGAGTCTGATGGTGGGGTGGAATTTGTTGATATCATCATATAGTTGTTTCAGTGATTGTTCACCATGAGGCCAAAGGAAGAAAATGTCACCGATGTATCTAGTGTATAGTATCGGTTGAAGATTCTGTGCAGTGAAGAAGTCTTGTTCGAACCTGTGCATGAAGATGTTGGCATATTGAGGTGCAAATTTGGTCCCCATGGCTGTTCCGTGTGTCTGGATGAAAAACTGGTTGTTGAAGGTGAAGACATTGTGGTCCAGGATAAAGCGGATGAGTTGTAAAATTGCATCTGGAAACTGGCAGTTGTCAGCACAGAGTACTGAGGCAGTCGCAGCAATGCCATCATTGTGGGGGATGTTGGTGTAGAGCGCCGAGACATCCATTGTGACGAGGAGTGTCCCTCCTCGTCACAATGCTACGTTGAGGGCATCCTGAAACCCATTGTACAAAGAACCCCCAGCTTTTGTCGCGACACTACGGACTTCCTACAGAAACTCAGCACACGTGGAGCAGTTGAACCAGGGACACTCCTCGTCACAATGGATGTCTCGGCGCTCTACACCAACATCCCCCACAACGATGGCATTGCTACGACTGCCTCAGTACTCAATGCTGACGACTGCCAGTTTCCAGATGCAATTTTACAACTCATCCGCTTTATCCTGGACCACAATGTCTTCACCTTCAACAACCAGTTTTTCATCCAGACACACGGAACAGCCATGGGGACCAAATTTGCACCTCAATATGCCAACATCTTCATGCACAGGTTCGAACAAGACTTCTTCACTGCACAGAATCATCAACCGATACTATAGACTAGATACATCGATGACATTTTCTTCCTTTGGCCTCATGGTGAACAATCACTGAAACAACTATATGATGATATCAACAAATTCCACCCCACCATCAGACTCACCATGGACTATTCCCCAGAATCAGTTGCATTCTTGGACACATGCACTTCCATCAAGGACGGTCACCTAAGCACCTCACTGTACCGCAAGCCCACAGACAATCTCTCAATGCTCCACTTCTCCAGCTTCCACCCTAAACATGTTAAAGAAACCATTCCCTATGGACAAGCCCTCTGTATACACAGAATTTGCTCAGATGAGGAGGATCGTGACAGACACCTCCAGACGCTGAAAGATGCCATCATAAGAGCAGGATATGGCGCTCGACTCATAGATCGACAGTTCCAATGCGCCACAGCGAAAAACCGCAAGATCTCCTCAGAAGACAAACGCGGGACATGGTGGACAGAGTACCCTTCGTCGTCCAGTACTTCCCCGGAGTGGAGAAGCTACGACATCTTCTCTGGAGTCTTCAACATATCATTGATGAAGACGAACATCTCGCCAGGGCCATCCCCACACCCCCACTTCTTGCCTTTAGACAACCACACAACCTCAAACAGATCGTTGTTTGCAGCAAACTACCCAGTCTTGAGGATAACAGTGACCACAACACCACACAACCCTGCCACAGCAACCTCTGCAAGACATGTCGGATCATCGACACGGATACCATCATCACACGTGAGAATACCATCCACCAGGTACACAGTAAGTACTCTTGCAACTCGGTCAACATTGTCTGCCTGATACGTTGCAAGAAAGGATGTCCCGAAGCATGGTGCATTGGGGAGACCATGCAGACGCTACGACAACGGATGAATGAACATCGCTCGACAATCACCAGGCAAGACTGTTCCCTTCTTGTTGGCGAACACTTCAGTGGTCACGGGCATTCAGCCTCTGACCTTCGGGTAAGTGTTCTCCAAGGCGGCCTTCATGACACACGACAGCGCAGAGTCGCTGAGCAGAGACTGATAGCCAAGTTCCACACACATGAGGACGGTCTCAACAGGGATCTTGGGTTCATGTCGCACTATCTGTAACCCCCGTGACTTGCCTGGGTTTGCAAAACCTCACTCACTGTGCTGTCTGGAGACAATACACATCTCTTTAACCTGTGATCAGTGCTCCTTCCACACACATTGTTAGCCAATTTAGGACTTGAACAGCAGGTTAGGTGTAAAGATTTGCATTCTAATCAGTGTTCTGTAAACTGTCTGTGCTTTATACGCTGTGTCCGAGGCCAGAACTCTCCATTCACCTGACGAAGAGGGAATCCCCTCGAAAGCTTGTGAGTTTACTATCAAATAAATCGGTTGGACTAAAACCTGGTGTTGTCAGACTTTTTACAGGGTGGTTCAGAACAGGGGGTCCCAATCGCAAAGTTAGAGCTAAGCCATTCATATCATGTCATGTCAAGAAACAATTTTTCGTTCAGCCAAGACCAGAGCTTCCCTGTGTAGTTGTGAATGAGATTTTGGGGTCATGAACTTCAACGCAGCAATGGCTGTCCTGAAACTTGGACTGATTGACGCTGCAATGTCCTTTTAAACCCTTGTGACTTTTTCCTATTGGTGGGCATGTCCTAATGGACTGCTCTCCTGATGTCCAGTTGCTGCTGCAAAATAAATTTATGAATTGGTAAGTGTTCCTTTTGCTTAGTCATAACCTTAGTTTTTCATCAATCCTTCCCCCTCCCCAGAAATCAACTCCTGTTGCCACATAATCCTTGGTCAAGAACTTAAGCCCCATCTCCCACACCAAACAGCAACTGAAGCTTCCTCCCTGCCTCCTGCTACTTAGCAGGTGAAACCTCCTCTTCCTGCCCCCAACCCCAACCCCCCCACCGCACTCCCCTGACAATTGGTTCTCATACTCCCTCGCCCCCAAATTTTCCCCCTTATGTTATGCAAACTGAGGCATTGAAATGGGGTCACATTGGGGGAGGGGTGGAGTTTGGGAGATTTCCACTACCCTATTTCAGTTGAAAATTTCAGAACAGAATTGACAGATTTTTGTTAGACAAGTGTACTGAGAGTTGCAGAACCAAGGCAGGTAGATAGAATTAAAATATTGAATAGTAGAATAGTCTTGAAGGGCAGATTGAAAAGAAAGAAAGACATGCACTTATATAGACCCTTTCATGAGCATTAGGCATCTCAAAGCACTTTTTACCCAGTAAAATACTTTTGATATGTAGTCACTGCTGTGATGCAGGTAACATGGTGGCCAACTGTGCACGACAAATTCCCTCAAACTGCAATGTGACACAGACTAATGTGTTTTTGTGATGTTTGAATGAGGCACAAATATTGGCTAGGACACTGAGGATAATCCATAGAATCATAGAATCCTGACAGTGTAGAAGTGGCCATTTGGCCCATCGAATCTGCACTGACTCACTGACAGAGTTCCTTACCCAGGCCTTCTCCTTCACCATATCTGTGTAACTCCATTTCCCATACCTAATCCACCTAACCAGCACACCTTTGGACTGTGTAAGAAAACCAGAGCACCCAGAGGAGACCCATGCAGACACGGGAGAACGTGTGAGCTCCACACAAATAGACGCCTAAAGCTGGAGTTGAATCTGAGTCCCTGGAGCTGAACTCCCCTGTTCTGCAAAATAGTGCCATGGGATATTCTATATCCACCTGAGCAGGCAGCTGGGACCTCCGGTTCAATGTCTCACCTGAATTTTGACACCACTGGCAGTGCAGCTCACTCTCAGTACTGCACTGAAGTGATTTGAAGGCCTACTCCTGATCCTGTGTCTCTAGATATTGACACATCTATAGGTCATTGAAACAATTCCCTGATCCTGCTCTCACCTGATCACAAATCCATTTTACTGTAGGCTGCTTTTTCTCCTCCATCACATCCCTTAATTGTCCAAAGGCACTGAGGCTAATTACACCATCCCACTTCTATCCTGGCTGAGTTGACTGAGATTGTCAAGAATTGGAGACCTTCTCCTCTACCTAATTCAGTTTCAGGTAATTCATTCATTCATTCAGTCACCCACAGGATGAAGCTTTGAAAATTACATTTTAAGTTGAGATTTGATCTATGATTCAATGAATGCGTTACTAATCCAGTGTGATTAATTAAAAATCTGCTAACCTGCCATAAAAAGAACTTTACCAGGATGACAGTGGATTTTTGGAATTGTACATGGGAACACAGATGACCAAGAAAGTCGCAGTTAAGGTTCATGGTTTAGTCCCTATTTTTAGGGAATATCATGCTCTGCAATACTTTTCCTCATTCTGCTCCAACAAATATTTCTCCAGCCACTTATCCAAACCCCCCACCCCTGTTAAAATAGTTGGTGTATCGGCCCTCACAGCCTTGAGTGGGGAATTCACTCCATGAATTCAACATTTTCTGCTCTGAATAGTTATTTTTAATTGTGATGATTTCCCTCTTCATTCTGCTGAATGATACAAATGTAATCACGTGGGAATTGTAAAGTGTTGGATCAGTAATAGTGCAGTGGAACGGGTGGTGGGGGGGAGGTGGTGGATAAAGAAAAGTAAGATATCAGAGATATTGCTGTGGAAAAGTACTTTAGGATCCTAATTATTCTAACATTCTGCACAAGTGGGGCTTCATCATAATCTGTATCTAAATTCAGATTGTCCACTCACTAGGGTAGCACAGTGGTTAGCACTACTGCCTCATAATGCCAGGGACTTGGTTTCAATTCCCGCCTTGGGTCACTGTTTGTCTGGAGTCTGCACGTTCTTCCTGTTTCTGTAAGGGTTTCCTCCAGGTGCTCCAGTTTCCTCCCCACAGCCTGAAAAACATGCTGGTTAGGTGCGTTGACCATGCTAAATTTTCCCCCAATGTACCCGAACAGTCACCGGATGTGGTGACGAGGGGATTTTCACAGTTACTTCATTGCAATGTTAATGTAAGCCTACTTGTGACACTAATAAATAAACTTAAAAACTCGCTCTCCAGCACTGAGAGGGAAGAATTCCCTATATCTGTTGTTGTGATTCATGGTGCAACTTTTACTTAATATTGTGGATTGACCGCATCTGCTAATAATCTGATTTAGGTAAAGTTCATTCTGGTCTCTTGTTTCTGTCAATTTCTTGTTTGCCTATATTTGAACGGTATAAAATGAATATGAAGGAGTGCTTCACTATTTTGTTTTTGGTAGCACATCAACACATTGGGACAGTTGCAATAAGCTGGTTAAAAGTTTGAGATCAACTTTTTCTATTCTCTATTTGAACTGGGCCACATTCTATTTCATAGAATCCTACAATGCAGAAGGAGGCCATTCGGCCCATCAAGACTGCACCGACTACAATCCCACCCAGACCCTATCCCCATAACCACTTGCATTTACCCAAGCTAGTCCCCCTGACACCTAATGGGCAATTTAGCATGGCCAATCCACTTAACCCACATACCTTTGGACTGTGGGAGGAAACCGGAGCACCTGGGGAAACCCATGCAGACATGGGGAGAATGTGCAAACTCCACACAGTCAGTGACCCAAGCCAGGAATTGAATCCTGGTCCCTGGTGGTGTGAGGCAGCAGTTCAAACCACCATGCCATCTTGCTGCCATGACATATTTGAAAAAGGGTCGAGCCCAATTTTAACTCCATGTAAATGAATGGATTTTGAGTGAATTTGAACGTAAACATAAGAACATAAGAAATAGGAGCAGGAGTAGGCCATCTAGCCCTTCGAGCCTGCCCCGCCATTCCATAAGATCATGGCTGATCTGTCGTGGCTCAGTTCCACTTTCCCGCCCTCTCCCCATAACCCTTAATCCCCTCTCTTATCAAAAACCCATCAACCCGCGTCTTAAAAATATTTAACGAGGCAGCCTCCACCACTTCAACGGGCAGAGAATTCCAGAGATTCACCACCCTTTGAGTGAAGAAGTTCCTCCTCAACTCCGTTCTAAACCGCCCCCCCCTTTATCTTGAGGCTGTGCCCCCTAGTCCTACTGTCCTTTCTGAGCGGGAAGAATCTCTCCACCTCTATCCTATCCATCCCATTCATCATCTTATACGTCTCAATGAGATCTCCCCTCATTCTTCTAAACTCTAATGAGTACAAGCCCAGTTTATTCAGCCTCTCCTCATAGCTCAACCCCCTCAACTCCGGAATCAGCCTAGTAAACCTCCTCTGCACTCCCTCCAAGGCCAAAATATCCTTGCATAAGTACGGCACCCAAAACTGCACACAGTACTCCAGCTGCGGCCTCACCAATGCCCTGTACAGCCGCAGCAAGACCTCCCTACTTTTATATTCAATCCCCCTCGTTATGAAGGCCAGCATCCCATTCGCCTTCCTGACCACCTGCTGCACCTGCAAGCTGGGTTTTTGTGAAGCAATCACAAAATAACGGAAGAGGTTGAGTCAAATACCAATGTGTTAACACCAATGTGTTAAAAATATCATGCAGGACAATCTTTACCTATTACCAATTTTTACATTCTTATTGTTGTTGGGCTTCCTAACGGGTGGTGGGACGGATGTTTTAGGTTTAACAATATGAGCAGTGAGTTTTTCCATGATCTTTGACAGGGTTCATTGTTAACAGCACCATAACACTGATAAGGCTTTCACTCACTTGCCATCTATCATGGACAGGGTGGATGATAGTGGATCAACTGCTGTTAACAGAAATGCCACTGCTGTCTGAATGTTTTCCTTTTAATTTTTTTCTAAAGTAGTGTGTTTAAACATTCCATTGTGCACTTTATTTTGGTCAATTGTTTTTTGATTATATTTGGTTTGATGTATGCATTGGGATACAGTTGGATACAATTGGATATATTGTTTCTTGCACATTGTACAGACAAAACATACCATTTACAGAGTACATAGGGGAGAAGGAAAGGATATGATGCAGAATATAGTATTGCAGTTACAGGAAGGTAAAGAGATAGGTAAACTTAATAATTGATAGGACCATTCAAAAGTCTGATGATAGGGAAGTTGTTCTCGAGTCTGTTGGTACGTGTTTTTAGACTTTTTGTATCTTTTTCCCCATGGGTGAAGGTGGAAGAGAGTATGAATGGGGTGCATGATTATGCTGGCTGCTTTGCTGAGGCATTGGGAAGTGTAGATGGAGTCAAATGGATCGGAGGCTGGTTTGAGTGATGGACTGGGCTGCATTCACAAATTTTTTGTAGTTTCTCGCGGATTTGGTCAGAGCAGGAGCTGTACCAAACTGTGATAGATATGGATAGGATGCTTTCTATGGTGCATTTGTAAAAGTTGGTTCCTTAGCCTTCTGAGAAAGTAGAGGCGTTGGTGGTTTACTTAACTATAGCATTGGTGTGGAAAGATTAGGACAGATTGTTGGTGTTCTGAATACTTAGAAACTTGAAGATCTCGATTTCATCATCTTTGATGTAAACTTGGGCATGCCCTCCACTATGTTTCCTGAAGTTGATGATTAGCTCCTTCATTTTACTGATATTGAGAGGCAGCTTTTATTGTCATTGCACCATTTCACTGGATTCTCTATCCCCTTCTCGTACTTTGTCTCGTCATTGTTTGAGAACTGATCCATTGTGTTGTCATCAATAAACCTGAAAATGGAGGGGAACAAAGAACAACCCAGCACGGGAAACAGGCCCTTCGGCCCAACGAGCCCACGCCGCCATTTCAACAAAGCATTTTCCTACACCTACCCTGCCCCGTGTGTATGTGAATGGTACCCCTAATGTAGCCAGATTCAGGGGAGAATAGTGTAGGGTCAATTTGGTACACCAGTCAGCCTAAGAGCACATCTTTGGGGTGTGGGAGGAAACCGGAGCACCCGGAGGAAACCTATGCAACCACAGGGAGAATGCGCAAACTCCCACAGACACAGGCCCAAATCCATGTATCTGCACAGCTAGCAGTGATAGTCACTGAGCTGTTGTGGTGCCTGTCTGCTGGTCCAGGATTAAGCACACACAACGACACGAAGTACTGGGCCACTCTCGAAACATCCAAGAGCAGCCCCCGCACGACCCACCGTGTGCATGCCCCTCATTTGACAACAAGGTGGACCGACACCTGTGGATTAAAAGAGACAAAACATTAACATGTAATATTACATTTCCAGTGTCGTCCCGAGGCTCTGACCCTTTTTAATACCATCTTCTATAACCCTCCATCCCTGTTTCACTCATGTGTCTATCTAAATAAACCTTAAACAAGTTCAACGTGCCTGCCTCCACCACCTTACTTGGTAGCGCGCTCCATACCCCCACGACCATCTGCGTGAAAACCCTTCCTCTAATATCCAAATTATACTTCTCCCCCCTCACCCTTAGATCGTGACCTCTTGTAATAGTTGTCCCCAATCTAGGGAAAAGCCTGCCACTGTTGACTCTATCTATTCCCTTCATTATTTTATACACCTCTATCAGATCCCCCCTTAATCTCCATCTTTCTAAGGAGAAGAGCCCCAGTTTTTCCAATCTTTCCTCATAACTCAGTCCTTCCATACCAGGCAGCATCCTGGTAAACCTCCTCTGCACTCTCTCCAGGGTCTCCACGTCCTTCCGGTAGTAAGGTGACCAGAACTGGATGCAGTACTCCAAATGCGGTCTAATCAACGTTCTGTACAACTGAAGCATGAGACAACAGCTCTTATACTCTATACCCCTTCCTATAAAGGCTAGCATTCTGTAAGCTTTCTTCACAATCTTCAGAGACTTGTGCACCTGCACTCCCAGGTCCCTCTGTATTTCTATACTCTTAATCGGTCTACCTTTTATCATGTAACTCCTCCCTGCATTATTCCTTCCAAAATGCATTGCCTTGCATTTGTCAGGATTAAATTCCATCTGCCATCTATCTGCCCAATATACCAACCTATCTATATCCTGCTATGTCACCTGACAATCTTCCTCAGTATCCGCCAATCCTGCCACTTTGGTGTCATCTGCAAACTTACTGATCACACCACATACACCCTCTTCCAAGTCGTTTGTATATATTACAAAGAGGAGAGGTCCTAGTACTGAGCCCTGCGGCACACCACTGGTGACTGACCTCCAGCCAGAAAAGGACCCTTCCACTACTACTCTCTGTCTCTCCTGTTGCCCAGCCGGTTTTCAATCCATCTAGCTACCTGTCCTTGTATCCCCTGTGCCTTAACCTTTCCTACCAGCCTACTGTGAGGGACTTTGTCAAACGCCTTACTAAAATCCATATAGATGACATAAGAACATAAGAAATAGGAGCAGGAGTAGGCCATCTAGCCCCTCGAGCCTGCCCCGCCATTCAGTAAGATCATGGCTGATCTGTCGTGGCTCAGTTCCACATTCCCGCCCTCTCCCCATAACCCTTAATCCCCTCTCTTATCAAAAACCTATCAACCCGCGTCTTAAAAATATTTAGCGAGGCAGCCTCCACCACTTCAACGGGCAGAGAATTCCAGAGATTCACCACCCTTTGAGTGAAGAAGTTCCTCCTCAACTCCGTTCTAAACCTCCCCCCCTTTATCCTGAGGCTGTGCCCTCTAGTCCTACTGTCCTTTCTGAGCGGGAAGAGCCTCTCCACCTCTATCCTATCTATCCCATTCAACATCTTATACGTCTCAGAGATCTCCCCTCATTCTTCTAAACTCTAACGAGTACAAGCCTAGTTTATTCAGCCTCTCCTCATAGTTCAACCCCCTCAACTCCGGAATCAGCCTAGTAAACCTCCTCTGCACTCCCTCCAAGGCCAAAATATCCTTGCGTAAGTGCGGCGACCAAAACTGCACACAGTACTCCAGCTGCGGCCTCACCAGTGCCCTGTACAGCTGCAGCAAGACCTCCCTACTTTTATATTCAATCCCCTTCGCTATGAAGGCCAGCATCCCATTCGCCTTCCTGACCACCTGCTGCACCTGCAGGCTGGGTTTTTGCGACTCATGCACAAGGACCCCGAGGTCCCTCTGCACCGTCGCCTGCTGCAGTTTTTCGCCACGTAAGTAATAGTCCTTCCTACCATTATTCCTACCAAAGTGGACAACCTCACATTTGCCAACATTAAATTCCATTTGCCAGTTCCTGGCCCATTCGCCCAGCCTATCTAGATCCTTCTGACATCAACGGCTCGTCCATTGTCAACTGTTTTTGTCACCTCCTCAAAAAATTCTACCAGATTCGTAAGGCAAGACCTCCCCTGAACAAAGCCATGTTGCGTATCCCTAATCAGATTGCAATGCTCCAAATGCTTATACATCCTATCCCTAAGAATTTTTTCCAATAATTTTCCTACCACTGATGTCAAACTCACTGGTCTATAATTACCAGGGTTATCCCTACTGCCCTTTTTAAACAGCAGTACCACATTAGCTACCCTCCAGTCCTCTGGGACCTCACCTGTGTCCAAAGAAGAGACAAAGATTTGCGTCAGAGGCCCAGCAATTTCATCTTTCACCTCCCTAAGCAGCCTGGGATAAATACCATCAGGCCCTGGAGCTTTATCCATTTTTATGCTACCTAAAAACCCTAACACTTCCTCGTAATGGATATTTCCTTCAAATGGTCTATAGCTCCCTCCAAGACATTTCACGACACCAAACCCCTCTCCTTTGTGAATACCGATGCAAAGTATTCATTCAGGATCTCCCCCATTCCCTCAGACTCGATGCATAGCTCCCCTCCTTTGTCCCTAAGAGGACCAATTTTCCCTCTAACCACTCTCTTGCTCCTAATATAAGAGTAAAATGCCTTTGGATTTTCCTTAATCCTATCAGCCAAAGCCATTTCATGCCCTCTTTTTGCCCTTCTAACTCCCTTTTTAAGCTCCCTCCTACTCTCTCTCTATATTCCTCGAGCGCTCTCTCCGTTCCCAGTTGTTTCAACCTAACATATGCCTCTCTCTTCTTCCTGACCGAGTCTTCAATACCCCCTGTAATCCACGGCTCTCTAATCCTGCCTTTCCCATCCTTCCTCTTTGCCGGCACATGCCTTTCCTGCAACATTATAAGTTTGCCCTTGAAAGCCTCCCACTTAACAACCGTGGACTTGCCAGCTAACAACCCCTCCCAATCAGTGTCCTTCAGCTCCCTCCTAATCCGGCTATAGCTCGCCTTCCCCCAGTTCAGCACCCTCCCCTTCGGACGGCACTCATCCCTTTCCATTTTTATCCTAAAGTAGACAGACTTGTGGTCACTGTTAGCCACATGTTCGCCTACCGCAACCTCAACCACCTGCCCCGGCTCATTACCCAACACTAAATCCAGGATAGCCCCCTCCCTAGTCAGGTTAGTTACGTACTGCTCCAAGGACCCTTCCAACACACATTTTACAAACTCCTTCCCATCCGTACCTCCAGTTCTAGGCACCTTCCAATCCACTCCAGGAAGATTAAAGTCACCCACTACAACCACTTTATTCTTTCTGCACCTATCTAAAATGCCTCTGCAAATACCTTCCTCCACTGACCTTGGGCTGTTGGGTGGCCTATAGTATGCCCCTAGCATCATAATCTCTCTCTTTTTATTCCTCAACTCCACCCATAGCGACTCAATCCCTAACTCCTCCGTATTATCCTCCCTCTGCACTGCTGTGATGTGCTCCTTTACTAACAATGCTACCCCACCACCTCTCTTCAACCCTCCTCTGTCACACCTAAAACACTTATACCCAGGAACATTCAGCTGCCAGTCCTGCCCTTCCTTTAACCACATCTCCGTCACTGCCACCACATCTAAGTTCCTCACAAACATCAAGGCCCTAAGCTCATCTGTTTTACCCGTCACACTCCTTGCATTGAAACAGACGCAGTCCAATCCACCAGGCCAACTCGGAACCTCCTTCCCCCTGATAATTTTCCTTTCACCCAAACCTACCCTATCACCCAACTCACTCCCGACCCCAGTGTCTAATGAGCTATCAGTCTCATCCCCACCCCCCCTCCCTATTAGTTTAAACCCTGCCTAAACACTCCAGCTAACCTCCCTGCTAAGACATTTGTCCCCCTCCCATTCAAATTTTCCCCATCCCTCCTGTACAGGTGCCCTTCTCTCACCTTGGAATTGGGCCAAAGAGTCAGAGGTGTATAAGGAGTATAGTAAAGGCTGAAGACACAGCCTTGTGGGGCACTGGTGTTGAGGATGATCGTGGAGGAAGTGTTGTTGCCTATCCTTACTGATTGCAGTCTGTAGGTTAGGAAGTTGAGGATCCAGTTGCAGATGGAGGAGCCACACCCTGGACTACGGAGTTTGCAGATGAGTTTTGTAGGAATAATGTTGGAGGCTGAGCTGTGGTCAATAAATAGGAGTCTGACATAAGTGTGCTTGTTATCCAGGTGCTCCAATGTTGACTGTAGGGCCAGGGAGATGGCATCTGCTGTGGACTTGTTGCAGTAATAGGCGAACTATAGTGGATCCAAGCAATCTGGGAGATTGGAGTTGATGTGTGCTATGCCTAATCTTTTGAAGCGCTTCATAATGATGGATGATAATTGAGAGTATGGTGATCACATTGAGAATAATCTCCATTGTGTTGTGTGGCATTATCGCCATGCTAAATGGAACAGACTTCGAACAGATCTAGCAATTCAAGACTGGGCATCCATGAGGCCCTGTGAGCCATCAACAGCAGTGGAATTGTACACCAACACAATCTGTAACCTCATGGCCCGGCATATCCCCCACTCAACCATTACCATCAAGCCAGGGAGTCAACCCTGGTTCAATGAAGTGTGCAGGATGGCACGCCAGGAACAGCACCAGGCATCCCTAAAAATGAGGTATCAACCTGGTGAAGCTACCAAACAGAACTACTTGTAAGCCAAACAGCAAGTGATAGACAGAGTTAAGCAATCTCGCAACCAACTGATCAAATCTAAGCCCTTCAATCCTGCTACATCCAGTCGTGAATGGTGGTGGACAATTAAACAACTCATTGGAGGAGGTTGGAAGCACTGGATATTGCAAAGGCAATGAGCCCTGATAACATTCTGGCAATAATACTGAGGACTTATGCTCCAGAACTTGTCACTCCCCTGGCCAAGCTCTTCCAGTACCATTACAACACTGGCATCTACTTGACAATGTGGAAAATTGCCCAGGTATGATCTGTACACACAAAGCAGGACAAATCCAACCTGGCGAATTACCACCCAATCAGTCTACTCTTAGTCATCAGTAAAGTGATGGAAGGGATCATCAACAGTGCTATCAAGCAGCACCTGCTAAGCAATAACCTGCTCAGTGGCACCCAGTTTGGGTTTTGCCAGGGTCACTCAGCTCCTGACCTCATTACAGCCTTGGTTCAAACATAGATGAAAGAGCTGAATTCCAGAGATGTGGTGAGAATGACAGCTCTTGACATCAAGGCCGCATTTGACCGAATATGGCATCAAGGAGCTCGAGTGATACTGGAATCAGTGGGTATCGGGGAGCAAACTCTCTGCTGGTTGGAGTCATACCTGGTACATAGGAAGATGGTTGTGGTTATGGAGGATTAATCATCTCAGCTCCAGGATATTTCCGTGGGAGTTGCTCAGCATAGTGTCCTACATCCAACAGTCTTCAGCTGCTTCATCAATGACCTTCCCTCCATGATAAGATCAAAAGCGGGGATGTTCGCTGATTGCACAATGTTCAGCACCCTTCACCACTCCTCAAATACTGAAACAGTCCATTTTCAAATGCAACATCTGGACAATATCCAGGCTTGGGCTGACAAGTGGCAAGTAACATTCATGCCACACAAATGCCAGGCAATGACTGTCATCAACAAGAGATACTCTAACCACCACTCCATGACATTCAATGGTGTTACCCTCACTGAATCCTCCACTGTCAACATCCTTGGGCTACAATTGACCAGAAACTAAACTGGACTCATCACATAAACACAGTGGCTACAAGAGCAGGTCAGAGGCTAGGAATACTGTGGCAAGTAACTCACCACCTGACTCCCCAAAGTCTATCCACCATCAACAGGCACACGTCAGAAGTGTGATGGAATACTCCTCATTTGCCTGGACGGGTGCAGCTCCAACAACACTCGAAGTTTGATACTATCCAGGACACAGCAGCCCACTTGAGTGGCACCACAACACAAACATCAACTCCTTCCACCACCAAATCTCAGTAGCAGCAGTGTGTACTAGTTACAAGATGCACTGCGGCAATTCACCAACTATCCTTAGACTGCACTTTCCAAATCCAAACCACTTCCATCTAGAAGGACAAGGGCAGGAGATGCATGGGAACACCACCACCTCCAGGCACTCACTATCCTGACTTGGAAATATATCACCATTTCTTTGCAATCGCAGAGACCAACTCCTGGAATTCCCTCCCTAACGGTATTGTGGGTCAACTCTCAGCACGTGGACTGCAGCTTCTCAAGAACATAAGAACATAAGAACATAAGAAATAGGAGCAGGAGTAGGCCATCTAGCCCTTCGAGCCTGCCCCGCCATTCAATAAGATCATGGCTGATCTGTCGTGGCTCAGTTCCACATTCCCGCCCTCTCCCCATAACCCTTAATCCCCTCTCTTATCAAAAATCCATCAACCCGCTTCTTAAAAATATTTAGCGAGGTAGCCTCCACCACTTCAACGGGCAGAGAATTCCAGAGATTCACCACCCTTTGAGTGAAGAAATTCTTCCTCAACTCCGTTCTAAACCGCCCCCCCCTTTATCTTGAGGCTGTTCCTCCTAGTCCTACTGTCCTTTCTGAGCGGGAAGAGTCTCTCCATCTCTATTCTATCCATCCCATTCATCATCTTATACGTCTCAATGAGATCTCCCCTCATTCTTCTAAACTCTAACGAGTACAAGCCTAGTTTATTCAGCCTCTCCTCATAGCTCAACCCCCTCAACTCCGGAATCAGCCTAGTAAACCTCCTCTGCACTCCCTCCAAGGCCAAAATATCCTTGCGTAAGTACGGCGCCCAAAACTGCACACAGTACTCCAGCTGCGGCCTCACCAATGCCCTATACAGCCGCAGCAAGACCTCCCTACTTTTATATTCAATCCCCCTCGCTATGAAGGCCAGCATCCCATTCGCCTTCCTGACCACCTGCTGCACCTGCAGGCTGGGTTTTTGCGACTCATGCACAAGGACCCTGAGGTCCCTCTGCACCGTCGCCTGCTGCAGTTTTTCTCCACGTAAGTAATAATCCTTCCTACCATCATTCCTACCAAAGTGGACCACCTCGCACTTGCCAACATTAAATTCCATTTGCCATTTCCTGGCCCATTCGCCCAGCCTATCTAGATCCTTCTGTAGACTCTCCACACCCTCTGCACAATTTGCCATTCCACCAATCTAGAAGGCAACTGAAGAAGGCAACTGACCACCATCTTCTCAAGAACAACAATAACTTTTGGCCAGCCAGTGACATCCATGTCCCACAGATGAAGAAAAAAAGTTAGCACCACCAGGCAATAGCCATTAAGGCACACTACCTGGATTTTCTTTCAAAGCGGTTTGATGGTTATCTTTCTGAAGCGGATAGGGACCTCCGATTGGTGTAGGGAAAGGTTAAAGATGTCAGCTGGCCTGCGCAGAATCTGTGTGCTCATCCAGGCCAATCACTTTCCGTGGGTTAACTTTCAAGAAGGCCGATCTGATGTCTGTGATGGTGACCTTGGATACTGGATTGACCAAGTCTGTTGGGGAGAATGATGACCTCCTGCTCCAAACGTGCATAAAATGCCTGGAGCTCATCAGGGAGAGATGCATTGTTGCTGGTAATCCTACTCGTCTTCACCTTCTAGCTTGTAATGTCATGTAGATCTTGCCACAACCGATGAGTATTTGTGTGGCTAGCCTGGGACTCTAGCTTGGTCTCTTGGCATCTCTGATAGTCCTCTGTAGATCTTATCTGAATTCCTTTAAAGGTCAGGGTCACCCAACTCGAATGCCTCAGACCTGGACTTCGGTAGGCAATGGATGTCCCTGTTTATCTTCAATCTTTAACAGCTACGTTATCCAGTCTTGCTGCTAGGCAGACTTCTGAAGCGATAATTTACCTACACAGTCCCAAAACATATCAATTGAGTAAATCTCATAATTGTAACAATATTGATTAAAAGGAAACGTTTTACTTACTGTGAAATATTGAGAAGCAATGATGCAGAGCATTGGAGAGTCAACACATTGTGTCTCTACTCTCCAGAGAACAATTACTGCTGCCAGCATTGGAAGTAAAGGTAAGATTTGAACACTTGTTCTCATTTACTGATAGAAGAAAGAATTGCAACAGCATCGAGTCTCATGTTTCTCAATGGTGCTACAAAATCTTATGTACAATGAGCAGCTGTTGGGTCGCGTTCTGTGTTACAACGAGAGAGGCGGCAGCAATGTACAAACAACATCTGCACACATGGCAATGTGCTCTTGATATTCACAATATTTGAATGAAGTCTGGTGCCCAGAATTGGGAGAACTCTGTATTTTTCTTCAGGGAATGCTACGAAGTCTTGAACGTCTCCTGATTTACCAGAAGTGGCAGATGGTCTCTGTGTTGGACAGAGCGTATGAAGGAAAGCACATGCATCAGTGTAGCACACCCTTTCAGTACTGCATTGACACATCAGCCTTAACTTTGGTTTCGAGAAAGTTGCCCTCTAATTATTTCTTTTTTGCACATTCTGTTCATTCAAGAGCATGAGCCGTTTGGAATTATTTTATGGAGCCATGCTCACACTATAACTTGAGGCATTGCATTGTGCCCAGCTGCATGGGAATTTCCAGGTTGCCTCATAGTTTAAAGAGAATAATGCTCTCTAGTCCTAGAGTAAGGACGAAATTTACCCCTAACCTTGAATTCCTGGATAAGAATGCAACAAACTGCCACTAGATAACTATTGCCAACAGTGACAACATTTCTGCTGCCCATCGCACAATCCAACTCCCCCAAATTGTAGAGACTGCTGCATATCTGCGTTATCAATGCACATGGACATTTTTCAGTTAAAGATCAGTGAACAAAAACAGGCATTTATATAGTGCATGATCATTGATTATCCCAAAGTGCTTCACAGCCAAGGAAGTACTTTTGGAAGTGCATTCATTGTTGTAATGTAGGAAACAAGACAGATACTTCACTTTCAGCAATTTCCCTCAAACAACGACGTGATAATTACCATGGTCATGTTGATGGAGGGATAAATATTAGCCAGAACATATGAGAACTCCCTGCTCTTATTTAAAACAGAAATACTGATCTCAAGAGAGTGCAGATCGGATCTCACTTTAACATCTCATCTGAAAGGTTAAGATAAAAATGTGAAAATCCTAAAATTTTCAAATGTCTCAGAAGATAGGTTTGGATGAAGAAGGTGTTTTGATTTATCTGATTTCTTTCTTGCAATGTATTTGACACATCATTTTCCAAATGTGATTTAAAAGAATACCGTCATCTGGACAGGCCTTAATACAATATCTCATCCGCAGGATGAAGCAGTAGCTCAGTATTACAGTGGAATTGTTAGCCTAGGTGGGCTTTTGAATTTGACATTGGCTGAAAATGGAGTCCTCTTTGATCTTACACAGTTTTAGGTTGTCACTGCTTTCAGCTACAATGGTGTGAGTGTATTGTCTCAGTGCCATGGAGATAGTGAATACTATTGAGGTTATATTTCACCTTAGTTGGTCATAAGAAATTTCAGTCACATTAAGAATTGTGTTCCATTGGCTGTTAGTGTAACTGGTGACCCAACAACCAGCATTACTAGAAAGTCCTGGTTTTATTATACCCTTGGGCCAACAGTAATAATCATGAACAAGGACATTCTTGCTTCTAATATCACTGCTATGATTAAGATTAGCATTCTCTTGACAATCTTATGACAGAGCACATGACTGCAATCCTTACCAGGATGTTTATGCAATTGTGTAGAAGAGAAATTCTCCTCCAAGACAAAATGATTATTCCAGATTTTTCCATGTGAATGTGGTAAAGCTCATTGTGTCCTTCTGCTGGAGAACATTTTAATTGATGTTGAATTTGCTGTCAGATGTCAAAGCTGTTAAGATCTGTTGATAGCCAGTGGCTAATGATAATGGATTGCATAAACTGTATAGGCTTAGAAGATGGCACATTCAGTTGGCAGTGTGTGCTGCAACAGCAGAACTTTGATAGAGACAGGATTTGAGTTGGCACAATTGGCTTCCGTCTCCCTGAACTGAGAGGAGAGTCAACCAAATCTCACAAGAAAGTCCAGGTTTTGGCTGGAAAGGTGTTAACATTCAGCTTTGTATTTCTGTATTGCCTATTGGCAGTTGCAGAGGAGAGAGACTCTTTATGATTGAGGTCTAAGCTGTTTAAGGCATATCACACTCAGTTCAAGTGAGTGCCTTAAGAAAACTAGGGTCGGAGGAGGGGTAGAGAAAATGATGGGAGATGCTCAAAATAATTGCAAAGATTTATGGAAATTAATCCTTTTTTCTGTTTCTGCAACAACATGGAAGCAACTGCATATTAGCTACCTGGAGAACATAAATGCAACTGGGTTAAGTTGTTGAGCTGTCCATTGTTACAAAGCCTTCCTGCAGTATAACAGAGTGAATTAGATGCCACAGAAACCAGTCCAATGGAGCGAACTAATGTGAGATTGAGACATTTACCCAGAGGTACTTAAATAAATTTCATACTTGTGTGTGTGTGAGCAGAAAATAATTGTTTTATTCTACTTCCCTGATTCCATTTCACCATCCCTTGGAAACCGAAGAAAAATAAGCAATTTTTTCAACTATGAATTAGTCATCACCAAATGAATAGTAACTTCTTAATTACTCCGCTGTGGAGTATTTGTCTGGTGTACAGGAAACATCCAGTGCTTATAATGGATTACCATACAAGTTTTTTTTAACAAAATAATCATGTACTGTTTCTGTGCTGTACTTTCTCAATCCCAATTTATGGTTCACATAAGCCTTTTTCTGTATTTAATCTTAATTTTTCAATATATCCTTCTATTCATTTCTTCGATGTACTTATTCGGTTTCCCCCTAAATGTATCTATAATACCTTTTAAATAAATAAATGTCTGTAAATCAGCCCATGGGAGTTTTCTTGGCTTCCAACTTCAAGAAAGAAACTGATTCTAAATGTATCCATTTTACATCTGTTGTTGCAAACAAACCAGTTTCTTTTTTACTGTTGAGTTGTACATTGAAACACTACTTGTTGATGCTCAGACACTGAACAGATAGGATGGTGTCTGATTGTCATAGGGAGTGATGGAGAGGAGACAAGTGATTTGGAGGAGGGAATGTGTGGGGCCCATCGTACATTGGCTGGGATATTACTGGGTGGTGATGTCAATTAGAAAAGTCGGGTATGGAATAAGTTTACCATCTTCTCTTTCTCCAAATATCATTGTTCATTTTAAATGTGTGTATTTGCGATGCTGTCCTGAATACATGAGAAACATCTTGGCATACAAGTGAACGTAATGGGACTGGGACTCTTTTCCTTTCTGTTGCACATGTAAAGTCCATCTGTTGGGTATATATGTTGGCATGTGGTCTGCAGTATTCGATCTGCAATATCTGTTTGGATAAGGGACATGTTTTTAGCCACAATAGGAAATTAATCTAAACAAAATGAATACTACTTGAGACCTATCTCTCCTAATAATAATGCATGCAAGTCAGCAATGAGCTGGGGAGGAAAACAATGAGATTAGTTCTTGGAATGCTAGCAGGGCTTGGGTTGTTGCTGTTTTGGATACAAGCATTTTTGCAACAGAGGAATAAATATATGTGTAATTATCTTGACCATGTGAAGTTGGGCAGTAAATGTAATTTGATCGTGACATTCCACTTTTCTTTTGGTACGCCAGCAAATACTCGAAGTGGTAATCCTGAAGATAGTTCTAGTGGTAGCAGGCGTCAAATGAAAACTGCCTCAGAGGAAATGTCTCCTACAATGATGCCAACATAGTGTCTATCAAGTGGTCTGTGGTTGTATTCTAGCCATCAGAAAGCACCCTGCAAAGTATACTGGTATCAATCCCACTCCAATTCCTCAGTATTGTCAGCTGCCCTTATTCAAAACAAAAGGATTCCAAAAAAACCTTAATAAAATGATTGATGTTACAGTGGAATAGGATGCAGCTTGTCATAGTCATAGTCATCCCAACCACTTGTGTCACTGAGTTCCAGTGAGATACTGAGTGGAGATTAGTTGTACCACACATTGAGGTAGAATCACCAGAATGTTGTTGGGTGGAAGACACATTAACTGCTCCTAGGATCAACATTATTGTTTCAGGCGTTCAGTAGGAACACACTGTAAGCTTGTACTCGTTAGAGTTTAGAAGAATGAGGGGAGATCTCATTGAGACGTATAAGATGATGAATGGGATGGATAGGATAGAGGTGGAGAGACTCTTCCCGCTCAAAAAAGACAGTAGGACTAGGGGGCACAGCCTCAAGATAAAGGGGGGGGCGGTTTAGAACGGAGTTGAGGAGGAACTTCTTCACTCAAAGGGTGGTGAATCTCTGGAATTCTCTGCCCGTTGAAGTGGTGGAGGCTGCCTCGCTAAATATTTTTAAGAAGCGGGTTGATGGGTTTTTGATAAGAGAGGGGATTAAGGGTTATGGGGAGAGGGCGGGAAAGTGGAACTGAGCCACGACAGATCAGCCATGATCTTATTGAATGGCGGGGCAGGCTCGAAGGGCCAGATGGCCTACTCCTGCTCCTATTTCTTATGTTCTTATGTTCTTAAGTGCACGTACTTTTGATTTGGATTTATTCTGGTTTATTATTTAATTGAGGCTCCATGTAGTTAAACAGTAGGGAGGAACTGCCACAGGCAGCAGATATGTGCTTTTTCAGCACTGCTTGGAGCCAGAAGGAAAAGAATGTTATCCCTGACCCCTGAAATAAGTCTGTCCTGATCTTAGCCTTGTCACCCATGCCACTCTCAACTGTCCACTGACCTCTGAATTTCTCTTCTTGCCAGGCACTGTTCCCTGTGGTTCCCTCAGACTTTCTAGCTCTACAACTGCCCAACCTGCAATGAAACTAGGTGAACTGGAGGCAAATGCGCAGAACAGAATTGGACAGTGTCGACTGACCACTGCGCAGGAAGAATGATGATGGTGAAAATGTCTTTTGTAATTGCTCATGTACCTAATGAGGAGATTTCGGGTTTGCTCACTTTGGCTCAGTGCTGATGGGTCAGCCAGGGCTCCTGCTCCTGATTGCTCTGCAGCAGCCTCTGTCATATCCAGCCAGATTATAGACAGTGGATTGAAATTGGCTGCAACGTGCCAAAACTTACTGATACTTAAAGCCTGATATTAACTTCTTTTGGGGTTGGTGAAGGTGGCAGGAGAGGGTTTTAGATGGTGAGAGGGATTTTGTTGTATTCCCAATTCAGTCCCTCCACCTGAATTCATGCACTTGAATCCCAGAGGGCTCAGACCAAACTTTGATGATTATGAGAAGAGACCTGAAGTACTGGAACTACTGGGTCACTATTAGGTGATTACGGAGCTAGAGAAGGTTGAGGAGATTTATTGGAGTTTCTTTGAATTCTGAAGGATTTTGTTAAAGTTGAACAGGGGAACACTTATTTCCTTTAGGTGGCCAGTCAGTGATGAGAGTTTCAGCATAAAATTTCCACTGAGGCTAGGGAGAGAGATGCAAAGCTTTTTAATTCCGAAGCATGTTGCAGCAGATCTTCAGGGGTTGCTTCTGGAGACCATTGCATAGCTTAAGACAAAACTGGATAGAGATTTGAAGTCCTGGAGGGAACTGCACTGTCTGGAGAGAGTAGGATTATTTTTCGGATTGTTTTAGTGAAGAGTCAGACAAGATGGGTTGAATGGCCTCCTGAGCTCTAACCTTGTTTGGTTCTATAGGTTGGTTGATATTGAAAGGTCTGTGGGATGGGGGCTTTGGAAGTTCACCGAAACCTTGAAAACATACATGCGTAAGGTCCTAAATGACTTATCAAACAAACGTTTTCCACAGTGGGCTTCAGTTATTTTGCAGCTTCAGTCTGAAATGACACACTAATTATTATTAGCATAAGGTGCAATTTTATAGCAGAATAGTGTGTTCCAACATTTCAGACGCATTTTTTTAAATGAATGTGCTTTATGTTACTATGCGGAGCTCCTACTTGGGAAAGGATCCAGAATTCTGAAATCTTTATTCAAAAGAAGATGAATGGGGGCGTGAACAGATGGCTCCCAAAGTGTACTGAGTCCAAGTGGAAGGGAGGTGCAAACTGCAGCAATAGTGCTGATTCTGCTTTCTTCTGCACACATTTGGTGTTAAAAACTCATAAATATTTTGCCACCAGGTTGATAAGGCATCTGCTGTACAAAGATAATTGTGTACTGATGGAGCTTAAGTAGTACAACTGTATATTAATGCATCTTGTGGTAAGTTAGATTTTACTGAGTGGCTCTACACACAGTGTTGGGCGGGTGACCCTTGGCTCACCTGACATGGTGAAGCCTCGAACTCAACCACACTGACACGATCGAGAATTGAGCAGAGGTGGGGCCAGGGGAAGTGCTGAGATGGAGTGGCAGGAGTCACTTACACTGCCTCATTGTGTGCCTCGGCAACTATGAGGAGGTTGGGGATAAAGATTTCCTGTGAGCTTCCCGCTGAGTAGCAGGATAAGGACTAAGAAGAGCGAGGGGAGAGAGTGGGAGATAAAATAATGCATTATTAAACAAACTGGAAATGAGCTGTTCTGACAGATGTGATTTACGTGAGTGAACATCACAAAATGAGTGCTGTTTATCCTTTTAATATGTAACTGCTTAACAACAATTATATTTCAGGTTATAATGCAGGAGTACAGCAGTATATCACATGATCATATACCGTGACCAATATCCTCAAATACAATGGAAGGGCATAAGACAACAGACAGTACAGCACAGACAACTACAGAAAGAGTCTTATGAATACAGTTTCTTAGAGTTTTAGAGGTAGTCATGTAGCACAGTGGTTTTTGTATGGAATAATAGGTAGTTGGGAGGAAGTTACATACCTGTAACATAATCAAGGGACTCAGATTACATCTCTCATAGTTTATTAATGTAATTTGAAACCTGAGATTCTATTACAACCTTGAACTCCCTCCTGAGTATCTGTTACTTGTTATTTTATACATTGCAGGCGGCCCCCTCTTTTACATTGTTTCTGGGAAACGTGCAAAAAGAATGTTCCGGGGCAATTTTCTGTGTTAGCAAGTGAAATATGTTTTGTACCAGTGGCTTGTGGAGAAGAGGTGATAACAATTAAGGTGAGCAGTGTCATTTTTTGAAAAGGAGACATGGCTAGTCTCAGTAGTTTTTGTGGGTGTATGTCTCAATGGTGGGTGACTTTCCTAATATAAAAAATTGTGGAAGGTTCAAGATTTGCATTATTTGGTCCGTGCATTAAAAACATAAAAACAGGAGCAAGAGTAGGCTGTACAGCCCATTGAGCCTGCTCTGCCATTCAGTATGATCCTGGATGAAGAAAAGGTTAGGAGCATGGGGGAGGGAGGCAAGAAATCAACCCTGGCTTCCACTTCTGATCGTTATCGAACAATTTTTGTGGCTGTCTGTTGAGGACATTCTTGGATTCATGATGAGTTTTGTTTCAGTATGGATTTTGCCCTTGTTCTATTTGAGTCTGAAGTGAACACCACTTTGATGCACTAATTGAAGTGCATTTATGCATTAATTTAAGTGCAACATAATTTCTAAATTTAAAAGGTGGGGGGGAATATAGAGTTAATTTACAAAGCAGTTATGTTTAAATATGAAGTGATGTATGATTAAACTGTGCAGAAGTGGTCTGTACTTGTTCCAAGCCCATCCTCCAGATTTCCTCCCTTTTGGTGTAGAAGATATTGGCTCCAGTGCTGGTGAACCTCCACCATTTGATTTAGATAGGTGAGCCTCAACACTAAAAGCTGGGGCTGAGCACAATTCTGTGTTAAGTCAAATTCTCTCTTCTGCCTAATTGATTGAAGTCAATTGTAATTGCTCAAGTAATGTCCCTGTAAGGTTTATCAGATTTGAATCGAATATCATCATGGTACTATGTTTCCCTGCAGATGAGACGTTGAACTGAGATTCACACGTGCACTCCCAGGCAAAGAGGAAAGGTGGTTTCAAGGTAAAGCGGAGCTGTTACCTCCTCCTGTGTGCTGCCCAATCCTCAATCAATTGTTAAAACCCATTCTCCGACCATCATCACATTGCTATTTGTAGAAGCCTGCTGTACACAGTTTGGCTGCTCTGTTTCACACTGCATGAGGGAATCAAATATAAAAAAATCTTTGTTGATTGTGAAGGGATTTCAGATGCCGTGAAATCAGGAACCGCAGTTAAATAAGTGCAATTCTTCCTTTTTTTTAACAAAGAATAAAGAACAGTACAGCACAGGAACAGGCCCTTCGGCCCTCCAAGCCTGCGCTGCTCATGCACCCAACTAGACCATTTGTTTGTATCCCTCTATTCCCAGTCTGTTCATGTGACTATCTAGATAAGTCTTAAGTGATCCCAGTGTGTCCGCCTCAACCACCTTGCTTGGCAGAGCATTCCAAGCCCTCACCACCCTCTGTGTAAAATACGTCCCCCTGACATCTGTGTTGGGGGACGGCACGATAGCACAGTGGTTAATACTACTGCTTCACAGCTCCAGGGTCCTGGGTTCGATTCCCGGCTCAGGTCACTGTCTGTGTGGAGTTTGCACATTCTCCTCATGTCTGTGTGGGTTTCCTCCAGGTAGCCTGGTTTCCTTCCACAGTCCAAAGATGTGCGGGTTAGGTTGATTGGCCATGCTAAGAAATCTCCCCTTAGCGTCCAAGGATGCGTAGGTAAGAGGGATTAGTGGGTATAATATATAGGGATATGGGGGTAGGGCCTGGGTGGGATTGTGTTCAGTGCAGACTCGATGGACCAAAGGGCCTCTTTCTGCCCTGTAGGGTTCTATGGTTATTCTATAGTGTTGAACCTTGCCCCCCTCACCTTGAATTTGTGACCTCTTGTGTTCGTCACCTCCGACCTGGGAAAAAGCTTCCCACTGTTCACCCGATCTATGCCCTTCATAATTTTATACACCTCTATTAGGTCGCCCCTCATCCTCTGTCTTGATGACACCAAGATTGGGGGAACGGCAAATTGTGCGGAGGGTGTGGAGAGTCTGCAGAAGGATCTAGATAGGCTGGGCGAATGGGCCAGGAAATGGCAAATGGAATTTAATGTTGGCAAGTGTGAGGTGGTCCACTTTGGTAGGAAGAATGGTAGGAAGGACTATTACTTACGGGGCGAAAAACTGCAGCAGGCGACGGTGCAGAGACACCTCGGGGTCCTTGTGCATGAGTCGCAAAAACCCAGCTTGCAGGTGCAGCAGGTGGTCAGGAAGGCGAATGGGATGCTGGCCTTCATAGCGAGGGGGATTGAATATAAAAGTAGGGAGGTCTTGCTGCAGCTGTATAGGGCATTGGTGAGGCCGCAGCTGGAGTACTGTGTGCAGTTTTGGGCGCCGCACCTGCGTAAAGATATTTTGGCCTTGGAGGGAGTGCAGAGGAGGTTTACTAGGCTGATTCCGGAGTTGAGGGGGTTGAGCTATGAGGAGAGGCTGAATAAACTGGGCTTGTACTCGTTAGAGTTTAGAAGAATGAGGGGAGATCTCATTGAGACTTATAAGATGATGAATGGGATGGATAGGATAGAGGTGGAGAGACTCTTCCCACTCAAAAAAGACAGTAGGACTAGGGGGCACAGCCTCAAGATAAAAGGGGGGCGGTTTAGAATGGAGTTGAGGAGGAACTTCTTCACTCAAAGGGTGGTGAATCTCTGGAATTCTCTGCCCGTTGAAGTGGTGGAGGCTGCGTCGCTAAATATTTTTAAGACGCGGGTTGATGGGTTTTTGATTGGAGAGGGGATTAAGGGTTATGGGGAGAGGGCGGGAAAGTGGAACTGAGCAGCGACAGATCAGCCATGATCTTATTGAATGGCGGGGCAGGCTCGAAGGGCTGGATGGCCTACTCCTGCTCCTATTTCTTATGTTCTTATGTTCTTATGAAAACAACCCCAGTTTACCCAATCCCTTCTCATGGCTGAGACTCTCCACACCAGGCAACATCCTGGTAAACCTTTTCTGTACTCTTAAAATCAGGGTTTAAGTGATGTTGAGGAATTCATAAATAAGGGACGATATAACTGAGGTGGATTTTGCTGTCCCCCCACAGTGACAAAAGAGGTCACTCAACAGCTCTGGGGGGTTTTCCCTTGGCTCACACCACACTCAGAGATGCCTGAGGACAGTTGTAACTTCCCCATTGAGTCTGGTTAATTTAGCACACATTAGGGATAAAATTCAGATCTTTCCTGAGAAGTCAGCCATTCGGCCCATCAACTGTGCTATGCCATTCAGTGAGATCATGGCTGATCTGATATAATCTTCAACTCCACTCTCCTACCTTATCCCCATAACCCTTGGTTCCCTAACTGATTAAAAATGTATTTATCTCAACCTTGAACATACTGAATGACCCAGCCTCTACAGCCTTCTGTGGTAAAGAATTCCACAGATTCACTATCCACTGAGTGAATCTCCTCATGTCTGTCTTAAATGGGTGACTCCTTACTCTGAGATTATGCCTTCTGGTCCTAGAATCTCCCGCAAGTCTCGAAGTGCATCAAGGTAGATAAATCCCAGGATATTGTGGGAGGCAAGGGAGGAAATTGTGGATCCCCTAGCAGAGATATTTGTATCATCGACAGACACAGGTGAGGTGCCTGAAGATTGGAGGGCAGCAAATGTTGTGCTTTTGTTTAAGAAGGGCTACAGGGAAAAGCCTGGGAACTACAGACCGGTGAGCCTAATATCTGTAGTGGATAAGTTGTTGGAAGGTATTCTAATAGACAGGAGCTACAGGCATTTAGAGGCACAAGAACTGATTATGGACAGTCAACATGGCTTTGTGAGTGGAAAATCATGTCTCACGAATTTGATTGAGTTTTTTGAAGGGGTAACCAAGAAGATAGATGAGGGCAGTGCAGTCGACTTTGTCTACATGAACTTTAGCAAGGCCTTTGACAAGGTACCGCATGGTTGGTTGTTTGATAAGGTTAGATCTCATGGTATCCAGGGTGAGGTAGCCAAATGGATACAAAATTGGCTTGACAACAGAAGATGAAGGGTGTTTGTAGAGGGTTGTTTTTCAAACTAGAGGCCTGAGACCAGCAGTGTGTCTCAGGAATTGGTGCTGGGTCCATTGTTATTTGTTATTTATATTAATGATTTGAATGAGAATTTATGGGGCATGGTTAGTAGTTTTGTAGATAACACCAAAATTGGTGGCTTAGTGGATAGTGAAGAAGCTCATCTAGGATTGCAATAGAATCTTGATCAATTGGGCCAGTGGGCTGATGAATGGCACATGGAACTTAATTTAGGTAAATGTGAGGTGATGCGTTTTGGTAGATTGAATCAGGGCAGGACCTACATAGTTAATGGTAGGGCATTCAAGGAGTATAGGTTCATAGCTCCTTGAAAATGGAGACACAGGATGGTGAAGAAGGCACTTGGCATGCTTGATTTCATTGATCAGAGCATTTAATACAGGAGTTGGGATGTTTTGCTGAAGTTGTACAAGACATTGATAAGGCCACATTTGGAATATTGTGTACAATTCTGGTCACTCTATTATAGAAAGGATATTATTAAACTAGAAAGAGTGCAGAAAAGATGTACTAGAATGTTACCAGGATTTGATGGCTTGAGTTATAAGGAGAGGCTGGATAGACTGGAACTTTTTCTTTGGAGCATAGGAGGCTTAGGGGTGATCTTAAAGAAATCTATAAAATAATTAGGGGCACAAATAAGGTAGATAGTCAACTCAATCGAGGGATTGAGTTTAGGAGTCGGGAGGTAATGCTGCAACTTTATAAGACCCTTGTCAGACCCCACTTGGAGTACTGTGTGCAGTTCTGGTCACCTCACTACAGGAAGGATGTGGAAGCTATTGAGAGGGTGCAGAGGAGATTTACAAGGATGTTGCCTGGATTGGGAGGCATGCCTTATGAAGATAGGTTGAGGAAGACGAAGGTTGAGAGGCGACCCGATAGAGGTTTATAAAATGTTGGGAAGTATAGATAGGGTGGATTCTTGGAGGCTATTTCCCAGGGGTGAAATGGTCGCTATGAGAGGACACAGGTTTAAGGTGCTGGGGAGCAAGTACAGACGAGATGTTAGGGGTAAGCTTTTCACTCAGAGGGTGGTGAGTGAGTGGAATCGGCTGCCATCGGTGGTGGTAGAGGGGAACTCACTGGGGTCTTTTAAAAGACTTCTGGATGAGTACATGGGATTTAATGGGATAGGGAGTTACAGATAGTTCTATGGCCTGGTAGGTATGGATATGATTGGCGCAACTTGTGGGCCAAAGGGCCTGTTTGTGCTGTACTGTCCTATGTTCTATGTTTTCCCAAAGGTAGGGGAAGATTTAAGGTGAGTGGGGAGAGATACAAAAGGGTCCAGAGGGGCAATTGTTTTACACAGAGGGTGGTGAATGTCTGGAACGAGCTGCCAGAGGCAGTAGTAGAGACGGACACAATTTTTTATTTTAAAAAGCATTAAGACAGTTACATGGGTAAGATGGGTATAGAGGGATATGGGCCAAATGCAGGCAATTGGGAGCTTCGTGGTAAAAACTGTGCAGCAGGGACAAGTTGGGCCTAAGGGCCTGTTTCCATGCTGTAAACCTCTATGACTCTAAGAGGAAACATTCTCTCAGTATCGACTGTGTCAAGCCCCCATATGGCACATCTCTGTTCAAGGTAGTGTTTATAGTTGCTGAAGATCCTAATCTACAAACTTTCGCAATCTTAAATCTTCCAGCAGAGGAAAGAAATAATGTTTTGGGAGTCTTTGATTTGTAAGATGACACTAGCGTTGTGGCATGGGTTCATGGCATCATCATTGCCTTCTGCATTTCAATCAGAGATGCAAAATGAGACTTAATGCCACAGCATGACAGAAATGCCACCTCCCTCCAGCATATGCAACTGAAGTAACCTTCTGATTGCTATTCATTAATCAGCGTTCAGCCTCCCATTCTAGTTAGGAGGTTTGAAACAAAGGGAGATCAAGCAGCTATGGGATGGAATTATAAAATAATTGGTGATCTCTTGTGACATTTATGGCATGTGCGGGGGAGGAGTGGGTGAGAAAAAGAAGCACATAAGACAAATAAAAGAATTTTTTTTGTGTGCTACTTTTACTTTTACATGTGGAGAGAGAAAGGTGAACAGTTCCTGACTAAGCTGAACGACCTTGTCAATCATTAAATCACAAGTTAGTTATTTGGAAAGTGGCTCCTTTTGGCACGTTGCGGCTGCGGAAAGAGAAAGATCAATTTTCTATTTGAAAGGTGGAGGGATTTTTTAAAATTTTCTACTCGAATAACAGCAAGGACTTCATGTTTGCAAGCGCACCAGCTCCAAAATGATTCAGATTACTCTGGCGGCACTTCGAATGCAGTAGACTGTGAAGGAAATGCATTGTGCGGAAGTGAAGGGAGGTGGGAGTGCTGCAATCCATGGATTTGCATCATGGTAAATCCAAGGTCACCAGTTCTCTAAGTGAATTAAACCTTGTTGAATCTTATCTTGGCTAATGCAGCACAGACCAGAAATCGAACTTGGCAACTCCTGGTTCCCATCTCTTAGTCGTATCCCAGATTGATTCATTTATTCAGTAATCTTGCGTGGGGCACTGCTCGGGCCATCTAGATTTAATAGATTAGTTTTATAAGCGTACAAAGGATAGAATCTCCTTGGGGTAGATGCTGATTTTGTATGTCAGTGTGAAATGGTCGGTTGCAAGTCAATGGAAATAAAAATTGAGACAGATGTCAAACATCCTGTAGCTTGCCAGCACCCTTTTCACACTGTGACACAAAGTGAAGCTGCTTACAGTTTGTGTTTTATGCCCCCTAAATGCATCATCACTTATTTGGAATTTTATTTTCCTTTTTGAAGTTTGTATAGTTTAGGTCTTTTTGCAAAGGGAACAAATAATCTTGTGAACTATTTGTTCAATTCCACTTTGTTTGGGGTGGGTGGGTGTGGTGCGGCAGTTGGTGAAATTAAAGATGATTTTGTCATGTTATCTTGGTTTCTAATTTCACCTCAAAAACTTGAGAAATGTTGAGCGGATTGTGCTCCCTGTTCAGAACCTCGACAAACCCAATCAGTTTCTGGATTGTGTCCAAACTCTTGGTTCCTTTTACCCCTCTCTGCAGAAAGCTTGATCTGCCTTTGCCAATCTTTTGAGTTAGTAAATGTGAGAAGTATTGATGCCAGATTAAGCATGTCTAATCGCTGGCAGCATTTGCTTCCAGATTGCTGGTGTTCTCAGGAAATCTGGAGCCATTCCGTCCCCGGTTTTCTTACTCCTCCTTCATTCCTACAGAAATTGATTCATTACCAAAAGGCTTGGTTCCATGGGTGCTGATTTGCTTCCAGTATCTTGGCCAAATGGCCATTACATATAAAGAATTAATTTTGGCACCATGACAATCTGTCCTTACCTGATGTCTTCGTAGGGGTGTGAACCCTCCCAAGATAGTCCAAGAATTGATAATTAATGTTTGGAATGGTGCTGCCAGGAATCTGAGGAGGAAAGTCCAAGGAGCAACCAACAAAGTTTAATGTTTATTCATTAGTGTCACAAGTAGGCTTACATTAACACTGCAATGAAGTTACTTGAAAATCCCCTAGTCGCCACACTCCAACCCTGTTTGGGTATACTGAAGGAAAATTTAGTATGGCCAATGCATGTAACCAGCATGTCTTTTGGATTGTGAGAGGAAACTGGAGCACCAGAGGAAGTCCAAGTAGACACAGGGAGAAAGTGCAGAGTCTGTACAGACAGTAACCCAAGCCAGGACCTGGGTCCTTGGTGCTGTGAGTAAGCAGTGCTAATCACTGTGTCACTGTGCCACCAACAAAATGGGTTTGTAAAATTTGGTTTTAACACTTAAGTTTATTAGTTTAAAAAAAATTGGGGATTTGGCTGGGGCAGAAGAAAATTGCTCCATTATTGGTTACAATTAAACTAATTGGGTGACAGTCAGTTCACATGAAAATTGGCATGGGGAGATAATGCAACCAGACAAGGGAGCAGTGAAGGGAATGTGGGAAGGGCTGGTTCAAGGTGCTGAAACCTCTGGAGTGCACTCAACCAGAGTGGTTAACTCTTGATTCAATGAAGCATGAAGGAGAGCATGTCTTTAAAGTTAAAATTTTACTTATTAGTCACAAATAAGGCTTACATTAACACTACAATGAAGTTCCTGTGAAATTCCCCCACAGTCCAGTCGCCACAGTCCAGTGCCTGTTCAGGTCAATGCACCTAACTAGCATGTCTTTCAGACTGTCGGAGGAAACCGGAACACCCAGAGGAATCCCATGCAGACATGCAAACTCCGCACAGACAGTGACCTAAGCTGGGAATTGAACCTAGGTCCCTGGCACTGTGAGGCAGCAGTACTAACCACTGCGTCAGCGTGCCACAGTCAGGAGCAGCAACAGGCTGATCTAAAGATGAGTTGTCAGCCTGGTAAAGTTACAACACAGGACTAACTGCATGCCAAAAAGTGAAAGCAGTATATAATATAAAGAGTCAAGTGATTCCACAATCAACAGGTCCTGCCACAACCACCCAAAAATTAAACTGTGAACTGAAAAATAAGGCTGCATAACTATCCCCATCCTCCATGTTGGGAAAGCCCAGCACATCAGTTCAAAAGGTGACGCTGAAGCATTCGCAACAATCTTCAGCTACAAGTGCCGAATGGATATCCATCTCGCCTCCTCTTGAGGTCCCCCGCATATCACAGATACCAATCTCTTGCTCAGTCAACCTGGCTTCAGGAAACAGCTGAAGGTACTGGATGTTGCAAAGGTTATGTGTCCTGACATCACTCTGGTTTTGGAATTAAGGCTTGTGCTCCAGAACTAGCTGCGTCCTGAACGAGGCTGTTCCAGTACAGCTACAACACTCGCATCAACCTTGCAATGGAGAAAATTAGTCAAGTATGTTCTATACAAGAAAGAGGACAAATCCAACTCTGCCAATTACCACCACATCAATCCACTCTCGATCTTCAGAAAAGTAATGGAAAATATAAACTGCAAATATCAGAGCATATGTTCCGAACCTGCCAAATGTCCTTCATCTTGCTTTCATCTTCCACAAACAAGATCATCTGTTTGTTTTTGTGAAGCTGATTGAGAGATAATTATTGGCCAGGACACTGGGGATAACTCCCCAGCTCATCTTTGAATTGGTGCCAATGGTCTTTTGCATCCACCCAAGCTGACAGATGGGAGTTTGGCTTATTATCTTATCCAGAAGACTGACTTCCAACAGAGCAACGCTCCCTCAGTACTGCATTGCGGTGTCAGTCTTGAGCTTGAACTCAGTCCCTGGAGTGCGCCTTGAACCTGGTGCCTTGGGGAATCAAAGGTGCTATCAACTGAGCCATAGCTGATACACAATATAGAAGGGAAACTGAAAAAGAAAATGAAAGACAAAGAGAATATGAGAAAAGTCTGGCAGCTAACAAAAGGAATTCAAATGTCTTCTTTTAAAGTTCAGTTATTAGTGTCACAAGTAGGCTTACATTAACACTACAATGAAGTTGCTGTGAAAGTCCCGCAGCTGCTACACTCCAGCATCTGTTTGGGTACACTGAAGGAGAATTTAGCATGGCTAACGCACCTGACCAGCATGTAATTCGGACTGAGGCAGGAAACAGGACCACCCGGAGGAAACCCACGCAGACACAGGGAGAAGTGCAAACTCCGCACAGACAGTGACCCAAGCCAAGAATCAAATCTGGGTCCTTGGTGCTGTGAGGCAGCAGTGTTAAACACTGTGCCACCGTGCTACCCCAGGCATATAAATATGAAGGGGAGAGATGGGCTTATTAAGGGCCAGAAAGGAGACCTACACAAGGAGGCACAGGGCATGGCTGAGGTTCTAAATTAGTACTTTGCATCTGTCTTTTGAAGGAAGAAGACACTGATAAAATCATAATACAGAAGATGGTAGCTGAGATATTAATTGATTTAAAAATCGATATAAAGAGTACTTATTACAAAATCACCAGCATGAATGAGGTTGCTGAGGGAAGTTAGGGTAGAAATTGTGAATATACTGTTCATCATGTTCCACCCTCCTTAGCTAGGGAGGTTTACCAGGGGACCAGGGAATTGCAAATATTATACCCTTGTGTTTTTAAAAAAAGGTGTAAAGGTAACTAGACATCAAAGCTGGTAAGTTAAACCTCATTTTGGAAACAATAATCCGTGACTAAATTAGTACATTACTTGGATATATGTGGATTAATTAAGGAAAGGCAGATTTGTTAAAGCATTTTTTGATTGGGTAATAGAGGGTTGATGAGGGTAACATAATTGATATGGTGTATATGAACAAAGTGCCACAGAAGAGGTTTGCCAGCAAGGTTGAAGCTGATGGATTAAATGGGACAGTGGCAGCAGGGTATCAGTGGGTAGTGGTGAATGGTTGTTCTTCAGACTGCTGGAAGGTATATTGTTTCCAAGGGTACATACTGGGACCATTGCTTTTCATGACTGGCATGTACGAGGTAAAAATTAAAAAATTTGCAGGTGAAATGGGCAGACATGCGGCAGATGAAATTTAAAGCAGAGAAGTGTGAAATGATAGGTTTTGACAGGAAGAATGAGAAGATGCAATATACGCTAAAGAATATATGTGCACAAATCATTTCCAGTGGCAGGGCAGAATGAGAAATTGATTAAAAATGGCAGACAAGATTCTGGGCTTTACAAGTAGAGGTATTGGGCAGAATCATCGTGAGTGGGACAGGACCATGCAAATATCCGTTGACCTCGGGTGGGATTTTCCAGCCCTGGAGCTAGCGCAGCTGAAAAATCCCACCCATTGAGTACAGAACAGGGAGCTGTGGTGAACCTGTATAAGACACTGGTTTGGCCTCAGTGAAGTATTGCACTCAGTTCTGGGCATCAAATTTCAGAAAGAATGTGAAAGCATTGGAGATGACGTAGAAAAGTCTTAAGAGAATGGTTCCAGGGATAAGGGCTTCAGTTACTTGGATAGTCTGGAGAAGCTGGGACTGTTCTTGTTGGAGCAGAGAAAGGTGAGAGGAGATTTGATAGAAGGAGACAGATTTCAGTTGATTGGCAAATGAAACAAATGCAACATGAGGTAGATCCAGTCAGAGTTTTCAAAAGGGAATTTTCAATTTTCAAAAAGGAAGAGAAAAGAAAATGCAGGATTACGGGAATAGTGTGGGAGGAATGAGGCAAGTTAAATTAACCTCTGATCTAGAATCATTCTGTGATTCAATGGTAAAATAAATGCATACCTAGTGGCACGACATGTGTTGCTTTTCAGCTACAAAGCTGTCAGGGAAGTGGGATGTTGATTTTTAAGTTCTGTAAATAGTTTAAAACAAATAAACTAAAACACCCTCTTCCACAAAAAAAAATTATCCAGAACTGTGACAATCCTGCCCAAAGTGAGTATCTACATATCTACTTAAGTGAACTGACAATGTCATTAGTATTTGCATGTGATAAAAAGAATGAGCTGGACAGAGAGAAGCAAATTGGTCCAAATTTGAATCTGATTCTTTTTAATATTATTTTGGCATTCCCAGTTCAACCCAATTATGGATGTGCCATCATCACAATGTCTGTAGCAATTTCGCATAGCCAACAAAAAATCTTATTGGGACAACTAAAGAAATGCAATACATGTGACCATGTCAGTATCACCCTGTCAGTCTTCCGTTCATTCCATACCTTCCATCCCATTCACACGGGCCACAATGGACCTTGTTGTCCTACATGAGAACGAAGAAAGTACAACACAGAAACAGGCCCCTTGGCCCTCCAAGCCTGCACCCACCATCCTGCCCGACTGAACTAAAACCCCCTACCCTTCCGGGGACCATATCCCTCTGTTTCCATCCTATTCATGTAATTGTCAAGATGCCCCTTAAAAATCACTACCGTATCTGCTTCCACTACCGCCCTGGCAATGAGTTCCAGGCACCCACTACTCTCTGTAAAAAAAAAAATCTGCCCCGTACATCTCCTTTAATTTTGCCTCTTACACCATAAACCTGTACCCCCTAGTAATTGACTCTTTCACCCTGGGAAAAAGCTTCTGACTATCCACTCTATCCATGCTCTCATAATCTTGTAGACTTCTATCAGGTCGCCTCTCAACCTCATCGTTCCAATTAGAACAAACTAAGTTTCTCCAACCTCTCCTCATAGCTAATGCCCTCCACACCAGGCAACATCCTGGTAAATCTTTTCTGTACTCTCTCCAAAGCCTCCATATCCTTCTGGTAGTGCGGCGACCAGAATTGAACACTACATTCCAAGTACCGCCTAAAGTTCCATAAAGCTGCAACATGACTTGCCAATTTTTAAACTGGCCGATGAAGGCAAGCATGCCTTCTTGATGACCTTCTCCACCTGCAGTGCTACTTTCAGTGACCTGTGTACCTGTACACCCAGACCCCTTTGTCTATCAATTAAGAATTCTACCACTTACTGTGTATTTCCTATCTGCATTAGACCTTCCAAAATACATTACCCCATATTTGTCCAGATTAAACTCCATCTGCCATCTCTTTGCCCAAGTCACCAACTGACCATTTGGGCCAGTGGGCTGATGAATGGCAGATGGAGTTTAATTTAGACAAATGCGAGGTGATGCATTTTGGTAGGTTGAACCAGGACAGGACTTACTCAGTTACTGGTCGGGCGCTGGGGAGAGTTACAGAACAAAGAGATCGAGGGGTACATGTTCATAGCTCCTTGAAAGTGGAGTCACAGTTGGACAGAGTGGTGATCCTGTTGTATCCTCTGACGTCCTCACTGCTATCCGCAAATCCAGCAGCCTTTGTGTCGTCTGCAAACTACGAATCAAGCCAGTTGCATTTTCCTCCAAATCAAAATTACAAAAAGCAAAGGTCCCAGCACTGATCCCTGAGGAATACTGCTTGTTACAGCCCTCCATTCAGAAATGCACCCTTCCACTGCTACCCTCTGTCTTCTTTGACTGAGCCGGTTTTGTATCCATCCACTGCTACCCTCTGTCTTCTTTGACTGAGCCAGTTTTGTATGCATCCACTGCTACCCTCTGTCTTCTTTGACTGAGCCAGTTTTGTATCCACTTTACCAGCTCACCTCTGATCCCATGCGACCTCATGTTCTGCAACAGTCTGTCATGAGGGACCTTGTCAAAGGCCTTTCTGAAGTCCATGTTGACAACATCCACTGCCCTACCCTCATCAATCATCTTTGTCACATCCTCAAAAAACTCAATCAAGTTCGTGAGACACAATCTCCCCTTCACAAAACCATGTTGCTTCTTACTAATACATCCATATGACTGAGTTAAGTTTTGAATCCATACCATAACTAAGAAATGATTTGTTCCAAACTCTGCTCCAAACACCAACTACTCCTAATGCCTTCATTCACATTTCTGTTGGCTCTAGCCTCAATCTCTCCAACACACTTCCTGCTGGTTTCCATTCTGTCACCTTTGATTTGATTTATTATTGTCACATAAAGTTATAGTCATAGAGGTTTACAGCATGGAAACAGGCCCTTTGGCCCAACTTGTCCATGCTGCCCTTTTTTTAAAAAAAAATCCTTAAGCTACTCCCAATTGCCCGCATTTGGCCCATATCCCTCTATACCCATCGTACCCATGTAACTATCTAAATACTTTTTAAAAGATAAAATTGTACCTGCCTCTACTACTACCTCTGGCAGCTTGTCCCATACATTCACCACCTTCTGTGTGAAAAAATTGCCCCTCTGGACACTTTTGTATCTCTCCCCACTCAGCTTAAACCTATGCCCTCTAGTTTCAGACTCCCCTATGTTTGGGAAAAGATATTGGCTGTCTACCTTGTCTATGCCCCTCATTATTTTATAAACCTCTATAAAATCAGCTTCCTACACACCAGAGAAAAAAGTACTAGGCTATTCAGCCTCCCCTTATAACTCAATCCATCAAGTCCCAGTAGCACCCTAGTGAATTTTTTCTGCACTCTTTCTAGTTTAATAATATCGAAGGTCGGTGGTGTTGTGGATGATCTGGAAGGATGGCAAAAGTTGCAGCAGGACATAGATAGGATGCAGGACTGGGCGGAGAAGTGGCAGATGGACTTCAACGCGGATAAATGTGTTGTCGTCCATTTTGGCAGAACCAACGGGATGAACGAGTACACTATTAAGGGCAGAAGTCTGAGTAGTGTTGAGGAGCAGAAGGATCTTGGGGTCCGGGTCCACAGGACTCTTAAATCGGCCTCGCAGGTGGAGGAGGTGGTCAAGAAGGCGTATGGTGTACTGGCCTTCATTAATTGAGGGATTGAGTTTAGGAGTCGGGAGGTAATGCTGGAACTTTATAAGACCCTTGTCAGGCCTCATTTGGAGTATTGTGCGCAGTTCTGGTCGCCTCACTATAGGAAAGATGTAGAAGCTATTGAAAGGGTGCAGAGGAGATTTACAAGGATGTTGCCTGGACTGGGAGGCATGCCTTATGAAGTTAGGTTGAGGGAGCTGGGACTCTTTTCCCTGGAGAGACGAAGGTTGAGAGGCGACCTGATAGAAGTTTACAAAATGTTGAGAGGAATAGATAGGGTGGACTCTCAGAGGCTATTTCCCCGGTTTGAAATGGTCGCTACGAGAGGACACAGATTTAAGGTGCGGGGAGGGAGGTTCAGAAGTGATGTTAGGGGTAAGTTTTTCACTCAGAGGGTGGTGAGTGAATGGAATCGGCTGCCGTCAGTGGTGGTGGAGGCGAACTCGCTGGGGTCTTTTAAAAGACTTCTGGATGAGTATATGGGGTTTAATGAGATTGAGGGTTATAGATAGGTCTGTAGGTTGGTAGGTGATGTGGTCGGCGCAACTTGTGGGCCGAAGGGCCTGTTTGTGCTGTAGTGTTCTATGTTCTATGTTCTATGTTCTAATATCCTTTCTACAATAGGGTGACCAGAATTGCACACAGTATTCCAAGTGTGGCCTAAATGATATAACTTCAACAAGACATTCCAACTCCTGTATTCAATGTTCTGACCAAGGAAACCAAGCATGCTGAATGCTTCCTTCACCACTCTGTCCACCTGTGACTCCACTTCTAAGGAGCTATGAACATGGACCCCTATATCTCTTTGTTCGTAACTCTCCCCAGCACCCTACCATTAACTGAGTAAGTCCTGCCCTGGTTCGATCTACCAAAATGCATCACCTCACATTTGTCTAAATTAAACTTCATCTGCCATTCATTAGCCCACTGGCCCAATTGATCAAGATCCCATTGCAATTGGAGATAACGTTCTTCATTACCACTATGCCACCAATCTTGTGTCATCTGCAAACTTACTAACAATGCCTCCTACATTCTCATCCAAATCTTTAATATAAATGACATAAGAACATAAGAAATAGGAGCAGGAGTAGGCCATCTGGCCCTTCGAGCCTACCCCGCCATTCAATAAGATCATGGCTGATCTGTCGTGGCTCAGTTCCACATTCCCGCCCTCTCCCCATAACCCTTAATCCCCTCTCTTATCAAAAACCCATCAACCCGCGTCTTAAAAATATTTAGCGAGGTAGCCTCCACCACTTCAACGGGCAGAGAATTCCAGAGATTCACCACCCTTTGAGTGAAGAAGTTCTTCCTCAACTCCATTCTAAACCGCGCCCCGTTTATCTTGAGGCTGTGCCCCCTAGTCCTACTGTCCTTTCTGAGCGGGAAGAGCCTCTCCACCTCTATCCTATCCATCCCATTCATCATCTTATACGTCTCAATGAGATCTCCCCTCATTCTTCTAAACTCTAACGAGTACAAGCCTAGTTTATTCAGCCTCTCCTCATAGCTCAACCCCCTCAACTCCGGCATCAGCCTAGTAAACCTCCTCTGCACTCCCTCCAAGGCCAGAATATCCTTGCGTAAGTACGGCGCCCAAAACTGCACACAGTACTCCAGCTGCGGCCTCACCAATGCCCTATATAGCCGCAGCAAGACCTCCCTACTTTTATATTCAATCCCCCTCGCTATGAAGGCCAGCATCCCATTCGCCTTCCTGATCACCTGCTGCACCTGCAAGCTGGGTTTTTGCGACTCATGCACAAGGACCCCGAGGTCCCTCTGCACCGTCGCCTGCTGCAGTTTTTCTCCACGTAAGTAATAATCCTTCCTACCATTATTCTTACCAAAGTGGACCACCTCGCACTTGCCAACATTAAATTCCATTTGCCATTTCCTGGCCCATTCGCCCAGCCTATCTAGATCCTTCTGCAGACTCTCCACACCCTCCGCGCAATTTGCCTTTCCCCCAATCTTGGTGTCATCAGCAAATTTCGACACCATACACTCGGTTCCCTCCTCCAGATCATCTATATAAATGGTAAATAGCTGAGGCCCCAGCACCGACCCCTGAGGCACTCCACTAGTCACCATCCGCCAATCCGAATAGCACCCATTGACCCCCACTCTCTGCCTCCTATTTGACAACCAGTCCTCTATCCACGCTAACACCCTACCCCCAACTCCATGTCCCCTGACCTTCTGCAATAACCTCTTGTGAGGTACCTTGTCAAACACCTTCTGAAAATCAAGAAAGACCACATCCACCGGCTCTCCTCTATCCACCGCCCTTGACACATCCTCATAGACAAATAACAGTGGGCTCAACACTAAAGCCTGAGGCACACTGCTGGTCACAGGCTTCCAATTTGAAAAGCAACGCTCTACAACCACACTCTGACTTCTGTCAAGAAGCCAACCTTGTATCCATTTAGCTACCTCACCCTGGATCCTGTGAGATTTAACTTTATGCAACAACCTACCATGCGGTACCTTGTCAAAGGCCTTGCTAAAGTCCATGTAGACAGCATCAACTGCACTGCCCTCATGTATTAACACACAGAGAAAAGTATTGTTGCTTGCATACTACACAGACGAAGCATACTGTTCATAGAGAAGGAAACGAGACAGTGCAGAATGTAGTGCTACAGTCATAGCTAGGGTATAGAGAAAGATTGACTTATGCAAGGTAGATCCAGCAGCGAAGAAGCTGTTCTTTAGTCGGTTGGTACATGACCTCAGACTTTTGTATCTTTTTCCCCGACAGAAGAAGGTGGAAGAGAGACTGTCTGTGGTGCGTGTGGTCCTTAATTATGCTGGCTGCTTTGCTGAGGCAGTGGGAAGTGTAGACAGAGTCAATGGATGGGAGGCTGGTTTGTGTGATGGATTGGGCTACATTGATGAACCTTTGTAGTGTCTTGCGGTCTTGGGCAGAGCAAGAGCCATACCAAGCCGTGATACAACCAGAAAGAACGCTTTCTATGGTGCATCTGTAAACGTTGGTGAGAGTCATAACTGACATGCCAAATTTCCTTAGTCTTCTCAGAATGTAGAGGCGTTGGCGGGGTTTTCTTAACTATTGTGTTGGCATGGGGGGCATCAGGACCTTCCATAAACTCTAACTTACTCAACATTTGCAATGCGTTGTTCAAATGATGTTTAGCTCAGATAGTTAGTGCTTGGTCCTACTACCTGCAAGATTGTGTGTTTGAGTCCTTGACTTGGTGAACTCTGCTGTGTCGTTCATGTGGCAATTAATTAATTTCTAGCTTTGTGCTTCAAGCTTCAGCCAATTTAATTTTTCTTAGTGTCAGTTGTGTTTCCAACAGTACTATTGCCTCTTGAGTCAGAAGGTTTTACGTTCAAGTCCTATTGAAGGCCTGAACAAAGATATCATGGCTGAGTCTCCAATCAGTGCATTACTGAAGGAAGTGGTGTACCGCTGGATGTGCTGCCTTTGTGTTGAGTTGTGAAACCAAGGTCCTTTCTGCCCTCTCAGATGAACATAAAGGACTCCATACTACTATTCCAAAGAAGAGCAAAGGAGTTCCTCCCCCCATCCCCCCACTTCTCCTATTCTATCCCTCAATCAACATTACAAAATAGAGAATATCTGGTCATTGTGTGCTGCTATTTGTGTGCGTATACTGGCTACTGAGTTTCCTACGTTACAGCAGTAACAACACTTCAAAAGTATTTAATTGGCTGAAAAACACCTCGAGACCTCTGCTGAAAAGCACTGTATAAATTCAAATCTTAAATTTATGTTCTGTGCCAAGTCCTGTTCACCCATCACAATAATACACTTGTTTGCCAGAATTCTGCAACAACCTGTTGCCTTGCTGGGAAATAAAGCTAAAAATATAATTGAAAGCATATGGTCTTTAGAAAAAGAAATATTCAGCGAGCATTTCATGATTTGACTGTAATAATATTTGGTACATTGGGGAGGCAATGGCCTAGTGGTATTATCATGAGTTTATTAATCCAGAAACTCGGCTAATGTTCTGAGGACTTGGGTTCGAATCCCGCCATGGTGGATGGTAGAATTTGAATTCAATGAAAGCTATCTGGAATTAAGAATCTACTGATGACCATGAAACCATTGTCAATTGTCAGGAAAACCCATCTGGTTCACTAATGTCCTTTTGGGAAAGAAATCTGCTGTCCTTACCTGGTCTGACCTACATGTGACTCCAGAGTTACAGCAATGTGGTTGACTCTCGACTGCCCTCGGGCAACTAGGCTTGGGCAATAAATGCTGGCCAGCCAGCGATGCCCATGTCCCACAAATGAACAAAAAAAAATTAAGTGGCCTTCATATGTATTGAGCAGTACACCATAAAGACCAAAGAGCATATGTTATCTGGGCTATCAGGTTTGATGGGCTGAAGGTTTCCTGGGGCTTTCTTGTGTATCATTTGATTTGATTTATTATTGTCACATTTATTAGTGTAAGTGAAAAGTATTGTTTCTTGCGTGCTATACAGACAAAGCATACTGTACATAGAGAAGGAAAAGAAAAGGATGCAGAATGTAGTGTCACAGTTATAACTAGGGTACAGAGAAAGATCAGCTTAACATATGGTAGATCCATTCAAAGGTCTGATGCGGCAGGGAAGAAGCTGTTCTTGAGTCGGTCGGTATGCGTCCTCAGACTTTTGTATTTTGTTTTCCCAACTGAAGAAGATGGCAGAGAGAATGTCCAGGGTGTGTGGGGTCCTTGATTATGTTGGCTGCTTTTCCAAGGCAGTGGGAAATGTAGACAGACGCAATGGATGGGAGGCTAGTTTGCGTGATGGATTGGGCTTCTTTCATGACCCTTTGTAGTTTCTTGCAGTCTTGGGCAGAGCAGGAGCCATACCAAGCTGTGAAACAACCAGAAAGTATACTCTCTGTGGTGCATCTGTAAAGGTTGGTGAGAGTTATAGTGGACATGCCAAATTTCCTTAGCCTCCTGAGAAAGTAGAGGCATTGGTGGGCTTTTTTAACTATAGTGCCAAAACGGAGGGACCAGGACAGATTATTGGTGATCTGGACATCTAAAAACTTGAAGCTCTCAAACGTTTCCACTTCATCCCCATTGATGTAGACAGGGGCATGCCCTCCGCTGTGCTTCCAGAAGTCAATGACTATTTCCTTCATTTTGCTGATCTTCAGGGAGAGATTAGTGTCGTTGCACCAGTTCACCAGATTCTCTAACTCGTTCCTGTACTCCATCTCATCATTATCATGTTTACAAAGTGAAGTGGCTACCTAGGTAAGATGTAAAATATGAAATAATTCACACAATTAAAACAAAGTGTACTTGTTACATTTTCCATGGCTTGTTGGAAATTATTCAATAATATCGGCCACAGTTCTCTCATCACTCATGCCCCGCCACTGCCTTCAGTGATGACGGAGAATTTGACACACAGCCAAATCTCTGCTCACTGCAGCGGCACCAGAGAATCGTGCTGGTGTGAATGGCTGGAGGATCTGCCTGTTGTTTTCAGAGGGGTCCTCTTAACCCTATCTGTTGTGAATGAATCTGCTTCCTTGTGGAAGTAAAACCTCCCTCTTTCCCCACTCCCCCCTCGCCCAAAAAAAACAATTTTCTCTGTTGTCACTGAGACTGCTTTCAGTTTTGGTCTTGAATGCGTTTCCTTATCAGCCTCAAGCATATTAATATTAACTAAGAAATTGTTGCCCAATGTGGTCTCAAATGTATCATGTTGATCAACCGCAACTGAAATATTGAGGGATGCAAGGTAATTGTCATGTTTATTAGACATCAATTGTGAATGTAATTTTGTAGCAGCTATGTTGAGGGTACTGATCATTGTCATCCAAAGATAACATTTGACTGAGATGAGGAGAAATTGCTTTGCTCAAAGGATTGTGAATCTTTCGCAATGATATATTCTTGGGAGTTGTGGATGCTTTACTGCTGAATACATTTAAGGCTGGGATGGACAAATCTTTGGTCTCAGGGAATTAAGAGATTATGGGGACGGGTGGGAAAATGGATTTGAAGCCTGAGATCAGTCATAATCATATTGATTGGTGGGGTGGGCTTGATCATCTGCGTGGTCTATGCCCATTTCTCGTGTTCTTGTGTTTTACACAGTGAGAGCAGCTCTCTTAAAAATTTAATGTGAATTTGGCTGCTCTGCAGGGCAGGCAAAAAGAGAGTGTTGTTCCCAAGCAGTTTTGATGTCCTCCAAAGACAGTGTGTCCCAAATAGGAAAATGGTGAGCTGCACCGGGAGGTGTTACCAAGAGTAGCTGGAAGGTTGACAGAGCCTGCAGAAATATGATTGCAGGACACATAACTGCAAGTCACATGGATGAATCTTACGGATTGTAAAGGCTGTTTACTGTAAATTTGTAAAGAGGAACGGATAATGTATGTACTCACACATCATTAGGCTCAGAATTGTCACTCGTTTGAGGAAAGGTGGACTGCTTTCGTACAGAGAAATGTGGTAGGTAGGAGCCAATTTCTGGAATATTCCACACATTGTTCATATTTTAATCAGCCTTCCACAAACCTAGAAAGAATTCCAGAGCATTGAGCGCCAATGAAACAATCAAGTTTACCCTGGTTGAGAAGAGGTAGGAATGTGAGAGAGTTTTATATTGTTGAGAGTGGAGCAGTTAAAGTAAGTCAGGGATACAGCTGAAGGTTTGACAAAGATATCATGGAGACAAGACGAAGGGAGTGTTAATAATGGTGTTATTAATGATAGAGTTTAAAGACTAAGGAAAGTGCTGTTGGTGGCATAAAGGTCTGCACTCCGTTCTCCCAGGTCCAACCCTGACTTTGTTATCAAACCTGCTCAGAAGGGTGGTGCTGTCATTTGGAGTACTGACATCTACGTTGTAGAGGCTGAATGTCAACTCTTCCTACTTCCCCCTGGACTATAATCCCATAACAGAACATCAAATTATTATTTCCAGAATTGTCAATGAGTTTATCTCCTCTGCAGATCTTCCCTCCAGAGCTTCCAAACCTCACAGTCTCCTAATCCTACCAAGCACACTTCTACCTCCTTCTCAAGGATCAAATTGTATGCAGCAAGGTCCCACAAATAGAGTTGTTATAATAACTGGTCTATTTTATTCAAAGAATAGTAAGAGCGTGGAATGCCCTGCCTGCAACAGTAGTGGACTTGCCAACATTAAGGGCATTTAAATGGTCATTGGATAAACATATGGATGATATTGGAATAGGTTAGATGGGCTTTAGATTGATTTCACAGGTTGGTGCAACGTCGAGGGCCGAAGGGCCTGCACTGTGCTGTAATATTCTATGTTCTGTGTTTTGTAATGTTGGTTGAGGGATAACCATTACAAAATAGAGAGGTGACCTCATTTGAGAAAGTTCTGAAAGATCCAAAGTTTAAATGAAAATGTCCTTTTCTTCGCCAGTTTTAAATTTGAGTCCTGGAACTGATTGACTTTGAAAGTGGAACAGCTTGAAATAGAAAGTACAGAGTATGCAGGGGTTCTTTCTCTGGTGCCAATTAAATCACACATGGTCAAATCATTAGACCATTAGCAGATGGGCCAAACTGAACTCATGTGTGAGCACCTGCTTATTAGCATGGCGTTGTAATATTTTGTATCATTATGTTGTTAAAAGATGTTTGACGTACCTCACTTCAGAGGTGATTGGAATGTATGTAATCAATTCTATCCTGGCAGAAAATTGAGTGGCAATGAAACATTTCTATTGCTGTGCCCTATGCCACATTGATGCCTGAAAGAATGCCCAATATAAAATTGAGGCTGGGCAGTTTCCACGTGTACCTCTGGCTTCGAGCATGCTCTGTCTTTTCTCAGTGCTGAAACAGATTTACACAAATTTCAACCTTAAGTTTGGGGAATGCTCCCATTCACCGAAATTCTACACCCTCGCCCGCCACGGAATTGGAGCGGGCGAGGGGTGGACAACAGAAATGTGTGCTAACCTTGGGCGGGATTTTCCGGTCTCGCTCGACTGAAGCCGTAAAATCCCAAAATAATTATCTTTAATTCCAGCTCAAGACTAGAGCTCCTGAAATCCACCTATCAAACAATGTAAGATACATCCTAGCTACAAAATATATTGTGTCACTTCCTAGTGTGCCATTCAGCCTGTAAATAAATCCATTAATTTTGCTTGCACATCTCCCTACCCCTGCCATTATTTGAGGTAATAGTTAAATCCCAGGCAATTTATGTTGGGATCCTGAGTTGAGTTTACCACCCCATATCTTCTCCATCACCAAATCCACCAACTTCCAAAGTCCCATATTGTTTGTCTCTTTGCCTGACTCAGCTCATTTGCAGTGAAATCCTCATCAATGCTCTTTAACGTCCAGAATTAAGTATTCCAAAGCTGTTCCTCTATTTTCTATTAACTTGTGATCACCCAAAACTCTGCTGTTTATACCCTAATTTGTGCCAAGTTCCATTCACCCATCACCCTGTACCTATCAACTGCTGGCCCAGCAATGTCTTTAATTGCTTGTTTTGAATTGAATTGATTTATAATTGTCATGTGTTTTGGGATACAGTGAAAATTATTGTTTCCTGTCGGCTATATGAACAATGTGGCAAGTAACTCACCCTGCAAAGTCTTTCCATCATCAACAAGGCATAAGTCAGGGTTGTGATAGAATACTCTCCACTTGCCTGGATGAATGCAGCTCCAACAACACTCAAGAAGCTCAATACCATCCAGGACAAAGCAGCCCGGTTAATCGCTATCCCTTCCACAAACATTCAATCCCTCCACCACCGACGAACAGTGGCAGCTGTGTGTACCATCTACAAAATGCATTGCAGGAACTCATAAGAGTGTAAAAATTCATCACTGTTCCTTAACAGCACCTTGCTATACTTATACAGAGTTTTGATGAGATGACATCTGGACTACTGTGTACTGTTTTGGTCTCCACAGTTAAGAAAAGATATACTTGCATTGGAGGTAGTACAGTGAAGGTTTACTAAATTGGTTCTTGGATGAGGAGGTTGTCCAATGAGAGACGGAGTAACTTGATCTTATATTGTCATATTGATGCCTGAAAGAATGCCCAATATAAAGTCTCGAACAATGGGAGGTAATCTCATTGAAACTACAAAATTCTGAACAGGCATGATAGGGTATATGCTGAGAGATTGTTTTCTCTAGTCGAATAATCTAAAACACTGGGGCAGTTTCAGGATATGGGGCAGATGATTTAGGACTGGGATGTTGAGAAATTATTTCATTCAAAGCATTGTGAATCTTTGGCACTTCATAACCAAGAGGGTTATGGATGTTCCATCATTGAATATATTTAAGGCTAGGATGGGCATATTTCTCGCAGGGAATTGAGGGATATCAGGAAGCGTGTTGGGGTTGTGGGTTGCGGGATGTGGAACGGAGTTGAAGCCCAAGGTTGACCGTAATATTGAATGGCGAAGCAGAATCCATGTGCCATATGGTCTCCAACTGCACCTATTTCTCGTGGTAGACAAACAAGTGGAGGTAACACCACAGCCCAGTTAGCCACGATCTTATTGAATGGTAGAGCCAAGGGGCCAAAATATCCTATTCCTGCTTCCATTGCTTACAATCTTACATTATATTACTGGACTGGTAATTCAAAGCGATGGGGGCGCAGGAGATGGGGATGATAATGGGTGAGGTTAGGGTCAGTGGGCGGTGTGAAAACTTCTGAACAGGAAGCATTTTCCAGCCGACTGGGATTAACTGTGGGATGTTTACCGACTGACCCACCTCCCAAAAGTGTTTCCATTGTCATTCCCCCTACCTGTCTCCATTAAAATCATTTTGTGACTTTTCAAAGTTTACTGTATCATCATTATAAAGGAGTTATTACACGCTTGTTTTATGTTGGATTTTCAATTGCAGTGACAGATATTCTCAAACGAAGCTAACTAGTGCATTCACACCAGAGAAATCAGGGTAAGTACAATGTGTATCTCCTAGAAACACCAATAGCCAGTCATTTTGAAATCAAAACTTGAAATACATTGCCGTCAGTACATGCCCAAGAAATTCCCTTTCAGGAAATGGTGGGTTTTTAAAAGCTGCATTTTCACTATTTTCTATTTGCAGAAAATAATTGTGACTCTTAGAAACAAACGGCTCATTTTACATTTTCCGCTTCAAATCCTTTGTATATGGACCAATGCAAAGGAGATAATGAAGAAGATAATGAGGCTGATCTTGTGAGGAGAGTAATGATAAGGCTATCAGTGTTTGCTGATATGAGAGTAAATTGCACAGCAATTTCCAGGGTCCGGATGTTCACTGGAACCTGCTGCTTTATGAAATACATGAGCCAAAAGCCCAAATTGTTACATACGGTCAAAATCTTCAGTAATCAGGTGACCACTGAGACCTTGGAGATGGTTTGGAATGGAGTAACTACAGCATTTCCCCCAGAAATACACAAGTTGCAGTCCAAGTTAACCCTCTTGCTCCACAGACTCTGCTGTAACAAGACCATGCTTTGACACTGAAATACAGGAAAGGACATGAGGTTTCAGAATGCTCCCACCATTACCATTAAACACGCCAGAAAAAGTTAGTTGGTGCATCGAGGAGTAAATGTATTTTTAATACCATAGTAAGTTACTCACTGCCAAACAAGCACTTTGAACCTGGGTAATTAATTATACAGGTGTTGAGTCTCAATCCTTCAAAATTTAATCAATATTTAAGAGATCTAAGATTAACCTTTTCTTTACGTATCAGTGGATGAGACCCCAATGACAAGTTGTCACTCAAAAGCCTGCAACAGGATGAACAGCAAGTGACCTTCCTTCTCTGCTGACCACAAAATCTGTTCAATTTCTGTTTTATCCTTAAGTCATTTGTTATTGACAGCCTCCAGTCCCATTTTCCAAACTATTAGACTAGTTGGTACTGGAAGTTTCCAATATCAGTGAAAGAAGCTGATTTTTCTGGGGAAACATTGAGTTGGTTGGAATACCTGTACCTTGTTCTTGCTGCATGCAGAATCTTTTGTTGCCATACTAGTACTTTGTTGTCGATAGATGCATGGTTCAGTTCTTATATCATGAAATGTTCACCTGCCATGTTTATATTGTAAACTATCCCATGTTGGTTTGCAGTATTGTTGTATTTGTTTCTGTTTTATTGGTTACAGTTAAGTCTGTAAGAGTGGCCTTTATTTTTTGTTGAGTGCTAATATTGCTGTGTTCCTTAACCAGATGGGTTTCTGTGCTCTGTGTACAGCATCAATAATGGCAAAATGATATGTGTTGCATGCTTAAGCAAAGATACAAGCTGGAGCAAGTTCACTCTCACAGGCTAATAATCTGAACTTTTGCTCTAGAGACATTGTCAGTTGACCACTGTCCTCTCTGTTTAAAATATTTTATTTACAACTACCAGAATATACATGACAAGTATCGTTTACTGAAAACTAAACCTTCGCGCTCTGAAAGCTCGTGCTACCAAATAAACCTGTTGGACTTTAATCTGGTGTTGTGAGACTACTTACTGTGCCTACCCCAATCCAATGCCGTCAACTCCACATCATGGCTACCGTCAAATAAGGCTGTCCTAGTATCTATTTTCCTAGTATCTCAAGTATTTATTCTGTATTTTGGTTGTACTAGATGCTGATGACTTTTCAGTTAAAGATGAGAGTCACTGCACTTGAGGAATAATTCCTTATGTGAAATACTTGCTGCCATTTTAATGACCTGATTGAGCAGTGTACAATTGTGCTTCCCTTAAATATGGCTGCCACAGAATGGCACTAATAGTTTGAGACACCATGACAGCTAATGCTGTAATAGAACTTATCTTTACTCATTCATGGGACATGGACGTCACTGGCTGGCCAGCATTTATTGCTTATACCTAGTTGTCCTTGAAGTAAGTGGTTTGCTAGGCCATTTCAGAGGCAGTTGAGAGTCAATCGTGTTGCTGTGGCTCTGGAGTTACATATATATCAGACCAGGTAAGAATGGCAGATTTCCTTTCCCAAAGAACATTAGTGAACCAGATGGGAAGTATGGAGACAAAGGGAATATGAGTGTAGACTCACAAAAGACATAAAACTATAAGGTACTTAAATTATTGACCTGCCTCTGGTAAACCATCCTTGAATATGTCTTGTCCTACTGGCAGGACAAAGCCAGCAGAGGTAGCATGGCACAATGCTGATTTTGATTTATTATTGTCACATGTATTAACATACAGTGAAAAGTATTGTTTCTTGCGCTATACAGACAAAACGTACCGTTCATAGAGAAGGAAAGGAGAGAGTGCAGAATGTAATATTACACTCATATCTAGGGTGTAGAGAAAGATCAACTTTAATGCAAGGTAAGTCCATTCAAAAGTCTGACAGCAGCAGGGAAGAAGCTGTTCTTGAATCGATTGGTACGTGACCTCAGACTTCTGCATCTTTTTCCCGATGAAAGAAGGTGGAAGAGAGAATGTCCGAGGTGCGTGGGGTCCTTTATTATGCTGGCTGCTTCGCCAAGGCAGCGGGAAGTGTAGACAGAGTCAATAGATGGGAGGCTGGTTTGCGTGATGGATTGGGCTATATTCACGAACTTTTGTAGTTCCTTGCAGTCTTGGGCAGAGCAGGAGCCATACCAAGCTGTGATACAACCAGAAGGAATGCTTTCTATGGCACATCTGTAAAAGTTGGTGAGAGTCGTAGCTGACATGCCAAATTTCCTTAGTCTTCTGAGAATGTAGAGGCGTTGGTGGGCTTTCTTAACTATAGTGTTGGCATGGGGGCCCAGGACAGGTAGTTGGTGATCTGGATACTTAAAAACTTGAAGCTCTCGACCCTTTCTACTTCATCCCTGTTGATGCAGACAGGGGCATGTTCTCCTTTATGCTTCCTGAAGTCAATGACAATCTCCTTTTTGGTGACATTGAGAGAGAGAAACTGCCTTTCCATGGTGGCAAGGGTGCAGATTATATCCTGGTGGGGGCTTCAATGTCCATCATAGGAGGGGCTCAGTACCACAGACCAAACTGATTGGGTCCTAAAGGACATAACTGCTAGACTAGGACTGCGGCAGTTGGTAAGGGAGCCAAGAGAGGGAAAAACATACTTGATCTCGTCCTCACTAATCTATCCGTCACAGATGTCTATGACTTTATCAGTCGTGTTGGTCTGAAACAATGTTGGATAAATGTCATAAATGGTTATTGTGGCCCCTTCAAAATAACCATAACTTTTCCTTTATCATTTATTTTAAATTATGTCTCATTCAGTCTCTTACTGCCTCTGGTGTTGTAAATATCACTTTAGCTCTGAGTGATGCTGCATACAATCCATTCCTGACAACAGACGAGATAATTCACAAACCTTTGGGAATTGGTGTTATCTCATCTGAGACTAACAGAATTATTGTATATATTCCATTGATCTGCGTCATTCTCCCCCAATATTTAGCTGTTGCATTAGATTAGCAACTGTAGTAATTACACTAATGTTCAGTCATGGCACAGAAATTGAGATAGATTTTGTTTTGTAGGCAAGGTTTTTTTTGAATTGTATGTTCACACAAACACGTTTTTCCCCTTTGGCGAATAGTGTGGAAGTGGTGTAAGGATTTCTGAGTTAATTATCAGCCCCTTGAACCACGTTACGAAGGCTCTTCCTGTAGCCAACAAGTCCTGGTGTTGGACATGATATTGGTCATTCACCTGACGAAGAGGTAAACCTCGAAAGCTTGTGAGTTTACTATCAAATAAATCGGTTGGACTTAAACTTGGTGTTGTCAGACTTCTTACTGTGTTGGACTCCGGATTCCGGGGAAGTGCTGGATGATTGGAAAACGGCTAATGTTACGCCGTTGTTTAAGAAGGGTGCCAGGCAAAAGGCGGGGAATTATAGGCCGGTTAGTTTAACGTCTGTGGTAGGTAAAATGTTAGAATCTGTCATTAAGGAGGAAATTGCGAGGCATCTTGAAGGGAATTGCTTGATAGAGCAGACGCAGCACGGTTTCATTAAAGGGAAGTCGTGTCTGACAAATTTACTGGAGTTCTATGAGGATGTGTCTAGGGCGGTGGATAGAGGAGAGCCGGTGGATGTGGTCTTTCTAGATTTTCAGAAGGCGTTTGACAAAGTGCCTCACAAGAGGTTATTGCAGAAGGTCGAGGGACATGGAGTTGGGGGTAGGGCGTTAGCGTGGATAGAGGATTGGTTGTCAAATAGGAGGCAGAGAGTGGGGGTCAACGGGTGCTATTTGGATTGGCGGATGGTGACTAGTGGAGTGCCCCAGGGGTCGGTGCTGGGGCCTCAGATTTTTACCATTTATATAGATGATCTGGAGGAGGGAACCGAGTGTAGAGTGTCGAAATTTGCTGATGTCACCAAGATTGGGGGAACGGCAAATTGTGCGGAGGGTGTGGAGAGTCTGCAGAAGGATCTAGATAGGCTGGGCGAATGGGCCAGGAAATGGCAAATGGAATTTAATGTTGGCAAGTGTGAGGTGGTCCACTTTGGTAGGAAGAATGGTAGGAAGGACTATTACTTACGGGGCGAAAAACTGCAGCAGGCAACGGTGCAGAGGGACCTTGGGGTCCTTGTGAGTGAGTCGCAAAAACCCAGCTTGCAGGTGCAGCAGGTGGTCAGGAAGGCAAATGGGATGCTGGCCTTCATAGCGAAGGGGATTGAATATAAAAGTAGGGAGGTCTTGCTGCAGCTGTATAGGGCATTGGTGAGGCCGCAACTAGAGTACTGTGTGCATTTTTGGGCGCCGCACCTGCGCAAAGATATTTTGGCCTTGGAGGGAGTGCAGAGGAGGTTTACTAGGCTGATACCGGAGTTGAGGGGGTTGAGCTATGAGGAGAGGCTGAATAAACTGGGCTTGTACTCGTTAGAGTTTAGAAGAATGAGAGGAGATCTCATTGAGACGTATAAGATGATGAATGGGATGGATAGGATAGAGGTGGAAAGACTCTTCCCGCTCAAAAAAGACAATAGGACTAGGGGGCACAGCCTCAAGATAAAAGGGGGGCGGTTTAGAACGGAGTTGAGGAGGAACTTCTTCACTCAAAGGGTGGTGAATCTCTGGAATTCTCTGCCCGTTGAAGTGGTGGAGGCTGCCTCGCTAAATATTTTTAAGACGCGGGTTGATGGGTTTTTGATAGGAGAGGGGATTAAGGGTTATGGGGAGAGGGCGGGAAAGTGGAACTGAGCAGCGACAGATCAGCCATGATCTTATTGAATGGCGGGGCAGGCTCGAAGGGCTGGATGGCCTACTCCTGCTCCTATTTCTTATGTTCTTATGGACATGAATCCAGAGCTTCTGGGGTCCAGCTGTACTGATCCTTCCACTGACCCACAAGATTTCTTTCTGACAAGGTATTAAGCAGGTGTTACTGAGTCAAGTATACACAGGGGCATGTTCTCCTTTATGCTTCCTGAAGTCAATGACAATCTCCTTTTTGGTGACATTGAGAGAGAGAGAAACTGCCTTTCCATGGTGGCAAGGGTGCAGATTATATCCTGGTGGGGGGCTTCAATGTCCATCACAGGAGAACATAAGAACATAAGAAATAGGAGCAGGAGTAGGCCATCTAGCCCTTCGAGCCTGCCCCGCCATTCAATAAGATCATGGCTGATCTGTTGTGGCTCAGTTCCACTTTCCCGCCCTCTCCCCATAACCCTTAATCCCCTCTCTTATCAAGAACCCATCAACCCGCTTCTTAAAAATATTTAGCGAGGCAGCCTCCACCACTTCAACGGGCAGAGAATTCCAGAGATTCACCACCCTTTGAGTGAAGAAGTTCCTCCTCAACTCCGTTCTAAACCGCCTCCCCTTTATCTTGAGGCTGTGCCCCCTAGTCCTACTGTCTTTTTTGAGCGGGAAGAGTCTCTCCACCTCTATCCTATCCATCCCATTCATCATCTTATACGTCTCAATGAGATCTCCCCTCATTCTTCTAAACTCTAACGAGTACAAGCCTAGTTTATTCAGCCTCTCCTCATAGCTCAATCCCCTCAACTCCGGTATCAGCCTAGTAAACCTCCTCTGCACTCCCTCCAGGGCCAAAATATCCTTGCGCAGGTGCGGCGCCCAAAACTGCACACAGTACTCCAGCTGCGGCCTCACCAATGCCCTATACAGCTGCAGCAAGACCTCCCTACTTTTATATTCAATCCCCCTCGCTATGAAGGCCAGCATCCCATTCGCCTTCCTGACCACCTGCTGCACCTGCAAGCTGGGTTTTTGCGACTCATGCACAAGGACCCCGAGGTCCCTCTGCACCGTCGCCTGCTGCAGTTTTTCGCCACGTAAGTAATAGTCCTTCCTACCATTCTTCCTACCAAAGTGGACCACCTCACACTTGCCAACATTAAATTCCATTTGCCATTTCCTGGCCCATTCGCCCAGCCTATCTAGATCCTTCTGCAGACTCTCCACACCCTCCGCACAATTTGCCTTTCCCCCAATCTTGGTGTCATCAGCAAATTTCGACACCCTGCACTCGGTTCCCTCCTCCAGATCATCTATATAAATGGTAAATAGCTGAGGCCCCAGCACCGACCCCTGGGGCACCCCACTAGTCACCAACCGCCAATCCGAATAGCACCCATTGACCCCCACTCTCTGCCTCCTATTTGACAACCAATCCTCTATCCACGCTAACACCCTACCCCCAACTCCATGTCCCCTGACCTTCTGCAATAACCTCTTGTGAGGTACCTTGTCAAACGCCTTCTGAAAATCCAGAAAGACCACATCCACCGGCTCTCCTCTATCCACTGCCCTAGACACATCCTCATAGAACTCCAGTAAATTTGTCAGACACGACTTCCCTTTAATGAAACCGTGTTGCGTCCGCCCTATCAAGCAATTCCCTTCAAGATGCCTCGCAATTTCCTGCTTAATGACGGATTCTAACATTTTACCTACCACAGACGTTAAACTAACCGGCCTATAATTCCCCGCCTTTTGCCTGGCACCCTTCTTAAACAACGGCGTAACATTAGCCGTTTTCCAATCTTCCGGCACTTCCCCGGAATCCGAGGGGCTCAGTATATACAGCAGCCATGATCTAATTGAATGGCAGGAGAGGCTCAGTGACTACTGTTCCTCTGATCTTGTAAAATACCAAAATTGTTAACAATGACAATAGTTGCTGAACTTTCTACCTGCTTTTCCATTGATTTTTTCTAATTAAAGAGAGCTTGCTGCCATTATGGAGCTGGATGTGTGATAATGTTAACAATAGTAGTTAGCAGTTCAGAATCATAGTGAGATTATTGGCACACTGCCTTCATTTTATCATTGTTCTGCCTTTGACTTGGGGGTAAGGGGAGATAGGATCAGAGAATTTCTTTCATGTTATACTTTGATGGGTTGTCTTTAGCAACTTCGATGCCAACTAGAACTTACACTGTTACAATGAGAAGTCATGGTGCACCTGTAGGGTCTCTATGCTGATGCAAAATTATGGACTCGTTTTTCTGCTTCAATAAATGCTGTTATGGTTATCAGGTTCTTTTTTATGTTCAAATACAGTCTTTATTAAATGGGGC